>NC_138291.1:175277500-175877500 GCF_965601325.2 Salmo salar
AATATCATCATGAGAGAGCTGGCTCCCCAGTTTTCTATCCCGTGGTCCATTCCTCTGGAGGCTGAAGATATCCCCATTGTCCCCACCACCTCTGGAACCATGTGCGTATTTCCACACATTTTGATGCGTTCGAAGTGAATATAGCTGTTTAGCCATAGCAAATGTAGCTGTAAATTGGTGCAGTTTTAGGCCCCAACTTCACTTCCATGTGCATAACTCAAATGTTCCTGCATATCCATTGACATAATTGTATACATTTAAGTCAAGCAAAAATATAAGCGTACATCTCAATAGGATTTAGCCAGCAATGAATAGAAAATGGCTAAACTCCACTCATATGGTAAGTTGATATTTTTAACTGTTGCTACTCTTAACTCAGGATGGAGCTACGGTGTGTTATCGCTGTGATTCGTCATGGCGACAGAACTCCCAAACAGAAAATGAAAATGGAGGTTCGGCACCAGAGGTAAATGACAGCTGTTCCACACAGTCAATGTACAGGGCTACTGTCACACTACAGGACTGTTAACATGGTGATTCAGTATTGGTGAATGTTTTCACCACTGTAATGTATCGCCTCTTTATTTGTATTTTTTTTTGTTTTAGGTTTTTTGATCTATTTGAAAAATGTGGCGGGTACAAAAACAAAAAACTAAAGTTGAAAAAGCCAAAGCAATTACAGGTAAATAAAAACCTATTTGTATCCTTTGCACGTTGTAGCTTCATCACGTGTTGTACAGTACAACTTAGATGCATCTCATTTGTTTATTTCCAAATCCAGGAAGTGCTAGATATCGCAAGACAACTCCTAGTCGAAATCGGACAGAACAACGATTCCGAAATCGAAGAATCTAAAGCAAAACTTGAACAACTGAAAACAGTCCTTGAAATGTATGTGTTACTGCACATTCCCAAATGTCTTTCTAATGATTGAATATTTGATTTAACAAACTGCTCTTAGAACAAAATGTGTTTTGCTTTAGGTATGGCCATTTTTCTGGCATCAATCGCAAGGTTCAGATGACGTACCTTCCGCATGGGTGCCCCAAAACATCCAGTGAGGAAGAAGGTAGGATTTGTTCTGTCATGTGGCCTAGTCTGTGAGCTGATTGTATGTGTTTGTGTCTGTGTGGTTCTCTGTGACTTACTGACTCATTATGTGTGTTTCTCTGTGTTGTCTGTGCTTGCTGTGCCCGATAGACGTGCGTAGGGATGACCCCTCTCTGCTGCTGGTGTTGAAGTGGGGCGGGGAGCTGACCCCGGCAGGCAGGGTACAGGCTGAGGAGCTGGGGAGGGCCTTCCGCTGCATGTACCCTGGAGGACAAGGTAACAACCTCTATACACTCAGTGTTTATAGACAAGGTAACAACCTCTATCCTCCACTCAGTGTTTATAGACAAGGTAACAACCTCTATCCTCCACTCAGTGTTTATAGACAAGGTAACAACCTCTATCCTCCACTCAGTGTTTATAGACAAGGTAACAACCTCTATCCTCCACTCAGTGTTTATAGACAAGGTAACAACCTCTATCCTCTCAGTGTTTATAGACAAGGTAACAACCTCTATCCACTCAGTGTTTATAGACAAGGTAACAACATCTATCCTCCACTCAGTGTTTATAGACAAGGTAACAACATCTATCCTCCACTCAGTGTTTATAGACAAGGTAACAACATCTATCCTCCACTCAGTGTTTATAGACAAGGTAACAACATCTATCCTCCACTCAGTGTTTATAGACAAGGTAACAACATCTATCCTCCACTCAGTGTTTATAGACAAGGTAACAACCTCTATCCACTCAGTGTTTATAGACAAGGTAACAACCTCTATCCTCCACTCAGTGTTTATAGACAAGGTAACAACCTCTATCCACCCAGTGTTTATAGACAAGGTAACAACCTCTATCCTCCACCCAGTGTTTATAGACAAGGTAACAACATCTATCCACTCAGTGTTTATAGACAAGGTAACAACCTCTATCCTCTCAGTGTTTATAGACAAGGTAACAACCTCTATCCTCCACTCAGTGTTTATAGACAAGGTAACAACATCTATCCTCCACTCAGTGTTTATAGACAAGGTAACAACCTCTATCCACTCAGTGTTTATAGACAAGGTAACAACCTCTATCCACTCAGTGTTTATAGACAAGGTAACAACCTCTATCCTCCACTCAGTGTTTATAGACAAGGTAACAACATCTATCCTCCACTCAGTGTTTATAGACAAGGTAACAACCTCTATCCACCCAGTGTTTATAGACAAGGTAACAACCTCTATCCTCTCAGTGTTTATAGACAAGGTAACAACCTCTATCCTCCACTCAGTGTTTATAGACAAGGTAACAACCACTATCCTCCACTCAGTGTTTATAGACAAAGTAACAACCTCTATCCTCCACTCAGTGTTTATAGACAAGGTAACAACCTCTATCCTCCACTCAGTGTTTATAGACAAGGTAACAACATCTATCCTCCACTCAGTGTTTATAGACAAGGTAACAACCTCTATCCACTCAGTGTTTATAGACAAGGTAACAACCTCTATCCACTCAGTGTTTATAGACAAGGTAACAACCTCTATCCACTCAGTGTTTATAGACAAGGTAACAACCTCTATCCTCCACTCAGTGTTTATAGACAAGGTAACAACCTCTATCCTCCACTCAGTGTTTATAGACAAGGTAACAACCTCTATCCTCCACTCAGTCTTTATAGAAAAGGTAACAACCTCTATCCTCTCAGTGTTTATAGACAAGGTAACAACATCTGTCCTCCACTCAGTGTTTATAGACAAGGTAACAACCTCTATCCTCTCAGTGTTTATAGACAAGGTAACAACCTCTATCCTCCACTCAGTCTTTATAGACAAGGTAACAACCTCTATCCTCCACTCAGTGTTTATAGACAAGGTAACAACATCTATCCTCCACTCAGTGTTTATAGACAAGGTAACAACATCTATCCTCCACTCAGTGTTTATAGACAAGGTAACAACATCTATCCTCCACTCAGTGTTTATAGACAAGGTAACAACCTCTATCCACTCAGTGTTTATAGACAAGGTAACAACCTCTATCCTCCACTCAGTGTTTATAGACAAGGTAACAACCTCTATCCTCCACTCAGTGTTTATAGACAAGGTAACAACCTCTATCCACCCAGTGTTTATAGACAAGGTAACAACCTCTATCCTCCACCCAGTGTTTATAGACAAGGTAACAACATCTATCCACTCAGTGTTTATAGACAAGGTAACAACCTCTATCCTCTCAGTGTTTATAGACAAGGTAACAACCTCTATCCACTCAGTGTTTATAGACAAGGTAACAACCTCTATCCTCCACTCAGTGTTTATAGACAAGGTAACAACATCTATCCTCCACTCAGTGTTTATAGACAAGGTAACAACCTCTATCCACTCAGTGTTTATAGACAAGGTAACAACCTCTATCCACTCAGTGTTTATAGACAAGGTAACAACCTCTATCCTCCACTCAGTGTTTATAGACAAGGTAACAACCTCTATCCACCCAGTGTTTATAGACAAGGTAACAACCTCTATCCTCTCAGTGTTTATAGACAAGGTAACAACCTCTATCCTCCACTCAGTGTTTATAGACAAGGTAACAACCTCTATCCTCCACTCAGTGTTTATAGACAAAGTAACAACCTCTATCCTCCACTCAGTGTTTATAGACAAGGTAACAACCTCTATCCACTCAGTGTTTATAGACAAGGTAACAACCTCTATCCACCCAGTGTTTATAGACAAGGTAACAACATCTATCCTCCACTCAGTGTTTATAGACAAGGTAACAACCTCTATCCACTCAGTGTTTATAGACAAGGTAACAACCTCTATCCACTCAGTGTTTATAGACAAGGTAACAACCTCTATCCACTCAGTGTTTATAGACAAGGTAACAACCTCTATCCTCCACTCAGTGTTTATAGACAAGGTAACAACCTCTATCCTCCACTCAGTGTTTATAGACAAGGTAACAACCTCTATCCTCCACTCAGTCTTTATAGACAAGGTAACAACCTCTATCCTCTCAGTGTTTATAGACAAGGTAACAACATCTGTCCTCCACTCAGTGTTTATAGACAAGGTAACAACCTCTATCCTCTCAGTGTTTATAGACAAGGTAACAACCTCTATCCTCCACTCAGTCTTTATAGACAAGGTAACAACCTCTATCCTCTCAGTGTTTATAGACAAGGTAACAACATCTGTCCTCCACTCAGTGTTTATAGACAAGGTAACAACCTCTATCCTCTCAGTGTTTATAGACAAGGTAACAACATCTGTCCTCCACTCAGTGTTTATAGACAAGGTAACAACCTCTATCCTCTCAGTGTTTATAGACAAGGTAACAACCTCTATCCTCTCAGTGTTTATAGACAAGGTAACAACCTCTATCCTCCACTCAGTCTTTATAGACAAGGTAACAACCTCTATCCTCCACTCAGTCTTTATAGACAAGGTAACAACCTCTATCCTCTCAGTGTTTATAGACAAGGTAACAACATCTATCCTCCACTCAGTGTTTATAGACAAGGTAACAACCTCTATCCTCCACTCAGTGTTTATAGACAAGGTAACAACATCTATCCTCCACTCAGTGTTTATAGACAAGGTAACAACATCTATCCACTCAGTGTTTATAGACAAGGTAACAACATCTATCCACCCAGTGTTTATAGACAAGGTAACAACTTCTATCCTCCACTCAGTCTTTATAGACAAGGTAACAACCTCTATCCTCCACCCAGTCTTTATAGACAAGGTAACAACCTCTATCCTCCACTCAGTGTTTATAGACAAGGTAACAACCTCTATCCTCTCAGTCTTTATAGACAAGGTAACAACATCTATCCTCCACTCAGTCTTTATAGACAAGGTAACAACCTCTATCCTCCACCCAGTCTTTATAGACAAGGTAACACTTCTATCCACTCAGTGTTTATAGACAAGGTAACAACATCTATCCTCCACCCAGTCTTTATAGACAAGGTAACAACCTCTATCCTCCACCCAGTCTTTATAGACAAGGTAACACTTCTATCCACTCAGTGTTTATAGACAAGGTAACAACATCTATCCTCCACCCAGTCTTTATAGACAAGGTAACAACATCTATCCACCCAGTCTTTATAGACAAGGTAACATCTATCCACCCAGTCTTTATAGACAAGGTAACAACCTCTATCCTCTGTGTTTATAGACAAGGTAACAACCTCTATCCTCTGTGTTTATAGACAAGGTAACAGCCTCTATCCTCCACTCAGTGTTTATAGACAAAGTAACAACCTCTATCCTCTCAGTGTTTATAGACAAGGTAACAGCCTCTATCCTCTCAGTGTTTATAGACAAGGTAACAACCTCTATCCACTCAGTGTTTATAGACAAGGTAACAACCTCTATCCTCCCAGTCTTTATAGACAAGGTAACAACCTCTATCCTCCACTCAGTGTTTATAGACAAGGTAACAGCCTCTATCCTCCACTCAGTGTTTATAGACAAGGTAACATCTATCCACCCAGTCTTTATAGACAAGGTAACAACCTCTATCCTCCCAGTCTTTATAGACAAGGTAACAACCTCTATCCTCCACTCAGTGTTTATAGACAAGGTAACAGCCTCTATCCTCCACTCAGTGTTTATAGACAAGGTAACATCTATCCTCCCAGTCTTTATAGACAAGGTAACAGCCTCTATCCTCTCAGTGTTTATAGACAAGGTAACAACCTCTATCCACTCAGTGTTTATAGACAAGGTAACAACCTCTATCCACTCAGTGTTTATAGACAAGGTAACAGCCTCTATCCTCTCAGTGTTTATAGACAAGGTAACAACCTCTATCCACTCAGTGTTTATAGACAAGGTAACAGCCTCTATCCTCTGTGTTTATAGACAAGGTAACAACCTCTATCCACTCAGTGTTTATAGACAAGGTAACAACCTCTATCCACTCAGTGTTTATAGACAAGGTAACAGCCTCTATCCTCTCAGTGTTTATAGACAAGGTAACAACCTCTATCCACTCAGTGTTTATAGACAAGGTAACAGCCTCTGCCACTTTAAAGTCTGAGTGGATAATCAGCAGTTAAAACAATAACAAAGCTTTTTCCCTGATACCCCAAATGACCCCAATCCTGACTTACATCAATTTGTCAACCTAGATAAATACAATCCACTTCAATACCCATCTCATGTTCCATATTTAGGTTGTGATGGGAACCACCTTAATGTTAAATTAGTGGACGTCCTCACAGACTCTCACTGATGTGTAAAAGCTGATTTGGTATTTTCCAGGCGACTACGCTGGGTTCCCAGGGTGTGGCCTGTTGCGCCTCCACAGCACGTACAGACACGACCTGAAGATCTACGCCTCCGACGAGGGACGCGTTCAGATGACAGCCGCTGCCTTCGCTAAGGTCTGTCTGACAGTACAGCTTTTTAAAGAGACATTTCACTCCAAAATGAACATTTGTCCGATGTTTTTAGACCCCAACATTTTTTTAATGTGAAGATAAATCTATGTCCCATGCCTTTGGTTGAGACGATCCAGCTATTTGCCTCTTCCCAAATGAATGGAAAATACTAACTCACAATAACATCTGGAAATTGAATGGCGCTTATCTTTTTTTCCATTTCATTTTGGATTGAGGCATATCTCGATCTACTCAACAGATGATCTGAAGTGTGGATTTATCTCAAAATTTGTTTATTTTTGACGTCTAAATAGAAACATCTGACACACTTTCTTTTTGGAGTGAAATGTACTTTTAAGAATGTTGTCTCGTTAGTCAATCAAGTTATAATACGTAGCCTAGTGGTTAAGAGCATTGGGCCAGTAACCAAAAGGTTGCTGGTTCGAATCCCAGAGCAGGCTACGTGAAAATATGTCGTTGTGCCCTTGAGCAAGGCACTTAACCCTAATTGCTCCTGTAAGTTGCTCTGGATAAGACCATCTGCTGAATGACTAAAATGTAAATATATCTGGTGGCACCCATTCAGGGACTGCTGGCGCTGGAGGGCGAGCTGACGCCAATCCTGGTGCAGATGGTGAAGAGTGCCAACATGAACGGGCTGCTGGACAGCGACAGCGACTCTCTCAGCAGCTGCCAGCAGCGTGTCAAGGCCCGTCTCCACGAGATCCTGCAGAGAGATAGGGACTTCACTGCCGAAGATTACGAGAAGGTTGGGACTAAATCATGCAGTCTTAAAATGGATCGGACAGGACAGAACTTGTCTGTGACTGTTGTGGCTCATACGGGCTGTGGAGAAAGCCACTCGGTGACAAAATATACATTGGCGTTTGATCATTATAAGTACTACTGTTGTAAATAGATTCTTGCTAAAATATTATTTTATAAAATGTCCAATGACCCATTTTTTTTTCTTGTCCTAATGAAATAGTCCAAGCAGGATACCTAAGCTGACATGGCTCAGAGATGTATAAAACCCTGTCTCTGACTGTGGGTCGTCGTCTGCACCATCCCTAATATTTCCCCCCTTCCTAGTGCTCATAGTATTTTGTCTTTCTGTTCCTAGCTGGCACCCACCACCAGCTCCTCCTTGATCAAGTCCATGCAGATGATCAAGAACCCGGTGAAGACGTGTGACAAGGTGTACGCTCTCATTCAGAGCCTCACTCTGCAGATCAGACAGAGGATGGAGGATCCCAAGTCAGCTGGTAAACACTCTGCTCATATCTCCAGCGAAGATCCCCATTGAAACTAATGAACTCCAGGGATGATTCCAAATGGTACCTTATTCCCTTTTTTAGTGCACTAGCTTTGACCACGACCCGTAAGGCACTGTCGGGAATAAGTTGCCATTTGGGATGCTCCCCAAAATTTGCTCTGAAACCCCATTTTAAAATCCATAATTAAGTGGGATCATTATCGTGGGTCACTAAGTCAATGGCTTGAATTGAAAGTTAGAGCTCTGATTTGGAGCAACAGGGGTTTGAATGTGAGGTTAGTGAGGGATGAGGAAAAGGAGACCTTGATTCTGGTTTGGATTCTATGACACATCCCACTTAATGAGTATGAATCAACCATGACACTCCCTCCATAGACAAATGGGTTGTTAGTCACTGTATTTTGACTATATGTACAGTACCAGTTAAAAGTTTGCACACACCTACACATTCATGTGTTTTTCTTAATTTGTTACATTTTCTACATTGTAGAATAATAGTGAAGACATCAAAACTATTAAATAACTCTTATGGAATCATGTAGTAACCAAAAAAGGGTTAAACAAATCAAAATATATTTTATATTTGAGATTCTTCAAAGTAGCCACCCTTTGCCTTGATGACAGCTTTGGCATTCTCTCAACCAGCATGGAGGTGTGTTGGGTCATTGTCCTGTTGAAAAACAAATGATAGTCCCACTAAGTGCAAACCAGATGGGATGGCGTATCGCTGCAGAATGCTGTGGTAGCCATGCTGGTTAAGTGTGCCTTGAATTCTAAATAAATCACAGACAGTGTCACTAGCAAAGCACCCCCACACCATTTTATAAAGGAAAACCCTGGAATGAGTAGGTGTGTCCAAACTTTTAACTAGTACTGTATATGTCACGCGACCTTGATGAAATTGAAAGACAACACCCATCTTTTGTATTTTTTTGTACCATCGTCTTTGAAATGCAAGAGAAAGGCCATAATGTATTATTTCAGCCCAGGTGCAATATAAATGTTGGCCACTAGATGGCAGCAGTGTATGTGCAAATTTTTAGACTGATCCAATGAACATTGCATTTCTGTTCGAAATGTTGTATCAACATTGCACAGATATGCACAAATATGCCTAATTTCTTTATTAATAACTTTTTGTGTTCAAAATTGTGCCCTCCTCAAACAATAGTATTCTTTCACTGTAATAGCTACTGTAAATTGGACAGTGCAGTTAGATTAACAAGAATTTAAGCTTTCTGCCAATATCAGATATGTCCTAGGAAATGTTCTTGTTACTTACAACCTCATGCTAATCACATTAGCCTACGTTAGCTCAACTGTCCCGTGGAAGGGACACTGATCACGAAGAAGCTTTTAACTACGCAAGTCAGTTAAGAACAAATTCTTATTTACACTGACGGCTTACCGGGGAACTGTGGATTAATTGCCTTGTTCAGGGGCAGAACGACAGATCTTGTCAGCTTGGGATTCGATCCAGCAACCTTTCGGTTACTAGCCCAACACTCTAACCACTAGGCTACCTGCCGCCCCAAATATATACACTAAATGACTGATGGGGCCTCTGTTTTGAAGCTACCGCGTCTCAAGCTTGGTACTCCCCCATCATTGTTTAAAAAAAGTTAAAAGTTAAAGAAATGCATTTAATAATGTCTACATTTTGTTTTTGCCACTTAATTGAAATACTGTAGAATTTCATTCATTCCTATGGAGGCCTGCTCCTACTGGGGAGTGCAAAGATGGCCGACCGGAGGCTTCAACGCCTCTCATTGGCAAATACATCAGCAATACAGGGTTTGGTAATGATGACTCATTAATGTTAATGTAACATATACACAGTGAAATGTATGTACCAGGCCTTATGAGTGGCAGAACGGTCTAAGGCACTGCATCGCGGTGTTGGGGCGTCACTACAACATGGGGTTCGATCCCATGCTGTGTCACAACCGGCCGTGACCGGGAGTCCTATAGGCGGCGTACAAGGGGCCCAGCATTGTGTAGGTTAGAGGAAGGTTTGGTCGGGGGGGCTTTACTTGGTTCATCGCTCTCTAGCAACTCATTGTGGCGGGCCGGGCACCTGCAGGCTGACTTTGGTTGTCAGTTGAACGGTGTTTCCTCCGACACATTGGCCCAACTAGCTTCCTAGTTAAGCGAGCGGGTGTTAAGATGCAGGGATTGGCGGGTCATGTTTCAGAGGATGCATGACTCGACCTTCGCCTCTCCCGAACACGTTGGGGAGTTGCAGCGATGAGACAAGATGGTAATCATGAAATTGGGGAGAAAAAAAGGGGTAAAAATTGCAACAAAAAATAAATGTTTGTACCGGATGAAAGTAGATTAAACTGATATTCACAGTTACTAAATAAAGTAGTTTTGACTCAGTTCTTATTCATTATTTGACATGCCATATTTTACCACAATATCTGAAAGTTATTGGGATATGAATGAAAGACACAATATTAAACCATTGTTTAAATTACATTTTTTAACTACATTTTGAAATTATGTTTTGGTCAAACTGTCATCTAAATGTGGTAGTCGCAGTATTTGTGTGCATGCCTTTTTAACAGTAAAAATAAAATTCAAATTGTTCATATAACTTGTTGTCCTGCACCTATAGTGTAATGTTAATTTGAAAAAAATGTACTTTCTAGACATCCAATTGTACCATAGCGAGACTCTGGATCTGATGCTGCGGCGCTGGGCCAAGCTGGAGAAGGACTTCCGGATGAAGAACGGCCGCTACAACATCAGCAAGATCCCCGACATCTACGACTGCATCAAGTACGACGTGCAGCACAACAGCTCCCTCAACCTGTCCAACACTATGGAGATCTACCGCCTGTCCAAGGCCCTGGCCGACATCGTCATTCCACAGGTATGTTCCAGGTTTGGATCAAAGATTTTATGATTAGCATTTATGTAGCTAGCGCACGTACAGCAGACGTACAGCACCAGTATACTCTCCATACATCGTGGTGAAGTTTGGAGTGATTGAAGCATTTAATAGTGGCAGCCCCTATTACATTCTACTTATAGATATAGTTTATTTGGTAAATATTTTCTTAACCAACAGCGCAGTTCAAGAAGAGTTAAAGGCTTGTAAGTAAGCATTTCACGGTAAGGTCTACACTTGTTGTGTTTGGAGAATGTGACAAATAAAGTTTGATTTATATTTTGTAGTGTCACCAGATGGACTAGTAATAGGTGTTTGATTAAAGCGACATTTGTTTTAGTGGCCACTGTTATGCTCTTGTTGAATTGGCAATGTTCTAAAAAAAAAAGAAACATGTTTTTTACACCCCTGTCCTATCAGGAGTATGGTATCGCTCAACCTGAGAAGCTGGACATAGCCAAGGGCTACTGCACCCCCCTCATTCGCAAGATCCGCTCCGACCTGCAGAGGACACAGGACGACGACACCGTCAACAAACTGCACCCTGTGTAAGACACACACCATCTCCATTTCTCTGACACTCCAGGGTGGCGCAGCAGTCTAAGGCACTGCATCTCAATGCTAGAGGCGTCACTACAGACACCCTGGTTCGAATCCAGGCTGTATCACAACCGTCCGTGATTGGTAGTCCCATAGGGCGGCGCACAATTGACCCAGTGTTGTCCGGGTTTGGCCGGTGTAGGCCGTCATTGTAAACAAGAATTTGTTCTTAACTGACTTGCCTAGTAAAATAAATAAAAAAAACATGTGGAGTCGGCATCCTCAGAGCTGTGTCCATATCGGTCTCCCTATGAAATACAATTACAGTTGTCCCATGTGTGTTGTCCAGGTATTCCCGTGGAGTCATGTCCCCAGAGCGTCATGTCAGGACCAGGCTGTACTTCACCAGTGAGAGCCACGTGCACTCCCTGCTCTCCATCCTCCGCTACGGAGCCTTCTGTGACGTGAGTCCTCTCTAACATTCGTCCTGAACTTCCTTACTTTAAAATTTCTGTATTGTATCTATTGAACCAGTTTTAAAGGCCATGTTTCACATTAGAATCCACCAAACATTGTGTAGTGTATTAATATGATATATATCAATTTTTTTTTGGAGGGTTTATATAATTTTTTTGTCTACCAAATATAACCACATTTTAACCAGAAACATCCTCTTTAATATGGCTTAAATATGTCTGAATCCCATATTTAACTGTTGCTCATATCCCAGGAGACCAAAGATGACCAATGGAAGAGGGCTATGGAGTACCTCAAGGTGGTCAGCGAGCTGAACTACATGACACAGATTGTAATCATGCTTTACGAGGACCCTAACAAGGTACTGTAAGGTCCAAGTATATGCCTGTGGGTTTTTGGTTATATTAACTAGCAGCCTGAAGCTATAGCTGCTTACACCAGCTAAGTCATCACACAGCCGCTGTAAGTGGGATTGTTGGAGTAGAACCAGATTTTACTTTCATAGCCGATATAGGATGGATCTCTTTCGTGTCTATTTACTGAGGAAGGCATAATGGTCATACTCTAATGTTGCATATATAGTATGGGTTGTTTTGGCGCTCAGTATTATGGGTCATAGAGGCAACAAGGCGCTTTCATCTCTAATTGTTTTGTGGTGTGTTTTTGAGGGTAACACATCAAGGTTATTATAATATTAATATAATAATAGTTAGGTGGGTGCTTATTATTTGTCCTATTTGGAAATTTTTTTTTTTTTGCGTATCCCAACTTCTCCTCGGGGAGTGGGGTCACGGGCCTGAGTCTGCCATTATCAACGAGACTACCCTGTAGCAAATTAGGGCTCACGGGCACATCAGCATATTTTTTTCACCTTGTCGGCTCTGGGATTCAGACTAGCAACCTTTCGGTTACTGGCCCAACACACGCTACGCTGCCTGCCACCTAATTATTACCAGCACCATTGTATCATTACTCTAGGACCCTTCATCTGAGGAGCGCTTCCATGTGGAGCTGCATTTCAGCCCGGGAGCCAAGGGCTGTGAGGACGACAAAAATCTGCCCTCAGGGTTTGGCTACAGACCAGCTTCTCGAGAGGTAAGGGGTCCCAGTTTCTGAAGAAACCATGTGTGTGTCATTAAATACAATTCATGTCTTTGTAGAACTGTGCAACCACTTTTAGGGTGGCATATGGTGAATGCTGATGTAGTTACTGGGAAAAAGTTGATAGAAAAGCTTATTGAGGTTAAAAGTGTTTTATGAGTGAGTTGTGTAGTTAATATTAGTATTCGGCTTACTCACATCTTGACAGGAAGTAGTTCATCTTAGAGGCAACATGAATGGGCCTATGCCCTGTTTTTTTTTAACTGCATTGTCTGCGTTTTTCTGATTAATCAGGAATTTCAGATTTTTTTTTTACCTCGGGGAAATCGTCTATTTATTTTTCTCATGATTAAAGTGGACTATAACCTTCCTTTCCCTTATACATGATGTTCTACCAATTGTATCCCTGTCATCTCCAGAACGAGGGATCGAAGAAGAAGTCTAAGGAAGACAACGACGAGGAGTCGGCCAACGCCAAGCGGGACGAGCCGGACCGAGCAGCCCTAATGATGTTCAGGCCCCTGGTGTCTGACCCCATCTACATCAACAGGAAGTGCCCATTGCCCCGCTCCAAAAAGATTGGCTCTGTGGAAGTAAGTGCCACCTTCAGGTCCAGTTCAGAATACACAGGTGGTATACGGGATAGACTGTATACGCTAAGAGTTATAAAGTGTCACAACAAACGTACACTATGGTAGTCACCTGCTAGCTACATAGGTAATAGAAATGCCTGGTTAGTGGTACTGCTCTTGCATGTAATTGGCTTGAATTAGTTTTGGGGTTAGTACTGTGTAGTGTTGTATGTTTACAGCAGAGCTATGCAACAGAGAATAACAATGTGCACTGTAAAGGGTCACATGACTAGTCACCAGCCCCCTTTGGAACGTAAGCTTACTGTGGTACTTATTACACTAATATACCATCACACTTAGAACAAGGATTGATTTTTAAGGTCTCAAAACAATGCTGGTGTGACTAACTTCTCTCAATAGCCCATCCGCGAGCAAGTAACAATTGTAAAATGTACACTACCGTTCAAAAGTTTGGGGTCACTTAGAAATGTCCTTGTTTTTGAAAGAAAAGCCCATTTTTTTTGTCCATTTAAAATAAACATCAAATTGATCAGAAATACAGTGTAGACATTGTTAATGTTGTAAATGACTATTGTAGCTGGAAACGGCTGCTTTTTAATAGAATATCTACATAGGCGTACAGAGGCCCATTATCAGTAACCATCACTCCTGTGTTCCAATGGCACGTTGTGTTAGCTAATCCAAGTTTATCAGTTTTAAAAGGCTAATTGATCATTAGAAAACCCTTTTGCAATTATGTTAGCACAGCTGAAAACTGTTGTTCTGATTTAAAGAAGCAATAAAACTGGCCTTCAGTAGACTAGTTGAGTATCTGGAGCATCAGCATTTGTCGGTTTGTTTACAGGCTTAAAATGGCCAGAAACAAAGACCTTTCTTCTGAAACTCATCAGTCTATTCTTGTTCTGAGGAATGAAGGCTATTCCATGCGAGAAATTGCCAAGAAACTGAAGATCTCATACAACGTTGTGTACTACTCCCTTCACAGAACAGCGCAAACTGGCTCTAACCAGAATAGAAAGAGTGGCAGGCCCCGGTGCACAACTGAGCAAGAGGACAAGTACATTAGAGTGTCTAGTTTGAGAAACAGACGCCTCACAATTCCTCATCTGGCAGCTTCATTAAATAGTACCTGCAAAACACCAGTCTCAATGTCAACAGTGAAGTGGTGACTCTGGGATGCTGGCCTTCTAGGCAGAGTTCCTCTGTCCAGTATCTGTGTTCTTTTGCCTGTCTTAATCTTTCATTTTTATTGGCCAGTCTGAGAGATGGCTTTGTCTTAACAACTCCGCCTAGAAGACCAGCATCCCGGAGTCGCCTCTTCACTGTTGATGTTGAGACTGGTGCTTTGCGGGTACTATTTAATGAAGCTGCCTGTTGAGGATTTGTGAGGCGTCTGTTCCATTCCTCTTTCTATTCTGGTTACAGCCTGTTTGCACTGTTCTGTGAAGGGAGTAGTACACAACGTTGTATAAGATCAATTAGCCTTTTAAAATGATAAACTTGGATTAGCTAACACAACGTGCCATTGGAACACAGGAGTGATGGTTGCTGATAATGGGCCTCTGTACGCCTATGTAGATATTCCATAAAAAATCAGCCGTTTCCAGCTGCAATAGTCATTTACAACATTAACAATGTCTACACTGCATTTCTGATCAATTTGATGTTATTTTAATGAACAAAAAAATTGCTTTTCTTTCAAAAAGAAGGACATTTATGAGTGACCCCAAAATGTTGAACGGTAGTGTATCTTTGATGGTCCATCTTTGCATGAACACACAAAATTCCTCAAAGGAAGCACTTTGCTATTCTACAAGTGGCGTTGGCCTTGGTCGTTGAGAGAAATGAAGTGTCACTGAAAGTTGTTACCTGTAATTTGAAACTTGATGTTTTTATCTGCATCTACAACTTCTTTGCTTGCAATATACAGATCTTTCCCTGCAGGACTTACTGAATGATCAGTATGTCTGTATATTCATGTTGATATATTTAATGTATTTTTAATGTAATATTGAAATCTATTTCTGTGTACCCACCCACACACAAAACATTGCTGTATGTTGGTGAGTGTGGTGAGTGCATGGTAACTTCTACTGATCTTTGAAAATGTTGTTTAAACTAATCAATTTTCACTTTTTTATCTTAAAAAGTGGTGGTCACCAACACATGTTTGTAGAAGAAATGTGATATTTTTTACATCTGTATTCTACACTTTACCTTTATAAAATTCAGCTCGATGCATCACTCAGGTTATAAGTAATAATATAAATTATTACAAAATATATATTTTTTGTCTAAGTCAATGTTATTTGCTAAATTCATATTTACTGTACCTTCTAATCTCCATTGCACATACTTCACTAATGCACTAAGTCACACCCCCACATTACACCTTGCATGTGCATAAGAGTGCAAAATATATATTTAAGTTTGTTTCCTTAAGATCACAAAGAATGTTCTGCAAGCAGCGTGTACCATCACTTTTGCCAAACAACAATCCCTATGTTTCAAATTCACCAGTTACACAGCAAAATTGCAAATGTTAAATCAACTCTCATAGTGTTAAAATTAACACTGTGTCCATGTTGTTCCACACTACACAGAGCTAATGTTAGACTTTCAAAAATGTTAGCTTTTAATACTGTACTTTCAGTTTCTAACTGTAAATAGTTGAAAATGTATATTGACCAACACTGATTATTGTGTTGCATTCACTTCACACTCATGTAAGTGTTAAAATTATACTCTTGTTGAGTTGATTTTAACTTTTGAATACATTGTAATACCTGGCGGCAGGTAGCCTAGCGGTTTAGAGCGTTGGGCCAGTCACCAAAAGGTTGCTGGTTTGAATCCTTGAGCCGACTAGGTGAAATATCTGTCAATGTGCCCTTAAGCAAGGCACTTAACCCTAATTGCTCTGGATAAGAGTGTCTGCTAAATGATTAAAATGTAAATGTAATACTGCTGGCTTTTAAGGGTATATATCACAAAAGCAACTATCTCTGTACATCTTTTCACTCTAATAGTATTATAGTGAGTATTGTCCCTCACCCACTGTATTGTAGGGAAGATTGTCCCTCACCCACTGTATTGTAGGGTAGATTGTCCCTCACCCACTGTATTGTAGGGAAGATTGTCCCTCACCCACTGTATTGTAGGGAAGATTGTCCCTCACCCACTGTATTGTAGGGAAGATTGTCCCTCACCCACTGTATTGTAGGGAAGATTGTCCCTCACCCACTGTATTGTAGGGAAGATTGTCCCTCACCCACTGTATTGTAGGGAAGATTGTCCCTCACCCACTGTATTGTAGGGAAGATTGTCCCTCACCCAATGTATTGTAGGGAAGATTGTCCCTCACCCACTGTATTGTAGGGAAGATTGTCCCTCACCCACTGTATTGTAGGGAAGATTGTCCCTCACCCACTGTATTGTAGGGAAGATTGTCCCTCACCCACTGTATTGTAGGGTAGATTGTCCCTCACCCACTGTATTGTAGGGAAGATTGTCCCTCACCCACTGTATTGTAGGGAAGATTGTCCCTCACCCACTGTATTGTAGGGAAGATTGTCCCTCACCCACTGTATTGTAGGGAAGATTGTCCCTCACCCACTGTATTGTAGGGAAGATTGTCCCTCACCCAATGTATTGTAGGGAAGATTGTCCCTCACCCACTGTATTGTAGGGAAGATTGTCCCTCACCCACTGTATTGTAGGGAAGATTGTCCCTCACCCACTGTATTGTAGGGAAGATTGTCCCTCACCCACTGTATTGTAGGGAAGATTGTCCCTCACCCACTGTATTGTAGTCACTGGTGTTTCACATTATCACATTGTGTTGGCAGTACACTGTTTGATGATTTTACTTGACTTAATACATTACACCAGCTGTATGTTGACACTAATGCTGAGAGAATAGTCTGCACACATCAGCTAAAGTTGCCCAGGGCTACATTTACTTTAAAATGTATGTATTGATTGTTAATTAGCTGATCAACCAACTTGTGCCAGGAGCACAGAATTGACCTGCATGTCAATGTGACCCGTAAATGGACAGTCTAACAATTGCTAGTACATTGATTTGTTTCTCCTTTGTTTTATTTTTTACTTTCCTTTTAGTCCCCATTGCAGCCAGACTTTATCAAGACCGCAGCTGGCAAAGTATGACGATACATTATACCAAACCTAAACCAAAAAGTTCCTACTTGTGAATGTTGATGGGACACACATACATTAGCTGGAGACTGTTCTTTTTTTTTGTAATGTTGCATGACTGTGCTGTTTTTGCCCCCTCTCTCACTTCCAGGAAGAGAGCCCCCTGAGTGTGTCTAGCCCTGACTCTATTGGTACCTGGCTTCATTACACCTGTGGTGTTGGTACTGGGCGTCGAAGACGCAGATCAGGGGACCAAATCACTTCCTCCCCTGTCTCCCCCAAATCACTGGCTTTCACATCCAGTATTTTTGGCTCATGGCAACAGGTTTTTACCCATTTTAATTGATTATCCACACAAACAGATGACACCTACTCTTGTTCATGTGCACTTAAAAACACTGCTGCGGTCAGCAAGGACACCTAATCAGCAGATTAATGTAAAGATGCCATTTTTACCCCTATTCACGTAATTTAAAAAAATGTGTGCCATTTTCATAATTTTTTAAAAAACCTAAATGGTCCTGTGAAGAATGATTCCTTTTTGTCTTGAATTTTTTTTGGGGTCATTTGGCTCATTGGGTCCATACAGTGAAGATGATAACTCTTAACACAAGAATGTTAGATTTTAGTGTGTTCCATTGTAATAGCATTGCAATTCAAAGATTGCTGGCTATGGGATACTCATTTTGCACTGTATTTAAAAAAAATCTAAATTTGCAACTGACGTTGTTGCTCTGCTGCCTTGGTGGAATTCACGCTTTCCTTACAATGTGGCCACAATGTCTAAAGCGTTTAGCACCAACCAGCTAATGAGACACTGTCTGTGGCTCTCTCCCTGGTTTCATCTTTGTTGAGGTTTCTCCCTGTTTTGTCGTTGTTCCCCGGGTAAATATATTTAAAAAAAAAAATGTTTTATCAAATACCTGCTCATGGACTCTTTCAATTATGGCTGTGTGAAATACATTTCCAGTCAAAAGTCTGGACACAC
Organism: Salmo salar; assembly: GCF_965601325.2. Classification (NCBI taxonomy): domain Eukaryota; kingdom Metazoa; phylum Chordata; class Actinopteri; order Salmoniformes; family Salmonidae; genus Salmo; species Salmo salar. The sequence continues at coordinate 175,295,972 of NC_138291.1, forward strand.
CTACTTATTCAAGGGTTTTTCTTTATTTTTGACTATTTTCTACATTGTAGAATAATAGTGAAGACATCAAAACTATGAAATAACACATGGAATCATGTAGTAACCAAAAAATTGTTCAACAAATCAAAATATATTTTATATTTGAGGTTCTTCAAAGTAGCCACCCTTTGCCTTGATGGCAGCTTTGCACACTCTTGGCATTCTCTCAATCAGCTTCACCTGGAATGCTTTTCCAACAGTCTTGAAGGAGTTCCCACATATGCTGAGCACTTTTTGGGTGCTTTTCCTTTACTCTGCGGCCCAACTCATCCCAAACCATCTCAATTGGGTTGAGGTCAGGTGATTGTGTAAGCCAGGTCATCTGATGCAGCACTCCATCACTCTCCTTCTTGGTCAAATAGCCCTTACACAGCCTGGAGGTGTGTTGGGTCATTGTCCTGTTGAAAAGCAAATGATAGTCCCACTAAGCGCAAACCAGATGGGATGGCGTATCGCTGCAGAATGCTGTGGTAGCCATGCTGGTTAAGTGTGCCTTGAATTCTAAATAAATCACAGACAGTGTCACCAGCAAAGCACCCCCACACCATCACACCACCACCTCCATGCTTCACGGTGGGAACTACACATGCAGAGATCATACATTCACCAACTCTCTATCTCACAGACACAGCAGTTGGAACCAGATTTGGACTTATTAGACCAAAGGACAGATTTCCACTGGTCTAATGTCCATTGCTCGTGTTTCTTGGCCCAAGCAAATATCTTCTTATTGGTGTCCTTTAGTAGTGGTTTGTTTGCAGCAATTTGACCATGAAGGCCTGATTCATACAGTCTCCTCTGAACAGTTGATGTTGAGATGTCTGTTACTTGAACTCTGTGAAGCAGAGGTAACTCTGGGTCTTCCTTTCCTGTGGAGATCCTAATCAGTTCCAGTGTCATAAAAGCGCTTGATGGTTTTTGCGACTGTACTTGAAGATTACTTTCAAAGTTCTTGACATTTTCCACATTGACTGACCTTCATGTCAGTAATGATGGACTGTTGTTTCTCTTTGCTTATTTGAGCTGTTCTTGCCATAATATGGACTTAGCCCTATTTGGTAAAAGACCATCTTCTGTATACCCCGCTACCTTGTCACAACACAACTGATTGGCTCAAATGCATTAACTTCTTACATCTAGGGGTTCCGCTAGCGGAACGCCTCGCCAATATCCAATGGAAGAGCGTGGCACGAAATACAAATACCTCAAAAATGCAATAATTTCAATTTTTCAAACATATAACTATTTTACACCATTTTAAAGATAAGACTCGTTAATCTAACCACATTGTCCGATTTCAAAAAGGCTTTACAGCGAAAGCAAAACATTAGATTGTTAGGAGAGTACATAGCCAAAAATAATCACACAGACATTTTCCAAGCAAGCATATATGTCACAAAAACCCAAAACACAGCTAAATGAAGCACTAACCTTTGATGATCTTCATCAGATGACACTCCTAGGACATTATGTTATACAATACATGCATGTTTTGTTCAATCAAGTATATATTTATATCAAAAAACAGCTTTTTACATTGGCGTGTGATGTTCAGAAAATGTATTCCCACCGAAAACTTCCGGTGAATTTACTAAATTACTCATCATAAACGTTGACAAAATACATAACAATTATTTTAAGAATTATAGATACAGAACTCCCTTTATGCAATCGCTATGTCAGATTTTAAAATAGCTTTTCGGCGAAAGCACATTTTGCAATATTCTGAGTACATAGCTCAGCCATCACGGCTAGCTATTTTGACACCTGCCAAGTTCGGGGCACACTAAACTCAGAATTAGTATTAGAAAAATTGTATTACCTTTGCTGATCTTCGTCAGAATGCACTCCCAGGACTGCTACTTCCACAAGAAATGTTGTTTTTGTTCCAAATAATCCATAGTTATGTCCAAATACCTCCGTTTTGTTCATGTGTTCAGGTCACTATCCAAAGGGTAACGCGCGAGCGCATTCTCGAGACAAAAAAATTCTAAATGTTACATTACCGTACTTAGAAGCATGTCAAACGCTGTTTAAAATACATTTTTATGGTATTTTTCTCATAAAATAGCAATAATATTCCAACCAGACAATAGTGTATTCATTCAAAGAGGAAAAGAAAAAAACGTATTTTTGTCACCAGGCAGACCACTGAGAAACTGAGCTACTAAACTCTGCCCAGAGACAGGAGACGCCTCAATCCGCTTTCTGAAGGCTTTAGAGAGCCAATGGAAGCCTTAGAAAGTGCTACGTAACCCCACAGATACTGTAGTTTCGATAGAGAATCAAAAGAACTACAAATTCTCAGACAGGCCACTTCCTGCTTGGAATTCTCTCAGGTTTTTGCCTGCCATATGAGTTCTGTTATACTCACAGACACCATTCAAACAATTTTAGAAACTTCAGAGTGTTTTCTATCCAAATCTACTAATAATATGCAAATATTTGACTCTGGGCCCGAGAAGTAGGCCGTTTAATTTGGGTACGTTTTCATCCGGCCGTGAAAATACTGCCCCCTATAGCGAAGAGGTTAAGGAAAGAAGTTCCACAAATTAACTTTTATCAAGGCACATCTGCTAATTGAAATGCATTCCAGGTGACTACCTCATGAAGCCAGTGAAGAGAATCTCAAGTGTGCAAAGCAGTCAAAGCAATAGATGGCTACTTTGAAGAATCTCAAATATGAAATATATTTTTATTTGTTTAACCCCTGTGCGGACATCCAGCGAAAAGTCATATCGCCATTAGCATAACAAAATGTAATATCTATTTATTTTTTTCATTTTTTTTTCAAATTATATCGTTTTATAGATACACCTCTCCTGAATCAAACCACGTTGTCCGATTTAAAAAAGGCTTTACAGCAAAAGCAAAACATTAGGTTATGTTAGAGGAGTATATCGTAAAAGTAGCCACATAGCCATTTTCCGACCAACCACATGCATCACAAATAACCAAAAAACAGCTAAATGCAGCACTACCCTTTGACAATCTTCATCAGATGACACACCTAGGACATCATGTTACACAATACATGCATTCTTTTGTTCGATAAAGTTCATATTTATATATAAAAACAGCATTTTACATCGGTGCGTAACGTTGACTAACTATTTTCCCTCAAATGCATCCCATGAAACCGCTACAATTTACTAAATTACTATTCGAAAACATTTTTAAAATGTAATATTGTCATTCTAAGATTTATAGATGAATATCTCTTAAAAGCACCTGTAATGCCAGATTTAAAAATAACTTTACTGGGTAATCACACTTTGCGATAAAAGGGGATGCGATACTCAGAACAATAGGCTAGCAATAGCAATAGGCTAGCCATCTTGGAACAATCGCATATCAAATCTAGTCTTGTATACTATTGTCAATAATCCCTTACCTTTGATTATCTTCATCCTTAGGCACTTCCAGGAATCCCAGGTCCACAACAAATGTATTTTCGTTCGAAAAAGTTCATCCTTTATGTTCCATTAGCTTGTTGTTGTTAGCGCGTTCTGAAGGCTGAACCAAAAGTTCCGATGTGCGCGGGGCTACTCTTTCAACAAAATGCATTTTTTTTCTTATTTAGGTTCGTTCAAACATGTCAAACGTTGTATAACATAAATCTGTATGGCCTTTTTCAACGAGAGCTCCAATAAGATTCGAGGGGGACGATTGCATTGTGTTTCAAAACGTTTCGAAAGGGGAGGGTAACCAGGGGCGCCGGCGTCATAATGGTGATGGCCCTCTCGGTGTGACCACGTTCCACAGCGTGTCATTCTGTCAGTTTTCACAGTAGGAGACTCAAATCACTTTGTAAAGACTGGGGACATCTAGTGGAAGCAATAGGAAGTGCTCAATGAACCATAGCTCACGGTGTGATTAATAGGCAACGTGATGAAGTTGAGTTCGCAATTCAGAATTCCACTTCCTGTTTCGATCTGTCTCGGGGTTTTGACTGCCATATGAGTTCTGTTATACTCACAGACATCATTCAAACAGTTTTAGAAACTTTAGGGTGTTTTCTATCCACAAGTATTAATTATATGCATATCCTAGCTTCTGAGTTTGAGTAGTAGGCCGTTTAAAATGGGCACGAATTTCTTTCAAAATGCGCTGTGGCGCCCCCTATCCTAGGCGACCGTCAAGAGGTTAACACATTTTTGGTTACTACATGATTCCATATGTGTTATTTCATAGTTCTGATGTCTTAACTATTATTCTACAATATAGAAAATAGTAAAAATAAAGTAGAACCCTGGGATGAGTACGTGTGTCCAAACCTTTGACTGGTACTCTATATTCCACTATATTGGTATCGCCAAGTACGATGTATAGTTAAAACTGGCCGTGACATGCAACCAAGTATTCCTTCACTCATTCATAACTTGAACAACAGAATGTATGTCTTGCTTTTGTCATGCATTTTCCCCTTTTCCCAACATGAAAAGCCATAATCGAACCAGTCTGCACAGTTTGGTGTCGTTCTTTTCATCCATCTAAGAAACTAGGTAAAGAACACTCTTTATATTAATCTGCTGAAACAGACATTAGCTGTCCTTCGCGACCCGCTCGGATTTGCTGTTGAGTGAGAATTTTAGTAATCTGGGCCACTGTCAGAGTGACTAACTAACATGCAGATTTTGGAGATCTGTTTGGGGTGGGATGTCCGTCCTAAGCTTGCCTGCCGCTTATGTCTCCAAGAAATTTGGCCCAACTCGGCTGCGATGGAACTTAACACACTCTTTTCTAATGGGTCACTGCTTTGCTCAATTAAAATGTAAAGCAGGCTATTTCAACTACATTTCTCGCCCCATTTGTCAAATGGACACACAACCAGATTTTAACGTGAAATTGGCTGTATTTTATACTTTTGACCAGATTATATTAACGATAGGGCCATTGAAGTCATCCTATAAAGGGGAAATGCAGTGTGAACATTTAAAGCAGGTCAAAGTTTGACACTAAATCATATATCGAAAGGCAATAGCTTTCAATTATAGCAGTGATCAATAATAGTATGTATTATAGAATATATGTGTATAATAGTATGTATTATAATATCATATATTATAATAGTATGTATTATAGTATATTAAACAGTGCATTCGGAAAGTATTCAGAACCCTTCCCTTTCTCCACATTGTTACGTTACAGCCTCATTCTAAAATGGATTTAAAATAATAGAAATCGTCAATCTACACACAATACCCCATAATGATAAATTTGCAACAACAAAAAATGTTTTTGCTTTATAAAAAATATAAAACAGAACTTATTTACTGAAGTATTCAGACCCTTTGTTATGAGATTTGAAATTGAGCTCCAGTGCATCCTGTTTCCATTGATCATCCTTGATATGTTTCTACAACTTGATTGGAGTCCACCTGTGGTAAATTCAATTGAATGATTTGGAAAGGAAAACACACCTGTCTGTATAAGGTCCCACAGTTGACAGTGCATGTCAGAGCAAAAACCAAGCAATGAGGTTGAAGGAATTGTTCGTAGAGCTCCAAGATATGATTGTTGAGGCACAGATCTGGGGAAGGGTACCAAAACATTTCTGCAGCATTGAAGGTCCCCAAGAACACAGTGGCCTCCATCATCCTTAAGTGGAAGAAGTTCAAGACTCTTCCTAGAGCTGGCTGTCTGGCCAAACTGCGCAATCAGGGGAGAAGGGCCTTGGTCAGGTAGGTGACCAAAAACCCTATGGTCACTCTGACAGGGCTCCAGAGTTTCTCTGTGTAGATGGGAGAACCTTCCAAATGGACAACCATCTCTGCAGCACTCCACCAATCAGGCCTTTATGGTAGAGTGGCCAGGCGGAAGCCACTACTCAGTAAAAAGCATATGACAGCCCACTTGGAGTTTGCCAAAGGGCACTTAAAGAACTCTTCGACCATGAGAAACAAGATTCTCTGGTCTGATGAAACCATGATGGAACTCTTTGGCCTGAATGCCAAGCGTCATATCTGGAGGAAACATGGCACCATCCCTACGGTGAAGCATGGTGTGATGTTTTTCAGAGGCAGGGACTGGGAGACTAGTCAGGATTGAGGGAAAGATGAATGGCGCAAAGTTCAGAGAGATCCTTGATAAAAACTGGGGTGAAGGTTCACCTTCCAACAGGACAATGACCCTAAGCGCACAGCCAATATAACGCTGCAGTGGCTTCGAGACAAGTCTCTGAATGTCTTTGAGTGGCCCAGCCAGAGCCCGAATTTGAACCCGATCGAACATCTCTGGAGAGAACTGAAAATAGCTGTGCAGCGATACTCCCCATCCAACTTGACAGAGCTTGAGAGAATCTGTAGAGAAGAATGGGAGAAACTCCCCAAATACAGATGTGCCAAGCTTGTAGCGTCATACCCAAGAAGACTCGAGGCTGTAATCGATGCCAAAGGTGATTCAACAAAGTACTGAGTAAAAGGGTCTGAATACTTATGTAAATGTTATTTCATATTTTTTTGTCAATATCGGGTGTTGTGTGTAGATTGATGAGAGAAAAAAAAACTATTGAATCAATTTTAGAATAAAGCTGTAACGTAACAAAATGTGTGAAAAGTCATGGGGGTCTGAACACTGTATATTATAATAGTATGTATTATAGAATATTATAATAGTATGTATTATAGTATAATGTATTTGCTGTCAGAGGTCATGTGAGTGAGTTAAAGGTGCTTATACTATGCCTGTATGCTGTGGCGGCACTTAAATGTCTTCATCACACCGTCTGTACAGTACCTAACCACCTACATTTACATCACACTGATGTCATTTACTACAACTGTAGCGTATAGGCTATACCCTACTGTACATAATTAGAAAAGGCATCATTGTAGGCGAACATACAATGATGGACAATTTATGTATATTTGCCTCTGACTACTTGCATTTGAGAGATTTTCCGAGAAACTTTTATCTCTCAGCCAAACTCACAGCAGGCTAGGCCAGTGCTAGAAGAAGCTTCCAATTGGCTCATCCACCCCCCCCCCCCCTCCCCTGTAACTATTCCCCAGGTGATTGCTGTAAATGAGAATGTGTTCTCCGTCATCTCACCTGGTAAAATAAGGGTTTTAAATAAATACAAAATAAACACACCACTTCCTGTAATGTGGGTTTTCTGTATGGAGCCTGGTTGGTTCTAGTCACTAAGGTGGGTCTTCTGCCCTACTAGACAGGGTTTACCCTCCCTGGTCCTCCAGGTGAGCAATGTGAGGTGTGAGAATGGGCTCACAGTGTGCTCATTGTCTTCGCGCTCTCATGACCTTTCAATCCACTGACACAGACCAGGATCCTGCTGTGAGGTCCGCCCCACTCCACCTCCCTTCACCCCCCTAAAAAAAGGGCAGAGGATCCGCTCATTTCAAGTTTGTCTCGTTTTTTTTGTCCGTGCACGAAACGGTGATATTAACATCTTGGATGGGAAAATGAGAACACCAAACTCAACTTCTTACTTCATGTTTTGTCTTCACTTGGACTTTTTTTTGTTTTGACACGGGTGTAATGTGTATCTTGGTTAAAGTTCTGCAGTCTTGATTGTTTGAAACCTGATTTTCTGCGAACTGTTGCCACGTCCATCCTCGTCCCTCAACTCCTGCATCTCTTCTCACCCGCTGTGTCCTCCGTAATGTCCAAACTCTCACGTGGCATGGACTTCGTGTGGCCATAGGGATGTTGCATGTTCATCTTTCCTTTCTTCTGCTGATTAGTCTTGGTTGGCGTCTGCACTACCATTTCCCACTGCTGCTTATTAACATGTCTTTCCAGAAAAAGGCATCCGTTTGAGTGAGGTTGTGGACGAGTTTCAGTGAAATGTGGTAATATAGTTATTTTTTTTCTCCTCTAGGTTCTGTCAGAGAACAATGCCCATGCCCAGCGACCTGGTAGACTATACTCTGAACACAAACTCACCCCAGGAGTAGGTAAGCATAATCACTGCTTTTAGGACGTTTGAAACAAATTTGCTCCAATTTATCACTTATTATTATTATTATTATTAAGAAATGTAAAAATATGAAAATTCTCAATGTTTTAGTGTCTTCACGTTACTTTAGCACAACTTCAATGTGAGGGCAAATATTGGAAGTAACTTTTTTTTAGGATGTCAGATTTGTTCTGTACTGTATGTTTTCTGCCGCATCTAAAATCTTTGCTTTGTGTTGACGGAGCCTCAAGCACCTGAAGTATCATACACTGGCTGCTCTCTTCACAATTAATGATCAATTACTACATCTGTGATGTGGAGCTTGTTTGATCAAGTAATACTGTCAACAAGCTGTTAAGCATACTTTAGACAAAGATTTTTGCCACACAACTAATACAGTGCTGACTCAATTTCTCATACATGCTGGTAATGTCCTTAGTGACCTAAAATGTTGTAGCCACAGCAAATTCTTAGCAAAATATTAGGGATTTGTTGCTGGCTACCATTTTAGATATGGCTGTCCTACACCTTCATTCTGTTCTTTCACTTTTTTCTTCAGTTTTTATCTTTTTGTATCACTAAGTAACGCTTTGATATTACAAACTATCATGTTTGAATTGTGTTATTATTTATCTTCATTTGATCGTATTATTTGTGATGGTATCTAGTAGTTAGTAGTTTATGCCTGTGTATCGTACCAGGTTCTTGGCTCATAATTAGCTCTGCAATGAAGATGACAGTTATCAAGATGCGTAGCAACTGTATAAAAGCCTAGTGGTTAGAGGACAGTACATAGTTATTAACTTGCAGTGACCTGGATCAGGTTTCCCAATAGCGTTGGAAATTAGGCTTTTACCAATGTTCTAACAATGCATCGTTCATAACGACCGAAGAAGCTGTAACATGCGTTACCCAAAACACCACGTGAATAACACTCGCTAAGTGCATCTTTACATGCGTTTCCCATAACACCACGTAGATAACACTCGCTAAGTGCATCTTTACATGCGTTTCCCATAACACCACGTAGATAACACTCGCTAAGTGCATCTTTACATGCGTTACCCAAAACACCACGTGAATAACACTCGCTAAGTGCATCTTTACATGCGTTTCCCATAACACCACGTAGATAACACTCGCTAAGTGCATCTTTACATGCGTTTCCCATAACACCACGTAGATAACACTCGCTAAGTGCATCTTTACATGCGTTTCCCATAACACCACGTAGATAACACTCGCTAAGTGCATCTTTACATGCGTTTCCCATAACACCACGTAGATAACACTCGCTAAGTGCATCTTTACATGCGTTTCCCATAACACCACGTAGATAACACTCGCTAAGTGCATCTTTACATGCGTTTCCCATAACACCACGTAGATAACACTCGCTAAGTGCATCTTTACATGCGTTTCCCATAACACCACGTAGATAACACTCGCTAAGTGCATCTTTACATGCGTTTCCCATAACACCACGTAGATAACACTCGCTAAGTGCATCTTTACATGCGTTTCCCATAACACCACGTAGATAACACTCGCTAAGTGCATCTTTACATGCGTTTCCCATAACACCACGTAGATAACACTCGCTAAGTGCATCTTTACATGCGTTTCCCATAACACCACGTGAATAACACTCGCTAAGTGCATCTTTACATGCGTTTCCCATAACATCACGTAGATAACACTCGCTAAGTGCGTCTTTACATGCGTTTCCCATAACACCACGTAGATAACACTCGCTAAGTGCGTCGTCGAGAGCATGTGTCAATACCGAAAGGATTGAAAGAAGGCAGCGCTGATCTCTGATCAGTTTTCTCCATTCAAATTCTTACCCTGCCATTTTAGAATGAATGCGCAAAAATGACGCCTAACCAGCTCTTGGAGAAACTATCACATATGGCTGCAATAATTTGAGTCATTTTATTCTAATGGCTTACCCTATGATACTGCACTAAATCACAGATTTGGCACATCATTGCGCACATGTTTATGCATAATTTAAATGTATTGAGGCACAATTACATTCGCCTGCAATTAGAAAACTATAACTCAATATGATTTAAATATTTAGGCCTGATAAGTAGTTTAAATTTTTATTTGATTTTTTTATCCTTGCTTGGCTAGTTTGTAACAATTGCTAACTTTGTATTTGTACTGTATATTGATATATTAAGATATTGGCGGTCAAAGATAGAATATGTGTTTCTGTCTATGTTTAGCAGAGATATTTGTTGTGTAGGGGAGGGCAATAAATAATCGAACAACGCACTTAAATGTTATACAAGTGGTTTGAGGCAGTCGTTAAATTACAAGCATTTTCAAGTGCAAGTTTAGTAACAAAGGTTTTGGTCAACAGCTCGGAGATATAACATTGCTCCTAGGAAGGTTTTTACAATTATCCCAGGTCTCTAATGTCGGCCCAAAAGTTAGGAATTATACCACCCCTCCTCCCCCTCCCACAAGGCCATCCTCATGCCAAGTGACATTACTGTCATTATGTGAAGGCTCTTATGAGGCTGCACAAGGTCTTTTTGTGGCAAGAATCTCCTAGAAATGCATGCTGCATGCATTCCAATGGTGTGGACCAAATGGTTGTTGTATGTATCTTCTCTTAACTCCCACCAGGGTCTCATTGCGCTGGTCTCTTTAGCACCATGGTGCTCGGGGCTTCCTCCAGTGCACCTAACCTACAAGATTATGCTCGCGCGCACCGTAAAAAGCTGACCTCTTCTGGCTTCTTAGATGGTATGTGCAAACACGCACACACATCTTTAAAAAAAAGATGAACCCTTGCTCATTTTTCTAAAGGAATCCTGTAATTTCCTCCTGTGTATTTCAATAGGAAATATATGAATGTATTCTGACACTTTGTGTCGGTCCCTCTAATTTACCGTATTGTGTTTTTGGACAGAAGCATAATTCATGTTATTGGGAGAAGAAATTGTAATCATCTTTTTAGCTAATATGGTGAAGTCCATTGTTTTGGTAGTGAATTTAAGGTTTATTCATACAAAATAAGATGTATTTTTCCGGAGTTGTGTACAATGTTGCACTCAGTACTGATCCCCCTCATAACTTCTTTTGATAATCAAGGTCATATTAAAGTATCTTACTTTCAATTCAAATAAATTGCGGGTCAAATATTCCGGTCTCAGAAATCTTGTACTATATCGATTTAGCTAGACAATGAGGTGTGAACATCCATTATTTCATTCATTACTCATTTAAAAATAATCAATTACTCAATGCAAACAGTTTCTTATGGCTAGAATCCGAACCAGACATCTGCACATGTAACTAAGCATACATTTTGCTTTGATTTCAAAGAGTTGCGTGTTTCGGATCTCAAGTAAGGACTTGGCCCTCAATCACAGTATACCTTCAATCAATTTAAATCATCAGTGATTATTTTTGGGGGAAATTTATTCTTTTGGAATTTGTATTAGAAATAAAAAAATTTAATGGAAAACTTTGTTACTGTAGCTAGCTGTAAAGCGCATATGTAGTAATATGCTTGGAAAGTAGATCACAGCTGGAGACACCTCGTCATTTTTGGGTATATTTTTTTTACACGACAGGTAGCAAGTAAAAGTGTGTGAACGGTTGCTAACTGTCTGTAAATATCTTAAGCTAACTGGCTAATTAACTTAGCTAGCTGGCTAACTTTGGGGCGAAACAATTAACGCATTTACAGTTGGTTAGCTACCGCACCACTCTTTGCTAGCAAACTTAATGCTCCCTTCAAAACTAGTAAAGTGTCTCCACTGTCTACATTTTGGCATCTCCACTTAACGTCCATATTATTCAGTGTTGGGGTCCATTCCATTTCAATTCAGTCAATTATAAATTGGAATTGGAATTTCAGTTTACTTCTGGAATTGACTTAATTCAAATAGAATTGACCACGTCCCTGGTTTTGTTGCCATATTACACTCTTCAAACAGCTGTCTACAAATACTTTTTATTGTAATTTTGTTATGAATATTGTCGTTGAATACGTTTTTTTGTAGTTTTCTTATGCTAGTGTTTGTAGCTTTTCTGTATTTTTATGCATTTTGGATCTTTCCAGACATTTTTGATAGAGCTTTTATTAAAACAGATAGCCCTATTCCACAAAGTTTTGAAAATTATTTTTCTATTATGCTGGCAGATCTGTGGAATAATAATATTTTTGTTTTTATTTGATTGCTCACCCAGTTTTAGAACGCTACGAAGTACTACATGTTATAGCACTTTTTCACAGACTGTTTCTCTGTTGTCATTTACATGGGCATTTTGATTTCAAGCCGGAGTCATTCCACCTCAAAAAGCACAAGAAATAGGATTTCGCCACCCACCATCTCAGATTGTTCTGAAATCATTTGTATAGTTCGAAACGGATAAGAATAGCTTTCCTGAAACATAATTTTTTTGAAATACACTACGTTACCAAAAATATGTGGACACCTGCTCGTCAAATATCTCATTCCAAAATCATGAGTATTAATATGGAGTTGGTCCTCCTTTTGCTGCTGTAACAGCCTCCACTCTTCTGGGAAGGCTTTCCCCTAGATGTTGGAGTATTGCTGCAGGGTCTTGCTTCCATTCAGCCACAAGAGCATTAGTGAGGTAATCCCTGATGTTTGGCGATTAGGCCTGGCTCGCAGTTGGCGTTCCAATTCAACCCAAAGGTGTTCAATGGATTTGAGGTCAGGGCTCTGTGCAGGCCAGTCAAGTTTTTCCACTCTAATCTTGACAAACCATTTCTGTATGGACCTCACTTTGTGCACGGGGGCATTGTCATGCTGAAACAGGAAAGGGAGTTCCCCAAACTGTTGCCACAAAGTTGGAAGCACAGAATATTCTAGAATGGCATTTGGCACCCGCCAAACCCGGATTCGTCCGTCAGACTGCCAGATGGTGAAGCGTAATTCATCACTCCAGAGAACACGTTTCCACTGCTCCAGAGTCCAGTGGGGGCGAGCTTTACACCACTCCAGCTGACGCTTGGCATTGCGCATGGTGATCTTAGGCTTGTGTACGGCTGCTCGGCCATAAAAACCCATTTCATGAAGCTCCCGACGAACAGTTATTTGGCTGGTGTTAATTCCAGAGGCAGTTTGGAACTCGGTAGTGAGTATTGCAACTCAGGACGGACGATTTTTACGCCATGCGCGCTTCAGCACTAGGCGGTCCCCTTCTGTGAGCTTGTGTACAGCTCTAGCAGGGCAAAAATTTGAGGAAGTGATTGTTGGAAAGGTGGCATCCTATGATGGTGCCACGTTGAAAGTCACTGAGCTTGGCCTCCCGAGTGGTGCAGGCGTCACTACTGCCTGTGGTTCGATCACAGGTTGTCACAGCCGGCCGTAACCAGGAGTCCCATAGGGCGGTGCACAATTGGCCAAGCATCGTCCGGGTTTGGGGAGGGTTTGGCCCGGGGGCTTTCCTTGACTCATCGCACTCTAGTGACTCCTTGTAGCGGGCCGTGCACCTGCAAGCTGATTTCAGTTGAACAGTGTTTCCTCCCACAGATTGGTGCGGCTCGCTTCCGGGTTAAGCGACCAGATGTTAAGAAGCAGCTCGGCTTGGCGGGTCATGTTTCGAAGGACGCATGACTCGACCTCTCCCGAGCCCGTTGCAGCAATGAGTTGCAACAATGAGACAAGATCGTAACTACCAATTGGATATCACGAAATCGGGGAGAAAAAAGGGATAAAATTACAACAAACAAAAAAAATGTATAATCACTGAGCCATTCTACTGCCAATGTTTGTCTATGGAGATCGCATGGCTGTGTGCTTGATTTTATACACCTGTCAGCAATGGGTGTGGCTGAAATAGCCGAATCCACTAATTTGAAAGGGTATCTACATACTTTTGTGTATATAGTGTAATTTGATATCTGAGCAATTAAGATAATTGATTGTACCCAAGTTGTCCATTTTTTAATTTATAGGATTCATATAATCTTCAATAAATATAGTACCTAATATCTGATTTAGACCATAATTCTTCCTAACAATGAGTAAGACATGAGGAATCCAATAAAATGGTAAAAAAAGCACCCACGGACACCCCACGCCGATCCCACCCCAACAACCACGCCGATCCCACCCCAACAACCACGCCGATCCCACCCCAACAACCACGCCGATCCCACCCCAACAACCTGTATACAGTATCAGGTCTCTGTTTGACAAGTAGTATGGATCTGCTACTTGGACTATTGCTTATTCATAATTTGTAGTGTATTCCCTGTGAATCGGGTGAATTTTGTTCTGAGAAATTGGCCATTGAAGTCGCTTGCATTGTTTATAATAAATTAGTTTTGCCCACTAGATGCCGCTGTTCCTGATGCTTTTATCCGTTTTGTTGGTGTTCTCTTGTGTTTATTAAATGGATCACAACATTTTCTTTGCAACTTTGGGTAGAAAACCAATAGCTTTTCCTCATGATGAAAATACATTGTGTGGTCATCCTCACAATAGAAACCAGTCCTCCATGAAAGTGATTCAGTTTGTCCTTCTCTTAGGCTTAACTTGTCTCCAGGAAACAGCCCCTTAGTGTGTTTTATTCCCTTAAAAAAAAAGGTATGGATTAGTTAGACCATTCCTGGCGAACAAGCAAACCATTAGGCTACATCAATTCTAATGGTTTCAATTGTAAAAGTCCCAAACACATACTCTATAGTGTTTTTCTAAGGGTAATGGTATTGGGCTGGGTTTAATGGTAAATGTCACTAATCACACTAAATATTAGGAATGCAACGGTACACAGTATGTTGTCGAACCGTTTGGTACCCTCCCTATGGGGTTCAATACGCACACATGAACCGCGGAATTACGATATGCCTGTCATTTTCCTATATATTTCCAAAACTTGCTTATTGCGCTGCAGACTACACGCACGTTGTACATTCAGATCCACAGAACCAGACGCGCAGTTTGTGAACAGGCAAGGCAGGCAACTGCTTGGGGCCCCAGGCTGTTAGGGGGCTCCTGAGGGCTCCACAGCAATGTCTCAAAATGTGGCGACCGCAGTGACCGCAACCCCCCTCCCCCTTAAACAACCAATGGACGATTTGCAATGACATCTCAGTAGGAAACTGCCCTAAAGGGGCCCCATGAAGAGAGGGGAAACCCCCAAAAAATATTCTCTCAGCTCCAACGTGACAATGGCTAGCGAGACAGCGAGAAGCAAATTTGAAGAGGTACCGCTGTCTTTCAAATCCGCTGTGTGGAAAAATGTTGGATTCAGCGTGCAATACGACGACGAGGGTAAGAAGACCGTAAACAAAGAAAGTACAGTCTGCAAGCATTGCTTTGCCACTGTCAGTTACTCGAGTGGAAACACATCAAACATGATGTCATTTACGTGGCCATCACCCGGCCGGCCGTATCCCTTGCCGGTGGAGTTGAAGCAAGGAGAGTCCACTCGTTTGCGAAAACACAACAATCACTCGCTGCTGCCTTCCAACAACAATTTGCGACAAATTCAGAAAAACTAACAAAAGCAGTGGGGGTATTCATAGCCAAAGATTTGCAGCCCTGTTCAGTGGTTACTGACTCGGGATTTCGTCACCTGATGATTTTTTTTAAACCGCGTTACAATGTCCCCTCCCGCACACATTTCAGTAGCAAAGTAATTCCCCAACTCTGTGAAACATCACAGAGAGAAATTGAAAAGGAATTGATACAGACATCCTATCTAGCTCTCTCCACAGATAGTTGGACCTCCAGAGGAACTCAAAGCTACCTCACTGTGACCGTTCACTATGTACTGGAAGCTACCTCACTGTGACGGTTCACTATGTACTAGATTGGGAGATGAAGAGCTACGTGTTGCAAACTCTTCCCTTGTATGAGAGTCATACAAACGCACACTTTACTTAAGTACAAAGATACCGAAACCGTACCGTTGCCCACAAACTGTGATGCATACCAAACCGTGGGTCTGCTGCCCTGTTGCATCCCTACTAAATATGGAGATGTGTTTTTCAATACAATTATTAAAAAACAACTGCCATGCAATGGTTTATAATTTCATTAGAGTTGTCACATTTTAGTCACAAACTAATTTATCCATCAAAGTTTTGGGCTTGTTTGAAAAGTATTTTGAGAATTGCGTAGGGATAGCCCTCTGAGAGGCCACTTGTTGGACTGTTCAAGGAGAGTTGGGTTGCAGCTTTAGGTTTATAAGAGAAGGACAAACTGCTTTCATGGAAGACTGGCTTGAATTGTGAGCATGATCACACCATTTATTTTCATCATGAACCCAATCTATTGATTTTCTACCCAAAGTTGCAAAGAAAATGTTGTGTTCCATTTAATAAACACAACAGACCAGCAAAGTGGATAAAAGGGTGTAGCGGCAGTAACAGGAACAGTGGCATCTAGTGGTAAAAACTTGGTACTTTCACACTGATTTATGGTAAATAATACAAGCGATTTCAATTAATAACAGGGGGAATAAAAACATAGCCAGATTTGCAGGAAATGCATTACAAAGGGTGAAGAAGCAATATAACAAACCGCAGCTTCATACTACTATTCAAACGTAAGAGAAATTCTACTATATACAGGTTGTTGGGGTGGGATTGGCGCTGGGGTCCATGGGTGGCTTTTGGACCATTTTATTGGATTCCTCATGTCTTACTCAGTGATGGGAAAAGTACCCAACTGTCATACTTGAGTATAAGTAAAGATACCTTAACAGAAAATGACTCAAGTAAAAGTCACCCAGTAATATACTACTTGAGTAAAAGTCTAAAGGTATTTGGTTTGAAATATACTTTGTAAGTCGCTCTGGATAAGAGCGTCTGCTAAATGATGTAAATGTAAGTATCGGAAGTAAATGTAATTGCTAAAATATACTTTAAGTATCAAAAGTAAAAGTATACATTTCAAATTCCTTATATTAGGCAAACCTGACGGTACGATTTTCATTTTTTTATTTAGGGATAGCCAGGGACGCGCTCCAACACACAATTAATTTATGTTTAGTGAGTCCGCCAGATCAGACACAGTAAGGATGACCAGGGATGTGAATTGGACCATTTTCCTGTCCTGCTAAGCATTCAAAATGTAACAAGTACTTTTGCATGTTAGGGAATGTAATGAAGTAAAAGTAGTCAAAAATATAAATAGTGAATTTAAAGTACAGATTCTTCCAACAACGACTTAGGTAAAAATACTTTAAAGAACTACTTAAGTACTTTACACCACTGGTCTTACTCAGTGGTAGGAAGTTTGGTCCAAATTGAATGTTGGGTACTATACTGTATTTGTTGAATATTATGTGAATCCCACAAATCAAAAGGGCAGATTTGGGTGCACTGAAATTATAAGAGATTCATTTAAAACAAAATAATGTTTCAGGAATGCTATTCTTATCTGTTTATAACTACAGAAATCATTTCAGAACAATCTGAGATGATGGGTGTCATGGCTTGTTGAAATAAAGTAAACCATCTGTTTGAGTCATGAAGAAAATCCAAATTTCTAAGATTATGGCTGTCAAAAATGAACAGCTTTTCCTTTAGTTTGAAGCAAATTGATCAGGATCATCAAACTTTTAATTGATTAACCCATAAAATCCAGGATTCTTTGCGCAGTCACCTAGAATGTATCCTATTTGTAATAATTTATAGCAGTGGAAAGATGCTGAAGCACCAGCAAGGTAATTGTAGAAAAACGGCAGGTGGTGAACGTACAGAGGCTACAGTAGATGTGGTTTGGGTTGGATTCTGCCATATGCAAGGTCCAATGAAGTGTGGGACCAACAGGTGTCCATTGGCCTTTCTAGAGATTGATGTTTCCGTCAACCCCCCCCCCCCCCCCCACCCCCGACTTTTAATTTCTTCAGCAGATAACCATAACAATTGTTAATCTTCACAAACTTTGCTCTGGCTGAGAGAATCCCAACAGTTAACACACTACTAAAACAAACGCTCCGTTTCCCACCCTTCTCACCTGCATGCCTTCTAATACTTGATTTCTTTTGCCTTTTCCTAACCTCTATTTCTGTTAGCTGTTGTACATTTCAGGTACCTGTTTTTCTCTTTCTCAGAGGCCACGCGTGGGTCTGCTGTAAAACGATTTTCTATCTCATTTGCGCGACACCCAACCAATGGTATGTTTGCTTTTGTTAATTAAGATGCATCCTTACCTCATCCCTGTTGTCATTTTGATCTGGATAGAATCTTCCCTCCTCATGAGACCCTCTGCTAGTGTCAAAGCAGTGCACATGGAATGTGATCCTAAATATTGAGACTTCTGAATGCTCATGCAGCCCTCCAAGACCATGTGCTTCTTTTGATCGCCTGAAAATTCCTCCTGTTTGTCACCCTATAGTTTAGGATTACATGGAGCTATTTTGTGACTAGCTAGGCTAGCTAGACCTGTCCCCTGCTTATCTGTTCATTTTAATAGTCGCAGTGCTGTAGTTTGTTTGGTTTGAATATAGCCTTCAATTTTTTCTTGATGACTTTTGTTGTGTCGGAGTTGGGTGACTGTATCACAACAATGTTGCCTATCTAAATGTTCCTTTAGACGTATGGCAAATGGTTATACCGTTGATCTAGTCAAATATGGTAAGGCTGCTAATCTAGTCAAATATGGTAATGCTGCTAATCTAGTCAAATATGGTAATGCTGCTAATCTAGGCAAATGTAGTAATGCTTTTAGTCTATGGCAAATATAGCAATGCTGACAATCTAGTCAAATATAGTAATGCTGCTAATCTAGTCAAATTTAGCTATAGTATCTATTGCACTTTTATATTTTTTTTATGTAAAGGCAACTTTTTACATCAATGTGATATCTGGGATTAATATTTTATTACATTTGGGCCGCATAAACCTGTCAGTCACCTCAGCTTGTGGTTAACGCTGTAATTTTGATGCAACAAAATATGATTTTGTATTTAAAGTACATTCTTTGTACATTAAACCAATTTGCACTAATTTGATCATTTTGGATTATCGTTTTTTTTCTGCTTTTCTAAATGGGTCAGTCTTTTCCAGTATGTTCTGTGGTAAGTGTTTTATGTTTAATTTACCCATTTTTATCTTGTCTGAACGTTGTTTGGTGTTTTTAGTTCATATAGATTTCTGTTGTGTATAGTTCAGCTTCCTTTATCTTTCTCAGTTTTCAGTCTAGACCTCCACAGTCTCTTAAACATAGTCTTCCCTGTTTTCTCCTTTCCTCAGACCCTTGGCTATGGAAATACCTTGAGTAGCTGTGTGCTTTAGTCCTGCCCCTCAGAACACTTTTGCTCATGAAAATGATATTTCTATTTGGTGCTATTGACAGGTGCTATCTATGATAAATAATCTAAGCCACAGCCATACAGTACATGTCCTACAGTCCAAAAAGGTTTAGTATATTTATTGATAAAATATTAAGATTTGTTATCATTGTTACTGTGAATTTCAAGCATATACAGTACCAGTCAAAAGTTTGGACACACCTACTCAAGGATTTTTCTTTATTTTTACTATTTTCTACATTGTAGAATACTAGTGAAGACGACATCAAAACTATGAAATAACACATTAGGACTCATGTAGTAACCAAAAAAGTGTTAAACAAATCAAATATATTTTATATTTGAGGTTCTTCAAAGTAGCCACCCTTTGCCTTGATGACAGCATAGCACAATCTTGGCATTCTCTCAACCAGCTTCACCTGGAATGCTTTGAATAGGTCTGTCCAAACTTTTCACTGGTACTTTAAATATTTACTTAATATACAGTTGAAGTCGGAAGTTTACTTACACTTAGGTTGGAGTCATTAAAACTCGTTTTTCAACCTCTCCACAAATGTCTTGTTGACAAACTATAGTTTTGGCAAGTCAGTTAGGACATCTACTTTATGCATGACATAAGTAATTTTTCCAACAATTGTTTACAGACCGATTATTTCACTTATTATTCACTGTATTCCAGTGGGTCAGAAGTTTACATACACTAAATTGACTGTGCCTTTTAAACAGCTTGGAAAATTCCAGAAAATGATGTCATGGCTTTAGAAGCTTCTGATTGGCTAATTGATTTGAATCATTTGAGTCAATTGGAGGTGTACCTGTGGATGTATTTCAAGGCCTACCTTCAAACTCAGTGCCTCTTTGCTTGACATCATGGGGGAAAAAAATTAAAAATCAGACAAGACCTCAGGAAAAAGAATTGTAGACCTCCACAAGTCTGGTTCATCCTTGGGAGCAGTTTCCAAACGCCTGAAGGTACCACGTTAATCTGTAGAAATAATAGTACGCAAGTATAAACACCATGGGACCACGCAGCCGTCATACCGCTCAGGAAGGAGATGCATTCTGTCTCCTAGAGATGAATGTACTTTGGTGCGAAAAGTGCAAATCAATCCCAGAACAACAGCAAAGGACCTTGTGAAGATACTCGAGGAAACGGGTACAAAAGTACCTATATCCACAGTAAAACGAGTCCTATATCGACATAACCTGAAAGGCCGCTCAGCAAGGAAGAGGCCACTGCTCCAAAACCGCCATAAAGCCAGACTACGGTTTGCAACTGCACATGGGGACAAAGATTGTACTTTTTGGAGAAATGTCCTCTGGTCTGATGAAACAAAAATAGAACTGTTTGGCCATAATGACCATCGTTATGTTTTGAGGAAAAAGGGGAAGGCTTGCAAGCCGTAGAACAACATCCCAACCGTGAAGCACGGGGGTGGCAGCATCGTGTTGTGGGGGTGCTTTGCTGCAGGAGGGACTGGTGCACTTAACGAAATAGATGGCATCATGAGGAAGGAAAATTATGTGGATATATTGAAGCAAAATCTCAAGACATCAGTCAGGAAGTTAAAGCTTGGTCGCAAATGGGTCTTCCAAATGGACAATGACCCCAAGCATACTTCCAAAGTTATGGCAAATTGGCTTAAGGACAACAAAGTCAAGGTATTGGAGTGGCCATCACAAAGCCCTGACCTCAATCCTATAGAAAATGTGTGGGCAGAACTGAAAAAGAGTGTGCGAGCAAGGAGGTCTTCAAACCTGACTCAGTTACACCAGCTCTGTCAGGAGGAATGGGCCAAAATTCACCCAACTTATTGTGGGAAGCTTGTGGAAGGCTACCCGAAATGTTTGACCCAAATTAAACAATTTAAAGGCAATGCTACCAAAAACTAAGTGAGTATATGTAAACTTCTGACCCACTGGGAACGTGATGAAAGAAATAAAAGCTGAAATAAATAATTCTCTCTACTATTATTCTGACATTTCACATTCTTAAAATAAAGTGGTGATGCTAACTGACCTAAGACAGGACATTTTTACTAGGATTAAATGTCAGGAATTGTGAAAAACTGAGTTTAAATGTATTTGACTAAGGTGTATGTAAACTTCCGACTTCAACTGTATTTTTCTTGATATAGGGAAAATTAGAAGTTTAATAAGAAAGGGGGCAGATCCAATCTATACCTTTTCCTGAGGTATCATATAGTGTAACTACTGTGTTATACATCCCTGCAAATATTTTCATATTTGGCCAACAAATAAGGTTTTGTTGAAAAAGAAACTTTGTTCAAATCTAATATTTTTTATATGAATTTACATCATATCCCAAAATGTGTCTTTCTACAGAGTACCGAGGTTTTTCATCCATGGTGTGTTAGACTCATTGGGGGGGTATTCATACAAATAAATATGTGGTTATTACCTCAAATGCTAAGCTCAATTGATTTTAGCTATGTATTTAGCAAACATATTTTGTTCAATGAATTGCCTCAATGACATGCAAATGGGGAAGATTTTGATGCTGTTATTAGTGATCATAAAAATGTCCCCTTTTGCCCTCCGTTGTATTAACCAGAGAAGCCATGCTCATCGTAACATACTAACCGAAAATGTTTTCTGCATCATCACCTTTGTCTGCAGTGTCTCAGACACATTTATTTACGCTTTGGTGTTAGTGTAATGCCTAAATATTATTTTCTCAGTTACTTGTTACCTTCTCAGCTGTCAAATTCGACATACTTTGGAAACTGAATCTACCACAGCTCTTTGTCATGAAAATACACACTAATGTTAAAAACCTGAAGTATTATTTATATATTAATGCAATAATTTAGAAAATAAGTATATCTAACCAATTCCAATTGTATACAGTGCATTCGGAAAGTATTCAGACCCCTTGACTTTTTCCACATATTGTTACGTTACAGCCTTATTCTAAAATTGATTTAAATGTTTTCCCCTTCATCAATCTACACACAATACCCCATGATGACAAAGCAAAAACAGGTTTTTAGACATTTTTGCAAATATATTAAAAATGGAAATATTACGTTTACATAGTTATTCAGACCCTTTACTCAGTACTTTGTTGAAGCACCTTTTGCAGGGATTACAGCCTTGAGTCTTGCTGGGTATGATGCTACAAGCTTGGCACACCTATATTTGGGGAGTTTCTCCCATTCTTCTCTGCAGATCCTCTCAAGCTCTGTCAGGTTGGAAGGGGAGCGTCGCTGCACATCTATTTTCAGGTCTCTCCAGAGATGTTCAATCGGGTTAAAGAACAGGCTCGGGCTAGGCCGCTCAAGGACTTTCAGAGACTTGTCTGCAAGCCACTCCTGCTTTGTCTTGGCTGTGTACTTAGGGTTGTTGTCCTTTTGGAAGGTGAACCTTCGCCCCAGTCTGAGGTCATGAGCACTCTGAAGCAGGTTTTCATCAAGGATCTCTCTCTTTCGTCAATGATCTCTCTCTTTCATCAAGGATCTCTTTGTACTTATCTCTCTGTGCTCCGTTCATCCATCCCTCAATCCTGACTAGGCTCCCAGTCCCTGCTGCTGAAAAACATCCCCACAGCATGATGCTGTGACCGCCATGCTTCACCGTAGAGATGGTGCCAGGTTTCCTCCTGATGTGACGCTTGGCATTCAGGCCAAAGAGTTCAATCTTGGTTTCATCAGACCAGAGAATCTTGTTCCTCATGGTCTGAGTCTTTGCATGCCTTTTGGCAAACTCCAAGCAGGCTATCATGTGCCTTTTACTGAGGAGTGGCTTCCGTCTGGCCACTCTACCATAAAGGCCTGATTGGTGGAGTGCTGCAGAGATGTTTGTCTTTCTGGAAGGTTCTCCCATCTCCACAGAGGAACTCTGGAGCTCTGTCTGAGTGACCATCGGGTTCTCGGTCACCTCCCTGACCAAGGCCCTTCTCCGCCAATTGCTCAGTTTGGCCGCGCGACCAGCTCTAGGAAAGAGTCTTGGTGGTTCCAAACTTCATCCATTTAAGAATGATGGAGGCCACTGGGGACCTTCTATACTGCTGTTTTCGTACCCTTCCCCAGATCTGTTCTTTGACACAATCCTGTCTCGGAGCTCTATGTACAATTCCTTTGACCTCATGCCTTGGTTTTTGCTCTGACATGCACTGTCAACTGTGGGGCCTTTCCAAATATTTTCCAATCAATTGAATTTATCGCCGGTGGACTCCAATCAACTTGTAGAAACTTCTCAAGGATGATAAATGGAAACAGGATGCACCTGAGCTCAATTTCGAGTCACATAGCAAAGAGTCTGAATACTTATGTAAATAAGGTATTTGTAACGGTTGTCGTCGGGAATGGAGGACCAAAACGCAGCAGGAATGTGGATGCTCATCTTGTATTTTATTTTAAATTAAGAGAACACCAAAATAACAAACGAACAACAAAACAGTCTTGTCAGGCTCACACATGCAAAACAAGAAACAATCTCCCACAAACACATACCCCTATATAGGACTCTCAATCAGAGGCAACTAGAAAACACCTGCCTCCAATTGAGAGTCCAACCCCAATAAACTAGACATAGAAATACAAAAGACTAGAGACCACATAGAAATACAAACCTAGAACATAACCCCGGAAATAATAAATCAAACACCCTACTACATAAAACACCACCCCGAACCACATAAACAAAATACCCTCTGCCACGTCCTGACCAAACTACAATAACAAATAATCCTTATACTGGTCAGGATGTGACAGTATTTCTGTTTTTTATTTTGAATACATTTTTTAAAAATCTAGCAACCTGTTTTTCGCTTTGTCATTATGAGGTATTGTGTGTAGATTGAGGACTTTTTCAAATGTAATTAATACATTTTTGAAGAAGGCTGTAATGTAACAAAATGTGGGAATATTCAAGAGCCCTGAATTCACTCATTACCCACAGTCACTAATCGATTACCACTTAAGAATAATGCTAGACCCGCCAAAGAGCAAGCCAACTGGAAAAAGAGATGAAACCAGAAAAAGAAAGTAGCCCCATATTCTTTTGTATGTATTGTCATTTCTAAAACGTCTTAAATAGTTGCCATGTACATTAATGCCATTTTCTTACATTATGGTATTTTATTAAATGTGCATTATGCAGATATCGCTCCACCATTTCCTGGTTGCTAAAATTCTAATAGTTCTCCTAATTTCAATTTGTGGCAAAACAAGCAAGAATCATTGTACCATCTAAACCACTGTGAAAATATTTTCAATAACCACAAATATTGTATTTTCAGCTTGTTTGAAGCTGGTGTACAAACGGAAAGTAAAAGATGCAAAAATGAAACTTAAGAACTGGAATCATAGAAATGGCACACAGAACAGATCTACCGCTTCTTGCTTCCAATGAGTGATAGATCTATAACTCATATTTTTATGCAAATTTCATCAGGTTGCCTAAAAAGTTACAACTTGTAGCTTTTAAATCAAATGTAAAAAAATGTATTTAAAAAAGTCAGCTTTTCTCCTGAACGATATTGTGGTGTTTGTTAGACCACTTTGTTGAATCTCGCCCCAACGTCCATCAAAGGCTTTAGGGCTATATAAACCAAACTGTAATCCCAACTAGGTTAAGTTAACATTCACTCTTGTGTTTCTTCTCATCCTGGCTGTGACAGTCGTGATGGGTATTGCTTTCAGTGGGATATACTTTGTGTCATACATCTGCCTGCATCCTACAGTATTCACCTCAATCAGATCTGATTTTTGTCGGTAGTGTTTTATTTTGTTTGCTGTCACTTGGAGATAATGGAAGCCTTGTGATTTTTGTCTGCCGATTTCAAATAATACAATGTTCTCTGTCATGAGTAGTCTCCAGAGGGCTTGTAGTGTTCTCCGTATTGTCGGCTTGTCATCTGGAGGCGTTTCCACCCTCTAGGTTTTGAGCTGTACTCCATGGTTCCGTCCATATGCCCCCTGGAGACCCTGCACAACTCGCTCTCGCTGAAACAGATAGACGACTTCCTGGCTTCCATCGCTGCATCCCATGAGTCACTCCTGGACATCTCTGCCTCCTCCCCAGGTACATATCGCTGCTCATCGTACAGTACAAATGATCAACGATCATTTGTTGCCGCTCGCATCTCAATATATTTTTTTTGTGTTCGACAGCTGCGAAGAAAACTCCTTTGAACACTTACACTCCTGCAAAGATATTGCCCTGCCCTTTCACGCAAGGCAAGAAGAATGTGGACAAGGCTGCAACTGGTAAACGATTTAGTGTTGATTACCCATCACTTGCTATAGTAGTACTGTAACTAATTGGCTTGCTCTGTTTATGTACTCTTTTTATTTGACCATTCTTTGGGCTATTCCAGCATTATAGATGTGACATAAGAAATAAAGCAATTACGCTTTTGCTCCTGAGTGGCGCAGAGGTCCGCAGCACTGCTTCTCAGTGCTAGAGGCGTCACTACAGACCCTGGTTTGATTTCAGGCTGTATCACAACCGGCCGTGATTGGGAGTCCCATAGAGCGGGGCGCAATTGACACAGCGTCGTCCGGGTTTGGCCAGGGTAGGCCATCATTGTAAATAAGAATTTGTTCTTAACTGACTTGCCTAGTTAAATAAATAAAAATGGATGTGACATATATTTTCGTACAAGATTTAAGGGGAGACTGAACATATTAGCATATTAACATATTAGCAAAAAGTCTGAGTTGGTAAGTCTTTTAGAATGAAAGGCTTGACTGAACACAAAAACAACAATTTTGAAAAGATTGTCTTGCATTATTACTTTGGAGAGGAGAAGCGACGATTATGAATGTGACACACTATGTTATGGATGTGACACTCCGTTATGGATGTGACAATCTGAAACAGTCAGATTTCTTGATCAAAATCTATCGTACTGTAACAAGTGTTGTCATCTGGAATGTTTTTTATAATGTCAACAGAAGTGGAACTACATAATTATGTTCCAAAATACTGAATGGTATTCTGCACCATAGTCTAATAATGCAAGGCAACACTCCGAACAGAGTATTTAAAAAAATATATCAATGACCATTACTAGTTGAATGTAGACATGAGACAATTTATTCTATTCTATTTTTTTATTTTCTTAAAAGGGTGGATCAGCTTTAATATTGCGGATAGATTGTAGCTTCCATCAAAGTAATTGTCTGCATCACTTCCAATCTCCCATATATTTTCGGGGTAAATATATTTATATATATACACTACCGTTCGAAAGTTTGAGGTCACTTAGAAATGTCCTTGTTTTTGAAAGAAAAGCATTTTTTTTTGTCCATTTAAAATAACATCAAATTGATCCGAAATACAGTGTAGACATCGTTAATGTTGTAAATTACTATTGTAGCTGGAAACGGCTGCTTTTTAATGGAATATCTACATAGGGGTTACAGAGGCCCATTACAGTGAGGGGAGAAAAAGTATTTGATCCCCTGCTGATTTTGTACGTTTTCCCACTGACAAAGAAATGGTCTGTCTATAATTTTAATAGTAGGTTTATTTGAACAGTGAGAGACAGAATAACAACAAAAAAATCCAGAAAAACGCATGTCAAAAATGTTATAAAATGATTTGCATTTTAATGAGGGAAATAAGTATTTGACCCCTCTCAATCAGAAAGATTTCTGGCTCCCAGGTGTCTTTTATACAGGTAACGAGCTGAGATTAGGAGCACACTCTTAAAGGGAGTGCTCCTAATCTCAGTTTGTTACCTGTATAAAAGACACCTGTCCACAGAAGCAATGAATCCATCAGATTCCAAACTCTCCACCATGGCCAAGACCAAAACTCTCCAATGATGTCGGGGACAAGATTGTAGACCTACACAAGGCTGGAATGGGCTACAAGACCATCGCCAAGCAGCTTGGTGAGAAGGTGACAACAGTTGGTGCGATTATTCGCAAATGGAAGAAGCACAAAAGAACTGTCAATCTCCCTCGGCCTGGGGCTCCATGCAAGATCTCACCTCGGGGAGTTGCAATGATCATGAGAACGGTAAGGAATCAGCCCAGAACTACACGGGAGGATCTTGTCAATGATCTCAAGGCAGCTGGGACCATAGTCACCAAGAAAACAATTGGTAACACACTACGCCGTGAAGGACTGAAATCCTGCAGCGCCCGCAAGGTCCCCCTGCTCAAGAAAGCACATATACATGCCCGTCTGAAGTTTGCCAATGAACATCTGAATGATTCAGAGGACAACTGGTGAAAGTGTTGTGGTCAGATGAGACCAAAATGGAGCTCTTTGGCATCAACTCAACTCGCCGTGTTTGGTGGAGGAGGAATGCTGCCTATGACCCCAAGAACACCATCCCCACCGTCAAACATGGAGGTGGAAACATTATGCTTTGGGGTGTTTTTCTGCAAAGGGGACAGGACAACTTCACCGCATCAAAGGGACGATGGACGGGGCCATGTACCATCAAATCTTGGGTGAGAACCTCCTTCCCTCAGCCAGGGCATTGAAAATGGGTCGTGGATGGGTATTCCAGCATGACAATGACCCAAAACACACGGCCAAGGCAACAAAGGAGTGGCTCAAGAAGAAGCACATTAAGGTCCTGGAGTGGCCTAGCCAGTCTCCAGACCTTAATCCCATAGAACATCTGTGGAGGGAGCTGAAGGTTCGAGTTGCCAAACGTCAGCCTAGAAACCTTAATGATTTGGAGAAGATCTGCAAAGAGGAGTGGGACAAAATCCCTCCTGAGATGTGTGCAAACCTGGGTGGCCAACTACAAATCAAATGTATTTATATAGCCCTTCTTTAATCAGCTGATATCTCAAAATGCTGTACAGAAACCCAGCCTAAAACCCCAAACAGCAAGCAATGCAGGT
The DNA here is from genome assembly GCF_965601325.2 of Salmo salar. Taxonomy (NCBI): domain Eukaryota; kingdom Metazoa; phylum Chordata; class Actinopteri; order Salmoniformes; family Salmonidae; genus Salmo; species Salmo salar. The sequence goes on from NC_138291.1 coordinate 175,324,031, forward strand.
GTAGAAGCACGGTGGCTAGGAAAAACTCCCTAAAAAGACCAAAACCTAGAGAGGAACCAGGTTATGAGGGGTGGCCAGTCGTCTTCTGGCTGTGCTGGGTGGAGATACAAGAAACATCTGACCTCTGTGATTGCCAACAAGGGTTTTGCCACCAAGTACTAAGTCATGTTTTGCAGAGGGGTCAAATACTTATTTCCCTCATTAAAATGCAAATCAATTCATAACATTTTTGACATGCGTTTTTCTGGATTTTTTTGTTGTTATTCTGTCTCTCACTGTTCAAATAAACCTACCATTAAAATAATAGACTAATCATTTCTTTGTCAGTGGGCAAACGTACAAAATCTGCAGGGGATCAAATACTTTTTTCCCTCACTGTATCAGCAACCATCACTCCTGTGTTCCAATGGCACGTTGTGTTAGCTAATCCAAGTTTATCATTTTAAAAGGCTAATTGATCATTAGAAAACCCTTTTGCAATTGTTAGCACAGCTGAAAACTGTTGTTCTGATTAAAGAAGCAACAAAACTGGCCTTTAGACTAGTTGAGTATCTGGAGCATCAGCATTTGTGGGTTCGATTACAGGCTCAAAATGGCCAGAAACAAATAACTTTCTTCTGAAACTTGTCAGTCTATTCTTGTTCTGAGAAATGAAGGCTATTCTATGCGAGAAATTGCCAGGAAACTGAAGAACTCGTACAACGCTGTGTACTACTCCCTTCACAGAACAGAGCAAACTGACTCTAACCAGAATAGAAAGAGGAGTGGGAGGCCCCGGTGCACAACTGAGCAAGAGCGTGTCTAGTTTGAGAAACAGACGCCTCCACAAGTCCTTAACTGGCAGCTTCATTAAATAGTACCCGCAAAACACCAGTCTCAACCTCAACAGTGAAGAGGCGCCTCCGGGATGCCGGCCTTCTAGGAAGAGTTGTAAAGAAAAAGCCATATCTCAGACTGGCCAATAAAAAGAAAAGACTAAGATGGGCAAAAGAACACAGACACTGGACAGAGGAACTCTGACAGTATCCCGGATTTCTATTTGCCATATATTTTTCAACTGTACTGAACCTTTCGATTCAAAAGTTCTGAACCTTTCTATTCTCATAGTTTCTACAGATTGTAAATTAAAGATGAACGTTTTTGCTAAAATAATAATTATATTATTGATCGATTGACTGACTTTTCAAATCACCCTGTATTGCTATCTGCAGCGTTAGCTCTACGTAAATGTTGCAATTCTTCAGCCATTCCTAGACCTGTGACCAAAAACGAGCTACATATGGACAATACCAAAATAAATTATCTGCAGAGCTGGGAAGGTTGTATCCCCTATATAAACTCATCAAAAAAAGAAATGTCCTCTCACTGTTAACTGCGTTTATTTTCAGCAAACTTGACATGTGTAAAGATTTGTATGAACATAACAAGATTCAACAACTGAGACATAAACTGAACAAGTTCCACAGACATGTGACTAACAAATGGAATAATGTGTCCCTGAACAAAGGGGGGGGGGGGTCAAAATCAAAAGTCAGTCAGTATCTGGTGTGGCCACCAGCTGCATTAAGTACTGCAGTGCATCTCATGGAATCTGCCAGATTTGCCAGTTCTTGCTGTGAGATGTTACCCCACTCTTCCACCAAGGCACCTGTAAGTTTCTGGACATTTCTGGGGGGAATGGCCCTAGCCATCACCCTCCGATCTAACAGGTCCGAGACATGCTCAATGGGATTGAGATCTGGGCTCTTCGCTGGCCATGGCAGAACACTGACATTCCTGTCCTGCAGGAAATCACGCACAGAAGGAGGAGTATGGCTGGTGGCATTGTCATGCTGGAGGGTCATGTCAGGATGAGCCTGCAGGAAGGGTACCACATGAGGGAGGAGGATGTCTTCCCTGTAACGCACAGTGTTGAGATTGCCTGCAATGACAAGCTCAGTCTGATGATGCTGTGACACACTGCCCCAGACCAAGACGGACCCTCCACCTCCAAATCGATCCCGCTCCAGAGTACAGGCCTCTGTGTAACGCTCATTCCTTCGACTATAAACGCGAATCCGACCATCACCCCTGGTGAGACAAAACCGTGACTCGTCAGTGAAGAGCACTTTTTGCCAGTCCTTTCTGGTCCAGCGACGGTGGGTTTGTGCCCATTGGCGACGTTGTTGCCGGAGATGTCTGGTGAGGACCTGCCTTAGAATAGGCCTACAAGCCCTCAGTCCACCCTCTCTCAGCCTATTGCGGACAGTCTGAGCACTGATGGAGGGATTGTGCGTTCCTGGTGTAACTCGGGCAGTTGTTGTTGCCATCCTCTACCTGTCCCGCAGGTGTGATGTTCGGGTGTACCGATCCTGTGCAGGTGTTGTAACACGTGGTCTGCCACTGTGAGGACGATCAGCTGTCCGTCCTGTCTCCCTGTAGCGCTGTCTTAGGCATCTCACAGTACGAACATTGCAATTTATTGCCCTGGCTACATCTGCAGTCCTCATGCCTCCTTGCAGCATGCCTAAGGCACGTTCACGCAAATGAGCAGGGATCCTGGGCATCTTTCTTTTGGTGTTTTTCAGAGTCAGTAGAAAGGCCTCTTTAGTGTCCTAAGTTTTCATAACTGTGACCTTAATTGCCTACCATCTGTAAGCTGTTAGTGTCTTAACGACCGTTCCACAGGTGCATGTTCATTAATTGTTTATGGTTCATTGAACAAGCATGGGAACAGTGTTTAAACCCTTTACAATGAAGATCTGTGAAGTTATTTGGATTTGTACGAATTATCTTTGAAGGACAGTGTCCTTATAAAGGGACGTTTCTTTTTTTTGCCGAGTTTATATAACATTCTATTGGTTGCAATAATTTGGTATAATTTAAATTGAAAAAATTCAACGTTTTGAATCCGGCGTCGTTTTGCATGTCAATTCATAAACCATGTGCCATGGAATTGGTACATCGAAAATCTCTTCCCAACTATTTAGCTATTTATATTGCACAGCTGTCAGAGTTCCTTACTTTTTCCCCCTTTCACTTGCCTCTTCCATTTTTGCTGTAATGCTGCAATTAGTTGGTTGTAATAGACATGAGATTATTTGTATTACACCTTTTCTGAAATATTGTGTAATGTAAATGTAAAATAGACATGAATATGCAAATGAAGCTATTTGGTATTTTTGGGGGGATCCCCACTAGCTGTTGGGGGGATCCCTACTAGCTGTTGCAAAAGCAGCAGCTACTCTTCCTGGGGTCCACACGAAACATGACATAATACAGAACATTAATAGTCAAGAAGAGCTCAAGGACAGAACTATATCAATTTTAAAAAAGGCACATGTAGCCTACATATCAATACATACACACACTATATAGGTCAAATAGGGGAGAGGCGATGTGAGGTTTTGCTTTATCTGTTTTTTGACATGTGCCTACTGTTAGTCTGCACTCCAAAATATAATTAGGAACGTGGCTTCATTCTGAAATGATTGACAAGTTTTTCTCAGGTTGACCTTCCGCTGGAACTTTTTTCCTTATTTTTCAGTCACAATGTTCTTGTGAATGGAGAATGCCAAGTTGAAACATCTGAAAGCTCAGTAACAGCTGGAGATTAACTCTACAATTTGAAATGAACTGAAGTCCATTTCACCAGCGGTGTGAGCTATGCTCACAGTTGACCATGCTCATTGCGCTTCCTTTTCTCCTTCACAGGGATCAGCTCATCGCCCACCAAAGATCCCCGGTCTGGCCCTGCCGACCCTTCCCCAAACGCTGCAGCCGGGGATAAAGCATCCCAGCCGTCCCCTTCTCAGCCCACCACAGAAAGCAAAGCAGCCCTGCAATCCTCCTCTGAGGACCTGGAACCTCCTGCTGGACTCTCAGCCACCCAGAACCCAGCAACTCAACACGCCTCCAAAGACAAACTGGAACCCTCAACCCCTGACAAATGTGTCAAGCAGACTCTGCAGCATGATGCCCAAAGTTGCAAAGTGCCACCACAAACCCAGAGTGGTGACGTATCACCACAATCCCCTGCCCAAGGTGCACCAAGTGGCAAAGTCCCTTCAAAGAACCCTACCCAAGATAACCTGACTTGTAAAATGTCCCCACACTCACCTTCCAAAAAAATCCAAACGTTTCCCCAGGATGCACCAAGTGGTAAAGTAACAACGCAAGCCCCTTCCCTAGACCCCACAGAAAAAGGGTCCAAGACTTCACCCCATGACAAAGTTCACCAGGGACTGAATTCTAAAGGTACTCTTGGAGAAGGTGCCATGTCTTTCACCACCAGCAAGGAAAGGGAGGCAAAGCTGGACTCCAAATAAACAAATGTTCTGTTCTAGGTCAAAACAGTGTTGCAATTGTTACATAATTAGGATTAGATTAACCAGAAATCATAATCTCGTCTAGACTAGGGTTATTTGTTACAAAATGCTGTTACTCTTTTAGCTGAGCTTACAACATGTTAATTTCATGAAGTTTCAATGTTTCTGGGGGGGTGTCACTGTTGCACAGTGTGTGTAAAAGGCACACTTACCTAAGACATGCAATGTGTTTGTGATTGTCTCTGCTACTGTATGACTGCTTCCCATTTGATTCACCTTTTGTTAGTGTCTTGTATATTTTAATGTAATGCCGATGTATAGAATTTAAATGTTGAATATTCTGCTGCCTACATCTCACTGGATTCCAGAACTGAGACTAATGGAATGGATGTTCTGGCTCATCTTGAGTCTACAAGGTCCAAGCTATGTTTTTAAAGGGTCAGATAAAATATACCTGTTTCCTGTACAGGGTACATATGTTTTTCACCTATATTTTCAGACCTACTCTGAGCTTGCACTTCATTTCCCATTCATGAAACTGGAATCAGAAGTGTCTGCCTTGTGCACACTGTAATGACCATCGTTTTCACTCTTTATTACATTGTAATCAAACATATAATTGTTGTGTATGTATGTGTATATATATATATATATTCAGAATAAAAATTCAGGGAAAATCCTAATCTTTGGTTTAACTGTCACTTCATTAGTTCTTTACTACAAGCTGTGCTTGTTGTTGTGCAACAACTGTCATTAATGGGTCTATTTGTCTGTGAAAACCATTCTATTTTTTTTGGTATGAGAGGTACAATTATGGAAATATTGCTCTAGATAATGTTATTCCCACAGTATATACACTGGGGCAAAAAAAGTATTTAGTCAGCCACCAATTGTGCAAGTTCTCCCACTTAAAAAGATGAGAGACGCCTGTAATTTTCATCGAAGGTACACTTCAACTATGACAGACAAAATGAGGGAAAAAAATCCAGAAAATAACATTGTAGGATTTTTTATGAATTTGTGGGAGAACTTGCACAATTGGTGGCTGACTAAATACTTTTTTGCCCCACTGTATGTGTTAGTAGGGGAAACACGATTACACCGTATTACACAAAACATTTAGCAGGCCTATACATTGGAGTAATGATGACAGGTAAAGGATATGGGAGATGATCAGACCTGGGTTCAATCTGTATTTGATTATTTGTTATTTAAATACTCACACCAAAATAATGTGGCCCGAATCAAGTACTTCTATTGGAAGTATTTTCTAATAATTTCCTATAGATATCCTACTGCTTAAAAGTATTTTCCAATACTTATTTAAAATATCTGGGTTAAATGCATCGGAGTGCATTTAAGTCAGTGTATTTGAGTATTTCCAAATACATTCCAATATTAATACATTACATTTAGCAGACACTTTTATCCAAAGCGACTTCGTCATGCGTGCATACATTTTACGTATGGGTGGTCCCGGGAATATTCAACTATTTGTCTTTTCAAAATAAATCTAAATATCAAAATACTTACCCCAAAATGTCTTTGAAAGTAATTGATATCTTAAATCGGGGATTATCAACTAGATTCAGCCGCGGGCCAATTTTGATGTTGAGCGGATGGTCAGGGGTCTGGAACTTAATAATAAAATAAAACATTTGATTGCGAACTGACCGCAAAGAAGCCTAAACAAGATGGTACATAATCATTTCCGATGGTCACTGGCAGAGCTCCAGAGTTCCTCTCTGGAGATGGGAGAACCTTCTAGAAGGACAACCATCTCTGCAGCACTCCACCAATCAGGCCTTTTATGGTAGAGTGGCCAGACGGAAACCACTACTCAGTAAAAGGTACATGACAGCCTGCTTGGAGTTTGCCAAAAAGTCACCTAAAGGACACTTAGACCATGAGAAACCCAATTATCTGGTCTGATGAAACGAAGATGGAACTCTTTGGCTTGAATGCCAAGCGTCACGTCTGGAGGAAACCTGTCACCATCCCTACGGTGAAGCATAGTGATGAGCATCATGCTGTGGGGATGTTTTTCAACGGCAGGGACTGGGAGACTAGTCAGTGTTGAGGGAAAGATGAACGGCGCTAAGTACAGAGAGATCCTTGATGAAAACCAGCTCCAGAGCGCTCAGGACCTCAGACTGGGGTGAAGGTTCACCTTCCAACAGGACAACGCAGGAGTGGCTTCTCTTTCTGCTGTGCTCATATTTCTGACCAGGAGTTTCATCTTTTCCATGAAAGAGTCTAGGAATCTGGGTTTCAAAATAAAATAATATCATATTTTAGATAATTTCTGAAAACATGCAGTCCAATAAATGAATCCTCTTGTAAGAGCAAAATGCTATATTTATTCTTACAGAAAATAAACAAATGGTGCGTGCGATGGAGGGTACTTCGGGATGGTAGGATACATTTTGTTCCGCAGAAATCTGTAAGTGGAAGGACTGTTATGGTACATCTGTATTCCAAGTTGTTTTATCTCCACGGAGAACCTCCGCCTCTCTTATTTCTCTGCACACTGCTCTGTAGTTTGTAGAAGTCCTTTAGATGTGGAGGTAGTGACTCCATGGCCTCCAACTCTGTAGTTTTAATAAGTCCTTTATATGTGGAGGTAGTGACCCCATGGCCTCCAACATTGGATCTTGTTTTGTTCTACAAATTATAAAGAGGATAGATGGATGATGATGATGAAATCCCCATATAAATGTATTATCAATCCTGATGTTGTCTATTAGAATTCAACATATGCTTTATTCCAATCTATAGGATTTTTTTTAGGTGTGAATTTGACAGCTTCTTTTCCAGGAACTGTATTCTATGAAAAATCTATATGAGATTAACTTTGTGATATTTTTGTTTCAATGTGTGTGCAATCAATTACTGCGAGTGTATTATTATTATACTATAGACCTCCTTCCAATGGATGATGGCCTCCTGCCCTGTGCTACATGCTGCTTCCTTTGACACCTAAGCTTCCCGTTTGCTTGTGAGGACACCTCCTTCTGCCACCTCTGTCATCTGACAGACCACCTTCTGCAGACCATCTTCTGCTTCCTCTGATGAAGCTGGGTCTATGCTCTCCTTCACTCTCTTGTTCTCTCTGTCTTTCTCACCTAAAACTCCTACATCTGCTGCTTCCTCTGATGAAGCTGGGTGTACGCTCTCCTTCACTCTCTTGTTCTCTCTCTTTCTCACCTAAAACTTCTGCTTCCCTGTCTTCTCCTTCAAAAATAGACAATCCAAGACTTTAAACCCGTTGTATTGATATAAAACAATAACGATGCATCTTTAATTGCTACGAACTTCGTAGTAGGCTTACTTATTTTTCTACTACGCCGTGCATCTGTTGGAGATTGAGAGGGTGGATTCCTGCTATTTATTCTGGTAGGTACTGCCTCGGAGGACAGTGTCTTCCATGTGTCATATGACATGAAATGTATTTTTGTTGGCAAAGATAGTAGCTGTACCAGAATCAGAATAAAACACTCTTCAAAGTGCTCCTCGCACATAGCATAACCCCCTTTTCTTTAGGTCCTCAAAGGACTTCTGCAGACTGATGTCTCTATGCCTGATGTTTCTCAGCCATATCTTCCTCCGGAGTAATTTATTTATTGAATATAACAACAACAAAAAAATTACTGGCTTTTTTTTTCTTCTTCATTTTATGGAAATATGACTGACTCTCTCTACACTTTCTAGGAGCAGAAGAGACCTCAGCAGTTTCTGGAAAACTACAACACCAGCAGTTGTTTTTTAACCTCTTCTCTGGGACCCCAGCCATTGTTTATACATTCTCTATATTTTCCATGGAGGGCCACATTAGAATATATTTTTGCCATCGTGGGCCAGAATCATATTACAGGATTATACATAATGACTGTGTTGACAGATATATCTACTGTAAATCACGTCCAGATATGCTACTTATTAAACATGCACGGAAATAAACCACATCCATGTTCTCCTTTTGGTAGGTATTTTCATTATTAAACATGCAATGAACTACACGAAGGGAAAAGTACTCTTGTTAACGGGTATGCACAAAAACCCAAGAAAGAGAGAGCGCTCAACATTACATTTAAACTACTCAATCAGTGTGAGGAGCGAAGTCTGATGGGCATTGACTAGAGCAGTGAAGTCGGGCATAGTTTCTGACGTCGCTATGCGCAGGATTGCTGAGAGTCAGTAAGAGATGCCCGTCCGTCTAGCATCACTACTCTGGACGGTTCTGACTTAGAATATGTGGACAACTACAAATACCTACAGTTGAAGTTGGAAGTTTACATACACCTTAGCCAAATACATTTAAACTCAGTTTTTCACAATTCCTGACATTTAATCCTAGTAAAAATTCAGTTTTAGGTCAGTTTGGATCACCACTTTATTTTAAGAATGTGAAATGTCAGAATAATAGTAGAGAGTGATTTATTTCAGCTTTTATTTATTTCATCACATTCCCAGTGGGTCAGAAGTTTACATACACTCAATTAGTATTTGGTTGCATTGCCTTTAAATTGTTTAACTTGCATCAAACATTTCGAGTAGCCTTTCACAAGCTTCCCACAATAAGTTGGGTAAATTTTGGCCCATTCCTTGACTTTGTGGTCCTTAAGCCATTTTGCCACAACTTTGGAAGTATGCTTGGGGTCATTGTCGATTTGGAAGACCTATTTGCGACCAAGCTTTAACTTCCTGACTGATGTCTTGATGTTGCTTCAATATATCCACATAATTTTCACACCAAAGTATGTTCATCTCTAGGAGACAGAAGGCGTCTCCTTCCTGAGCGGTATGACGGCTGCGTGGTCCCATGTTGTTTATACTTGCGTACTATTGATTCTACAGATGAACGTGGCACCTTCAGGCATTTGGAAATTGCTCCCAAGGATGAACCAGACTTGTGGTGGTCTACAATTTTTTTTCTGAGGTCTTGGCTGATTTCTTTTGATTTTCCCATGATGTCAAGCAAAGAGGCACTGAATTTGAAGGAAGGCCTTGAAATACATCCACAGGTACACCTCCAATTGACTCAAATGATGTCAATTAGCCTATCAAGCTTCTAAAGCCATGACATAATTTTATGGAATTTTCCAAGCTGTTTAAAGGCACAGTCAACTTGGTGTATGTAAACTTCTGACCCACTGGAATTGTGATACAGTGAATTATAAGTGAAATATTCTGTCCTGTAAACAATTGTTGGACTAATTAATTGTGTCATGCACAAAGTAGATGTCCTAACCGACTTGCCAAAACTATAGTTTGTTAACAAGAAATTTGTGGAGTGGTTGAAAAACGAGTTTTAATGACTCCAACCTAAGTGTATGTAAACTTCCGACTTCAACTGTAGGTGTCTGGTTAGACTGTAAACTCTCCTTCCAGACTCACATTAAGCATCTCCAATCCAAAATTAAATCTAGAATCGGCTTCCTATTTCGCAACAAAGCATCCTTCACTTATGCTGCCAAACATACCCTCATAAATCTGACTATTCTACCGATCCTTGACTTTGGCGATGTCATTTACAAAATAGCCTCCAACACTCTACTCAGCAAATTTGGGGCGGCAGGATAGCCTAGTGTTGGACTAGTAACCGAAAGGTTGCAAGATCGAATCCCGAGCTGACAAGGTAAAACAAGGCAGTTCAGGACCCACTGATCCTAGGCTGTCGTTGAAAATAAGAATTTGTTCTTAAATCACTTGCCTAGTCAAATAAAGGTTAAAAAAAAAATCATAATAATTAATTGGATGCAGTCTATCACAGTGCTATCCGGTTTGTCACCAAAGGCCCATATACTACCCACCACTGTGACCTGTATGCTCTCGTTGGCTGGCCCTCGCTTCATATTCGTCGCCAAACCGACTGGCTTCAGGTCATATATAAGTCTTTTCTAGGTAAAGCCCCGCCTTATCTCAGCTCACTGGTCACCATAGCAGCACCCACCCGTAGCACGCGCTCCAGCAGGTATATCTCTCTGGTCACCCCCAAAGCCAATTCCTGCTTTGGCCGCCTTTCCTTCCAGTTCTCTGCTGCCAATGACTGGAACGAACTACAAAAATCACTGAAGCTGGAGACTCTTATCTCCCTCACTAGCTTTAAGCACCAGCTGTCAGAGCAGCTCACAGATCACTGCACCTGTACATAGCCCATCTGTAAATAGCCCAGCCAACTACCTCATCCCCATACTGTATTTATTTATTTATCTTGCTCCTTTGCACCCCAGTATCTATACTTGCACATTCATCTTCTGCACATCCACCATTCCAGTGTTTAATTGCTATATTGTAATTACTTCGCCACCATGGCCTATTTATTGCCTGACCTCCCTTATCTTACCTCATTTGCACTCACTGTATATAGACTTTTCTTTTTTTCTACTGTATTATTGACTGTATGTTTATTTATTCCATGTGTAACTCTGTGCTGTTGTATGTGTCAAACTGCTGTGCTTTATCTTGGCCAGGTCGCAGTTGTAAATGAGAACTTGTTCTCAACTTGCCTACCTGGTTAAATAAAGGTGAAATAAATAAACATTCTAGCGCTCCGGCGTGAAGATCACTGACGTCGTGATGCAACCTTGTTTTTTTTGCCCAAGTTCCGAGTTGTCTTGAAAACACCATAAATCCATAGAATGCCAGACTTTGATGACAAAGTTGGATGACAACATTTGCCCACAAGAAGGACTGCCACCTTCCTGTTCAAGTGAGCACAGCACAACAAAAGTGAGTCCAGAAATTGCTGCATAAATTATGTAATATGCCAGGGAGATATGTATACTGTAGCTAAGCAAGTAATACTAAGTGTATGTTATGTAGTAAGCTGTTAGTAGCCCATGTACCTCAACCTAATAATTGGGCCCTTTCCCCCTTTTCAGTTCTGACTTGGTGGTGCACATGTAGCTTATAGCCTGTTTTGGGGAAATATCATTGAATATTGTAAGAGCTTTCACTGTCTTCTTATATGCCCCCGTTATTCTGACTTGGTGTATAGGGAGAATACTGTAAGAATGGCCCATGTTCTGAATTCTGTCGCTATACCTTTCAAAAGTGCTGAACAAATAGTTATATTGACTACGTCCATCTTACCTCGCTCATTAATGTCTTGATCGAAATTACGGATTGCCTCTTATCCGCTCACCGTTCCCTTATGGCATAGTTTGTACATCTCAATTGTCAGTAGAAACCACATTGTTTAAGCAAGTCAGCCATATCAGCAGTTTTTTTAAAGGCAGTAAATGAGGCTGAATGAACTGTTTGGCTGCCAGACAAGGCTCCGCAGATAGCCAGGTGTAGCAGTGCTAAGGATTCACTCCATGGTGCTGAAAAGAAAGCTCTGCTGTTGGGACTGCTTTATGTAGGCCCTAACAGTTTGTGGGCACCGTTTGTCATCGTTATAGTGCAAGTAATGTATTGTTCAGTGTTGTGTAGTGGCCTTGCTGGCATGCATCTAAAACATTTTTGGGGGGTTTGCCCCACCAAGATTTACATGCTAAAATCGCCACTGCTCCAAATGCATCTCTTTATTTATTACATATCTTTTAACATCTGTTGGAAATCGGGACATTATCACAGCCGATTGCTGCACATAGAAAATGAGGCTATCTTCGTAATAATTGTGACAAACATGGTGACACTTTTTTTTTGCAATGAAACATGCATTAGTTAAAAACTGGAAATGCAAGGTTATAATATGATCTACATAATCAGTCTCTGTGTGTAAAATAAAAAGTGGTTAATGTGAACCTAACTCACAGCAAAAACATTTAAAGAAATCAATCCAATGTTATTTGTTGCCTAGACTTTACTGCAAATGACACTCTAGTCTTGAGAAGAAAAAAAAACTAATATTGCAGTTAGCCATGACAGCCTTTATAATAGAACACTTGTGACCACACATACATCTAAATATTGCACTTGGGAAAGAAACATCTTAAAGTAGAAATAGAATGAAACAAACAGGCATTCTATGTTTGCTCTATTATAGTGGCCACTATAGTAGACATCGATCAAGTGCACAAGGCTACATGTGTAGAAAAATAACATCCACTGAGTAAAAAATGTAATAATCCCCCCCTCACTCACACACACGTGTCACTGTCAAGTTCAACACAACAAAAACAATATATTTGGCTACACTGCACATTATTACATTGTACACTTTCTGCCTGTGGACATCTGTTCTACAATGTGCCAGCAGAGCATGATACCCTTTGTTGGCATAAATGATCTCTTTCAGGCAGAGAGTACACCTGGTATACCCCTTTTATCCACTGTATTGAAAAAGTGAGAAAGAGGGAAAGTGTGTGGTGTTCCTTTCACCTCTATAGTGGCATCCAGCTTAAACCAGGTCCAGGCCCAGCTCCAGCTACACTTGTTTAACAAGCAACGCCTCATTTTCACCTAATTCTCTCATTCATAACAATTAACCACATACTGTAGAGGAAAAAACTGTTAGTTCACAGATAGTAGTAAGTTTGTTAGCTAGTTAACATTCCACACAGATTGCCAGGGTCCAGCAGTAAGCACAGCAAGGAGTCGTATAACGTTACCAGTTTATACTATAGCGAATTGGTTAGGTTACTAACGTTAGCTCATCTCATGTTGTAACGTTAGCGAGCTAACGTTAGCTGTCTGACTTTATTAGCCAGCTAATTTTCACACCATAAACTCAATTATTTGATTGGTTAAGTTGGCTAATGTTGCTCAACATTTCTCTGGCTAGCTAACGGATCATTCGATCCAGCTAGCAAGATACTTAATGCTAACAATACCACACTTTCTCCCTCACCTCAAACTTTCCAAATGCCAGTTGTTTTTTGGTTACAGCTCATGAAGTATGCTTCATCACCTTCTCACCCCCATCTCCGTAGTCAGGCTTCTCACCCATCTCTTCGTTATCGTTCAGAGGATGCGCTGCTGTGAGTTAACTGACAAACTGCCATTCCACTCTCCCGCTGTCTTTCCTGATGCTATAACTAGCACATTGGTTGTCTCTTCTCTCTTCAGTCGCGTGCTGCATTCTGTTATGTGAACGATTGGCTGAGCCTTAGATACAGCCAGTATTGCTCCAAATGTGCATCACTGGTTAACATACAGCCAGTAGTCATCCAAAGCCCCCCCCCACCCCACTCCTCGCCCAAACTTTTCTCATTAGATCTACACGAATCACATAGGTCACCTATTTTGGATTCAAAACAGCGAATTTCGCCGAAAGGTGACTAGTTTGCATCCCTGATCTGTGGCGACATAGCACACGGTGTCGCCCCCACCTCCCATGTACCAGAGAGAACCGTGCCTAACAGGTGTGGGGGCAAAGGCTACTGTATTGTACCGGTTGTTACCGCCTCCAGCGCTAGCACAGCAGATGGGAGGCTAGGGCGACAAAGTGTACTAGCCAGCTTGATAGTTAGCGACAACATGTGCTAGGTAGCTTGCTAGTTAGCTAGCACACGGTGTCGCTCCTGCTTGCAGTGTACCAGAGTCTTCCTTAGGACTAGCTGGCTACAATTGTCGCTCCCGCCTCTTCTTCTGTGGGGCTTATCGATGGCTGTCATCCAACGTTATTGTGCATTAAAGCCACCTACTGTACTGGTTCGCCCTCGCCGTCCTCCTGTTCTAACTTAAAAATGGACAAATATAAGTATAAAGAGGGGTTCCTGCAGATGGTTGCAATTGCACCCTTCTCAACCTACCTGCAGAGCCAACCCACACTGTATCCGCAAGCTATTGGCTAGAGCGCACATGCCATGACCAGTAGCGGTGTGTTGGTAAAATCAATGGGGAAGCCAAACAAGCAAAAAGCCATAGTACAGCCTGAGTGTTGTGATAATTGCTTTGTTTGCTCTATACCCTGTTAATGCATATGCCTTGACACCATGATATATAGGCCTAGCGGTTGAGCGTTGTGCCAGTAACCGAAAAGGTCACTGGTTCGAATCACTGAACCAACTTGTTGAGAGACGCCAATGCCATCCTCCTCTCTTTCATGTTGATAAAATTGTCTATGACTGTCATACAGTCAGGGGCGGAAATCCCGGGGGGGACGGGGGGGACACGACCCCCCCCCCATCCTGGGAAAAATATGATTTGTCCCCCCCAATATATCACTGAAACATAACTATGTAATTTAAATAATATTAATAATACGCAATGAAAGCAATTGTGCTGATTATAGACACTTAATCGCGCGTTTTTAAGTTTCAAAAGATTGCGACCCCCCCACCCTTTGCCTCACAATGGTTTGATCCACTGCCAGTTCCTTAGCTTGCTAGGTAACAGAGAGGTCGTATCTACTGTCTGAAAGGCACTCAATGCACGTAACTGACGTGAGGTTAATCCAGTCAATCGCGCACACACACTAGCTGAATATGCAGAGCTAGCGCGCAAATATTAACTATTAAGCTAGCTAGTACCTATTCCATTTATGTGGCGTCGTCAAAGATGGAATCTTTGCTATCATCAATTTATTCCAAGATCAGCATGCAGATGATGTAAGTTAGTGCTTCAAAGGTTAGCGATAAACTGAAATCCAAACTGAACAGAACTACACTCTCTTCTACCATTGTCTTAAATATATTTAATGGTCTCGTTGCAAAAGCTAAATTGTCGCAAGGGAACTTTTATTTATTTATTTTATTTCACCTTTATTTAACCCGGGTAGCAAAGGTTATAGCAAACACCACTGAAACTGAATTGGTGCTCGCTAGCTTTGCAAATTCAGCTATTGTTGGATGCCAGCCAATATGAAACAAACTATTAAAATTACAAAAGGTTGCAGCATATGTTGTGTAAATGGTGAACTCATACAGCTGTCAACTCTTGTCATTTTAATCCGTTTCACATTTGCTAGCTACCTTTTAGATCAAAGCCCAAATAGAATGATTGAAGATGATAGAAGCCCATCTCCTACTGTAAATAACCTACACACTGTGTGTGTAGCCAGCCAGACAGCCAGCCAGGTAGAAAAATGGCAGAAAAATAAAAGACGGACATCAGAGTATTTTTCAATACACCAAAACGCATAGTAAGAACCCTAGTAGCCTAATATCTCAAAGACTAGTTGATAAAATGTTCATAAGAAAGAAATGAAATTCTAATGGAAATGTTTCACAATGATGTCATTAGGCAGAGCAGGCATCAGATGGCACACAGACAGCAGAGTTGGGGACAGATATGCAGGGACAGACTGGCAGAGACAGGGAGTCTCAGGTAAGTTTGTTGAGTCTTTGTTTGGCAACATTATGAAAGGTTCTCAATTTTTTTGACATGTAAAATAGGAACATAATTGGAAAATGCCATGGATAACCCCACTCTCAACTTAAACTGGTAACTGAACTAAGATTTGTTAAAGGCAATGGTATTGCTGTTGTGATTAGTTGTGTAGTTTTGGGTACCGGTAGTTAGGAGTACGGCAAACACCTTATTTCTTTGGTTCCTCAATATACATTTACCATATTACAATGTAGGCTATGTGTTACAGCACTACTTTTGGTGTCCCCCTCAGGAATTGCTCTTGAGAAAATTTCATGTAATTGTCCCCCTCCAAAGTTGATATCAGATTTTCTCCCCTGCATACAGTACACACTTTTAGTTTTTGTTGTCCTAGGCTACCTGGCTAAAAAGCTTGCTCGCTAGCCTATCTTCCTTTCATGGGCAACGTTGAACCAGCTAGTTAACATTAGCCTACTACATCTAGCTACATATTGAAGTTCCATCCTCTCAGGCCAGGGACACAATGTATATATTTATGGTTGGATCAGAATCGCCGTTATAATCATTGGCCAGTACGAGTCCAAATCCCTATCTCCAACCACGGCTAAAAGGACAATTTTAGCTAAGATGCAACAATTATTTATTTTTTGTTTTGTCAATGACCTTTTGCTATGATTGGTGTGAAGACAAATTCAAACTAGCTTCCCTTGACAATTTTTTTGGGGACCATTCACAGTTGAGCTCACTTAGTTTATCTCAACACTGATTGGTTATTATTTTTTACCTTTTTTTACCAGTGAAGGCCAAATGCTTGCTGGCTTCCCTAACATTCAAAGCTACGGGCGGCAACATTGTCATACTCTTTTTGACCAGACAGTATAAAAAATATGGGCTACACATACAGAGACAGAGGGGCGCTGTTTCACTGGCTCGGATGATTTCTCCAGTGAGATACATTCAGTCTCTTGCGAATTGAAGGAAAATTGTGTAACACAGATAAAAACATAAACATTTCTTGGTATATTTTTGGAGGAAGCCTGACTTCCCTTGACATCCATTAATACACGCCATGGGCACATTTTCTATTTAATGCAACAGTTTGTGACAAAACTATCGGTAGAGTTGAAAATGCGATGGAAATACGTTGAACATTCAATTTTTATACGGTACATGAAAACTTTTTTTTTGTGTGCATTATGCCATCACGCACTGATTTCTACCTGCAACAAGTCCGTTTGGTGGGAAAATGCGTATATTTTCGTTATGCAGATTTTAGAATATTTGCATGAAAGTCTCTAATTGGATGGAAAACTAGAAACTAGGCAGGTTTCCATTGACCCAGGTTTGTTCTACAAAAGCGATGTCAATGTGGAATGGAAAAGGCATTGCCTTTCATACACCTTGACTTATTCTACGTTTTGGTGAGTTATAGCCTGAATTCAAAATGGATTAAATAGATTTTTTTCTCACCCATCTACACACAGTAACCCATAATGACAAAGTGAAAACATGTTTTTAGACAGTTTTGCAAATGTATTGAAAATGAAATATATATAATTTACATAAGTATTCACACCCCCCCTGAGTCAATATATATTAGAATCACCATTGGCAGCGATTGCAGATGTGAGTCTTTCTGGGTAAGTAACCTGGTGTCACGGCTGTCGCTGGTAAAGGAGGACCAAAATGCTGCAGGACTGTGTTTGTTCATCTTGAACATTTATTAAACTCCTAAATGAACACCAAAACAAACTCACGATCACCGAACAGTCTTCTCAGGCTCATACACGCTAGACAAGAAACAATCACCCACAAAATCCTACACCAAACAATTACCCATATATAGGACTCTCAATCAGAGGCAACGAGGAAGCACATGCCTCCAATTGAGAGTCCCAAACCCCAATCAACCTAACATAGAAATACATTAACCAGACTACACATAGAAATACATAAACATAGACCATAAACCAAAAACCCGGAAATAATAAATCAAACGCCCTTTTACCAAAACACCGCCCCGAACCACATAAAACAAATACCCTCTGCCACATCCTGACCAAACTACAATAACAATTAACCCTTATCCTGGCCAGGACGTGACACCTGGATTGTGCAATATTTGCAAATTATTAAAACAATTCTTCAAGCTCTGTCAAGTTGGTTGTTGATCATTGCTAGACAGACATTTTCAAGTCTTGCCATAGATTTTCAAGCAGATTTCAGTCAAAACTGTAACTAGCCCACTCAGGAACATTCAATGTTGTCTTGGTAAGCAATGCCAATGTATATTTGGCCTTGTGTTTTAGGTTATTGTCCTGCTGAAAGGTGATTTGTCTCCCATTGTCATTTGGAAAGCAGACTGAACCTGGTTTTCCTCTAGGATTTTGCCTGTGCTTAGCTCTATTCCGTTTCTTTTTATCCTAAAAAAACCTCCCTAGTCCTTGCCGATGACAAGCATACCCATAACATGATGCAGCCACCACCATGCTTGAAAATATTGGGTGGTACTCAGTGTTGTCTTGGATTTGCCCCAAACATAACGCTTTGTATTCTGGACATAAAGTATATTTCTTTGCCACATTTTTTTGCAGTTTTACTTTAGGTCCTTATTGCAAACAGGATGCATGTTTTGGAATATTTTGTTGTTGTTGCAATTACCACCAGTTACATGTTATTACAGTGTAACTATGTATTATAACAATTAATTACAATAGTTATTAAAGTGTAATTACATATGTAATTCCACTAACAAGGACCCCTCTTAAAATGAAGTGTTACCTATATATATTGTTACGTTCCCACAAGACAAACTCAATATGTCACTCACAACAAACAGAACTAACAAAGAAAATCACTTTGACACCCAAAACAAAACAGAAAGGGGTTCAAAATGGGTTTTGAAAGGCACCCATGTGGGTGCCCACTGAAAGTTGGCAAAGCCACTAGTAAAGGGTTTCCACTAGGTTTGCCTCTGAAAAGACAAAATAAAATAAAAACCCACAACAACTTAAGATAGGGAATAAAAAGAATATGGTGCTAAACAAACATGGGGAAACACCACAAATCAGGCTTCTTTCAAACTTAAAAGGTTGAGCTCGAACTCATACCTCAGCTGACGTGAAGTGTAACTCTCCCAACATCTCTCAAGCTCAACTGGAGCACTGGGCCAGCCACTCTTAAATATCACCTGGGCCAGCCCCTCTTAAATATCACCTGGGCCAGTCAATCTTAAATATCACCTGGGCCAGCCACTCTTAAATATCACCTGGGCCAGCCACTCTTAAATATCACCTGGGCCAGCCACTCTTAAATATCACCTGGGCCAGCCACTCTTAAATATCACCTGGGCCAGCAACTCTTAAATATCGCCTGGGCCAGCCACTCTTAAATATCACCTGGGCCAGCCACTCTTAAATATCACCTGGGCCAGCCAGTCTTAAATATCACCTGGGCCAGCCACTCTTAAATAACACCTGGGCCAGCCACTCTTAAATATCACCTGGGCCAGCCACTCTTAAATATCACCTGGGCCATGGGCCAGCCACACTTAAATATCACCTGGGCCAGTCACTCTTAAATATCACCTGGGCCAGTCACTCTTAAATATCACCTGGGCCAGTCACTCTTAAATATCACCTGGGCCAGTCACTCTTAAATATCACCTGGGCCAGCCACTCTTAAATATCACCTGGGCCAGCCACTCTTAAATATCACCTGGGCCATGGGCCAGCCACACTTAAATATCACCTGGGCCAGTCACTCTTAAATATCACCTGGGCCAGTCAATCTTAAATATCACCAGGGCCAGTCACTCTTAAATATCACCTGGGCCAGCCACTCTTAAATATCACCTGGGCCATGGGCCAGCCACTCTTAAATATCACCTGGGCCAGCCACTCTTAAATATCGCCTGGGCCAGTCACTCTTAAATATCACCTGGGCCAGCCACTCTTAAATATCACCTGGGCCAGCCAGTCTTAAATATCACCTGGGCCAGCCACTCTTAAATAACACCTGGGCCAGCCACTCTTAAATATCACCTGGGCCAGCCACTCTTAAATATCACCTGGGCCATGGGCCAGCCACACTTAAATATCACCTGGGCCAGTCACTCTTAAATATCACCTGGGCCAGTCACTCTTAAATATCACCTGGGCCAGTCACTCTTAAATATCACCTGGGCCAGTCACTCTTAAATATCACCTGGGCCAGCCACTCTTAAATATCACCTGGGCCAGCCACTCTTAAATATCACCTGGGCCATGGGCCAGCCACACTTAAATATCACCTGGGCCAGTCACTCTTAAATATCACCTGGGCCAGTCAATCTTAAATATCACCAGGGCCAGTCACTCTTAAATATCACCTGGGCCAGCCACTCTTAAATATCACCTGGGCCATGGGCCAGCCACACTTAAATATCACCTGGGCCAGCCACACTTAAATATCACCTGGGCCAGTCACTCTTAAATATTACCTGGGCCAGGCACTCTTAAATATCACCTGGGCCAGTCACTCTTAAATATCACCTGGGCCAGTCACTCTTAAATATCACCTGGGCCAGTCACTCTTAAATATCACCTGGGCCAGCCACTCTTAAATATCACCTGGGCCAGCCACTCTTAAATATCACCTGGGCCAGCCACTCTTAAATATCACCTGGGCCAGCCACTCTTAAATATCACCTGGGCCAGGCACTCTTAAATAACACCTGGGCCAGCCTCTTGTGACTTTTTCGGAATCGGTGTCCCTTCCACGAGACGGTTGAGCTAACGTAGGCTAATGCGATTAGCATGAGGTTGTAAGTAACAACAACATTTCCCAGGACATAGACATATCTGATATTGGCAGAAAGCTTAAATTCTTGTTACTCTAACTGCACTGTCCAATTATCAGTAGCTATTACAGTGAACGAATACCATGCAATTGTTTGAGGAGAGTGCACAATTTTGAACATGAAAGTTCTTAATAAACAAATTAGTCACATTTTGGCAGTCTTGATAAAACATTTTGAACAGAATTACAATGGTTCATTGGATCAGTCTAAAACTTTGCACATACACTGATGCCATCTAGTGGCTAAAAATCGAAATTGCACCTGGATTGGAATAATACATTATGGCCTTTCTCTTGCATTTCAAAGATAATTGTACAAAAGAAAGGTTGTTTTTTTTCTTTGTATTATCTTTTACCAGATTACATTTTGTGCACTTAAACGTCCGAAGCCTACTACTGAAGATCGAGGAGATATGCCTGTTGGTTTGCAAATCAGAGGTGGGTGTCTTATGTTTTACTGAGACATGGTTGGATTCATCTGTTTGTGACTCAGAAATTGAGATGGGTAATTACTCTGTTGTCAGGAAGGATCGGAATCGGAACGGTGGGGGGATAGGTGTATTTGTAAGATCGGATCAAATTTAAGCGCTGATCTGGAGATTGTCTGGCTGGATATCTGCCTTCCCAAAACCAAGCCGATTTTGTTGGGGGTGTGTTATAGGCCGCCCAAGCAGAATGCATTCTATGAAGGTCTTGAAATTGTGTTGTCAAACTGTAATGATTCCCTGTTGAGGAAATCATTTTGTTAGGGGATTTCAATACTGATGTCTACAAAAAGAATAGCCCAACCCACAATGTATTTATGCACTTTTGTAGTTCACTTGCTCTGACCCAAATGATAGAAGATCCCACCAGGATATGTGAAACAGTGCAAAGTACGACTGACTTAATATTGGTGTCTGATAAATCTAAAATATCGCAGTGGTGTAATAGTATATGGAATCAGTGATCATTTTATTACGTTTTGCAAAAGGAGGATTTTTAAAAATATATTTAAGTGTCACAAAACCGTTAGAATCAGAGGACTCAAAAAATACTTTGTTGAAAAGTTTAGGGAGGAAGTGGGTAAAATTGAATGGTCACCTGTGCTAGATAGTGTAGGGATAGACAGTGCCTGGGAAGTCATTAAATGTAGATTCCTTGATGTGGTGAATGTGATGGCTCCCATTAGACGGGTCAGGGTAAAGCAGAGATCTAGCCCTTGGTTTAATCATGAGATTCTAGAATCTATCCATGCAAGGAATAAGGCCTTTAAAAAATGTAAGAACTCTCAAGAGCAGCCTGATTTTGTCCCATATAAACGTCACAGAAATGAAGCACAGAGCGAGCAAATTTAACAAACAGGGTCTAATGTATGATTTTCAGTCAGGTTTTAGAGAAACATACTCCATTGATTCATGTATACTTGAATTGACTGACTTCATCAGTGAAGAGATTGATGAGGGAAATCTGTATGCAATGGTACTGCTTGACCTACAGAAGGCCTTTGATACAGTTAACCACTGTCTCCTAATCTCCAAACTGGAGGCACTGGGGTTAAACAGTGTCCCTCTAGGCTGGGTAAAGTCCTACTTATCAGGAAGGGAGCAAGTGTGGGAGATAAGCAGCTGTGCTGAAGGAGAAAGAACATAAATACTTTGGCTATAGGAGGAGAAGAAGACTTCTGGTTCTGATAGAGCAACAGGCCACGGTGGGAGGTATAGCGACCTGACAACCAGACTTGAGTTATGCAGAAAGGGTCCCAAATACTCAAGATAGCCAGACAAAGGGGCACAGAGGAAAGGATGAGCATGCACTGCATGCATTATTTTTGTACCACATGAGGAGGCCCTGCTAGCATTATAACCTATACAGCTGTCAGATGTGGGCGTTATCAAGCAACAACTCATATGGAGAGATAATGGTAAAGATCGGTCAAGGGAAGCTATTTTCATATAGAGGGAGGGGACTCTATACGTTATGCAAAGACAGAATCCTATAAAGATAGGACTCTGTAATATGAGAATTTAGTCTTTTCCATGGAGGGGCTTGGCTCTGTTACGTGTGTAATAGGATCCTTCCATGGAAGGGCTCGGCTTTGCTACTCTGTATTAAAGTCTTTATTGAATTCACAAAGTTCTTGTAAGAGTATTATGTTCTTAAGACAATTTTCCACGACACAAGTAGTAGAGGTTAATGGTTCACTGTCACAGGCAAAACCAATGAGTTGTGGCGATCCGCAGAGGAGCGTGCTTGGGCCTGTTTTTATTGTATGTTAACGATATGAAAGATGCTTGTTCTTGCCATCTTTTTCTTTATGCAGATGACTCTACACTTCTGGTGTCTCACAAAAGTAAAACTATGTTGGAGAGCATACTTATCACAGAGCTTACTAACATTAGCAAATGTCTTGGAGATAATAAGCTATCTCTGCACTTAGGGAAACTGAAGCAATTATTTTTGGATCCAGACCTAAATTGTGTAGGTCGTCTGAAATCAGAGTGGAGTTAGGGGGTGAGGTGCTGACTACTAAAACCTTTGTTAGCTACTTGGGATGTATCCTTGATGGAAGCTTGGGAGGTGTGAACATGGCCAATAAAGTGCTAGGGAAGGTTAATGCCAGGACTAAGTTTTTGGCTAGAAAATCCAAGCTGCTTGATAACGACTCCATGAAAGTGCTTGCTACTTCCCTCATTCAATGCCATTTTGACTATGCTAGTACTTCCTGGTTTGGGGGCTTATCTAAACTCTTGAAGGGGAAGCTTAAGATAGCCCAGAATAAGCTGATCAGGGTAGTATTGAAGGTGAGTCCACGTACTCACATAGGGAGGAGCTGCTTTCAGGAACTAAACTGGCTGCCTGTTGAGGCTAGGGTGTCCCAGATTAGACTAGGTTTGGTTTACAGGAGTATTTATGGTCCTGCGCCCAGATATCTAAGTGATTACTATCCTCGTGTTAGGGATGCACACAATCACAGCACCAGATCAGGTGTTGTTGATGTGTGCTTATACAGGTTCAGGAGTAATGCTGGGAAAGGTACTTTCTTGTATACTGGAGCCTCAGAATGGAATGAGTAGCCTCTGCCCATAAAAACAACGTCCTCTCTGGGCAGCTTTAAAAAATAAAGTAAAAATAAGTTTGATGTCTTCTGTAGCCATATGAATAACCCCTATGATGTAACTGGAATGATGAGATAGATGTTGTTCTTCTCTGTGTTTTTGTTTTATTATTTCGCTGCCATACTGTGTTCGATCTTGTCTAGCCATCTTGTCTCAAGAGGACCACAATGGAAATAAGTCCCAGACTGTTTTGTGTGTTGTCCCCCATGATTTTATTCATGTGCATGTATGGCTTTTTCAAGTTTTATGTGTGCTTGTTTTTTTTAAATGGTCGAATTAATAAACTAAACTAAACTAAAATATCTATTGTGTTATATTCTACTACATTCCTTTCACATTTCCATAAACTTCAAAGTGTTTCCTTTCAAATGGTAACAAGAAAATGCATATCCTTGCTTCAGGGCCTGAGCTACAGGCAGTTAGATTTGGGTTTGTCATTTGAGGTGAAAATTTGAAAAAAAAGGGGGTAATCCTTAAGAGGTTTTAAATATCACCTGGGCCAGTCGCTCTTAAATATCACCTGGGCCAGTCGCTCTTAAATAT
Organism: Salmo salar; assembly: GCF_965601325.2. Classification (NCBI taxonomy): domain Eukaryota; kingdom Metazoa; phylum Chordata; class Actinopteri; order Salmoniformes; family Salmonidae; genus Salmo; species Salmo salar. Next base: position 175,348,038 of record NC_138291.1, read on the forward strand.
CACCTGGGCCAGTCGCTCTTAAATATCACCTGGGCCAGTCGCTCTTAAATATCAGCTGGGCCAGTCGCTCTTAAATATCACCTGGGCCAGTCGCTCTTAAATATCAGCTGGGCCAGTCGCTCTTAAATATCAGCTGGGCCAGTCGCTCTTAAATATCAGCTGGCCCAGTCGCTCTTAAATATCAGCTGGGCCAGTCGCTCTTAAATATCACCTGGGCCAGTCGCTCTTAAATATCACCTGGGCCAGTCGCTCTTAAATATCAGCTGGGCCAGTCGCTCTTAAATATCAGCTGGGCCAGTCGCTCTTAAATATCACCTGGGCCAGTCGCTCTTAAATATCACCTGGGCCAGTCGCTCTTAAATATCACCTGGGCCAGTCGCCCTTAAATATCAGCTGGGCCAGTCGCTCTTAAATATCAGCTGGGCCAGTCGCTCTTAAATATCACCTGGGCCAGTCGCTCTTAAATATCAGCTGGGCCAGTCGCTCTTAAATATCAGCTGGGCTAGCACAGGACGGACAAGCCAGCACAGGTGTAACACATGCAATCGGTGTGACCTACGTGCTAATGTGCTACCTTGAAATATAAATAGAAAAAACAAAACAATTAACAATATATATATATATATATATATATAAAAAAATATAAAAAATTAACAATATATATATATATATATATATATATATATATATATATATTGACATCAATTTGACAAAAGCTGTATCCCAGGGATCATCAACTAGATTCAGCCGTGGGCCATTTTTTTCTGGAGCGGATGGTCGTTGGGCAGGAACATAATTTAAAAAAATGTAGACTGAAAATTGACAGCAAGAAGCCCAAACAGATATAATATTGGACTAAAATATAATAATTTCAAACCTTGATTACATTTGGGGACATTGACCTACGTAGGGTGCTGTCTTTTGGATGGGACGTTAAAACGGGTGTCCTAGCTCTCAGTGGCCATTCAAATTCCCATGGCACTTGTTGTAAGAGTAGGGGTGTTCACTCCGGTGTCAAGGCTAAATTCCCAACCTGTGGAAAACAGAAAGGAAAACGCTGCACACTGCTGCTCATGCTCCCAGGTGATATTTATTTATAACAACGTTTCGACCCTTACGTCTTCATCAGGCATCCATAAATTCCCATCCTGGCCACATTCCATCATGGTCACCTAATCATCCCCCTCATTCCTAATTGGCATATATCACTCCTCACCTCTCCACCTGAGAGCTGATGTGTGGTGAACGTTCTGGCCCAAAAATGGTCGTCGTGCATCACTGAGGTGGGTGCTACACATTGATGGTGGATGATGTGAGTTTCCCCCTACTATGTAAAGCACTTTGAGTACCTCAGTTGGTAGTAAAGTGATATATAAATCCAATCAATTATTATGTATTATTAATATTATTTGTTTGTCTCTCTATTATGCGTGGGAATACTTTGGAACAGATTACCAAAATTAAAATCACTTGAAGCTGATTTCCTGGTGTTTTTACAGGTTTTTTTATGTAAAACGATGAACATTAGAAAAAAATACACTCTTTTTTGGCTCAGAAAACTTGGGGGGGCCAAATCTAACCAGCCGCAGGCCAAATTCCCTCCTATTCCTCTCTTCGGATTGCTGGATAAAGTGGTTTTTTGTGGGATGCCACCTGCAGTGGCGATTTTAGTATGTAAATCTTGGTGGGACCAACAAAAAAAAAAGAAGTGGGATGCATGCCAGCAAAGCCACTACACTACACTAAATGCACTATAACGGTGGCAAATGATGCCCAAAAACTGTTAGGGCCTACATAAAGCTGTCCCAACAGCAGAGTCCCAACAGCAGTCCCAACATCTTACCACTGCTACACCTGGCTATCAGCGGAGCCTTGTCTGGCAGCAAAACAGTTCATCCAGCCTAATTTACTGTCTTTTAAAAAAACATAGCTGATATATTTTACATTTTACATTTTTAGTCATTTAGCAGACGCTAATATCCAGAGTGACTTACAGTAGTGAATGCATACATTTCATTTCATACATTTTATTTTTTTCCGTACTGGCCCCCCGTGGGAATCGAACCCACAACCCTGCGTTGCAAACACCATGCAATGCCAGGGTTGTGGGTTCTGAGCTACAGGGAAGGCTGACTTGCTTAAACAAATGTGGTTCTACTGACAATTGAAAAGTACAAACTATGATATAAGGGGACGACAAGCGGATAAGAGGCAACCTATAATTTCGATTAAGACATTAATGAGCGAGCGACGACGGACATAGTCAAAATAACTATTTGTTCAGCACTTTTGAAATGTACAGCGACAGAATTGAGAACATGGGCCGTTCTTACATACTCCCTGTACACCAAGTCAGAACCGTAGGTTAAATAGAATGGGCATATAAGCAGACAATGAAAGCTCTTACAATATTTGATGATTACATTTCTCTAAAACAGGTTATAGGCTACATGTGCACCACCAAGTTAGAACAGTAGGCGAAATTAAGAGATGAAAATAGACTAAATTATTAGGGTGAGGCACATTGAACGCCGTTTGGATCTTTGCGTATCAAAAAAAGATACACGTCAAAAAACACTATTTGACGCGTTAAATAAGCTTTTAATTTGACACGTCAAATAACACAATTCTATTATAGAATGTTGTGTGTGCTGAATTTGCACGTGCAAGCCAAACGCCACCACTACTATCAGTAACACTGTCAAAGCTGTACAAATAAAGTCTGCAAACAAGCACACACCGGCCACGAACAATGTGTTTACAGTACCGCGTTGGTGAAAATAGACCAAATTATTAGGGTGAGGCACATGGGCTACTAACAGCTTACTACACAACATACACTTACTATTACTTTCTTAGCCACAGTATACATGTCACCCTTGAATATTACATTTATGCAGCGGCATAACGTTACTGTCACGCCCTGACCTTAGAGAGCCTTTTTATTCTCTATTTTGGTTAGGTCAGGGTGTGACTAGGGTGGGTACTCTAGTTTTTTGTATTTCTATGTTGGCCTGGTATGGTTCCCAATCAGAGGCAGCTGTCTATCGTTGTCTCTGATTGGGGATCATATTTAGGCAGCCTTTTCCCACCTGTTGTTTGTGGGATCTTGTGATTTTGTATTGTAGCTTTTAGCCCTACAAAGCTGTACGTTTCGTTGGTTACTCTTTATTGTTTTGTTGCCGGTTATCATAAATAAAAAATGATTAACCTACGTGGGGTATTTATTTATTATTTATGATAACCGGCAACATCTGCATCTTGGTCCGACCATCATTACAACGACGTTTGTGACAGTTACAAGACATTTTTGGACTCATCTTGTGCTGTGCTCACTTAAACAGGAAGGTGGCACAGCAGTCCTTTGTGGGCAAATGTTGTCATCAAACTTTGTCATCAAAGTCTGGCATTCTCTGAAAATCCACACAGCCACTCTACTGAATAGCAGGCTAGTGGTTGCTTTGCAATGCTTACAGTTAGCCACTGATTACTTCCAAACCACTCATTGTTGAATTTGCGATTTCCAACTTGTTGTGTAATGTTTATGTCCAATTGCCAATGAGCACCGATACGTTTTATCTACAATTTCTCTTCATTATTTATCTTCATATGACAAGGATTATAAAGGATTTGCTAGCAGATTGTTGACTTGATTCCTGATAACTGCTAGCTAATATTTTTCACATGATCAGTCCAATCAATGCTACTGTACATATAACATGATTTGATGTCATTTTATCTGTGGCCAATGACCTTGAGCCTTCCTCTATGGCAGGACCCAAAGGGCTTAAATGTTTGATGTCTACCCTTACTAAGGATTTAGACTTGGCCTGTGACGTATTGTCCCCATGAGTGACAGAACACTGAGCCAATCACAGCTCAATGCTCCTATTTTCTTCTGGCTTGCCCCACCACCACAGAAAGCTCTGAGCTAGGCTGAAACACCTGTTTGCATGTGGCTTTATTAACTCAATTATATATATATATATTTTTTTACATTGTTTGAAAACTGATATGTGACACGTATTAATGCCAAAATAACATGTAAAATAGGCAAGCCCAAAAAAATATATTTATTTTATTTTGCTGAAAATGTGCGGCTCTCCCCCAACAGCCAAAGCATTACGAAACTTCTATTAGATCAAATAAGCCTCACGTATCAAAATAGAAATGCATTTTTTTATATTGAATAAATTCGACACTAAATGTCTCCCATACAAAAACTCTTCACTTGCTTAATAATTAATTATTTGCTGAACGTGGAGAGATTTTGGGCGGAGTAAACCATCTCGTGTTGCCTCTTCCTCTCCGATTTGGCTCAAATAAGAAGAGGCGTGAACGTCGGGTGGCTTTGCTGTTGAACAGGTTTGTTTCCCTTGTTATATCGTTTTAACTTGTTTGGAGATGTATTATTCGAATTAAACACCTATATTTAAAAATGTTGTTTCAATAGACTACATTTAATCAACCGAATAGTCATATTTAATGGGACCATATTGTAATGGTGGACAACAGACTGCTCTCTACCCGGAAAGAATAACACCAGTTTTATTAGTATTCATGTTACGATTGATTTTGCAGATTGCTTTTTTTTTGTCCATGCATACGGTTGAAAACGAAGTCTATGTTATCTCTCCATGTTGATTTTGTTCCATGGTGGTCTTTCTTGCCTAATATTTTCCTCCCAGCCTGCCAGCAGGGGAAAAACAGGATAAAACCGGCCTGTGTCGAATGGTTTTGTTGTGGGAAAGCTGTTTTAATATATCTCTATAATTATATTAAAGCTTAAATGAACGTATTTTATTCATAATACTGCGTCAAATGATCATAAAAAAAATGTATTAGTCCGAATCCCTTTCGTAGCCTATATTCTATTGAGAGCGCGTATGGATTTCAGATGAAGGATTTCAGATGAAGGATTTCAGATGACAGGTGTGTGAGACGGGATGCACAGACGGACATCTATTTATGACTTGGAAACATTTACGTTGCAATAATGTCTATATAATTTGCGACGCCAACATAAATTACAGTTTGCTCTCCGCTGACATTTAAACGGCCTTGAACGTAGAATTCTATAATTCATACAGGGATGGGCATGGGCCTCATTTGAAAGGAAAATGAAGATGCCAAGCATGACGCAATAGTATTATTTGTCTCGTTTTTTTTTTAGGATGGGCCTCCTTTCATCTGATTGAATGAGGCGCATCAACCACCACAAGCTGTGCATTAGTGATATTATAAATAGCCTGTCATTACCATAAAAAAATCTACTGTGTGTAAACAGACGAGCTTAAAGCCCTATCAAATGCTTATCTTTTTTCCCTAGACATAAATGTCACAATAGTGTTAAGGGGATGAGAAATGAACTTAGTTCACAATTATGTTAAATGTATTTTGGAGTAAGGCCTGGAGTGTAAACACCCACAGTTGCATGCATGGTTGTATATATATTGTGATGTATACCTCAGCTGGAAGCCGGTGTTTGGATGATATATTGGCACGGTTTCCCGGCCCTCGTGCTACCTTGACTTCGTCTCGGGCCTAACAACACCGTGCCAATATATCCTCCAAACACCGGCTTCTCGGGCATTATCACTTAATATAAACGGAATTGTCCCTAGAAACATGTATTTACATGGATATTACATTGGGAGGTACAGTGACATTAACGAGTAGGTCACTTATAACTGTTATCTGGATGTTGCTTGCACACCTTGAGAGATGTGTCAAATAAACTGTAGTGTTAGTGTGATGGTTCTACTATGTGGGAAGCTGCAGGTCATTTCAATGTGCAAGCAAGCACCAAAACACAATGTGCAATCACACCAATGCATTGTAAACACGTGTACCTGCAGGTCTGCCTGCCTCCAAATGATCAATATCAAGCACATACTCTTCCCAATGATATCTAATATGCATGAGTGAAATTACACATGCAAGAAAATGAATATTACAAATGATGTAAAGGACGATGGATACCACTAGATTTTCACTGCAAGTGTTTTGTACATATTCGTTTTAGAACATTAAGCTACATTAAGTATTGTTTTCCTCACCAAGTAGTTTGTTAAATATGTTTGTCGTGCCCTTCCCACATTCCTGGACAGCACTCAACAGTCTAAGTCTAATGCTTTCCAGGTATTTGTTATCTCTTTCTGTTTTTGATGTCTGGATACTACTGTGGCTCCAGATATTGTGCTCACTAGGACCTATATCTGTATACTACTGTTGCTCCAGATATTGTGCTCACTAGGACACATATCTGGATACTGTTGTTGCTCCAGGTTTTGTTTTCATCTCAAGGACTGAAAGGTATTTTTTTTCATTCGCTCTGCTGCTGATTTCAATCTCCTGTTCTCTCAACCAATATCACATTACCATATGTTCATTTTAAGCTAGTAGGGCTGGGCTGCTACACATTGGATTTAGCGCTAGCTTTAGGTGATGGCCTCCGTCATCACCTTTTTAAAGGTACGAGGGTTAAGAGATGTGGATGGGATCTCCTCTAAATGTTAATGAATGGAAAGACCTACAGTATGTGATTTGTCAGACTAATTCACATCTGGGAGAATTCCACAAGGTCAAAGGAAGGTCAAAGTGTTATTACATTAATCTGAAGGATCAAACCATTGCCACCATGGCCAATCACTAACAATTAATTCCTTGAATAAATTTTGATTTAAAAAATCTGTTACAAAGTGTCACTGTGTAGAACATGTCTCTGAGAATGGTTTGAAATATTTGAATGATGAATTATATATTTTACAAAAGAGGATGACTTTTGTAGTTATTATTTTGTTTTTGCCCATCCCCGTCTCTCTCTCTCTCATATATATATTTATTTCTCTCGTCAGGTCATGTCGGTAAAGATGGAAATGGATGTCAGTGGCGTGTCCAGGACACCCATCTCTGTTCTACCTGCTGCTGCAGAGGTCAAAGCCATGCTGAAACCCGATACAGGGGACCGGCCCCGCTGTGCCAGCACCCCCTGCTCCCCCATCAAAAGTACTGTTTCAGGCTTCCAGATCCTCCACATGGACTCCAACTACCTAGTCGGCTTCACCACCGGCGAGGAGCTGCTAAAACTAGCCCACAAGTGGTCTCCCAACCCAGAGAAGACCCTTATCACCACACCGACCACCACAACGTCAACAGCATCAGAGGCCTTGCCCAGTTCTGTCCCCAAACCCATGGACCTGGGCATCCACCGGGCATCGCGGATCTACAAAGCCAAAAACCGCTACTACCAGCCATACGACATCCCCGTGGTCAACGGGCGCCGGCGGAGGCGCATGCCCAGCTCAGGTGACCCCTACCTCAGGCCCCTGTCCCAGGGGGAGGGTGGCCCAGGGAGGGCCCTGCACCACGGCCCCCTGCCCCTCTGCCTTCTCAAGGGGAAGAGGGCCCAGTCCAAGTCCCTGGACTACCTCAACCTGGACAAAATGAGTGTCAAAGAGCCTCCGGCCGACACAGAGGTGCTGCAGTTCCAGCTCCAGCACCTGACGCTGCGGAGCGAGCGCATGTTCACCAGGAACAAGACATGAAGCAACACCAGTGTCACTCCCCTGTTCTCTCATCCACTCCCATGGGATTTGGGTGCTATTTCCGGCTGTGCGTTTCTCTCCCTACTCAGATCATAGGATAGTCCTTTAAGGGGACACTTGCGGAGACCACTAATCTTGTTATTATTATGAAGCGAGGGTGACAAACTAAGCGGGTCTCTTGACGAAATGAGACGCATGCTAACGTATACGTAAAAATCCAGTGAACACAAATTGTTAAGTTAGTACACTGAAAACGGGGGTTGTTTAGATACAAAAATGTGAAGTTCGTCAGGATTAGCAATAACTGGTAAACTTATTTATTGACAGTGTGTGTGTGTGTGTGTGTGTGCGCACCTTTTTAAAAATGGTAAGGGATGTGTAACCAATGCCTCTCAAACTGGCCCCTTTTTTTCTGCATTGGACTGCACTGTTAGACGTGATGTTTTTACAGACCTTGCATCCTCAACTACAGCACACCTTTACTTTTTAACCACTATACATCCATAGCAATTAGCATTAGCCCCAGCAGTACTGCACTATACATCCATAGCAATTAGCATTAGCCCCAGCAGCACTGCACTCTACATCCATAGCAATTAGCATTACCCTCAGCAGTACTGCACTCTACATCCATAGCAATTAGCATTAGCCCCAGCAGTACTGCACTGTACATCCATACCAATTAGCATTAGCCCCAGCAGTACTGCACTCTACATCCATAGCAATTAGCATTAGCCCCAGCAGCACTGCACTCTACATCCATAGCAATTAGCATTAGCCCCAGCAGTACTGCACTATACATCCATAGCAATTAGCATTACCCTCAGCAGTACTGCACTTTACGTCCATACCAATTAGCATTAACCCCAGCAGTACTGCACTTTACATCCATACCAATTAGCATTAGCCCCAGCAGTACTGCACTATACGTCCATAGCAATTAGCATTAGCCAAAACAATACTGCACTATACATCCATAGCAATTAGCATTAGCCCCAGCAGTACTGTATGTAAGCTACTGTATGTCTGTATGTGTGTGGATGTATAGGGGCGGCAGGTAGCCTAGTGGTGGTGTGTTGGACCAGTAACCGAAAGGTTGCTAGATCGAATCCCCGAGCTGACAAGGTAAAAAATCTGTCATTCTGCCCCTGAACTAGACAGTTAAGCCAACTGTTCCTAGGCCATCATTGTAAATAAGAATTTGTTTCTTAACTGACTTGCCTAGTTAAATAAAGGTTAAATAAAAATAAAAAATGTGAATGCTCACTCAGCTACACTACTACTTTGCTCTTGCTAAGCACCAGGGAAATGTGGGTTTAATGTAAACCACTGACTGTTACACAATCAAAAGGTTATTTAAAACAGAATCCTGTAAAGGGGCAATCTGCAGTTACTACATCCATTTTTGGACTTATACATTTATGATACCCATTGATTCTTGAAGAATATAACATTTAAATGCCACATGTCGTAGCCCATCAGAACTCAAAAGATATGCTTGTTTTACTCCACTGTTTGTAAACAGTAAATATAAACAATATAGCCTCAAAACATGGTTAAAACTATCATTTTTCTATCATTGGTGGTCAGTCCTTGCATCCATATCTATGAATTTGAGTGTGGTTACATTTCTGCAGCCCCATCCCTCAGCTTTTTACCGAAACGGGGGCGGGGAAAACGCTTTGTTATTGCTTCAACTGCTGATTGCTGCTCTAAGAGGATTTGTGAGGGAGAGGCTTACCGTCAGAGTGCCTGAGGTGAGATTAGCTCCTTATATACAGAATTAATCCCCTCACTCCATTTCTCCCAGTCAGACTGAATCCTCAGCAGGGGTGAGGGGTTGAATTAGGAGATTCCAGATTTTCTGCATCTAGACGTTGTGTCCATTATTCTGAATCCCAGTCATTTTCATTTCCTGAATGGGAGGGATGGGTATTTTAGCCTAGGTAAAAGGTTATCAATTTAGTTTTGGGTTTTTGCCTCCCCTTCATAAAGGTATGTAGAGCACCTGAAACACGTACCATAGCTATGGAAACCAAAGGAGGATTATTTTGGGGTGCCCTAGGAAAACTTGACCACATTGTTTCTGTAATAAGATCTATTTGGGGTTTCGTAGGACACATGACAATCATTATGAGGAGTGATCTTGGAGAACACCTTACTTGAAGTAGCCCTGACCTAATGCCCTCATAACAAAATCATTTGCATGATATAAATTCTCTGATAGTCTCTTACCATTGACAATTTACCTATTATAAGCCATATGACATGTAATGGTAACTATACACTGAGTGAACGAAACATTAAGGACACTTTACTAATTTTGAGTTGTCAACACATGACAGTAAAGCGCACCATCTCATGACTATACAATTCTGGTCTTTCTCAATACTGTAATTCACCAAGCGACCAAAAATTGTGACATTTTTGGAAAGGTCACCTTCTTTTCCTCCAGACATGGAAAACTACAGCTAGGCAGGGTATTGGTCCAGACAGTACATTTACACTGAGTGCACAAAATATTAAGAACACCTTTCTAATATTGAGTTGCACCCCCTTTTGCCCTCAGAACAGTCTCAATTAGTCGGGGCATGGACTCTACAAGGTGTCAAAAGCGTTCCTCAGGGATGCTGGCCCATGTTGACTCCAATGCTTCCCACAGTTGTGTCAAGTTGACTGGATGTCCTTTGGGTGGTGGACCATTCTTGATACACACGTGAAACTGTTGAGCGTGGAAAAACCCTGCAGCGCTGCAGTTCTTGACACAAACCGGTGCATCTGGCACCTACTACCATACCCCGTTCAAAGGCACTTAAATATTTTGTCTTGCCCATTCACCCTTTGAATGGCACACATACACAATCCATGTCTCAAGGCTTAAAAATCCTTCTTTAACCCGTCCCCTCCCCTTCATCTACACTGATTTGAAGTGGATTTAACAAGTGACATCAATAAGGGATCATAGCTTTCACCTGGGTTCACCTGGTCAGTCTATGTAATGAAAGACCAGGTGTTCTTAATGTTTTGTACACTCAGTGTATAAAGATATGCCTTTTCATGCTTTATATGGTTTGGTGTGACTTTCAAATTCTACTATTATGGGTTTAAGCTCTTTTTCATCATGCTTCTCTTTTCCACGCTAACCTCATTGTGTCATAGTACAAGAAAATAACCTCCAAAAAACATCCAAGGAAATATTTTCAAAGTTAGGAACTGCATCCATCTCCTCTGTGTCTTCTCCATTGTGTTTGTGTCTGTGTATTTTCAGTAAAAGGTTATTGCACCACACATTCCCTTCTAGATGGTTCATGGTTTAGTGTCAGTCACCTGTCTGTCTTCACTCTAAATGGGTTCACAGAAATTGCTTAATCTGTATTTCCATTTAAAAAAAAAATTGTGTTTAATGTAACTATATTGAATTATTATTTATTTATTTTTGATATCATTTTTTTAATAGTTTATTAATTAATTTATCTGAAGTCATGGAAGACATCGTTATTGGTTTAATATAAAAATGGCAGTATGTTGCATATAGGCTATGTTTACCTGGAGTGGACACTTAAAGGCACCTTAACCCGACATATGAACGGTGAAGTGTAGTTATTTAAGGGTGCAGATCACAACAGCAGCTAAAGATGAAAACTCATTCATTTGAACAATCTGTCCATGAGTAACGGTGATATGTTTTCACCAAACACTTGGAAATGTTCTCTGGTGAAATATATTCGGTATTATCAATAACCGTCAACGATTTGCTCACAGATGTGACTGTGTTTGCAGTGAATTTTTGGTGGCTTCTTAGTTGTAATGTTTAGAATGTGTTGATTTAACAGTTTAACCTTATCAGTGTTCGTACCGCATCAGGTTAATAGTATACAGTAGAAATGAACAGTTTTACTTTGGCCGTCATGAAGGAAAAATGCTACTTGAACAACACACGTTTTAATATGCTATACAATTCAAGAAAAAATGTAATATTGTAAGACTGTGGCAGTTCTAAACAGGAATACCCAATGCATTATGGGAATTAATAATAGACTACAGTAATTCTGGACTGAGATGCCCGTTTAATAGAGAATCTCCATTGAACATGGTTTTTAGGCCAGGACTGTTCTTAATCTGTGCCCTGGAAACAGGCCCTCAATGTTCACAGTAAAGCATTGTCTTCATAATTACAATGTGGGTTGAAATGTGCTATTTTCCTGCATGACTATTAACCACAGCAATGGAACAAGAAAGTTGCATCGCAGGTAACAGTGCTTTTCAGTGACTCATTTTGATTTAGTGTTCATAGGCTTGTGTGGAACTTTGTCATTTTATTCCTACAAAAGCTTTATTGTCATTTTGACTTTCTGGTCAAATCTTTCACGCAGCTTGTATACTGTAGTTTAGCTACCTAAAAGCATTTGTTTTGTTTTCTACTGTGTCTATTTATGCCCTGCAATGCGACTGACTTAAGTTTTATTATCTTTCACTTGACATTGTTATTAAAACACTACTACGCTAGGATGTGTGTGTCTCAATTTTTTATGACCAAATAAGAAACAGTTCTCAAATGTCATCGGGACAGGATGTGTAAGATTGTTTCAAAGTGCTGTAATTTTTCCTTCCTTCACGTATGGGATGTGACAGATTAAACGTTTGTTCCCTAGAATGTTTTATAAAGATGCTTTCCCCAGCATTATGTTTTCTGTAATGTCTTTTTCTTAAATCATACAAGCTTTGTGTCTGCCAGTGAAAAGCACTATTTGCTAAATTCAACTCTTTGACTGTATTTGTAGATAAATCAGTTGTAATCATTTAAACCCTAATGGAACATGACAGAGAAGGTACTTATAGAGCACGTCATGAGAGACATTAGTAGTGTCAAACCACATGTGATGATGTCAAATTTGGTCTCTGAAGAGAGGTCAAATTAAATGACGGACAGACTGCTGATAGGTGGCCTGTGTTAGACTGCTGATAGGTGGCCTGTGTTACAGACTGCTGATAGGTGGCCTGTGTTACAGACTGCTGATAGGTGGCCTGTGTTACAGACTGCTGATAGGTGGCCTGTGTTACAGACTGCTGATAGGTGGCCTGTGTTACAGACTGCTGATAGGTGGCTTGTGTTACAGACTGCTGATAGGTGGCTTATGTTACAGCCTGCTGATAGGTGGCCTGTGTTACAGACTGCTGATAGGTGGCTTATGTTACAGTATCTGCTCTTTGTGTTCTGAGCTCCTCCATATTTCCACAAGAGGGAGAAATGTTTCAGCTCTCGGGGGAAGTTCACTCTAGGTGAGAATCTAGCATCAGCTTCCCCTCCCCAAATCCTAACCTTAATCATTAGTGAGGGAAATGCCTAACTGACTCAAGATCAGTGTCTAGGTGAAACTTCACCCTACACCATCTTGTTTCTTTACATACACTATATATACAAACTATGTGGACAGCCCTTCAAGTTAGTGGATTCAGCTATTTCAGCCACACCCGTTGCTGACAAGTGTATAAAATCGAGCACAAAGCCATGCAACTGTAAAGTTTGGTGGAGGAGGAATAATGGTCTGGGGCATTTTTTTATGGTTCGATCTAGGGAAGGGAAATCTTAACGCTATAGCTTACAATGACATTTTAGACCATTCTATGCTTCCAACTCTGTGGCAACAGTTTGGGAAAGGCCCTTTCCTGTTTCAGCATGACAATGTCCCCATGCACAAAGTGAGATCCATACAGAAATGGTTTGTTGAGATTGGTGTGGAAGAACTTGACTGGCCTGCACAGAGCCCTGACCTCAGTCCCTTCGAACACCTTTGGGATTAATTGCAACGCCGACTGCGTAATCACCCAACATCAGTGAGCGACCTCAGCAATGCTCATGGCTGAATGGAAGCAAATCCCAGCAGTAATGTTCAGACATCTAGTGGAAAGCCTTCCCAGAAGAGTGGAGGCTGTTATAGCAGCAAAGGGGAGACCAACTCCATATTAATGCCCATGATTTTGGAATGAGATGTTCGACGAGCAGGTGCACACATACTTTTGGTCATGTAGTCTGAATGTTAATATCTCTCAGTTTCCTTATAATGCCGTGCCCCACAAATCTATAATTAGTATAATCATTTTAAAAATCTGTTTAAGCTAGAGATATCAGTTTTTTTTTGCATGGGCTGTGTCTCAATCCATTACATCCGCCGATGTTCTACTAAGCTAACAAAGGGACTTGTTTTAAGATGGTCATACCAAGGATTATTTAGCTTTTTGATTTAGATTTTTAGGACTCCTTTAGGTATACAAAAAACAATGGGTGGGATGAAACATTGAATTTGGCCTTACTGCTATTATCCCATAGAAATACATTGAATAACAGATGAATACATTGAATAACAGATTAATTCATTTAATAACAGATAGTCAACAACAAAAAAATACAGAACTTTGTTTTGAAGTGTCTGTCCTATATCTGAGAGATATAAGACAGATCAGGATTATTATAAAAAACAAACATTTATTGAATTTTAATTTGCCCCTTTTTTTAAGGCACTAAACTACTTCCATATATGATGTTTGTAAATGTAAACAAGTTGGAAGTAGAGGATCTACACTAAGTGTACAGAACACCTGGTCTTTCATTACATAGACTTTCCAGGTGAATCCAGGTGAAAGCTATGATCCCTTATCGATATCACCTGTTAAATCCACTTCAATCAGTGTAGATGAAGGGGAGGGGACAGGTTAAAGAAGGATTTTTAAGCCTTGAGACAATCGAGACATGGATTGTGTATGTGTGCCATTGAAAGGGTGAATGGGCAAGACAAAAGATTTAAGTGCCTTTGAACAGGGTATGGTAGTAGGTGCCAGGTGTACCGGTTTGTGTCAAGAACTGCAACGCTGCAGGGTTTTTCCACGCTCAACAGTTTCACGTGTGTATCAAGAATGGTCCACCACCCAAAGGACATCCAGCCAACTTGACGCAACTGTGGGAAGCATTGGAGTCAACATGGGCCAGCATCCCTGTGGAAAGCTTTTGACACCTTGTAGAGTCCATGCCCCGACTAATTGAGACTGTTCTGAGGGCAAAAGGGGGTGCAACTCAATATTAGGAAGGTGTTCTTAATATTTTGTACACTCAGTGTAAATGTACTGTCTGGACCAATACCCTGCCTAGCTGTAGTTTTGCATGTCTGGAAGAAAAGAAAGTGACCTTTCCAAAAATGTCACAATTTTTGGTCGCTTGGTGAATTACAGTATTGAGAAAGACCAGAATTGTATAGTCATGAGATGGTGCGCTTTACTGTCATGTGTTGAATGGAGAACTATGTGTCCAGCAGACCTGGGTTCAAATACTATTTGAAATCACTGATTTCTGGCCAGTGGTACTTTACCCCAGAAAATCACCTAGGCTGCGTTCAGTACAGAAAAATGTCATAGAACGTTAAATTGAGCGCAAACGGTGCTGTACTGAACGACCAGTTGAAAAACGGGGCGGGGTTAGGGTAAAAAAAATGCACCGCTGCCCCTTTAAAAATGTCACTCGTTGCTTCAAGCCACTCCCCGGCATACCCACTGAACGGAGCAAACGTATCTCGGTCTGTTCAAGAATGTTTTGAGAAAACGTGTCGTTCAGTAGAAACTGTTCTTCAAACGTTCAAGCGAACTGAACGCACCCCTGATTAGCAATTAATCCCATAATGGGATAGTTGTACAAGGTCTTATGAGCGAGCTCAACAAGGTGTTCCTCCTCAAAGACAAACTTGTGCCTCAATCTGCATCCCAAATGGCACCCTATTCCCTAAATATTGCACACTTTTGTCAAGGGCCTCTGGTCAAAAGTAGTGCACTACGTATGGAAAAGGGTGCCGTTTGGTATGCAACCCCTGTATTTGTGAAAAAGTGTTGTCTGTCTCTTACTTTATCACTTTTCACTGTTGTTCCTTTTTAATCCCATGAAGAAGGGTCCAGATTGAAGGGGTGCACCAATCCTAAACTTAATCATTAGTAGGGAAAATGCAAAACTGGTCCAAGATCAGCGTCTTAGGGGCATGGACAATTCGTTTTTTTCTCTGAATTAATCAGCATTAGAGAGCTGCACCGGGGTCAGGTTGTCACCACACTTTCCAAAATCAAATCATATTCTATTCGTCACATGCTTGCTAATAACAGGTAATAATAAAGTAATAATAAATAATAATAAACATACACAACGAGTAATGATAACTTGGCTATATAGACGGGGTATCAGTTCACCTGGAGAGGATTGACCCAAGAGACACGTGTAAGAAGGGGTGTGTTATGTTGGCTGTCATGGACAAAGTGGAGTTTTTATTGGTAAAAACAATAAGATAAATACACAGTGCATTCGGAAAGTATTCAGACCCCTTGACTTTTTCCACATTTTGTTACGTTACAGCCTTATTCTGGGCACCCGAGTGGCGCAGCGGTCTAAGGCATTGTGTCTCAGTGCTAGCGGCGTCACTACAGACACCCTAATTCGAATAACTGACTTGCCTAGTTAAATAAAGGTTACATTAAATATATATATTTTTTTATTCTAAAATGGAGTCGATTGTTTTTTTTCCCCTCATCAATCTACACACAATACCCCTTAATGACAAAGCAAAAACCTTGTTTTTGTGTGCAAATTTATAAAAAAAAAATTACTCAAATATCACATTTGCATAAGTATTCAGACCCGTTACTCAACACTTTGTTGAAGCACCTTTGGCAGCGATTACAGCCTAGAGTCTTCTTGGGTATGGTGCTGCAACCTTGGCACACTTGTATTTGGGGAGTTTCTCCCATTCTTCTCTGCAGATCCTCTCAAGCTCTGTCAGGTTGGATGGGGAGTGTTGCTGCACAGCTATTTTCAGGTCTCTACAGAGATGGTCGATCAGGTTCAAGTCCGGGCTCTGGCTGGGCCACTCAAGGACATTCAGAGACTTGTCCCAAAGCCACTCCTGCATTGTCTTGGCTGTGTGCTTAGGGTCGTTGTCCTGTTGAAAGGTGAACCTTCACCCCAGTCTGAGGTCCTGAGCACTCTGAAGCAGGTTTTCATCAAGGATCTTTCTGTGCTTTGCTCCGTTCATCTTTCCCTCTATCCTGGCTAGTCTCCCAGTCCCTGCTGCTGAAAAACATCCCCACAGCATGATGATGCCACCACCATGCTTCACCATAGGGATGGTGCCAGGTTTCCTCCAGACGTGACGCTTGGCATTCAGGCCATAGAATCTTGTTTCTCATGGTTTGAATCTTTAGGTGCCTTTTGGCAAACTCCAAGTCTGGTGTCATGTGCCTTTTACTGAGGAGTGGCTTCCGTCTGGCCAGTCTACCATAAAGGCCTGATTGGTGGAGTGCTGCAGAGATGGTTGTCCTTCTGGAAGATTCTCTCATCTCCACAGAGGAACTCTAAATCATTTCCAATCAATTGAATTTACCACAGGTGGACTCCAATCAAGTTGTAGAAACATCTCAAGGATGATCAATGGAAACAGGATGCACATGAGCTCAATTTTGAGTTTCATAGCAAAGGGTCTGAATACTTACGTAAATAATTATTTAAGTTTTTTATTTTTAATACATTTGCAAACATTTCTAAAAACCCGTATTTGCTTTGTCATTATGGGGTATTGTGTGTAGATTTATGAGGGAAAAAAATGTATTTAATCAATTTTAGAACAAAGCTGTAATGTAGCAACATTTTGAGAAGGTCAAGGGGTCTGAATACTTTCTGAATGCACGGTAGGTAAAGTCCATTCTCTGTTATTTTTTTCTCCTTTTCTTTTAAGAGCTTTGTCACAATGGATAGATATGTAGGGGAGAGCCGGGACGAAAGTAACATGCCCATTTTCTCAGATAACACAGAACCTAGAATGTTGTAGTGAAGTCAGCATGTTCCAAATGTGGAGGATGACCTCCCTGCCAAAAAAGATCCCCATCTGACCATGTTTCTCAAAGTTATCAACAAAAAGTGGTTTTGAGCCACGTAAGTTAAAAAAAAACATACCCGGAAGTGTTTTTTTTTGTTGTAGAGTTGTGTTTAGTTATTTAAGGTTCCAAACATATGTTGTTGTCTGAACACATCTAGTGACTTTATTACAGAATCGGTTTCAAGTATCACACTAACTAGTCTTGGGTGTGTCCCTAGGAGAAGTTACAGGAGAGACGGGTGGGACGAAGGTCACACAATATAAACTAGTGACCTGGGCCAGTAACCGAAAGGTTGCTGGATCGAGTCCCCGAGCTGACAGGGTTAAAATCTGTCATTCTGCCCCTGAACAAGGCAGTTATCCCACTGTTCCCCGGTAGGCCGTCATTGTAAATAAGAATTTGTTCTTAACTGACTTGCCTAGTTAAATAAAGGTTAAAAAATATATAATAATTTCCAACCTCATTATTCAAATCGACACACAAATGAAATGATGTCTGATAGAACATTTGTTGAAAGTAACGAGCATTACAAACCAGAAACGTAGAGATAAGACAGATATTGCGCACTTCTCCCATATGTTACTCCCGCCCCACCATCAGGTACAAAGTAAGGTTGCGGTAGGTCTGTTCTCTGTCTATTTAATTTAAACTAATTTACCCTAGGAAGGAAATTACAGTTGCTAATGGTAGAGGACATATTGTTTGTCATAATATATGGTGTCTCTAGCTCTATCGAGTAATTAGGGAAAAAACTAAAAGTGTTACATTTTCGTCCCGGTTCTTCCCTACATATAACTTAGTGACTGCAACAGGATAGATAATAAACAGCACCGTCGTATGTGATGAGTCAAAAAAGTTAGTGCAAAAAGGGTCAATGCAGATAGTCAGGGTAGCTGCTATTTGGTTAACTACTGAACTACCTATTTAGCAGTCTTATGGCTTGAGGGTAGAAGCTGTTCAGGGTCCTGTTGGTTCCACACTCTGGTACAATTTATAACTTGGGTTGCTGGAGTCTGACAATTTTTAGGGCCTTCCTCTGACACCGCCTGGCATAGAAGTCCTAGAAGGCAAGGAGCTCGGTCCCAGTATGCACTACCCTTTGTAGCACCTTGCGGTCGGATGCCAAGCAGTTGCCATACCAAGCGGTGATGCAGCCAGTCAAGATGCTCTCAATGGTGCATCTGTAGAACTTTTTGAGGACCTGAGGGTCCATGACACATTTTTTTCAGCCTCCTGAGGGAGAAGAGGCATTGGCGTGCCATCTTCACAACTGTGTTGGTGTGTGTGGACCATGATAGATCCTTAGCGATGTGGATACTGAGGAACTTGAAGCTCTCGACCCACTTCACTACAACCCCGTCGTTTCCTGTAGTCCACAATCAGTGCTGCCATGCAGTAGTGACTGAACAGGGAGTACAGTAGGGGACTATGCATGCACCCCTGCGGGGCCCCCATGTTGAAGGTCAGTGTGGCAGATGTGTTGTTGCCTGGCAGACATATCAGTGTGGATGACGGATCACCACCTCAAGCTGAACCCCGGCAAGACGGAGCTGCTTTTCCTCCCGGGGAAGGACTGCCCGTTCCATGATCTCGCCATCACGGTTGACAACTCCATTGTGTCCTCCTCCCAGAGTGCTAAGAACCTTGGCGTGACCCTGGACAACACCCTGTCATTCTCCACTAACATCAAGGCGGTGATCCGATCCTGTAGGTTCATGCTCTACAACATTCGCAGAGTACGACCCTGCCTCACACAGGAAGCGGCGCAGGTCCTAATCCAGGCACTTGTCATCTCCCGTCTGGATTACTGCAACTCGCTGTTGGCTGGGCTCCCTGCCTGTGCCATTAAACCCCTACAACTCATCCAGAACGCCGCAGCCCGTCTGGTGTTCAACCTTCCCAAGTTCTCTCACGTCACCCCGCTCCTCCGCTCTCTCCACTGGCTTCCAGTTGAAGCTCGCAACCGCTACAAGACCATGGTGCTTGCCTACGGAGCCGTGAGGGGAACGGCACCTCCGTACCTTCAGGCTCTGATCAGGCCCTACACCCAAACGAGGGCACTGCGCTCATCCACCTCTGGCCTGCTGGCCCCCCTACCTCTGAGGAAGCACAGTTCCCGCTCAGCCCAGTCAAAACTGTTCGCTGCTCTGGCACCCCTATGGTGGAACAAGCTCCCTCACGACGCCAGGACAGCGGCGTCAATCACCACCTTCCGGAGACACCTGAAACCCCACCTCTTTAAGGAATACCTGGGATAGGATAAAGGAATCCTTCTAAACCCCCCCCCCCCCCCTAAAAGATTTAGATGCTCTATTGTAAAGTGGTTGTTCCACTGGATATCATAAGGTGAATGCACCAATTTGTAAGTCGCTCTGGATAATGTAAATGTAAAATCTAATCTACTGGGCATAATGATGATACTGAAAAATACAGTACCTAAAATCTAATCTACTGGGCATAATGATGATACAGAATATATCATTTTTAAACACTGAATGAAGCCTTTGTCTTAAAAAATACCCACTATGCATTTAATACTGTATCTAAATCATATGTTATGACATTTTGGGACTGTCATATCTTTGAGTGTCCTTTAAGTAAGCAAGCAACCACAAAGCAAAAAAAATCTGCCTAACAAAAGGTTAAATGGGAAAACCCTCAGTTTCACAACCACTACTTTTTGCAGAAGTTGTTGGCACATATCTATTGTGTAAATAGTGTGTTATCAATGTCTCTTTCAACCTGAGCCTTTATAAGGAAAGCTGAAGTTGACTTGATCCCACTTTTAGAGACACAGTTCTTCTTTTCATCCAAACCGTTAGACATAGCTGTCTGTCTGTTCAGAATGAGAGCTGTTGTTGTTCTCCTGCTTGTGGCTGTGGCCAGTGCTAAGGTGTATGACAGATGTGAGCTGGCCAGAGCGCTGAAGGCATACGGAATGGATGGCTACGCTGGAAACAGCCTGCCCAACTGTGAGTGATAATATTCTTGATCGTGGTCTTTGAGGATGTGTGTGTGTGTGTGTGTGTGTGTGTGTGTGTGTGTGTGTGCATATCGTTGTATGTTTCTGACCTCCAAAAATATGTTACCATAGCTAACCTTACACTGAGGATAATGTTGACATCCACCGTGTGACTATCTGTCCTCTAAGGGGTGTGCCTGTCTAAATGGGAGTCGAGCTACAATACCCAGGCCACCAACCGCAACACCGACGGCTCCACCGACTATGGCATCTTCCAGATTAACAGCCGCTACTGGTGTGACGACGGACGTACCCCGGGGGCTAAGAACGTCTGTGGTATCCGCTGCAGCCGTGAGTAGCCTGCATACCGAATGTCATCGCATACATAGTGCATTACTTTTGACCTGAGAAATGTGCCGGGTTGAGGGCTATTGGCAGTGTAACTGTATGAGAGGTTAGAGGAGGTTCGTCCGAGGACGAGAAGGATGATGGTCCTCCTCAAAATGGTGTTTTATTGAGAGGCAGGGGCAGTAACGTGAACTAGAAACAGTGGCTTCAGAAAGTATTCATACCCCTTGACTTATTCCACTTATTTTGTTGTGTTATAGCCTGAATTTAAAATGGATGAAATAGAGATTTAGGGTCACTGGCCTACACACAAAATACCCCATAATGTCAAAGTGGAGTTATGTTTTAAGACATTTTTACAAATTCTGGAGTGCAAATATGCTTAACAAGTCACATGTGTTGTGTGCAATAATAGTGTTTAACATGATTTTTGAATAACTACCTCATCTCTGTACCCCCACACATACAATTATCTGTAAGGTCCTTCAGTTGACCAGTGAATTTCAAATACAGATTCAACCACAAACACCAGGAAGGTTTTCCAATGCCTTGCAAAGAAGGGCACCTATTGGTAGATGCTTAAAAATAAAATAAAAAGCAGACATGGAATAACCCTTTTAACATGGGGAAGTTATTAATTATACGTTGGATTGTGTATCAATACACCCATTCACTACAAAGATACAGGCGTCCTTCCTAACACAGTTGCCAGCGAGGAAGGATACCGCTCATTGAGTCCAATGGTGACTTTAAAAAGTTACAGAGTTTAATGGCTGTGAAAACTGAGGATGAATCAACAACATTGTAGCTACTCCACAATACTAACCTAAATGAAAAGAAGGAAGTCTGTACAGAATACAAATATTCTAAAACATGCATCCTGTTTGCAATAAGGCACTAAAGTAATACTACAATGTGGAAAATAATTAACTTTATGCCCTGAATACAAAGCGTTATGTTTGGGGCAAATCCAACACAACACATCACTGAGTACCACTCTTCATATTTTCAAGCATGGTGATGGCTGCATCATGTTATGGGTATGCTTGTCTTTGGCAAGGACTAGGGAGTTTTTTTTAGGATAAAAAGAAACGGAATAGAGCTAAGCACAGGAGAAAGCCTGAAGGAAAATCCTAATCACTTCCCTGATTACTTCCTCTTTATTTAGCCCTCTGTGTTCATCAGTCCTTAGGTGTTATTGATTGTCTCTCACGTTCAGTACGCTTCCCATGTTTGTTCTTTTGTATCGGTTCCGTATTAAACTCACCTTCTGCACCTGCTTTCTGACTCCCAGCGTATACGTAACACTGGGAGACAAATATACCTTTCAGCAGGACAATAACCTAAAACACAAGCCCAAATATACACCGGAGTTGCTTACCAAGAAGACAGTGAATTTTCCTGAGAGACATAGTTATACAGTTTTGACTTAAATCAACATGAATATTCATGACAAGACTTGAAAATGACTTCAAAAATCTCGCAATGATCAACATCCAACTTAATAAACAAAGAATAATGTGCAAATGTTGTACAATCAAGGTTAATAATACTTATGTAAATTAGATACGTCTGTATTTCATTTTCAATAAATTTGCACAAATTTCGAAAAACATGTTTTCGCTATTGTCTGTAGATGGGTGAGAAAAAAAATCTATATAATGAATTTTGAATTTAGGCTGTAACACAACAAAATGTGTAATAGGTCAAGGGGTATTAATACTTTCTGAAGGCACTATAATGTTGATCTTACATAATTCTGATGTTACATTTGAATACAGTCAAAATGAGAATAAACAGACACTGGGGCTCCCGGTAGGCCTACTTCTCTATCATAAACCCGGAACCAACTTACCTGCATTGTTTCATTGTACAGTAATCTGCTTTTGTTCTTGTTGTTTTCTTAGCTTTCGGTTCCTCCTGTTTCCCAGACGGTACTATGACTAAAGGTTTCTCTTCCTCTTTCTTCTGACAGAGCTGCTAACTGATGACATCACAGTGGCGGTCAGTTGTGCCAAGCGTGTGGTGTTGGACCCGAACGGAATCGGGGCATGGTAAGGTGGCAGGTTTCCCTGAAAGTACTATGTTACAAAAACATTTAAGTTACAAAATAATTAACCATACTTTATGTTACCTGTAGCCCAATATCACTCTACAAGGCTATGTATAAATGGGATAACCTGTAACAAATTAGCTCTCGCCTTTTAGAAGAACTTAAATGTTAAGGACTGCCTGTACATGGTAATTATCTAACTGATATACTCCCTTAAAATGACCCTGAATGAATGCCTACGTACTGTAAACCGTTTCCAAGTCTTCTATCATCCTTCAATTCCACATTATGTTCTGTTGTCTTATATCTGATATTTAATGTCTATATATCAAATATCAACATGATGGTGTGTGTACGTTTTAGGGTGGCTTGGCGCCTTCACTGTCAGAATCAGGACCTGAGGCCCTACGTGGATGGCTGCGGGGTCTAAGACCATACTGGAGCAGCTGAACACTTCTCAACCCATTCTGAAGCAGACTTAACTAATAGGATGGATCCATTCTGTACTATCCATCAGTATCTGCAGCTTTAACTAGTACATTTTCACATATTGATACATTTTAGATTTAAGCAATAAGGACCTAGGGGGTGTGTTATATGGCCAATATACCACGGCTAAGGGCTGTTCTTACGCACGACGCAACGCTGAGTGGCTGGATACAGCCCTTAGTCGTGGTATATTGGCAATGTACCACAAACCCCCGAGGTGCCTTATTGCTGTTATAAACTGGTTACCGACGTAATTAGAGCAGTACAAATAAATGTTTTGTCGTACCTGTGGTATACCACGGCCAATCACCAGTCAGGGCTCGAACCACCCAGTTTATAATACAGAGTAAATCACTAATAATCAGGTTTTTTTGTATCAAATGTATCATCATATATAGTGTATAATATTACTTCATGTCAAATCAGTAAACAGCTCAACATGCTTACCCATAAAAATAAAACAAGTTCATGTTTTATTTGTTGTTGGTGTTGTGTAGCAATGATAGATGATAGAATTGTCTTATTATAGTCAAACTGTCATGTAATTTATTATGTATTTATTATTCAGCCAACATCCTCATCTCTGAAATGGTGTAGTGCAGGATCGCTAAGGAAGCTAACGGTATCAAAACATACAGCAAGCCCATAGCAACAATTCAAAATCCTCCAGACAACTCCATCCATATCATATGTTTACAAATGCATATAAAATGCATAATGCCAGAAACTCATTCAATTACCAAATACTTGCAGACTGTTCAGTGAGAATCTGGAGAAATTGTTGAAAAAGCATACGAATAGCAGCAGCAATTACTTCAAAATGTGAATGGATCTGTGAAAAACATTCTATCTTCTTTTCCAACATACTCTACAATACTCCCAAGGTCTATTTAAAAGAAAAAAATATTTTCCCTCCAAAATTAAAAAATAAAGACTATGGACATCTTCAAAGTACACTGTTAGTTAAAGAGTAGTTTTCCCAAAGTGCCGGTAATAATGATTCTGAAGTGAACATACTGTAAATGCCTTGAACAGCTGGTCGTCCAACAAGGGTAAGACTGGTCCCAGATCTGTGTGTTTGGACTCTTGCATGATAACGTAAACTGACTGACACTCAGGGTAGAGTAAAGCGACCTGAAGTTAAACTGCATTGAAATACTCAAATTCCCATTCAATTTTCAGCTTTACATGGAATCCTTCAAGGAAAGTCAAACATAACCAATATTAAAGGGATAGGTCACTCAAAAACTATATACTTTAGTATTTTGATCATAAGTTCACTGTTAATACAATCCCCCCCCAAAATCCCATTGTGCATGTCAGTAGTCAAGTTTTCAGTACAGAGTAAAAAACTGTGATGATGATGATGATATGTTTTGCATCATAACAAGTTTTTGAGTAAAGTGATCCTTTAACATGCTTTTGGTTAAACCAAACCAGAAGCTAGGACAGTAAAGGTTGGTTGCGATGCGAGGAGTATCCATCGAGCTCACATTCTGGTCTCCTCTGGTGGTCGATTCATGTAGTCCTGAACGGCCTGATGGTACGGTAGCCATTTTTTGGCGGATGCTTTTATAGACAAGATCCATCTGTGAACATGAACTTCTGAATTGATTAATTATCGCAAAGGTATTTCCAAGCATACAGTATTATGTAATGTTAAAAAGCTGTGCCTTTATTCCTTCCTAAATCAATGCAAAAAGAGTCTACTTTGTGTAAAATGTGTCAAAAGTTTATTTATCACGTGCACAGGATACAACCCACTGGGCAAAAACGGGGTAAATCAACATTGTTTCCAATTTCGACAACAGAAAACGTTGAATCAAAGTGGAAAATTGTTTGGATTTGCAAAAAGTCCTCAACGTTTTTTTCTTTTTTTCAACCAACTTTTAACCTAAATCCAATGACATGGTGAACTTTTGGTTGATTTCACGTTGAATTCACATTAGTTGACAAATCAACCAAATGTAAATCAAAACTGGACATTGAAATGTTGTCTGTGCCCAGTGGGAACAGGTGTAAACAGTACAGTGAAATGCTTACTTAAAATGTGCCAACATGTGTAAAATGTGTGAACATCTCACCGTTTATTTTCCATGGGGTTTTCAGCACAGAGATAGAAGGTTTTGTACTCTTCCGAAGGGGGTTTCAGTTCAATGGTGGATTTCTTGGATCCCAAGGACTGTTCCCTCACAGTGTACCCATGTAAGTAGATCCCCCCTGGAGGGAGTCATATATATTTTACAGTATTTAGCAGAGGAGGCTTCTAGAGGCAGTCAGATACGGTATATTACAGTATTTAGCAGAGGAGGCTTCTCCAAGGAGTGCAAATAATGTCATGTAATCGGTTAAAAAACAGAACCTCGCTAATAAGTTATTGACAACAAAAAACACCAAACTAATTATGATCTCTGACATTGATATCCATTCATTGACATATGGGTTAAACAGAATATGGTTTGTCATCTAATTATCATATCATCATACATTTATAATTTTTCTTTTTCATCAATAACTCCTAAGCAATTTTCCTAGACAGATAGTCTCCTCAGTGTCAACATTATGGCAGCAGGTAGCATAGTGGTTAGAGTGTTGGACTAGTAACCGAAAGGTTGCAAGATTGAATCCCCGAGCTGACAAGGTATAAATCTGCCGTTCCCTGAACAAGGCAGTTAACCCACTGTTCCTAGGTTGTCATTGAAAATAACAATTTGTTCTTAACTGACTTGCCTAGTTAAATAAAGGTAAAATGTAATAAAATAATCAATGTGAGCCATGCCATCACAACATACCCAGAGCGTGAGTTGAGCGGATGCCTGCGTAGAAGTAGAGACAGCCGTCCTTCAGTGTACAGTAGTGCTGCACCCATGTGTCCTTGTTATTCCTGTCGATCTGGTGAAGCAGGCCCAGACACTCTGGGTTCTTCACGGCCAGTGGCGGGAGGCTGGCGTTGTGGCGAGTCACATCCACCCACACGTGATTCTGCCACATGAGAGGTCAGGGCAGGGATTAGTTCTATAGGCTATAGTCTCAGCATGGACAACAACATGCCTCATTTATCTGAATCATTCCCCCCGAAAACCAACTTTGATTATATCCTCCACGGTTAAAAATATGCATGATGGAATGTAATAGTGTATTGTAGCGAGACAGAATTTCAAGAAAGATTGTATATTTTATTTTAGATTAGCTTGTAAGAATAACTGGATATAAATTCTACATGTTTTCAGTGTTTGACAACAATCCTTACCTGTGTTACAGGATGAACAGCTCTGTCCATAGCATCTAACCACCTAAAATAATGAAAAACAGCAGGTGAGCAATATCACAGATATTTATTTCAATAAATAACTTGTTATTGGCGTTGTATGTACAATTTAGTGCTCTGCTATTTCCTGGTTTCTACAATTCTAAAATGTTTCAAATCTAATTTCAGTTTGTGACTACAAGCAATGTATAGCATAGCCGTAGAGAATCATGGTACCGTCTAAACCACTGTGAAAAATATTTTCAATAACCCCAAATATTGTATTTTCAGCTGTTGTAGCTGATGTACAAAAACCGAAAGTAAAAATAAACCAAAAAAAGGAATGGAGAAGAAGCGTAGAAATACGGCACATAGAATAGATCTAGCACCTTATCATACTTTCTTTTAATGAGAATGAATGATAGATCTATAACATGCATTTCTATCTGAAATTAGTCTGGTCATACACAAAACTACATAAAAATGCAATAAACACTATGCAAGGACTACTACTTTATCGATACCTTTTCATCTCCAGGTTGGATGTAGCAGAGAAGTAGTACACTCGGTTGGCAGACAGGGGGCAGCACTTGAACACAAAGGGTTTCCCCAGCGAGGGGTCCCCTGCAACATCTGCTCCCTCTAGCTTAAAAGATGACAGAGCTCGCTTCCTCCCCTCATCCTGCAACAGAAATACACTGGCTGTCAGTGGAGATTGTAAGTGAATAGTTGGTGTCTTGATGATGACTGTTAGAGTGGTGTCTTGAGGATGACTATTAAAGTGAAGGAGTGGTGTCTTGAGGATGACTGTTAGAGTGGTGTCTTGAGGATGACTGTTAGTTTGAAGGAGTGGTGTCTTGAGGATGACTGTTAGAGTGAAGGAGTGGTGTCTTGAGGATGACTGTTAGAGTGAAGGAGTGGTGTCTTGAGGATGACTATTAGAGTGGTGTCTTGAGGATGACTGTTAGAGTGAAGGAGTGGTGTCTTGAGGATGACTGTTAGAGTGAAGGAGTGGTGCCTTGAGGATGACTGTTAGTTTGAAGGAGTGGTGTCTTGAGGATGACTGTTAGAGTGAAGGAGTGGTGTCTTGAGGATGACTGTTAGAGTGAAGGAGTGGTGTCTTGAGGATGACTGTTAAAGTGAAGGAGTGGTGTCTTGAGGATGACTGTTAGAGTGAAGGAGTAGTGTCTTGAGGATGACTGTTAGAGTGTAGGAGTGGTGTCTTGAGGATGACTGTTAGAGTGAAGGAGTGGTGTCTTGAGGATGACTGTTAAAGTGAAGGAGTGGTGTCTTGAGGATGACTGTTAGAGTGAAGGAGTGGTGTCTTGATGATGACTGTTAGAGTGAAGGAGTGGTGTCTTGAGGATGACTGTTACAGTGAAGGAGTGGTGTCTTGAGGATGACTGTTAGAGTGAAGGAGTGGTGTCTTGAGGATGACTGTTAGAGTGAAGGAGTGGTGTCTTGAGGATGACTGTTAGAGTGAAGGAGTGGTGTCTTGATGATGACTGTTAAGCCATGTTTATCTGGACACTCTTTCATCCACTTAAAGAGAATACCACAATCCACACATGTCATAGTTACTGTAGGCCCTTCAAAGAAAACTAATATCATACGTGACTTCCTGTTAATTGATTTCCAGGCCCAATTCACCTTTTCTAAATGAAACTTCTGGGAGAATATTGTTGTGGAAGAAAGTAGGGATAGTTCACCTCATATGTAATGTTGTCCTACAGGGGCATTTACACAACACATAGTGTGGAACATAAAACAGCTTGACCGAAGAGCAATTATGATGTATGCAAAATGTCTGACAAACTTTGAATTTGAAATGTCCCTTTTAGATCCAAAACACAGTAGTGTAGTTTCTCTAAAGGCACGTGACGAGTTACCAGGATGCTGTGCTCACCTTTTTATGTCTGTAGTAGTACAGGCAGCAGTCATGTCTGAGCACGAACCACCTCCTTCTCCAACCCTTAATCAGGCCAGACTGGGTGCGTTTATGGAGGTAGCCCCGGCAGGTAGGTCTGGGGGTGTTGGGGCCTCGACCGATGTCTGAGCCAATGGTCATAGTCAGGAGGTCTGGGCCTATCAAAAACCAAATAATAGGGGATCCCATTCTCAATCACATACTAAAACAACTAAACATGATAGCAAAGTGTTTGTCAGTATATGCTGTCCTTTAAGTCAATTTTGGCTTGTGAAGAGGTACCTGATGGGCACTCCACAGGAGGCTGCTGAGGGGAGGACGGCTCAAAGTAATGGCTGGATAGGAGCGAATGGAATGGCATGTATTTCAGAACCATTCCAGAGATTCCGCTCCAGCCATTACCACGAGCCTGTCCTCCCAAATTAAGGTATCACCAACCTCCTGTGGTGCATTATCCTTTATAGCAAATTCTAACTACATACATGTGCAGTACCATGATCTAACAGTTAACATGTTGGCCTATATTATTCTTACCTTGTCTTGCCAGGTCAGCTGCCTCAGAGTGGGGGATACTGGTGACATCGATCCCATTGACGGCCATGACGAAATCTCCCACCAATAGCCCCGCCTCCTCGGCTGCTCCATCTGAAACCAGAAGGGAGGAGCTTGGCTTACAGCTGAGCTAGCAGTGTGGTTTGCTAAATACTGCCAACGGACACTTGCAGCAGTGATAATATCTGTCAAAAACATCAAACTGCTTGACAATTTCTGCAGTGACACAAAATGTCCGCCTTAAAATGAAAAATATACTAATCAGTCTCTTTTAAAAGGATAGCAAATTCTTTGTTGAGCAAACTGCATCTTTATCAAGCAAACAATACAATTGAAAATATTGTCTGAGTAACCGTTGCTGTGCATTTATTAGCATGATAAGTTGCACATAGTACAAATACGGTACACAAGTGGACTTACTTGTGTCGACCTCTGTGACCACAATAGGTTTGGAAAACTGTATTCTGAACCCCCAGGGGTACTCTCCCATTCCTTTCCAAATCTTGACCGTCCTCTCACGAACTGCAGAGAGAAGAACCAATTAAGTAAGAATGGTCCATCTATGTTTTCACCTTCATGAGATCTATTAAATTGTTGATAACATAAAGAACATTGGTGGTGGTAGGAGTAGTAGTAGTAGTAGTAAAAATATGAAAATGTATGCACTCACTATTGCAAGTCGCTCTGGATAAGAGCGTCTGCTAAATGACTAGCATGTGCATGTAGAAGTAACATCAGTAGAGGTAGTAGTTGTTTTTGTTTTACAGGACCTCCTTAGATATTTTAGTAACATTTTCTTGACAGTACAGCGGGAAAGGTAGAGAGGGAGACGAATAGTATGGCCATAGACAAACCTCTGTCGCCAGGTGGTATACATCGGCCAGAGTTGGGAGCTTAGAACGCTACGCCAAACTCTTGCACGTTGATTATTTTCTTAAAGAAGATTTTAATTTGTTAACTGATTTTCAATCTCTGAACTGACTGACTTTATTGGAGAAGGCCCCAACACCGTGATGTAAGAAATGTAGAAAGGTGTCCTACTTGTGACAGTTCGAGGTTGGAGACCAGGAGGAACTGGCCCAGCAGTCGGACTGACTTCGTCTCCACTGTAAATCCAAGACGCACAGTGGAAGGTTTCTGTGTAGAAACCCTTATCTCCAAGGTCCCTTGCAGCCATGTCAACAGAACGACTGTCTTCTGAAATTCCTACACAGTGACATAAGCACACATAGAATGACATGACATGACATCCCATTACTAGTTTTCAGAAACAAGTTTTCTGTTAATGACTTATACATCATTGGTTCCGGTATTCCAGAAAAGTCAAAGTGATAGCATCTGCCATAAATAACCACAACAACAACAACATGTTTAGTTCACGGAGTTCTGTTTTATTTTTAAAAAGTGGGCGCATTTCAACTTTCGACTTCGTCAAAGCTTGCTTTTTTGGGGGGGGAGGGGTGTTGGGCACCTTTCTTTGTAGGAACGTAGGCCTTCCGTCAGCAGGTGCAATCTGAAAAACAACAAATAGTAAAGTAGGTGGAATTGTTGTTGTGTTTTTTTCCAGATTGCACCTGCTGACAAAAGTCAAAACACATAAGCTTTTTTGAAATAAAAAAGAGCATGAAGTTAAAGCGTTGTTGTGCTTATTTATGGGAGATGCCATTGCCTTCCCTTTTCTGAAATACCTACAATAGATTTACAATGACTACATCCCAATTGTGAAAACCTATGGTATCGCTGACACGCCTAAAATACAACTTATATCATATTCTACCTCCTGTTCATACAGTTCTGATTGCCTTGTTATGTCTGGTCATAGCAATAAAGGCATACCACTCAATATCTGTGTTGTGGCTGGTTATAGACCAACAAATTAAAGCTGTGTCTGGTTGTAGATTAGGGGACATTAGCGTGCCTACCTGACTCCTCATTGATGCTGCTGGTTATGGAGCTTCCTCCTACAGAGCTCCATTGCTTGCTGTCCTTGAAGAGATTCCGTCTCTTAGCCCAGTGCTCGGGGCCGTTGTCCTTGACCTCTAAGGAGGCTTCAGAAAATAAATAAAGGATACCCATATGAGAACACTTTCTGACCCCCCTATATCCTCTAAACCAAATGATTGAAACTGGTGGTCCCTCTGGGACAAGTGAGGATTTGGAATCAATGTCTTAGGCTATGATTAGTGAAAAACGTGAGATTGGTACAACTCACATTTGGACACACTTTGTTTTTCCGCTGTAGAATCTGACTGATATAGCTTGGGCTTCCACTTGCTTTCTGTCTCTTGGTCTTGAGATTCATGATCTGGACTGGGTGCCTCTGCAATTTCCATGCCTGAATCCTCTACAATCTTGTATTTTGAAGGAGGTTCTTTCCCCTCCTCAATCTGTGAAAGAGTAGGGCTGGAGATGCTAGCTCTTACAGTAAGAGACCTTTTCGGGGTTAGTCTAACTTCCTCTGTAGCTTTACTTGTGATTCTTGAGTCCATCTCCATGTTCAGTATGGGGAACACAGACCGTGCCTCTGGGATTACGTTGAAGGCGTCCCAGTGGGGACTATTCAGAGCTGCGCTCTCTGCTAGTTTGGAGACACTCTGCAAGAACCTTTGCTCAGTGCCCCCTGTTGTTATGGCCATGACTGATCCTCTTCGCCGCATGGATTGAAGATCGGTAACTGAATTCTCTTCGGATGACAGTTTGGAAGGGGAGGGAGGGAGGACCTGAACAAGCAGGTCCCTCTGAGTGAGCTCCTCCATCGTGGGATCTAGGCTGTGGTCCTCCACTTCCCCCATGTCTTCATCAAAGCCGCTCTCTGCCACTTCGATCTGCTCCACTCCAAAAGCCATGTCCGCCAATGCATTCCCTCCGAAGTCCAGGTCGGGTCCTCTGGGTTCTTCACATGGTAGGTGCCTTGGCTCTGGTAACTGGAAGACCTCCTGTACAGCCTCCACGGACGTAGATGCGTATGACGGATTGATCAGTTGTTGCTGTGGCTCGAGGTGGCTGTTTACATTGCTGGAGCTGGGTCTGTAACTGCAGCTGCTTTGGGAGGATTTACAACTCAATGCACTAAAGGGACAAAGCCTCTCATCTTCCTGGTGGTCTGCTGTCAGTCTCCTTAGTCTCTCTGCTTGGAGCGGAAGGGACTCCATCATGTAAGAGGAGATGGTGCCAGACGAAAAGGACTCCCTTCCCTCCCACGAAGGTAGGCCCTCCTGCATTTGACTTGGTTCTTCTTTCACTCCTGGGAAAGTCCGCCGCCTCTTCGTCGGCTTTTGTAGATAACTGGACGACAAGCAGGTTTTGCATTCTACGGTAGCTATGCTATTGTTACGCATCTGGGTCTTCATCTCGTGGTTTTGGATGAAGTCTTTGGTGTAACTGGACCTGCTTACTGACAATGGTGGTCTCATGAACATGGGTTCATAGTTGTCTGATTCCGATACGCTGTCGAAGAAAGATGCCAAATGGGCACTGTCTTCACCATCAAGTGAGTAGGGGCAACCAGAGTCTTTATGGTGCCTCATGGAGGGTGGTGGACTGAATACCCATTGCTGTTTGTCCATAGTACAACAAGCTCCAATCTGACAGGAAGCTATGTCTTCGGTAAGGTCTGCCAGGGGTTCATATTTACGGTCGGAAAACTCACATGGTGGGGGAATGTCACACAGTGCATCTGTGCTTTTCCAGAAGTCAGGCAAAGGGGATGGGCTGGAGGACCCACCTGCCATTGTGAAGTCGGTGTCATTGTTGCTGGGCGAACGGTGAAAAGCAAATTGATCATCACAGCAGCTTTTGCGGCAGGCCAATTCCCCACAACACCTTGAGGCAATGCTATGTCTTGCTGTGACCCTTGCATCCTTGCTGCTTTCTGGAATGCTAAATTCGTAGTTGTGCTTCCTGTTTTGACTGTGCACTGTGATGTTTACATTTGGGTTTAGAGTCCATGACTGCTGAATTAAATCATTATTTGGACTGAGTCTCTTCTCACGTTGACTCTGGACACAAGGCTCTCCAGTAGCCCCCTGTTGACTTTCGAACACATATACTGTCTTGATCCCTGAGTTATCGGACTGTAGAATTTCTTGAATTTCAAACTTCATGTTCGAGCCAATACGAGAGTGCTGAAAGATGATTTTTGAAGATGATGGTTGCAAATCGTCAATGGTTACCAAAGTTGTGAATTTCACCCCCCTGTCTATGTTCTCTTGCTTTGCAATGCTAGGTGGCCTTTTGTTTCGAGAGGACTCCCCTTGACTGTCTCGCCTGACTTTTTTCTCTTTGCTTGGAATCTCACTGTATTTTCCCTCTTCATCAGAGTCTGACAAAATATTTTCTTTACGTAATGATTCAATTTCTCCTTTCTCAGTGATATCATCCTGGCAAACCACACTGTTACTTTTGTTTTGTTTTTGAAAAACGCATTGAGAGGCACTCTCTGTAAGGAAGACAAAAATGAATACACCTTAACATTTTAGGAATGCAGAGATAGAAATACCAGGTAGCCTACATCAAAAACTACAACAACAACTATTAATACCACTGTACGGCCGCAATGCCACAGCATGGATATCACTGCACAAGACAAGCTATGAGACTGAGGAACTAAATCTCTCAAAAGGTATCTAAAAGGTTGATCCTTTCTATGTTCCCTGAGATTGAATTGATTAATACATTGTAGTGAGGATTGTGGTTGAATATTTTCCATCTCTTGCATTTGAATATACGCCTTATAGGCCTCGTGGCTGCTGAGCCATCCTCATATACACTACTGACCCTTTTCTGTGAAGCATTTCTGTGAAGCATTTCTCTCAAGCAAAATGGTACCTTATCACAATGTGTGGGATTCATTCCAAGATGGAGCCTCTTGGCTCTTGTCCATTAGCTGTGGTTACATAGACGAGACCACAGTAATCCTCACCTGCTCCGATTGGCCAAACATTGGCAGGCTTAATAGTGAAGGTGTGGGTGGATGGGCCGGACGTGACTCAGCCAGCCATGACAGGATTAACCCCATTTCTCTAAAGGATCCGCCCCAATAACCTCCACTCACGTTTACTGCTGGTGGGGCTCTTCCTCCTCCGACTGTTCCTCCTCCTGCTCCCGCGACGACTCATTCTTCCCTAGGCCTCAGCTTCCAATCTCCCATACACTGCAACAGACGATTACAAAATCATGAACAACTTTATTGTTCATTAGCCGTTTAACCCAATTAGTCCCACCGTGATGCCGGCGTGATTTGGACTTTGTGTGTTTGACTTCTGGGTTGTACCTTTTGGATTCGTCTATTTCTTCTGCATCCGTTGGTACCGACCATTAGTCTGTGTGATTAAAGAGGGTTGAGCTGGAGCGGTGTTTGTGAGACAAGGGCAGTTCCCGAAATGGCCCCGGATCAGGTATTTTTTTTACATAATCGTCCGTGGAGTTCGAATGGCACATGTAATATGTTTTGCTCTATTAAAGCTCACAAGCTACACAAATGTCGTTAGTAGGTAAAGGAGTTTTTCTACACATCGAAGATGATAGAATCCCTAGGACATAATGTCTATAATACTGTAATAAGCTGTCACAAATCTCCAAACTCCACACAGTTGTTACTGACTAGTTGGTTATTAATTTCCCACTGAGCAAACAACTTCAGTATAAATGCATTTCTATCACGTTTTTGCTTTGGCTGACCTTATTTTTTTTTAATTGACATTTGTTTATGTCAAATAGTTTTTGTGTTCTAGTCCTGGTTGTTGTGAAAATATAATGGTAAAAACACTTCATTGTACAGCTAAATATAAGGGCTATATAAAATATACATTTAAGTCAAATAAATGAAAAAGGCAATTTTTGCTTGGGTCTCAGGATTAAAAGTAATAACAGAATGAACAGTGTTTATATACTGTAGTGAATTCTGGGGGTAGCCCTGACCGGGAGTCGAACCCAGATCCAGTGGCTGTCAACCCACACCTTAGCCATTAAGCAACAAAAAAAAAATCTGAACAGATTAACAAGCTCGCTAGGTGTTGGGTTAAGTGGGTTAACAGTTTTCTGATGTGATCATGTTGCATATAGATATGTGATAGTTGGTGTGAAATCCTACTGTCATCTTAAATTGAGGCTTAATGTCCACTCTCTCGTGCTGGCATAGGAAATAGGTATCCATTTCCCTGATTATGCTCAGGTCCAAAATGACAGATTTATTCAACCACTGAATTAGCCCAGAATTTAAAAAAGCATCACAATTGATACAAAGAGTTGACGTACCATACATTTATAAAAAATGTTTTTAAGATAAATTGGCTTAATTTAGGCCAAACTGCTTGACATGAATGTAATGTAATGTCTTGTCATATCACCTCATGTAATGTCAGCATTAGATAAGGAATGTGTGTCGATAGTGATACAACCAAAAATGCATATAAAATGTTGACTCATTTTCAGATAAAAAAATAATTTAATTAAACGTAATCCATAGAGTAGAATTAGCCAACACCAGGAAAGAACAGATAGCCTTCGCCACCCATATGTACATTTCATACTTACTTGGAAATATATATTATCACTATTTCCGAATGACCTGGCACACACAGCATGGTTGGGGTCAATTCCACAAATTCA
This sequence comes from Salmo salar, assembly GCF_965601325.2. Classification (NCBI taxonomy): domain Eukaryota; kingdom Metazoa; phylum Chordata; class Actinopteri; order Salmoniformes; family Salmonidae; genus Salmo; species Salmo salar. The sequence goes on from NC_138291.1 coordinate 175,383,675, forward strand.
ATTCTAATTCAATTCTCTCCCTTTAAATTCCATTGAATTCAATTCCAGGTCAGTCTTTGAATTCAGATATAAGTTAATTCTTCTGAATTCCAATGTCAGGTCAATTCCAAATATTTAAATTATCCCCAACAATTCCACAAAATCAAATTCAATTCCTTCAGGCTTTCAGGCTGATCATGTCACTTCAGACAGCCTAGCTATACCGAAAATATAGTGATACAGGTTAATATGATTAAAAACACATCCTACAATACATTTTTGATACTTTGTGCACTAATTCCATTAACTGTGAAATGTAAAAATATTGAATTACAATTCAATTCAATTCCAAAGATTTTATGTTTTTACAATTCCAATTCAATTCCATAACTTGAAGATTTGTAAAATTAAAATTGAATTCAACGTACATTTTCCAACTAATAAGTGAATTCAAGAATTTAATTAAATTGCAATTGACCCCAATCCTTATACACGGTAACATTTTGCATGCTTTACTGAATCAGTTATTCATTTTAATGGTAAGAAACACATTTCCTCTAGAATCCCAGATTCCCAATACACTCCATTTTATTCTCCGTGACCATTTTCAATGCCTTCCGTTACATTCTCAGGTGAGCTATATGCATTCCTGGCATACACAACCTATATCTCAGAGACTCCGATGCAATGAACAACCAAGTAAATGCTCTAACTTACCGCTGAATGAATATGTCCAGAAAGGGGATATTTTTTTCCTCTTTTAGAATAGTCTGTCAAGTTGAAGAACGTTAGTCATACAGGGCATATCTTTCACAAAGACGCCACATGACCCGTGCACCTAAGACCGCTCCACTTCTTAATGTTTCTATTCCTGCAGCTAAAGCAGCTTAATGCATGTAATCTCATGAACCACTTGTGATGTCAGTGTGAAGCTGAAGTCTATTCAGTAGCCTTTGTCTACGGAATCACATCGTTAATAAAAGAGGACTATCACACGTAGAAGCTGAAACTTTTCATTTAAACTGGACAGATCAGGACTAATCAGATTTATGGTGGTTAATGAATGTGGGAAACATCAACTTTGGGGTCAGATTCATGACTAGGGCTAGTTGAGGGTAAGGTCGTTGATTGGCTCTAGTCCAGTCTTGACAAGTCAACAGACATAAATAGGAAGTTATTGCAGCCTTGTGACCATTGCAGAGCTCACCAGTGTATAACTGAGTTCTAAACATACACTACCGTTCAAAAGTTTGGGGTAACTTAGAATTCATAGTTTTTTAAAGAAAAACAATTTTTTTGTCCATTAAAATAACATCAAATTGATCAGAAATACAGTGTAGACATTGTTAATGTTGTAAATGACTAATGTAGCTGGAAACGGCAGATTTTTTATGGAATATCTACATAGTTGTAGAGAGGCCCATTATCAGCAACCATCACTCCTGTGTTCCAATGGCATGTTGTTTTAGCTAATCCAAGTTTATAATTTTAGAAGGCTAATTGATCATTAGAAAACCCTTTTGCAATTATGTTAGCACAGCTGAAAACTGTTGTTCTGGTTAAAGAAGCAATAAAACGGACCTTCTTTAGACTAGTTGAGTATCTGGAGCTTCAGCATTTGTGGGTTTGATTACAGGCTCAAAATGGCCAGAAACAAAGCACTTTCTTCTGAAACTCGTCAGCCTATTCTTATTCTGAGAAATGAAGGCTATTCCATGCGAGAAATTGCCAAGAAACTGAACAACTCTGTGTACTACTCCATACACAGAACAGCGCAAACTGGCGCTAACCAGAATAGAAAGAGGAGTGGGAGGCCCCGGTGCACAACTAAGCAAGAGGACAAGTACTTTAGAGTGTCTAGTTTGAGAAACAGACGCCTCACAAGTCCTCAACTGGCAGCTTCATTAAATAGTACCCGCAAAACACCAGTCTCAACATCAACAGTGAAGAGGCGCCTCCGGGATGCTGGCCTTCTAGGCAGAGTTCTTCTGTCCAGTGTCTGTGTTCTTTAGCCCATCTTAATATTTTATTTTTATTGGTCAGTCTGAGATATGGCTTTTTCTTTGCAACTCTGTCTAGAAGGCCAGCATCCCGTCACTCTTCACTGTTGCACGTTGGCCAATACAACCGATGGTAGTGGTGATTTTCTCACTCGCCTACGAATCCTCACAAGGCACCCCGATCTTCGCCCCCTTTATCTCCGTCTTTTCTTCACGCGATTGATGGGGATTTGGGCCTGGTCTTTGGGAAGCAGTATATCCTTTTCGTCAGACTCATTAAAGAAAAAAATCCAGTTCGAGGTGAGTAATCGCTGTTCTGATGTCCAGAAGCTCTTTTCGGTCATAAGAGACGGTAGCAGCAACTTTATGTACAAAATGAGTTACAAACAATGTGGAAAAAAACAAAATTACACAGTTGGTTAGGAGCCCGTAAAACAGCAGCCATCTCCTCCGTCACCATTATATCACAAGTGTAGTGTCACTGTAATGTGTGTGAGTGTGTATGTGGTGTGTATACAGTATATAGTCTTGTGAGTGTGCATAGGGTCAGTGAAAATAGTCCAGGTAACCATTTAGTTAACCATTTAGCAGTCTTATGGCTTGGGGGTTAGAAGATTTCTCTGAGTCTTTTGGACGGAGAGCCGATGCTCTGGTACCGTTTGCCCGACTGTAGCAGAATGAACAGTCTATGGCTTGGGTGGCTGAAGTCTTTGGTCATTTTTCGGGCCTTCCTCGCCACCTGATATAGAAGTCCTGAATGGCAGGGAGCTCAGCTCCAGTGGTGTACAGGGCTGTCTGCACCACACTCTGTAGCATTTTGTGATTGAGGGCGGTGCATTTTCCATACCAAGCAGTGATGCAGTCAGTCAAGATATCACGATGATGAGATTATGTTAAGTTCTTAGTGATGTGGACGCCAAGTAACTTGAAGCTTTCAAATCGCTCCACTACAGTCCCATCGATGTGGATGGGTGCTTGATCTTCCCTCTTTCTCCTGTAGTCCACGATCAGCTCCTTGGTCTAACTGATGTTGAGGGAGAGGTCGTTGTCCTGGCACCACACTGGCAAGTCTTTGACCTCCTCCCTGTAGGCTGTCATCGGCATCGGCAATAAGGCCTACCGCTGTCGTGTCGTCAGCAGACCTGAAGATGGTGTTGGACTCGCGCGTGGCCATGCAGTCGTGGGTGAACAGGGAGTACAGGGAATACAGGGAATACAGGGAGTACAGGAGAGCACTAAGCACGCACCCCTGAGAGGCCCACGTGTTGAAGGTCAGCGTGGTGGAGGTGTTGTTGCCTATCCTCACCATCTGTGGCCGGCCCGTCAGGAAGTCCAGGATCCAGTTGCAAAGAGAGGTGTTCAGTCCAAGGGTCCCCAACTTGGTGATAAGCTTGGAGGGTACCATGGTGCTGAAGGCTGAACTTTATTCTATGGACAACATTCTGACGGTTATTTCCCCTCTTGTCCAGGTGGGAGAGGGCAGTGGGATGAGCCATCTGTGGATCTGTTGGGGCGGTATGCGAATTGGTGTGGGTCCATTGTCTCTGGGATGATGGTATTGATGTGTGTCATGACCAGCCTTTCAAATTCATAATTACAGATGTGAGTGCTACAGGGCGATAGTCATTTAGGCATGTTACCTTGAGTGTTCTTGGGAACAGGGACAATGGTGGTCAGTTTGAAACATGTTGGGATTACCGACTGGGAAAAGGAGAGATTGAAAATGTCAGTGGAGTCACTTTCCACCTGGTCTATAGATTTTTGTAAATAAACTCTTCAAATATAAATGAGTTGATTGATTAAAAAAGGAATTCCACCCAGAACCTACATCCAACCCAAAGCCCCTTTCAATACAACATTTTCAATACATGTATATGATATGATCAGCAGACACCTTTATGTAAACCAACTTACAAAACAAGCAACTTTGACAGTGATAATCCATCCAGTGACTGAACCACAGTTATTACAGTTGTTCTGGTAAATTCATTTAGTGTTTTTCAAAGTCTGGAGATTTAATGAACCACTGTAATTCAAATTGGAACACAACTACATATGATACAAAACTGGAGGCCACATTATCAGGTCCTCATTTTACAAAACTAAATGACATACTAAATCAAACTTTACATACTGTGCATTTAACGGAGCTATCCTGGATTGGACTTTTAAATGAATGGTAAAAGCCCTTGATTCTTGATGAATATAACTTTTAAATGAATGGTAAATGCCCTTGATTCTTGATGAATATAACTTTTAAATGAATGGTAAAAGCCCTTGATTCTTGATGAATATAACTTTTAAATGAATGGTAAAAGCCCTTGATTCTTGATGAATATAACTTTTAAATGCATTATGATATTAGATCAACTGTATATCTTCAAAACAAATAATTTTCAAATCAAATCAAATTTATTTATAAAGCGCTTCTCACATCAGAAGATATATATATCAAAGTGCCGTACAGAAACCCAGCCTAAAACCCCAAACAGCAAGCAATGCAGGTGTAGAAGCACGGTGGCTAGGAAAAACTCCCTAGAAAGGCCAAAACCTAGGAAGAAACCTAGAGAGGAACCAGGCTATGAGGGGTGGCCAGTCCTCTTCTGGCTGTGCCGGGTGGAGATTATAACAGAACATGGCCAAGATGTTTAAATGTTCACAAATGACCAGCATGGTCAAATAATAGTAATCACAGTGAACAGGTCAGGGTTCCATAGCCGTAGGCAGAACAGTTGAAACTGGAGCAGCAGCACGGCCAGGTGGACTGGGGACAACAAGGAGTCATCATGCCAGGTAGTCCTGAGGCATGGTCCTAGGGCTCAGGTCCTCCAAGCGAGAGAAAGAAAGAAAGAGAGAAAGAGAGAATTAGAGAGAGCATACTTAAATTCACACAGGACACTGGATAAGACAGGAGAAATACTCCAGATATAACAGACTGACCCTAGCCCCCCGACACAAACTACTGCAGCATAAATACTGGAGGCTGAGACAGGAGGGGTCAGGAGATACTGTGGCCCCATCCGATGATACCCTCGGACAGGGCCAAACAGGCAGGATATAACCCCACCTGCTTTGCCAAAGCACAGCCCCCACACCACTAGAGGGATATCTTCGATCACCAACTTACCATCCTGAGACAAGGCCAAGTATAGCCCAGAAAAATGTTGATCTCATGGATGGTAAGTCCTTGCATCCATAGCTTTGTCTAAAAATGTGAAAATTGTCACATTTCTGCAAACACATCCCTCTGCTGTTGTTTACCAAAACAAGAGGTGGGTTGACACAATAAAAACAATAAAAAAACATTAGCATTAGTATAAGTATAAGTATAGCCTCATTCCACCATCTTATACACGGTAGCTTACATTCTGTTACTCAAAAAAGAGCGCAGTGATTAAGATGGTGGATCAGGCAAGTAAAAGTAGACCTACAAAAGCAATAACACTAATGGCTGTATGCCTTTGTTGTCCAAGGCTGTAGTTCTTTCTTTAGTCCAGCAGATGGCGACATGAATCAAGGCATTCTGAGAACTGCCCGTCCGATAAATCGCCCCATCCCATCCCATACAACACACATGCGGCATCGCTTGATTTCCCCCCAGTCATCTCTCTTCACAGTGGAATGGAAACACAAACACACTGTGTGTTCTAGCCTGACAGGACTAATCTAAGAATGAGAAATGTGGGGAGCTTTCTGATAACTACAACAACCAGGTGCTTAGACCATTCTCTGTTGCTAATGACTACAACAACCAGGTGCTTAGACCATTCTCTGTTGCTAATGACTACAACAACCAGGTGCTTAGACCATTCTATGTTGCTAATGACTACAACAACCAGGTGCTTAGACCCTTCTCTGTTGCTAATGACTACAACAACCAGGTGCTTAGACCATTCTCTGTTGCTAATGACTACAACAACCAGGTGCTTAGACCCTTCTCTGTTGATAATGACTACAACAACCAGGTGTTTAGACCCTTCTCTGTTGCTAATGACTACAACAACCAGGTGCTAATGTAACAGTGTAGGTTCCGTCCCTCTCTTCGCCCCAACCCGGGCTCGAACCAGGGACCCTTGCACACATCAACAACTGACACCCATCGAAGCATCGTTATCCATCGCGCCACAAGAGCCACGGCCCTTGCAACGCAAGGGGCAACCCTACTTCAAGTCTCAGAGCGAGTGACGTCACCGATTGAAACGCTATTAGCGCGCACCACCGCTAACTAACTAGCCATTTCACATCGGTTACACTCACCCCCCCTTTGACCTCCTCCTTTTCCGCAGCAACCAATGATCCGGGTCAACAGCATCAATGTAACAGTGTAGGTTCCGTCCCTCTCTTCGCCCCAACCTGGGCTCGAACCAGGGACCCTTGCACGCATCAACAACTGACACCCCACGAAGCATCGTTACCCATCGCGCCACAAAAGCCGCGGCCCTTGCAACGCAAGGGGCAACCCTACTTCAAGTCTCAAAGCGAGTGACGTCACCGATTGAAACGCTATTAGCGCGCACCACCGCTAACTAACTAGCCATTTCACATCGGTTACACTAAGACCTTCTCTTTTGGATTTGACTGTATGACTAGTTAGTGTGTTAGGTGTTAACTAGCATTAGTTAGTGTGTTAGGTGTTAACTAGCGTTAGTTAGTGTGTTAGGTGTTAACTAGCGTTAGTTAGTGTGTTAGGTGTTAACTAGTGGTAGTTAGTGTGTTACGTGTTAACTAGTGGTAGTTAGTATGATAGGTGTTAACTAGCATTAGTTAGTATGTTAGGTGTTAACTAGCAGTAGTTAGTATGTTAGGTGTTAACTAGCGGTAGTTAGTATGTTAGGTGTTAACTAGCATTAGTTAGTATGCTAGGTGTTAACTAGTGGTAGTTAGTATGCTAGGTGTTAACTAGCAGTAGTTAGCAGGTTAGGTGTTAACTAACAGTAGTTAGCAGATTAGGTGTTAACTAGCAGTAGTTAGTATGCTAGGTGTTAACTAGCATTTGTTAGTATGCAAGGTGTTAACTAGTGGTAGTTAGTATGCTAGGTGTTAACTAGTGGTAGTTAGTATGTTAGGTGTTAACTAGTGGTAGTTAGCAGGTTAGGTGTTAACTAGCAGTAGTTGGTATGCTAGGTGTTAACTAGCATTAGTTAGTATGCTAGGTGTTAACTAGTTGTAGTTAGTATGTTAGGAGTTAACTAGCAGTAGTTAGTATGTTAGGTGTTAACTAGCAGTAGTTAGCAAGTTAGGTGTTAACTAGCAGTAGTTGGTATGCTAGGTGTTAACTAGCATTAGTTAGTATGCTAGGTGTTAACTAGTGGTAGTTAGTATGTTAGGTGTTAACTAGTAGTTGTTAGTATGTTAGGTGTTAACTAGTAGTTGTTAGTATGTTAGGTGTTAACTAACGGTAGTTAACACCTGTTGCTAATGAATACAACAACCAAGTGCTCAGACCTTCTCTGTTAGATTTGACTGTATGACTAGTTAGTATGGTAGCTGTTAACTAGCATTAGTTAGTATGCCAGGTGTTAACTAATGGTAGTTAGTATGTTAGGTGTTAACTAGCGTTAGTTAGTATGTTAGGTGTTAACTAGTAGTAGTTAGTATGTTAGGTGTTAACTAGTGGTAGTTAGTATGTTAGGTGTTAACTAGTAGTAGTAAGTATGTTAAGTGTTAACTAGTAGTAGTTAGTATGTTAGGTGTTAACTAGTAGTAGTTAGTATGTTAGGTGTTAACTAGCGGAAGTTAGTATGTTATGTGTTAACTAGCAGTAGTTAGTATGTTATGTATTAACTAGTGGTAGTTAGTATGCTAGGTGTTAACTAATGGTAGTTAGTATGTTAGGTGTTAACTAGCAATAGTTAGTATGTTAGGTGTTAACTAGCGGTGTTAACTAGCGGTAGTTAGTACGTTAGGTGTTGACTAGCAGTAGTTAGTATGCTAGGTGTTAACTAGCAGTAGTTAGTATGCTAGTTGCTAACTAGTGGTAGTTAGTATGTTAGGTTTTTGGTGTGTTCATTTGTTTCTCATGCAGAAAAAGGAAAGAATATTCTTTCAAGACATTATAATGTACATCATATTAGTAGGTGACATTATAAATATCTGTAATCACTGAGAGTGGAGTAGGAGAGGATGCATAGAGACATACCAAAGTCTTTGTCAAGGTTACACATGTCCTACTCTACGTCTGTATGCTTGTGTCTACTTGCATGCAGATGTGCATGTGAGTGTGTGTGTGTGTGTATGTGTGTGCGTGTGTGTGTGTGCGCACATGTGTGTGTGTGTATGTGTGTGCGTGTGTGTCCATTGTATAAATAGGAAAGGCCTGTTTGCTCAGCATACAGGCTGGACTAGAAATAATTCATCATCCAGGCCATCCACGTGTGTTTTCTTAATCTAGACCCCTGGTAAATGGCCGTGGGCTCCCAGCTCCTAATGGAGCTGGCCTACATTAGTGGGGAGGGGGGGCAACCAGCCAGTCTGAGTGGGGGGCACCGCGGCTAAAAACCCACACACCTGCCCCATCTGGAGCACTGCCTGGTATAGCTGCATCACCTGGGACTGCCAACAAAAGAGAGATGGGGAGGGAGGGGCAAGTTAGCGTTTTTTTTGTCCTGAATGTTGTTCTGGAGGCAGCTCTGCAGAGTGGTCACCAGCTGGCACAGCCACACAGTCATGAAATCGGATTTTAAACCCTAACGTTAACCACACTGCTAACCTTAATGCCTAACCCTAATCTTAAATTAAGATCAAAAAGCACATTTTTGCTTTCATGACTTTTTACAATATAGTCAATGTTGTCTTTGCAGCTGGCCTACCTAAGGGGAAATCACTCAGTTCTGCTTCCAGGACAAGACTCATGACAATAAATGTCAACCTGCGAGAGAGAGTGACAGAGGGAGTGAGCGAGAGAAAGAGAGAGAGAGAGAGAGAGAGAGAGAGAGAGAGAGAGAGAGAGAGAGAGAGAGAGAGAGAGAGAGACGAAAAAAGAAAGAGACAGACAGACAGCTAGTCAGATAGACAGATACAGACAGACAGATACAGACAGTGAGAGAGACAGACAGATAGACAGACAGAAGACAGTGAGAGAGACAGACAGGAGACAGATAGACAGACAGATAGACAGACAGCTAGTCAGATAGACAGACAGATACAGACAGACAGACAGACAGACAGACAGACAGACAGACAGACAGACAGACAGACAGACAGACAGACAGACAGACAGACAGACAGACAGACAGACAGACAGACAGACAGACAGACAGACAGACAGAAGATAGACAGACAGATACAGACAGACAGAAGACAGCGAGACAGCTAGTCAGACAGACAGACAGACAGACAGACAGACAGACAGACAGACAGACAGACAGACAGACAGACAGACAGACAGACAGACAGACAGACAGAAGATAGACAGACAGATACAGACAGACAGAAGACAGCGAGACAGCTAGTCAGACAGACAGACAGACAGACAGACAGACAGACAGACAGACAGACAGACAGACAGACAGACAGACAGACAGACAGACAGACAGACAGACAGACAGACAGACAGACAGACAGACAGACAGACAGACAGACAGACAGACAGACAGACAGAGAGGTTGTGCATCTGTCTGGATCAGGCTTATACTGGGGTTTCCTGATAAATAGATAGACAGACAAAGAGGCTGTCTGGATCAGGCTTATACTGGGGTTTCCTGATAAATAGATAGACAGACAAAGAGGCTGTCTGGATCAGGCTTATACTGGGGTTTCCAGATAGACAGAAATAAATTGAGGAACGTTCCACATGGCTGCTTCTGAAATCATGTCTTGTGTCTCTGAAAGCCTTGCATCTGGTCACACGCACGCACGCACGCACACGCACACACGCGCGCCCTATAAGCTAACAGTCTGGGGCTCAGCTCAGAGCTGCCAGGATCAGGAGATAATTATTAAGTCCTTTCTGACCTGTTTATATAGGACTACAGTAAATCTTAGACCCCAGGTAAGAAAACCTATACACTGCACTTTCTCTCAGCCTATTGTGCAGTCAGAACCCTCTCTCCCATTGGTGGAGCATTGTGTCACGTCTATCCTAGGAGAACAATTAGCATGCCTGTCATTCATAGACTGACATATCACTTTTGGGGACTAATTTTGTTCATCTGAAGTGAACCACACAAAATGTATTTCTTCTGCGAGGGTGGGGTCGTTCACCGGCAGCCATTCTGCATCATTTCCCCTAGCCATCAGAGCAGGGGCAGCTAGATAAAAGCAGAGAAAACAGCAACAGACAGACGTCACACTTCCTGCACACAGGTCATGTGACCTCTTATCACTGCGGGATTTGCAGTAAATTCCCATCTGTCTACATGAAGAGGAGGACTGGGCAAAGACATACTGGAGAGAGAGAGAGAGAGAGAGAGTGGAGGGAGAGGGAAGAGAGCGGAGAGAAAGGAAGAGAGAGGGAAGAGAAAGTGGGATAGAAAGAGGAGAGAAAGGAAGAGAGAGGGAAGAGAGAGGGGAGAGAAAGATATAGGGGAGAGAAAGAGAAAGGGGAGAGAGAGGGAAGAGATGGGGAAGAGAGAGGGAAGAGAGAGGAGAGAAATGGGAGAGAGAGGGTAGGGGAGGGAGAGATAGAGGATAAAGAAATGGGAAAGAGAGGAGAGAAAGGGGAGAGAGAAGGGAGAGAGAGTGAAGAGGGAGGGGAGAGAGGGAAGAGAGAGGGGCGAGAGAGGGGCAGGAAAGGGGAGAGAGAGAAAGAGATAGGGGAGAGAGAGTGGAGAGAGAGGGGGGAGAAAGGTGAGAGCAAGGGGAGAGAGAGGGGAGAGAGGGAAGAGAGAGAAGAGAGAGGGGATATAATTTTAATGGTAGGTTTATTTGAACAGTGAGAGACAGAATAACAACAAAAAAATCCAGAAAAACGCATGTAAAAAATGTTATAAATGTATTTGCATTTTAATGAGGGAAATAAGTATTTGACCCCCTCTCAATCAGAAAGATTTCTGGCTCCCAGGTGTCTTTTATACAGGTAACGAGCTGAGATTAGGAGCACACTCTTAAAGGGAGTACTCCTAATCTCAGTTTGTTACCTGTATAAAAGACACCTGTCCACAGAAGCAATCAATCAGATTCCAAACTCTCCACCATGGCCAAGACCAAAGAGCTCTCCAAGGATGTCAGGGACAAGATTGTAGACCTACTGATAAGAGAATTATCTAATAACGGTAAATGAATCAATAATCCATTATTAATTAGTAGTTATGTAGCATGTATAATGAATAGTTAAAGTACTGAACGTAAATCCCATAAAGGTCTAGTAGAGGCTGGAGAGGGAGAGAAATGTGTGTGCGTATTAATGGACCTAAGAGGACTGTAGACATTTGTTCTACCTGACCTAGCAACTTTGAGAGGCTTTGGAGGCAAATATGGGAGTAGACTTCAAGGTTCTCCTAATCTCGAGGGAAAGCACAGGCAGCGCTGGATAGTGATTAACAGTGGTGGGAAGTCAAGGGAGAGATACTGTTCACCTACTGTTTGTGTGTATGTGTGTGCGTAGGTAATCTACTGTTGGTGTGGAGATGTGTGCGTAAGCGGAAAGAGGGGATAAAATGAAGTTCTTTGTGTATGTTGGGCAGAACGTTCTCTGAATAAACTGTACAGACCTTTTGCAGAAAGCTGAGTCCTTGCCTAATTATTAACCCATTGTCTTACAAACCTTGGGAATTAGTCAAGGCTTATTGATTGTTAATTCATATCATTAGGATAGAAAATTCCTATAACACCTACACAAGGCTGGAATGGGCTACAAGACCATTGCCAAGCAGCTTGGTGAGAAGGTGACAACAGTTGGTGCGATTATTCGCAAATGGAAGAAACACAAAAGAACTGTCAATCTCCCTCGGCCTGGGGCTCCATGCAAGATCTCACCTCGTGGAGTTGCAATGATCATGAGAACGGTGAGGAATCAGCCCAGAACTACACGGGAGGATCTTGTCAATGATCTCAAGGCAGCTGGGACCATAGTCACCAAGAAAACAATTGGTAACACACTACGCCGTGAAGGACTGAAATCCTGCAGCGCCCGCAAGGTCCCCCTGCTCAAGAAAGCACATATACATGCCCGTCTGAAGTTTGAGAATGAACATCTGAATGATTCAGAGGACAACTGGGTGAAAGTGTTGTGATTAGATTAGACCAAAATGGAGCTCTTTGGCATCAACTCAACTCGCCGTGTTCGGAGGAGGAGGAATGCTGCCTATGACCCCAAGAACATCATCCCCACCGTCAAACATGGAGGTGGAAACATTATCCTTTGGGGGTGTTTTTCTGCTAAGGGGACAGGACAACTTCACCGCATCAAAGGGACGATGGATGGGGCCATGTACCGTCAAATCTTGGGTGAGAACCTCCTTCCCTCAGCCAGGGCATTGAAAATGGGTTGTGGATGGGTATTCCAGCATGACAATGACCCAAAACACACGGCAAAGGCAAAAAAGGAGAGGCTCAAAAAGAAGCACATTAAGATCCTGGAGTGGCCTAGCCAGTCTTCAGACCTTAATCCCATAGAAAATCTGTGGAGGGAGCTGAAGGTTCGAGTTGCCAAACGTCAGCCTCGAAACCTTAATGACTTGGAGAAGATCTGCAAAGAGGAGTGGGACAAAATCCCCCCTGAGATGAGTGCAAACCTGGTGGCCAACTACAAGAAACGTCTGACCTCTGTGATTGCCAACAAGGGTTTTTCCACCAAGTACTAAGCCATGTTTTGCAGAGGGGTCAAATACTTATTTCCCACATTAAAATGCAAATCAACTTATAACATTTTTGACATGCGTTTTTCTGGATTTTTTTGTTGTTATTCTGTCTCTCTGTAATGGTCGTTGTATATAGTGGACCAAGGCGCAGCGGTCTATAGTGCTCATTTTAACGTTTATTAAAACACTTAAATGATAAAACAAGAAAACGAACGAACACACAGTATTACAGGCTAAACACAGCAGTGCAGAAACAACTTCCCACAAGGGACATGTGAAAACAGGGCTACCTAAGTATGACTCCCAATTAGCAACAATGATGTACAGCTGTTCCTGATTGAGAGCCATACCAGGCCAACACAAAGAAATACACAACATAGACAGATCATAGAAATACAAAACATAGAACATAACCAAAAACCCCGGAATACTCTAAACAAACACCCCTCTACATAAACAAATATCCCAACAAACCCCGAACCACATAAAACAAACACCCCCCTGCCACGTCCTGACCAAACTACAATAACAAATAACTGGTCAGGATGTGACACTCTCACTGTTCAAATAAACCTACCATTAAAACTATAGACTGATAATTTCTTTGGCAGTGGGCAAATGTACAAAATCATCAGGGGATCAAATACTTTTTTCCCTCACTGTCACGTTCTGACCAGTAAAGGGGTTATTTGTTATTGTAGTTTGGTCAGGACGTGGCAGGGGGTGTTTGTTTTATGTGGTTTGGGGTTTGTTGGGCTATATACTATGTAAGAGTTGTGTTTGTTTAGAGTGTTTCGGGGTTTGTTGGGCTATGTTCTTGTTAGTTTATTTCTATGTTAGTTCTAGTCTTTCTATGTCTATGTTTAGTTAATGGGGTTGACCTTCAATTGGAAGCAGCTACTCCTCGTTGCTTCTAATTGAAGGTCTTATTTAAGAGGGGTGTTTTTCTATGGGATTTGTGGGTAGTTGTCTCCTGTTGTGTGTCTGTGCACATGACAGGACTGTTTTATGTCGGTCGTTGTTTTTGTATACGTGATTTGTTTGTTTTTCCTTCTTTTAAATTTAATAAAGAAGATGCGTATACTCGTTCCCGCTGCACCTTGGTCCAATCCTTACGACGCCCGTTACACTCACTGTACACATGGAGTAAAACAAACATACAGTCAATAATACAGTAAAAAAATAAGTCTATATACAATGTGAGCAAATGAGGTGAGCTAAGGGAGGTAAAGGCAAAAAAGGCCATGGTGGCGAAGTACATACAATATAGCAAGTAAAACACTGGAATGGTAGATTTCCAGTGGAAGAAAGTGCAAAGTAGAAATAGAAATAATTGGGTGCAAAGGAGCAAAATAAATAAATACATTAATACAGTAGTGGAAGAGGTAGTTGTTTGGGCTAAATTATAGATGGGCTATGTACAGGTGCAGTAATATGTGAGATGCTCTGACAGCTGGTGCTTAAAGCTAGTGAGGAAGATAAGTGTTTCCAGTTTCAGAGATTTTTGTAGTTCGTTCCAGTCATTGGCAGCAGAGAACTGGAAGGAGAGGCGGCCGAAGGAGGAATTGTCTTTGGGGGTGACCAGAGAGATATACCTGCCGGAGCGCGTGCTACGAGTGGGTGCTGCTATGGTGACCAGCGAGCTGAGATAAGGGGGGACTTTACCTAGCAGGGTCTTGTAGATGACCTGGAGCCAGTGGGTTTGGCGACGAGTATGAAGCGAGGGCCAGCCAACGAGAGTGTACAGGTCGCAGTGGTGGGTAGTATATGGGGCTTTGGTGACAAAACGGATGGCACTGTGATAGACTGCATCCAATTTATTGAGTAGGGTATTGGAGGCTATTTTATAAATGACATCGCTGAAGTCGAGGATCGGTAGGATGGTCAGTTTTATGAGGGTATGTTTGGCACCATGAGTGAAGGATGCTTTGTTGCGAAATAGGAAGCCAATTCTAGATTTAACTTTGGATTGGAGATGATTGATGTGCGTCTGGAAGGAGAGTTTACAGTCTAACCAGACACCTAGGTATTTCTAGTTGTCCACATATTCTAAGTCAGAACCGTCCAGAGTAGTGATGCTGGCCGGGTGGGCAGGTGCAGGCAGTGATCGGTTGAAGAGCATGCATTTAGTTTTACTTGTATTTAAGAGCAGTTGGAGGCCACGGAAGGAGAGTTGTATGGCATTGAAGCTCGTCTGGAGGGTTTAACAACCCTCCAGACGAGCTTCAATGCCATACAACTCTCCTACAACAGTGTCCAAAGAAGTGCCAGAAGTATACAGAATGGTGTCGTCTGCGTAGAGGTGGATCAGAGACTCACCAGCAGCAAGAGCATTGAAGCTCGTCTGGAGGGTTGACTGTATACATTGATGTATACAGAGAAGAGAGTCGGTCCAAGAATTGAACCCTGTGGCACCCCTATAGAGACTGCCAGAGGCCCGGACAACAGGCCCTCCGATTTGACACACTGAACTCTATCAGAGAAGTGGTTGGTGAACCAGGCGAGGCAATCATTTGAGAAACCAAGACTATTGAGTCTACCGATGAGGATGTGGTGATTGACAGAGTCGAAAGCCTTGGCCAGGTCAATGAATACGGCTGCACAGTATTGTTTCTTATCGATGGCAGTTAAGATATCGTTTAGGACCTTGAGCGTGGCAGAGGTGCACCCATGTCCATGCTCTGAAACTATATTGCATAGCGGAGAAGGTGCGGTGGGATTTGAAATGGTCGGTAATCTGTTTGTTGACTTGGCTTTCGAAGACCTTAGAAAGGCAGGGTAGGCTAGATAGATATAGGTCTGTAGCAGTTTGGGTCAA
The DNA here is from genome assembly GCF_965601325.2 of Salmo salar. Lineage (NCBI taxonomy): Eukaryota > Metazoa > Chordata > Actinopteri > Salmoniformes > Salmonidae > Salmo > Salmo salar. Next base: position 175,399,211 of record NC_138291.1, read on the forward strand.
GAGTGTCCTACCCTTTGAAGAGGGGGATGACCGCAGCTGCTTGTGCTGGGGACAATATAATCCACTTTAAATCTGTGCAATTTTGTCACACAACACAATGCCACAGATTTCTCAAGTTTTGAGGGAGCGTACAATTGGCATGCTGACTGCAGGAATGTCTACAGGAGCTGTTGGCAGAGAACTGAATGTTCATATCTCTACCATAAGCTGCCTCCAGCATCATTTTAGAGAATTTGGCAGTACGTTCAACCGGCCTCACAACCGCAGACCACGCCAGCCCAGGACATCCACATCCGGCTTCTTCACATTCGGGATCATCTGCAGGTGAACTGGGTGGGCCTGACTGCTAAGTGGGTGGGCCTATTCCCTCCAAGGCCCACCCATGACTGCACCCCTGCCCAGTCATGTGAAATCCATAGATTAGGGCCTAATTCATTTATTTCAATTGACTGATTTCCTTATATGAACTTTATCTCAATAAAATCTTTGAAATTGTTGCATGTTGCATTTATATTTTTGTTCAGTATATTTACTTTATATGTGCATATAGGTGAATATACTATATATTATATTATATTGTTATATTGGATGATTATTGCATATTGGATTATTTACATATAGATGTGTACCATATTAATATTATGCGTGCATGAATACAGTCATCTAGATGACATTGAATACTAAGTGTCAAATTTAATTTACTGAATACTGAGTGAACATTAAAGGGGCAATTTTCAAGCTATGGATTTAAGGACTGACCACCAGCAATGTTCAGGTCATTACTGTAAAAGAGAACGTGTTCTCAGTGACTCACCTGGTTAAAAAAAAATCGCAAAATATCCATGAGATCAAAATAATAGTGGTAACCATGTTTTGAAGCTATACCTCTCCGTCATCGTCAGCAAGACACAGGAACTGATCGTGGACTACAGGAAATGGAGGGCCGAGCACGCCCCCATTCACATTGACAGGGCTGTAGCGGAGTGGGTCGAGAGCTTCGAGTTCCTTGGTGTCCACATCACTAAGGATCTATCATGGTCCACACACACCAACATTGTCGTGAAGAGGGCACGACAACATCTATTCCCACTCAGAAGGCTGAAAAGATTTGGCATGGGATCCTCATAAAGTTCTACAGCTGCACCTTTGAGAGCATCTTGAATGGTTGCATCACCGCTTGGTATGGAAACTGTTTGGCATCTGACCGCAAGGCTCTACAGAGGGTAGTGCGTACAGCCCAGTACATCACTGGGGCGGAGCTCCCTGCCATCCAGGACTTCTATACCTGGCGGTGTCAGTGGAATGCCCTAAAAATTGTCAAAGACTCCCAGCCATCCAAGTCACAGACTGTTCACTCTGCTACCACAGGACAAGCAGAGATAGAGAACAGTCCAATGTGTTGATTAAAAAAACTGATGCTGTTTATGTGAGCCAATCAGTACATTATTAATAGACCATTTCATCTCAACGCTGACCATCTGATTCCACGGATCTAAGTATTAGGCTACTTCAGAATATCAATCGGACCATTACTAATGTGACCCCTACAAGGTTAATGCTGCAACATTGCGTCCCAAATGGTATCCTTATTCCCTACACAGTTTGACCACAGACACATAGAGCTCTGGTCAAAAGTATTCCACTATATAGGGAATAGGGTGCCATTTGGGACGAACACAAAATGTCCACCAACAGGATAACAGATGAGCAAAATGTTATGATAACTAACATAATAACATAATAACTAACAGTATTATATGTTATGGGGGGCTAGTACCATAATAACTAACAGTATTATATGTTATGGGGGGGTAGTACCATAATAACTAACAGTATGAGATGTTATGGGGGGGTAGTACCATAATAACTAACATTATGAGATGTTATGGGGGGGGTTAGTACCATAATAACTAACATTATAAGATGTTATGGGGGGTTAGTACCATAATAACTAACATTATGAGATGTTATGGGGGGTTAGTACCATAATAACTAACATTATAAGATGTTATGGGGGGGTTAGTACCATAATAACTAACATTATAAGATGTTATGGGGGGGTTAGTACCATAATAACTAACATTATGAGATGTTATGGGGGGTTAGTACCATAATAACTAACATTGTGAGATGTTATGGGGGGTTTAGTACCATAATAACTAACATTATAAGATGTTATGGGGGTTTAGTACCATAATAACTAACAGTATGAGATGTTATGGGGGGTTAGTACCATAATAACTAACATTATGATATGTTATGGGGGTTAGTACCATAATAACTAACATTATAAGATGTTATGGGGGGGTTAGTACCATAATAACTAACAGTATGAGATGTTATGGGGGGTTAGTACCATAATAACTAACATTATGAGATGTTATGGGGGGGTTTAGTACCATAATAACTAACATTATGAAATGTTATGGGGGTTAGTACCATAATAACTAACATTATGAGATGTTATGGGGGTTTAGTACCATAATAACTAACAGTATGAGATGTTATGGGGGTTTAGTACCATAATAACTAACATTATGAGATGTTATGGGGGGTAGTACCATAATAACTAACATTATGACATGTTATGGGGGTTTAGTACCATAATAACTAACATTATGAGATGTTATGGGGGGGGTAGTACCATAATAACTAACATTATGAGATGTTATGGGGGTTTAGTACCATAATAACTAACATTGTGAGATGTTATGGGGGTTTAGTATCATAATAACTAACATTATGAGATGTTATGGGGGGGGTAGTACCATAATAACTAACATTATGAGATGTTATGGGGGGTAGTACCATAATAACTAACATTATGAGATGTTATGGGGGTTTAGTACCATAATAACTAACATTATGAGATGTTATGGGGGTTTAGTACCATAATAACTAACAGTATGAGATGTTATGGGGGGTTAGTACTATAATAACTAACATTATGATATGTTATGGGGGTTAGTACCATAATAACTAACAGTATGAGATGTTATGGGGGTTTAGTACCATAATAACTAACATTATGATATGTTATGGGGGGTTAGTACCATAATAACTAACAGTATGAGATGTTATGGGGGTTAGTACCATAATAACTAACATTATGAGATGTTATGGGGGTTTAGTACCATAATAACTAACATTATGAGATGTTATGGGGGTTTAGTACCATAACAACTAACAGTATGAGATGTTATGGGGGTTAGTACCATAATAACTAACATTATGAGATGTTATGGGGGGTTTAGTACCATAATAACTAACAGTATGATATGTTATGGGGGGTTAGTACCATAATAACTAACAGTATGAGATGTTATGGGGGTTTAGTACTATAATAACTAACATTATGATATGTTATGGGGGTTAGTACCATAATAACTAACAGTATGAGATGTTATGGGGGTTTAGTACCATAATAACTAACATTATGATATGTTATGGGGGGTTAGTACCATAATAACTAACAGTATGATATGTTATGGGGGTTAGTACCATAATAACTAACATTATGAGATGTTATGGGGGTTTAGTACCATAATAACTAACATTATGATATGTTATGGGGGGTAGTACCATAATAACTAACATTATGAGATGTTATGGGGGGTAGTACCATAATAACTAACATTATGAGATGTTATGGGGGTTAGTACCATAGTAACTAACATTGTGAGATGTTAGTACCATAATAACTAACATTATGAGATGTTATGGGGGGGTAGTACCATAATAACTAACATTATGAGATGTTATGGGGGTTTAGTACCATAATAACTAACATTATGATATGTTATGGGGGGTAGTACCATAATAACTAACATTATGAGATGTTATGGGGGGGTTAGTACCATAATAACTAACATTATGAGATGTTATGGGGGTTTAGTACCATAACAACTAACAGTATGAGATGTTATGGGGGTTAGTACCATAATAACTAACATTATGAGATGTTATGGGGGGTTTAGTACCATAATAACTAACAGTATGAGATGTTATGGGGGGTTTAGTACCATAATAACTAACAGTATGAGATGTTATGGGGGTTTAGTACCATAATAACTAACATTATGATATGTTATGGGGGGTTAGTACCATAATAACTAACAGTATGATATGTTATGGGGGTTAGTACCATAATAACTAACATTATGAGATGTTATGGGGGTTTAGTACCATAATAACTAACAGTATGATATGTTATGGGGGGTTTAGTACCATAATAACTAACATTATGATATGTTATGGGGGGTAGTACCATAATAACTAACATTATGAGATGTTATGGGGGGTAGTACCATAATAACTAACAGTATGAGATGTTATGGGGGTTAGTTCCATAATAACTAACAGTATGAGATGTTATGGGGGTTTAGTACCATAATAACTAACATTATGAGATGTTATGGGGGGTTTAGTACCATAATAACTAACAGTATGAGATGTTATGGGGGTTTAGTACCATAATAACTAACATTATGAGATGTTATGGGGGGTAGTACCATAATAACTAACAGTATGAGATGTTATGGGGGTTAGTACCATAATAACTAACAGTATGAGATGTTATGGGGGGTTAGTACCATAATAACTAACATTATGAGATGTTATGGGGGTTAGTACCATAGTAACTAACATTGTGAGATGTTAGTACCATAATAACTAACATTATGAGATGTTATGGGGGGGTAGTACCATAATAACTAACATTATGAGATGTTATGGGGGTTTAGTACCATAATAACTAACATTATGATATGTTATGGGGGGTAGTACCATAATAACTAACATTATGAGATGTTATGGGGGGGTTAGTACCATAATAACTAACATTATGAGATGTTATGGGGGGGTAGTACCATAATAACTAACATTATGAGATGTTATGGGGGTTTAGTACCATAATAACTAACATTATGATATGTTATGGGGGGTTAGTACCATAATAACTAACATTATGAGATGTTATGGGGGGTTTAGTACCATAATAACTAACATTATGAGATGTTATGGGGGGTTTAGTACCATAATAACTAACAGTATGAGATGTTATGGGGGGTTTAGTACCATAATAACTAACAGTATGAGATGTTATGGGGGTTTAGTACCATAATAACTAACATTATGAAATGTTATAGGGGGTTTAGTACCATAATAACTAACAGTATGAGATGTTATGGGGGTTTAGTACCATAATAACTAACATTATGAGATGTTATGGGGGGTTTAGTACCATAATAACTAACAGTATGAGATGTTATGGGGGGTTTAGTACCATAATAACTAAAAGTATGATATGTTATGGGGGGTTAGTACCATAATAACTAACATTATGAGATGTTATGGGGGGTTTAGTACCATAATAACTAACAGTATGAGATGTTATGGGGGTTTAGTACCATAATAACTAACATTATGAGATGTTAGTACCATAATAACTAACAGTATGAGATGTTATGGGGGGTTTAGTACCATAATAACTAAAAGTATGATATGTTATGGGGGGTTAGTACCATAATAACTAACATTATGAGATTTTATGGGGGGTTTAGTACCATAATAACTAACAGTATGATATGTTATGGGGGGTTAGTACCATAATAACTAACATTGTGAGATGTTATGGGGGGGTTAGTACCATAATAACTAACATTGTGAGATGTTATGGGGGGGTTAGTACCATAATAATTTACAATGTAAGAACCCTTGCTTGTCAGGTGCGTCGTAGAAAGTGGACCAAGGCGCAGCGGGTATCGTGCTCATCTTCTTTTATTTATATAAGTGAACACTTAAACAAAATAAATAGATGTAAACCAACAGTTCCATAAGGACCCAAGGACTATACGAAAAACAACTACCCACAAAAACAAGAGAAAATAAACCCACTTAAATATGGCCTCCAATTAGAAGCAACGACAACCAGCTGCTTCTAATTGGAGGTCGTTCCCAAAACTAACATAGAAATAGAAAAACTAGAAAACCCACATAGAAATAGAAAACATAGAACATACACCAAAAACCCCGAAACACACAAAACAAACACCCCCTGCCACGCCCTGACCAAACTACAATAACAAATAACCCCTTTTACTGGTCAGGACGTGACATTGCAAGTACTATAGCACACATACATTTGTTTATGTCAACAATACACAGGTTGACATACACTACATGGCCAATATTATGTATCTCATTCCAGAATCATGGGCGTTAGTGTGGAGTGGGTCCCCCCTTTGCTGCTATAACAGCCTCCACTCTTCTTGGAATGCTTTCCACTAGATGTTGGAACATTGCTTCCATTCAGCCACAAGAGCATTAGTGAGGTCGGGCACTGATGTTGGGCGATTAGGCCTGGCCCGCAGTCGGTGTTCCAATTCATCCCAAAGGTGTTCGATGGGGTTGAGGTCAGGGCTCTGTGCAGGCCAGTCAAATTCTTCCAAACCGATCTCGACAAACCATTTCTGTATGGACCTCGCTTTGTGCACATGTTTCTACTGCTCCAGATTCCTATGGCGGCGAGCTTTACACCACTCCAGCCGACGCTTGGCATGGCGCATGGTGATCTTTGGCTTGTGTGTGTCTGCCCGGCCATGGAAACCTATTTCATGAAGCTCCCAACGAACAGTTCTTGTGCTGACGTTGCTTCCAGAGGCCGTTTGGAACTCGATAGTGAGTGATGCAACTGAGGACAGAAGATTTTTACGCAAAACACGCCTCAGGGCTTGGCAGTCCCGTTCTATGAGCTTGTGTGGCCTACCATTTCACAGCTGAGCCGTTGTTACTCCTAGATGTTTCAATTCACAATAATAGCACTTACAGTTGAACGGGGCAGCTCTAGCAGTGCAAACATTTGATGAACTGACTTGTTGGAAAGGTGGCATTCCATGACGGTGCCACGTTGAAAGTGTAGTGTAGTAAGATAGGTTGTAAAATATTTCACCACCTTGCTGTTGTAAGTGTCATCATTTATAAATGTTTATGTTGATGTCATGTATTTGTTCTCAAGGGACCCTTCTCAAAAACAAATGAAGGAAACGCTTAACGCAGATCAATATAATGCATTATGATGTGGTTATATTGAATTGCAAGACTTGTCATAAGCATACAACCCCTTATAATGTCTTATTACTGTATCATCTCAATTATCCTGACTAAATAAAAGCTATGCACAGTTTTCGCTAAATAAATAATATGCTTCATAATAAGACATAGCAGCTTATACATGCTTATAACAAGTCGTAAAGGATTATACCTGTCGGCTTTAAGTAAAAGCGTTCACTGACTGGTATACAAAACAGACAAAGTCTTTCTTCAAATAGGGTTTAGGGTCAAGTGTTATTCAGGACAACGAGTGGCCCGAGAGTCATTGACACAAACAGAGATCTCTCCGCCGCTCCATCTCTCATAGACTAGAAGTGTAGGGATGTCACCCAGGCAATTAGTGATCTATGTCACAGGCCTCTTATGCAAAAACAACAGGTGTTCAAGAGGCAGATTATTTGCCAATTACCATTTCAAAACCATCTGGAGATGGTTCCCCTAACCCAGGAAGATTTGTCTGTTGTTGTCTGCCTACTATTACACGATATAAACTCAGCAAAAAAAGAAACGTCCTCTCACTGTCAACTGCGTTTATTTTCAGCAAACTTGACATGTGTAAAGATTTGTATGAACATAACAAGATTCAACAACTGAGACATAAACTGAACAAGTTCCACAGACATGTGACTAACAGAAATGGAATAATGTGTCCCTGAACAAAGGGGGGGTCAAAATCAAAAGTAACAGTCAGTATCTGGTGTGGCCACCAGCTGCACTAAGTACTGCAGTGCATCTCCTCCTCGTGGACTGCAGAAGATTTGCCGATTCTTGCTGTGAGATGTTACCCCACTCTTCCACCAAGGCACCTGCAAGTTCCCGGACATTTCTGGGGGGGAATGGCCCTAACCCTCACCCTCCATTCCAACAGGTCCCAGACGTGCTCAATGGGATTGAGATCCGGGCTCTTCGCTGGCCATGGCAGAACACTGACATTCCTGTCTTGCAGGAAATCACGCACAGAACGAGGAGTATGGCTGGTGGCATTGTCATGCTGGAGGGTCATGTCAGGATGAGCCTGCAGGAAGGGTACCACATGAGGGAGGAGGATGTCTTCCCTGTAACGCACAGCGTTGAGATTGCCTGCAATGACAACAAGCTCAGTCTGATGATGCTGTGACACACTGCCCCAGACCATGACGGACCCTCCACCTCCAAATCGATCCCACTGCAGAGTACAGGCCTCAGTATAACGCTCATTCCTTTGACGATAAACGCGAATCCAACCATCACCCCTGGTGAGACAAAACCGCAACTCGTCAGTGAATGGCACTTTTTGCAGGTCCTGTCTGGTCCAGCAATGGTGGGTTTGTGCCCATTGGCGACGTCGTTGCCGGTGATGTCTGGTGAGGACCTGCCTTACAACAGGCCTACAAGCCCTCAGTCCAGCCTCTCTCAGCCTATTGTGGACAGCCTGAGCACTGATGGAGGGATTGTGCGTTCCTGGTGTAACTCGGACTGTTGTTGTTACTATCCTGTACCTGTCCAGCTGGTGTGATGTTCGGATGTACCGATCCTGTGCAGATGTTGTTATACGTGGTCTGCCACTGCGAGGACGATCAACTGTCCGTCCTGTCTCCCTGTAGCGCTGTCTTAGGCGTCTCACAGTACTGACGTTGCAATTTATTGCCCTGGCCACATCTGCTGTCCTCATGCCTCCTTGCAGCATGCCTAAGGCACATTCACGCAGATTAGCAGGGATCCTGGGCATCTTTCTTTTAGTGTTTTTCAGAGTCAGTAGAAAGGCCTCTTTAGTGTCCTAAGTTTTCATAACTGTGACCTTAATTGCCTATCATCTGTAAGCTGTTAGTGTCTTAACGACCGTTCCACAGGTGCATGTTCATTAATTGTTTATGGTTCATTTAAGAAGCATGTGGTTAAACAGTGGTTAAACCCTTTACAATGAAGATCTGTGAAGTTATTTGGATTTTTACGAATGATCTTTGAAAGACAGGGTCCTGAAAAAGGAACATTTCTTGTTTTTCTGAGTTTAGATTGACACAATTATAATGAGTTTGCATCCCAAATGGCACCTTGTGTCAAACGTACTGCACCACTTTACATAGGGAATAGGATGCCTTTTGCGACACTCCTAAGTTTAGGGCTTCACGGATAAACGTCTGCTAGTTAGAGAATAGATTAGAAAAAAATGATAATGCGTCCAGTGTAATGTTTTCAGGAAGTAGAGAGAGCATGAGAGAGCATCTGTTCATTATGGGGCAAATCCTGTGTACCAAATGTAACCCTATTTCCTATATAGTGTACTACTTTTGACCATAGCCCTATCTGCCCTGGTTAAAAGTAGTGCACTATATAGGGTGCCATTTGGGACACAACCATTGTCATTGATGCATGACTGTGAACATTTTACTAGTGGAAGTTAAGAGTTTGGGGGAATTCAGAGTTTGTTTGAATGGAGAGTGAAGAGAAACATAGTTTGACTTGATGATATCTGAGGGGATTGTTGTGAGATGTAGGTTACGTAAGAGATTCCATAACATGCAGACATTTCCTGAAGGATGCTATGCTACCAAATCTTCTATTTGCATAACAACTGTGTATCTGTATGGCCACTGTGTTCTTGTTACCGTTGTCCTTGATAGAAATACACTGTTATGTAACAAATGTCCATGTTAATATGTAAACTGTACAACATGTTTAAACCTCCGAACATGTTAATGTGTAAACAGTACATATTTAAACCTCCTAACATGTTAATGTGTTAACAGTACATATTTAAACCTCCTAACATGTTAATGTGTAAACAGTACATATTTAAACCTCCTAACATGTTAATGTGTTAACAGTACATATTTAAACCTCCTAACATGTTAATGTGTTAACAGTACATATTTAAACCTCCTAGCATGTTAATGTGTTAACAGTACAACATGTTTAAACCTCCTAGCATGTTCATGTGTTAACAGTACATATTTAAACCTCCTAGCATGTTAATGTGTTAACAGTACAACATATTTAAACCTCCTAACATGTTAATGTGTTAACAGTACATATTTAAACCTCCTAACATGTTAATGTGTTAACAGTACATATTTAAACCTCCTAACATGTTAATGTGTTAACAGTACATATTTAAACCTTCTAACATGTTAATGTGTTAACAGTACATATTTAAACCTCCTAGCATGTTAATGTGTTAACAGTACAACATGTTTAAACCTCCTAGCATGTTAATGTGTTAACAGTACATATTTAAACCTCCTAGCATGTTAATGTGTTAACAGTACATATTTAAACCTCCTAACATGTTAATGTGTTAACAGTACATATTTAAACCTCCTAGCATGTTAATGTGTAAACAGTAAAATGTTTAAACCTCCTAACATGTTAATGTGTAAACAGTACATATTTAAACCTCCTAACATGTTAATGTGTAAACAGTACAACATGTTTAAACCTCCTAACATGTTAATGTGTAAACAGTACATGTTTAAACCTCCTAACATGTTAATGTGTAAACAGTACATGTTTAAACCTCCTAACATGTTAATGTGTAAACAGTACATATTTAAACCTCCTAACATGTTAATGTGTAAACAGTACAACATGTTTAAACCTCCTAGCATGTTAATGTGTTAACAGTACATATTTAAACCTTCGAACATGTTAATGTGTTAACAGTACATATTTAAACCTTCTAACATGTTAATGTGTTAACAGTACATATTTAAACCTCCTAGCATGTTAATGTGTAAACAGTACAACATGTTTAAACCTCCGAATATGTTAATGTGTGTAACGGTCGTCGTAGGAAGTGGACCAAAATGCAGCGGGTACGTGAATGCTCATATTTATTTTATTACGAACACCACACAAAAACAACAAAACGAAAAAACGAACGACAGCTAACAGAAGTATACAGAATGGTGTCGTCTGTGTAGAGGTGGATCAGAGAATCACCAGCAGCAAGAGCGACATCAATAACTAGAAAACTTTTTGTAATTAAATATATCTAGATTTGATTAAGCAACGATTTTAGGTTTGAATTAGAAACGTATTGAAAAATGTGGATGAACAATCTCACATTTAAAAAAAAACAAAAAACAACAACAAATGTTAACAAAACAAATATTTCATAGCTCATATCTTCACACATCGAAGATTAACAATATGACATGGACGAGGTAAAAAACTAATATTTATGTATGAAACAACTATTATTTTAATTTGATACCTGATACTCATGCTGTGGAAACTCATAACAGGGTGATGAGCTAATCCAATGTAGGACTGACGAAGTGGTGCTACTCTGTTCCACTGTTCTGACAGACACAGAGACACACGGTACACAATGTTCCACTGCTCTGACAGGCACAGAGACACACGGTACACAATGTTCCACTGCTCTGACAGACACAGAGACACACGGTACACAATGTTCCACTGCTCTGACAGGCACAGAGACACACGGTACACAATGTCCCACTGCTCTGACAGACACAGAGACACACGGTACACAATGTTCCACTGCTCTGACAGACACAGAGACACACGGTACACAATGTTCCACTGTTCTGACAGACACAGAGACACACGGTACACAATGTTCCACTGTTCTGACAGACACAGAGACACACGGTACACAATGTTCCACTGCTCTGACAGACACAGAGACACACGGTACACAATGTTCTTTTGGTGGAGTACTGGGTGGATTTGCACACCCTGGGGACTGATATAGAAACGTATCATGCCGTACAGTACTCCCAGGCAAGATTGTGGATATTTCCATTAGTGTCAGTTGATCCTTAGGGACCTATTTCCTGGAGATATATTGTAGATAGGAGACATGCATGAAAGTTGGTTAGTCAAATCAAATCAAACTGTATTTGTCACATGCGCCGAATACAACAAGTGTAGACTTTACCGTGAAATGCTTACTTACAAGCCCTTTACCAACAGTGCAGCTCAAGAAGAGAAAAGAAAATATTTATCAAGTAGACTAAAATAATAAGTAATAACAAAAAGTAACACAATAAGAATAACAATAATGAGGCTATATACAGGGGGTACCGGTACTGAGTCAGTGTGCAGGGGTACAGGTTAGTAACGAGGCTATATACAGGGGTACAGGTTAGTAACGAGGCTATATACAGGGGTACAGGTTAGTAACGAGGCTATATACAGGGGGTACTGAGTCAGTGTGCAGGGGTACAGGTTAGTAACGAGGCTATATACAGGGGGTACCGGTACCCAGTCAGTGTGCAGGGGTACAGGTTAGTAACGAGGCTATATACAGGGGTACAGGTTAGTAACGAGGCTATATACAGGGGGTACCGGTACCAAGTCAGTGTGCAGGGGTACAGGTTAGTTGAGGTAATTTGTACATGTAGGTAGGGGTGAAGTGACTATAGTCACTATCTTGGACTGAAGGACTGACCATGGAGATTGGTTAGTCACTATTCTGGACTGAAGGACTGACCATGGAGATTGGTTAGTCACTATCTTGGACTGAAGGACTGACCATGAAGATTGGTTAGTCACTATTCTGGACTGAAGGACTGACCATGGAGATTGGTTAGTCACTATTCTGGACTGAAGGACTGACCATGGAGATTGGTTAGTCACTATCTTGGACTGAAGGACTGACCATGGAGATTGGTTAGTCACTATCTTGGACTGTAGGACCGACTATGAGAGAAACTTGCTTATTTCAGTTTATCATGCTACATTATTATGGTACATTAGAGAGAAACATGCTATTTGGTGAAAATAGTTTAATGTCCAACAATGAACTACAATATATTCTCTTCTACTTAGAAGTAGTAGCACATCAATTTCTGTAATGTATGCATAGCACCACACACACACACACACACACACACACACACACACACACACACACACACACACACACACACACACACACACACACACACACACACACACACACACACACACACACACAGAAACGCCGTCCTGTAATGGATGTCACCTATGGCTGTCTAATGAGCAGCCAGTAGATTAATCGCTGTCTCTAATTGCAGGTAAAGTGGGAACATCACCTTTGTCTCACTGTGATTGAGAACGGGACAGCAATGTTTGCATTTGATAGACACAATGATTGATGGCCCCTATTACTGTCTCCTTCAAACGAGCAGGAAGGAAGGCTCCCGATGGCCATAAGGAAGGCTACCGATGGCCATAACAGACATAGAGAGAGAGACATAGAGAAATAGAGAGAGAAAGAACCTTTTTGCTGGATGGCATTTGCTTATGATTGATTTCTGAGGCTTCTATACAGGTCTTTTGAACGTTCTCATGAATGCTACTTTGTCATCTATTTTATTTCTTTGACTGTTTTCTTCCTATTGATGAGTGATGCTTTTTGTTTGTTGTCATGTATTTATAATCTAGTGTAAATATCTCTATCAATGAAGCCTGCCGGAGAATACAATCTAACCAAAATGGAAATAAGTTAAAACTTTTTTTTGTTATCCTCTATAATTTAAAAGCATTGTATCTGCACTGTGTTTTTAAACTGTCAAATAAATCAAATCAAATAAAACATAAAAATACTGTAAACAGTTTACAAAGGCTTTACAATGCCTTAAAGCTACAGTCTGCAATTCAAAAAACAACAAATCACCATTTAGTTTTACAGCTAAGGAATGAGGCTGGGAAAATGTAACCCCTCTCAAATACACAACACATGTAAAAGTAAATCCCAGACAGTGTCTTTAAAAGTGAAGTTTAATTTCAAAATGGGACCCAGGGGAAAATACATTAGAACGCATGTTGGACACCCTCAGCCATCCTGTAGTGGTTTCAAATGAGGACAGGATATGCATGGGTTCAGAAGCAAAATATCCCAGGATGCCATTTGCTCTAGCTCAGGGGTCCTCGGCCGTTTATGACGAAGACACTGGGAGCTTTTGTAATGCATACGGATGAGTGATTAACACACTGAGTGCAACTGACCTCGCTTTATTAAACTCTGATTAAATGGAGTCTCTCACAGACAGAGAGACTACGGCAGGCCGTTAAGTTCTTTTAAACAACACACCTGTAGCCGCTCCACTCTGAAACGGAGGCAGGGGATTGGTTGTACTTATACAGTGACTAAGCTGTGTTTTTGACAATATAAGTCCTGTTAAGTTTATGTTTTCACACAGTAAGCATCGTTTGATTAAATATATTAATCCAAACAGTGGAAGACGAGTGTTATTTTTCATCACCCTGGAAACTGAGATTTGAATTCAATTGGGCCATCATATATAGTGTGAGTTCTTTTGAAATAACATGACGTTGTGTTCACTCTGAGTCCGTAGTTCAAGACCTACAGGGTAGAATAGCCACGTGCAAACGTGAAGGACTTTTTATAATAAAGTATGGGGACGCAAAGTTTAACCTTGCCAGGAAGGGAGATTTTACAGTATTACTCTGGCAATGTGGTCTCCATAAATGGCTCCATTTGTGCATGATCCTAACACTAAATGAGTGTGCACGTACAGGTTAGGATATGGTTTGAATCGCAGACCAAATGTTGAACCATGATTAGTCAGTAACCCGATGAGGCTGATAAAACCTTCATACTGCCGGTAAAATTGACATGGCTGATAGTTCCCTAATTCTCAGAGATTATTTTTTAGAAGTCAGCATGTATAAAAAAAAGCAAGTGGAAACACTGTAACAGCAAAGAAAACAAACAACGATAGCAGAATGGCACTCCTAATGGCTATGTTGCTGGACTCTTTACCGCGGAAAGTAGGGGTGCTGAGGTGCTGCAGCATCCCCTGAAAAATATGAATAAAAAAATACATGAATTATTATTATATTTTTCGACCTTGACTTGCACAAATTTTATTAGGGTTGAACAGTTCTTAAAGGGGAAGTTCAGTATTTACAACTTAATCTTGGTACCAGCAGAAAAACGACCAAATCAACTGAAATCAACTATCACTTCCTTTTATATTTAGCTAGCGTTGGATAAAGTAACTTCCCTTTTAACTTCTGCTGTTCATATCATTACAGCTCAAGCAGTAAGGCTGAAATCAGCTAGACAAGTTGCTGAAATACTGTCAATTCAAAAGTTAATGAGAAAACTAAAAGTTTATGGTTACTGCTGCTATAAATTCAAAAAATATTTTGGTGCTGAATATGATAAATAGTCACCTCATGCAATTGTCTCCTCCTTGTGAACAATAGGTCCCCGTAGGTACAAACATGTTTCAGTACCTGCTTTTCTCCCGTATACCCACAGACAAACCTATGGTAGCTTTTTCCGTTGGATTTGAGGGATGTAGCTTTTTCCGTTGGATTTGAGGTTTTCTACAGAAGTGTCCAGACAAATATTGGCCACGGCAACAACACCAACACAGGTATTGTTTCTACGTTGTTCTCTTATTGTCTTCAAGGTAAAGGACTGCTTTACCCTCAGCTGCTTTACCCTCAGCTGCTTTACCCTCAGCTGCTTTACCTTCAGCTGCTTTACCCTCAGCTGCTTTACCCTCAGCTGCTTTACCCTCAGCTGCTTTATCTTCAGCTGCTTTACCCTCAGCTGCTTTACCTTCAGCTGCTTTACCTTCAGCTGCTTTACCCTCAGCTGCTTTACCCTCAGCTGCTTTACCCTCAGCTGCTTTACCCTCAGCTGCTTTACCTTCAGCTGCTTTACCCTCAGCTGCTTTACCCTCAGCTGCTTTACCCTCAGCTGCTTTACCTTCAGCTGCTTTACCCTCAGCTGCTTTACCCTCAGCTGCTTTACCTTCAGCTGCTTTACCCTCAGCTGCTTTACCCTCAGCTGCTTTACCTTCAGCTGCTTTACCCTCAGCTGCTTTACCCTCAGCTGCTTTACCCTCAGCTGCTTTACCCTCAGCTGCTTTACCCTCAGCTGCTTTACCCTCAGCTGCTTTACCTTCAGCTGCTTTACCCTCAGCTGCTTTACCTTCAGCTGTTTTACCCTCAGCTGCTTTATCTTCAGCTGCTTTACCCTCAGTTGCTTTACCCTCAGCTGCTTTACCTTCAGCTGCTTTACCCTCAGCTGCTTTACCTTCAGCTGCTTTACCCTCAGCTGCTTTACCTTCAGCTGCTTTACCCTCAGCTGCTTTACCTTCAGCTGCTTTACCCTCAGCTGCTTTATCTTCAGCTGCTTTATCTTCAGCTGCTTTACCCTCAGCTGCTTTACCTTCAGCTGCTTTACCCTCAGCTGCTTTATCTTCAGCTGCTTTATCTTCAGCTGCTTTACCCTCAGCTGCTTTATCTTCAGCTGCTTTATCTTCAGCTGCTTTACCCTCAGCTGCTTTACCCTCAGCTGCTTTACCTTCAGCTGCTTTACCCTCAGCTGCTTTATCTTCAGCTGCTTTATCTTCAGCTGCTTTACCCTCAGCTGCTTTACCCTCAGCTGCTTTACCCTCAGCTGCTTTACCCTCAGCTGCTTTATCTTCAGCTGCTTTACCCTCAGCTGCTTTATCTTCAGCTGCTTTACCTTCAGCTGCTTTACCTTCAGCTGCTTTACCCTCAGCTGCTTTACCCTCAGCTGCTTTACCCTCAGCTGCTTTACCTTCAGCTGCTTTACCCTCAGCTGCTTTACCCTCAGCTGCTTTACCTTCAGCTGCTTTACCTTCAGCTGCTTTACCCTCAGCTGCTTTACCTTCAGCTGCTATAAGAGGAACAGCACAAGCATGAATGTTGCTCTGTATAAGAATGGTGTACAAATTGCTACTCGTGTCTTCTGTTTGAGATGATATAACAACCGATTCAGCCACTTTGAAGATGGAGGAGGGAGATACAGTCTACCTTCATCTGAGCGCACACGCTCATGTTGTCGGCTAGCCGTCATTCGCCACCTTCAATGGTTTCCTACTCTTTCTCATGTGAGGAGAAAGCTGAGAATCTGTGTAACATTCAGAGAGCCACTCTGTGTCCCAAATTACACCCTAATACCTACATAGTGCACTACTTTTGATGGGCCATGGTCAAAACTAGTGCACTCAAAAGGGAATAGGGTGCCATTTAGGACTCAATCTCTATATCCCTACAACCAATGTTAGAGAGAGCTAGAAGCGTTGCATAAAACATGTCAGTTAAAAATTCAAAAGCGACTTTCAGTCATGTCTACCTACAGTTTATACACAGGTGGTCCCGGGAATCAAACCCACTACTCTGGTATTGCAAGCGCAATGCTCTACCAACTGGCCTACAAGTACGTTTTAACCACCAGCACCTAACTTCTTCACAGCTAGAGTACTGTGTCCCTCCACCAGGGTGTGTTCTAACTACCAGCACCTAACTTCTTCACAGCTAGAGTACTGTGTCCCTCCACCAGGGTGTGTTCTAACTACCAGCACATAACTTCTTCACAGCTAGAGTACTGTGTCCCTCCACCAGGGTGTGTACTAACTACCAGCACATAATTTCTTCACAGCTAGAGTACTGTGTCCCTCCACCAGGGTGTGTTTTATCTACCAGCACCTAACTTCTTCACAGCTAGAGTACTGTGTCCCTCCACCAGGGTGTGTACTAACTACCAGCACCTAACTTCTTCACAGCTAGAGTACTGTGTCCCTCCACCAGGGTGTGTTTTATCTACCAGCACCTAACTTCTTCACAGCTAGAGTACTGTGTCCCTCCACCAGGGTGTGTTTTATCTACCAGCACCTAACTTCTTCACAGCTAGAGTACTGTGTCCCTCCACCAGGGTGTGTTCTAACTACCAGCACCTAACTTCTTCACAGCTAGAGTACTGTGTCCCTCCACCAGGGTGTGTACTAACTACCAGCACCTAACTTCTTCACAGCTAGAGTACTGTGTCCCTCCACCAGGGTGTGTACTAACTACCAGCACATAACTTCTTCACAGCTAGAGTACTGTGTCCCTCCACCAGGGTGTGTTTTATCTACCAGCACCTAACTTCTTCACAGCTAGAGTACTGTGTCCCTCCACCAGGGTGTGTTTTATCTACCAGCACCTAACTTCTTCACAGCTAGAGTACTGTGTCCCTCCACCAGGGTGTGTACTAACTACCAGCACATAACTTCTTCACAGCTAGAGTACTGTGTCCCTCCACCAGGGTGTGTTCTAACTACCAGCACCTAACTTCTTCACAGCTAGAGTACTGTGTCCCTCCACCAGGGTGTGTTCTAACTACCAGCACCTAACTTCTTCACAGCTAGAGTACTGTGTCCCTCCACCAGGGTGTGTTCTAACTACCAGCACCTAACTTCTTCACAGCTAGAGTACTGTGTCCCTCCACCAGGGTGTGTTTTATCTACCAGCACCTAACTTCTTCACAGCTAGAGTACTGTGTCCCTCCACCAGGGTGTGTTTTATCTACCAGCACCTAACTTCTTCACAGCTAGAGTACTGTGTCCCTCCACCAGGGTGTGTTCTATCTACCAGCACCTAACTTCTTCACAGCTAGAGTACTGTGTCCCTCCACCAGGGTGTGTACTAACTACCAGCACCTAACTTCTTCACAGCTAGAGTACTGTGTCCCTCCACCAGGGTGTGTTTTATCTACCAGCACCTAACTTCTTCACAGCTAGAGTACTGTGTCCCTCCACCAGGGTGTGTTTTATCTACCAGCACCTAACTTTTTCACAGCTAGAGTACTGTGTCCCTCCACCAGGGTGTGTTCTATCTACCAGCACATAACTTCTTCACAGCTAGAGTACTGTGTCCCTCCACCAGGGTGTGTTTTATCTACCAGCACCTAACTTCTTCACAGCTAGAGTACTGTGTCCCTCCACCAGGGTGTGTTTTATCTACCAGCACCTAACTTCTTCACGGTGTGTGCTTTCTGCAGGACGCTCCCTGCAGGATGCTCCCTGCAGGACGCTCCCTGCAGGATCTGGTTTACTTTATTCCATTGAGTTTATGTGTAGCTTCATATCACCGAACTGATCACCACTGAGCTATTAATCCATGTAGCAAAACAGGATGTAAGCTCTCAAGATTTTCCCGATGGTCGAACGAGGCACAATGTAAACACAAATCTAGCTCTGATTGGAAATATGTAAAACAGTGTTTAACTGTGAAATATGTAAAACAGGGTTTAACTGAGATATATGTAAAACAGGGTTTAACTTAGATATATGTAAAACAGGGACTAACTGAGAAATATGTAAAACCGGGTTTAACTGAGAAATATGTAAAACAGGGTTTAACTGTGAAATATGTAAAACAGGGTTTAACTGAGATATATGTAAAACCGGGTTTAACTGTGAAATATGTAAAACAGTATTTAACTGTGAAATATGTAAAACAGGGTTTAACTGTGAAATATGTAAAACAGGGTTTAACTGTGAAATATGTAAAACAGGGTTTAAATGTAAAATATGTAAAACAGGGACTAACTGTGAAATATGTAAAACAGGGTTTAACTGAGATATATGTAAAACAGGGTTTAACTTAGATATATGTAAAACAGGGACTAACTGAGAAATATGTAAAACCGGGTTTAACTGAGAAATATGTAAAACAGGGTTTAACTGTGAAATATGTAAAACAATGGTTAACTGTGAAATATGTAAAACCGGGTTTAACTGTGAAATATGTAAAACAGGGGTTAACTGTGAAATATGTAAAACAAGGTTTAACTGTGAAATATGTAAAACAGGGTTTAACTGAGAAATATGTAGTTGTTTATCTTACTAGTGATTTTCTTCTTTCAATTTACATTTTTTGGTTTGAAAACCATGGCCTCCTTCCCCCGTGGAAGACTTTTATCATCTATATTAACTCTTTCAAAGCCATGGTTGCATAATAGCCAACACACAATCATTGTCTTAGACTGTTTTCAGCTGAATGCTCCTTGGGTCCGATCACTAATGGGATTAAAGACACAGAGGTTGCTGCTGGGACTGAGCTCCTCCCAATGCAACTGGGTCCTAGACTTCCTGATGGGCCTCCCCCAGGTGGTGAAGGTAGGCATCATTAGCTCCTCGACACTGATTCTCAACACGGGGGGCCCCACAAGCGTGAGTCCTCAGTTCCCTCTTGTACACCCTGTATACCCATGACTGCGTGGCCTCTCACAGTTCCAACTCCATCGTTAAGTTTGCTGACGACACGACAGTACACTCTAGAACCTAAAAGCGTTCTTCGGAATGTCCCCATAGGACAACCCTTTGAAGAACCCTTTTTGGTTCCAGGTAGAACTCGTTTGGGTTATATGTAGAACCCTTTTCACAGAGGGTTCTACCTGGAACTAAAAAGGGTTCTCCTATGGGGACAGCCGAAACCTTTTGGATCCTTTTTTTCTAAGAGTGTAGTCTGATTACCAAGAACGCTTACAGGAGGAGGTAGGCACTGTGACACGTGGTGCCGAGGAAACAACCTCTCCCTCAACGACTGGCAAAACAAAGGAGCTGATTGTGGACTTCAGGAGGAACCAGGCTGGGCACGCCACATCCTCAGCAACGGGGTCGCCGTGGAGACGGTCAAAAACGACTTATTCGTCGTTGACATCTCAGATAAGCTGAACGGTCAAACCACACGGACCCCGTGGGTTAAGAAGGAACAACAGCGACTCTTAAACCTCAGGAGGCAAAAGAAATTCAGCCTGTCCCCGAGGGCCCTCACAGTGTTCTACAGGGGCACCATCGAGAGCATCCTGCCAGGCTACATCACAGCCTGGTATGGCTACTCCACTGCTGCGCATCGTAAGGCATTACAGAGGGTGGTACGCTCAGCCATTGGGTGCTCACTGCCTGCCCTCCAAGACACCCCAGACCATCAGTATAGATGGCAATAGCATACCATAATAGCATAATCATTTAATAGCATAATAATATAGCATAGTAACATAGCATAATAATATAGCATAGTAACATAGCATAATAACATAGCATAATAACATAGCATAATAACATAGCATAATAACATAGCATAATAACATATCATAATAACATAGCATAATAACATAGCATAATAACATAGAATAATAGCATAGCATAATAATATAAAAAATAGCCACTACTAGTCAGCTACCTGCTGCTCCCTCTTCATCTGTTTTGTCATGCATGAATATGTTATTCATAGTATTTCTATGGGCTAATAGCAGTAAGGGCAAATTCCATGTTCCAACAAATACTTTAAAAAATATTTTTGGGGATACCTACAGGGGTCCTAATAATCTAAATCAAACAGCTAAATGATCCTTGGTGTGACCATCTTATAAATTCCATATGTTAGCTTAGTAGAAACCCAGCCGCGGGTTTTTTTTAAAAGACACATTGTTACACTTGGACAACAATAGGTTTGGGGCGACAATCTCAGGAGAGAATTTGTAACAGAGAAAATCGACTAAATGTAGCAGTAAAGTCAGGGAGTCGACTCAACACTACAATGGAGACGGAGCTATTTCATGTGTACAACAGTAGGCTTTGTGTTCAATCATTATTTTAATCTTCTTCAATGTGCCCAAATGTACCATCTGTCTTTTCCTGTTCTGTGCACTGGCATCATTATCGTCTGACTCATTCCTGCATCGTCAACACTCAGGTGGCTTGGGACACTTGAATGACACCCCCCACTGGGTAAAATTACAAACCATCCAACAGGGAGGAAATGGCAGCACACATCATTTCCAACCTCACACAAAATGGATCTGCCTTTGCAGGCACACATGATAGCACAAGATAGTCACTTGATAGCAATGCCTTGCAAATCAGAGTGCTCCAAAGCACGAAACGTGCCGCTATCCAATTATAGCCCAGCCACAAAGCCCCCCGAGACAGAAACGCTAGCCTAGCTCCACACAACGAGGAGGCTTCAGATATATGCATCAGATTTCCAGATGTAGGCCAGGGGAGCACAGCAAGCTGGATCGGGAGACCCAAGGTAAGGCCTTATGCATGCGATATAACCACTCTGTGGCATTGTCATTACCATCAGCTCAGTGACGGTGATGACGCATTGAAGTGACGCCGATGACAGACTGTAATCGGAGTTGACAACGAATAATCGCTGCCCTTGGTCTGTATGAATACAAAAAACTGGTTTTAGACAGGAGATAATCATCACTATTCAAATAGCACCACATGGCGCTTTGATGCAGGCACTCTAGCAACCATGTGGTTAGCTGCCGTCACTAATTCTTCTGGACTGAATGAGAGGTCTGACTCAAAACCTGCCGTTTTTGCATCTGCGGGTGGGAGAAAAGAAATCAGTCGAGGTTCCTGTGGTGCTGTGCTCTCTCCAAGTGCTGTGTTTGTGCGCGCGCGTGTGTGTGTGTGTGTGTGTGTGTGTGTGTGTGTGGTGTGTGTGTGTGTGTGTGTGTGTGTGTGTGTGTGTGTGTGTGTGTGTGTGTGTGTGTGTGTGTGTGTGTGTGTGTGTGTGTGTGTGTGTGTGTGTGTGTGTGTCTGTGGGAGGTGACTTTTAGACGCTCCACTGATCTCTCACATCAACCACCGTGCTGCTCTCCCTCCCCTTCCTTTTTCTCTGGCCACAGTCTCTGACATAGAAAGCAACTTGCACAAGGGGCCTTTCACTTCCTGTAGAGTCAAGAGCTTTCAGTTTCAAATCAGGCCAGAAATACAAGCTAAATCATGTATGGCGTCTTAAAGGCACAGTCCATAGCGTTTCCTGTTTGAAACAACATATCGGGTGGCACTGGCAGATAGCTGTATAATTTATAGAGCAGACACAGGATTTTACTCCTGATGTTAAAGCTCTGTATCCACTATACAGTATATCTTTATTCTGTGTCTGGATTCTAAATTGTAATGTGGAAGAAAAAAAAAACACATTCATGTGCATGAATATAATGTTTTGGCACTAAAGGATCTCTGTCTGACATCTTTCATAAGCCTTCTATGTGTCATATTATTCAAATGACTTTAGCAATATGTTATCTTAAGGAATGTACCTTTAAGTTGTATTCTTCCACTTATAATAAAAGTTGAATATATTACATTTAAAATATTCATGGTCATCTACACATTATGGGGTATCTCCTCATGATAAACAATAGAGGTCCTGGTATATCTCTAATGTGATGCTACTGGCGGCAGAGAAGTCAGGCTCTATTAACCACCGTCAACAGAATAACACAATAAATGGGTCAAACAAAACCTGGTCAATACCAGCATACCGTGCACAAGCACTACAACAAACAATTTCGGACAAGGACATGGGGGAAACAGAGGGTTAAATACACAACATGTAATTGATGGAATTGGAACCAGGTGTGATGGAAGACAAGACAAAACCAATGGAAAAATTAAAAGTGGATCGACCACCGAACGCCGCCCGAACAAGGAGAGGGACCAACTTCGGCGGAAGTCGTGACAGTACCCCCCCCTTGATGCGCGGCTCCAGCAGCGAGTTGACACCGGCCTCGGGGATGACCCGGAGGGCGAGGCGCAGGGCGATCCGGACGAAGACGGTGGAACTCCTGCAGCATTGAAGGGTCCAAAACGTCCTCGACCGGAACCCAGCACCTCTCCTCCGGACCATACCCCTCCCACTCCACGAGATACTGAAGGCCCCTCGCCTCGAATCCCCGACGCCTCGAATCCAGTATGGAGCGAACGGAGTACGGCGGGGCCCCCCCGATGTCCAGAGGGAGCGGAGGAACCTGCCACACCTCAGACTCCTGGAGTGGGACAGCCACCACCGGCCTGAGGAGAGACACATGGAACGGGGGGTTAATACGGTAATCGGGTGGAAGCTGTAACCTATAACAAACCTTGTTCACTCTCCTCAGGACTTTAAATGGCCCCACAAACCGCGGAGTCAGCTTCCGGCAGGGCAGGCGGAGAGCCAGACCCGGTCCCCCGGTGCAAACACCGTGGTCCCACTGCGGTGCGATCTGCGTTCTTCTTTTGGCGCATCACGGCCTGCTGAAGGTGGACACGGACGGCTTCCCATGTCTCCTCCGTGCGCCTGAACCAGTCGTCCACCGCAGGAACCTCGGTCTGACTCTGATGCCAAGGCGCCAGAACTGGCTGGTACCCCAGTACGCACTGGAAGGGAGAGAGGTTAGTGGAGGAGTGGCGGAGCGAGTTCTGTGCCATCTCGGCCCAGGGCACGAACGCCGCCCACTCCCCCGGCCGGTTCTGGCAATAGGACTGCAGAAACCTACCCACATCCTGGTTCACTCTCTCCACCTGCCCATTACTCTCGGGGTGAAACCCAGAAGTAAGGCTGATCGAGACCCCCAGACGTTCCATGAACGCCTTCCAGACCCTAGACGTGAACTGGGGACTCGATAAGACACTATATCCTCAGGCACCCCGTAGTACCGGAAGACGTGTTTAAACAAGGCCTCCGCAGTCTGTAGGGCCGTAGGGAGACCGGGCAGAGGGAGGAGACGACAGGACTTAGAGAAACGATCCACAACAACCAGGATCGCGGTGTTACCCTGTGAGAGTGGAAGATCCGTCAGAAAATCCACTGACAGGTGCGAACAAGGCCGATGTGGAACGGGTAAGGGGTGTAGCTTACCTCTGGGCAGGTGCCTCAGAGCCTTACACTGGGCGCACACCAAGCAGGAGGAAACATAAACCCTCATGTCCTTAGCCAAGGTAGGCCACCAGTACCTCCTGCCCAAACAGCGCACTGTCCGACCGATCCCAGGATGACCAGAGGAGGGTGACGTGTGGGCCCAATAGATCAACCGGTCACGAACAGCAGACGGGACGTACAGAAGCCCAGCGAGACACTGGACGGGAGCGAGCTCTGCACGTAACGCCTGCTCTATGTCTGTGTCCAGCTCCCACACTACCGGCGCCACCAGGCAGGAGGCTGGGAGTATGGGAGTGGGATCCATGGGCCGCTTCTCTGTGTCATACAGCTGGAACAATGCGTCTGCCTTTACGTTCTGGGAGCCTGGTCTGTAGGAAAGGGTAAACACAAAACGGGTGAAAAACATGGCCAACTTGGCTGGCGAGGGTTCAGTCGCCTCGCTGCCCGGATGTATTCCAGATTGCGGTGGTCAGTTCAGATGAGAAAAGGGTGTCTAGCCCCCTCAAGCCAATGTCTCCACGCCTTCAAGGCCTTGACGACAGCCAACAGCTCCCAGTCCCCCACGTCATAGTTTCGCTCCGCCGGGCTGAGCTTCTTCGAGAAGAAGGCACGGGGCGGAGCTTCGGTGGCGTACCCGAGTGCTGAGAGAGCACCGCTCCTATCCCAGCCTCGGACGCGTCCACCTCCACTATTAACGCCAAAGAGGGATCCGGATGGGCCAGCACAGGAGTCGAGGTAAACAGAGCCCTCAGGTGACTAAAAACCCTGTCCGCCTCAGCCGACCACTGCCAACGCATTACATTTACATTTTAGTCATTTAGCAGACGCTCTTATCCAGAGCGACTTACAGAAGTGAATGTATACATTTCATACTTTTTTTTTTTCTTCCCCGTACTGGTCCCCCTTGGGAATCGAACCCACAACCCTGGCGTTGCAAACACCATGCTCTACCAACGCACCGGGCCCCCCTTCAGCAGTGAGGTAATGGGAGCCGTAACCTGACCAAAACCTCAGATAAACCTCCGGTAGTAGTTGGCAAACCCTAAGAACCGCTGCACCTCCTTTACCGTGGTGGGAGTTGGCCAATTATGCACGGCTGAAATGTGGTCACTCTCCATCTCCACCACTGAGGTGGAAATGCGATACCCTAGGAAGGAGACGGATTGCTGGAAAAACAAGCCTTTCTCAGCCTTGACGTACAGGTCATGCTCCAACAGGTGACCAAGCAACCTGCGCACCAGGGACACATGCTCGGCGCGTGTAGCGGAGTATATCAGAATGTCATCAATATACACCACTACACCCTGCCTGTGCAGGTCCCTGAAAATCTCGTCTACAAAGGCTTGGAAGACTGATGGCGCATTCATCAACCCGTACGGCATGACGAGGTACTCATAGTGCCTTGAGGTGGTACTAAAAGCCATCTTCCACTCGTCTCCCTCTCGGATACGCACCAGGTTGAAAGCGCTCCTGAGATCTAGTTTGGTGAAGAAGCACGCCCCATGCATTGACTCAATCGCTGTGGCTATGAGTGGTAGCGGGTAACTATACCTCACAGTGATCTGGTTCAGACCCCGATAGTCAATACACGGGCGCAGACCTCCCTCCTTCTTCTTCACAAAAAAGAAACTTGAGGAGACGGGTGAAGTGGAGGACCGAATGTACCCCTGACGCAGGGATTCGGAGACATATGTTTCCATAGCCTCCATCTCCGCCTGTGAGAGGGGATACATGTGACTCCTGGGAAGTGCAGCGTCTACCAGGAGATTTATTTCACAATCGCCCCGTCGATGGGGTGGTAACTGAGTCGCCTTCTTTTTAGAGAAGGCAATGCGCACGGTGGAGACCTGGTCTGGACTTTCCACCGTAGTAGCACCAACGGAAACCCCTACACACCTCCCCGAGCACTCCCGCGACCACCCCGTGAGAGCCATCAATGTCCAAGAAACAGTGGGGTCATGACTAACAAACCAGGATAGACCTAGCACCACGGGAAACGCAGGAGAGTCAATAAGGATGAGACTAATTCTCTCCTTGTGCCCCCCTGCGTCACTATGCCCAGAGGAGCGGTGGCCTCCCTGATCAAACCTGACCCTAATGGTCGACTATCTAAAGTGTGAACGGGGAAGGGCACAGCCACGGGAACATTGGGGATCCCTAAACTAAGGGCGAACGATTTATCTATAAAGTTCCCAGCCGCGCCTGAATCGACGAGCGCCTTATTCTGGGAATGTGGGGAAAACTCAGAAAAAGTGACATAGACAAACATATGAGCAACAGAGGGCTCTGGGTGAGAATGGTGCCGGCTCACCTGGGGTGACGTCAGAGCGCCCTGCCTGCTGCCTCGATCCCCTGAGGAACCAACCCGGCACCAACCGGCAGTGCGCACTCACAGCCCGGTGCCCTCGGTGCAAGCTCCTCACCGTTGCCGTGCTAGAGTTGGTCGTCAGCCAGGAAGAAGTGCGCCGGCTCAGCATATCTGGTCTCCACTGCGTCTCTACGGCCCAGGTTATCCTGCGCCTGCTCTACGCACGGTACCCCCCGTTCACCAGCGCAGCACAGTTCGTCCTGTACCAGCGCCCTGACCGTGCGGGGCTACAGTGACCATCCAGCCAGGACGGGGTGTGCCAGCCATGAGCTCCAGACCTCTGGTGCGCCTCCACGGCCCAGTGTGCCCTGAGCCTGCTCTGCGCACCCAGTCTCCTGTGCGTCTCCCCAGTCTGGTGAGACCGGTTCCAGCTCCACGTAGGAAGCCTCCAGTGATGATCAATGGTCCGAAGCCTCCAGTGATAATCCATGGCATGAAGCCTCCAGTGATGATCCATGGCCCGGAGCCTGTAGTGATAATCCATGGTACGAAGCCTCCAGTGATGATCCATGGCCCGGAGCCTGTAGGGATGATCCATGGCACGAAGCCTCCAGTGATGATCCATGGCACAAAGCCTCCAGTGATGATCCAGGGCGCGGAACCAGTAGTGATGATCCATGGCACAGAGCCTGCAGCGACGGTCCCCAGTCCGGAGCCTCCAGCGACGCTCCACAGTCCGGAGCCTCCAGCGACGCTCCTCAGTCCGGAGCCTCCAGCGACGCTCCTCAGTCCGGAGCCTCCAGCGACGCTCCTCAGTCCGGAGCCTCCAGCGACGCTCCTCAGTCCGGAGCCTCCAGCGACGCTCCCCAGTCCGGAGCCTCCAGCGACGCTCCCCAGTCCGGAGCCTCCAGCGACGCTCCCCAGTCCGGAGCCTCCAGCGACGCTCCTCAGTCCGGAGCCTCCAGCGACGCTCCTCAGTCCGGAGCCTCCAGCGACGCTCCCAGTCCGGAGCCTCCAGCGACGCTCCCCAGTCTGGAGCCTCCAGCGACGGTCTGCAGCCCGGAGTCTTCAGCGGCGGTCTGCAGCCCGGAGTCTTCAGCGGCGGTCTGCAGCCCGGAGTCTTCAGCGGCGGTCTGCAGCCCGGAGTCTTCAGCGGCGGTCTGCAGCCCGGAGTCTTCAGCGGCGGTCTGCAGCCCGGAGTCTTCAGTGGCGGTCTGCAGCCCCGAGTCTTCAGTGATGGTCTGCAGCCCCGAGTCTTCAGCGGCGGCCTGCAGCCCCGAGCCTCCAGCGGCGGCCTGCAGCCCTGAGTCTTCAGCGGCGGTCGGCAGTTCAGAGCCTCCGGCTCTGATCCACGGTCTGGTTCCTCCGGCGACACAGAAGGGGGATCAGCGGGCGGTGTGGGGGCTACGCCCCGAACCAGAGCCGCCACCAAGTATAGATGCCCACTCGGACCCTCCCCTATAGGTTCAGGTCCGCACCTTTGGGGGGGTACTGTCACGCCCTGACCTGAGAGAGAGTGTTTGTTTCTCTATGTGGTTAGGTCAGGGTGTGGGGTGGACATTCTATGTTTTGTATTTCTTTGTGTTGGGCCGAATATGGTTCCTAACCAGAGGCAGCTGTCTATCGTTGTCTCTGATTAGGAACCATACTTAGGCAGCCTTTTTTCCTCCTGTGTTTGTGGGATCTTATTTTTGTATTGCTTTGTGTGCCTACAGAACGTGACGGTTGTATTTTCTTTGTTCTTTACTTTTTATCGCGTTCTGAGTAAACTAATCACAAGATGGACATATTCCACGCTGCACTTTGGTCAAATCCTTTGGACGATCGTTACAGATGGCTAGAAGGTCGGTGACGTCGACCGCCGAACGCTGTCCGAACAAGGAGAGGGACCAACTTCGGCGGAAGTCGTGACAATATCAGAGGTTTTGCATTATATATAAATATATAACTTAGTGAACACAGATCAACTATGTGTTATTATACCAAAATAATATTGCAAGTAAGTAATTGAAGGAAAATAGATGTAATGAGTGTTTCAAAAGCTTTAAAATTAACAAGAAGACAATGTTACTGTAACTATAGGCCCTCTCTGTGAAGAATTCTGACTTTGCAGGGGCTCAAAGGTTAAAGCAATCCCAAGATATATAGAAAAGCAGACAGATACGTATTGGTGCGTGAGCATTTTTAACTAGACACTGAAATTAGACCGAACATTATTGAGGATGAAATGGCCAACTGAGACTTGGAGGTTAAGCTGTGGGTGCAGGAGCTGTCAATTAGTGAGCAAATGCTGCTACTAGCAAGCCAGGCTGCTAGTTAGAGGGGGAGTGTGGGAACATGGCTGAGGTGGGAACATGGCTGAGGTGGGAACATGGCTGAGGAGAGGGGAAAACTGAAAATGAGTTGTTACTGGCAGAGCAGTTTGGAACTCTCATTCTTGTTGGTCTATTAACAAATGTACCCCCTGGTGATGTCAGCAGGCAGGCCAAAACACCAGGCAGGGAATTTTACATATACTATATGTGACTTGTGCTGGGGAGTGTTACCACTTCACTAAAGCTCTGAACCGGTGTTTTGTTTTATGACATGTTCTGGTGTCCATTGTATTAATGACAGCAGTATATAGCCATTACATATACATTATTCAAATAGCATGCTAAGAGGAACTGTTGGGGAATGTGCAGTCATAAAACACCATACATAAAATATGTCTTGACGTGTTCACTACCAAATAGTATTTTGCACAGTGAAATTTGAGTCATAGAGAAAGATATACAGTATCTTGTTATGTTGGGTTCCGGACACCACAATGGTTAACTGTCAACAAGGTGCAATAGTGCTATAGTACTAAACACACTGTGACAACGATGTATCAATCTATGTCAACCACTGCTCACCTTTTCATAAAACAGGTGCTGAAACGTTGAAACAACCACTCTCTTAATGTACACATCTAGGCAATATAGTACAGTATGTAAATTACAGTAAGGTAAATTAACATGTTCAAAACTACATAATAATTACTTTACTAGCTATATCAGATAACATAACAATACCTCTATTACTAAGTAATAACTGATAATTACATCATTGCTATCACTATTGCTACATAATAATCTTGAAATGCTGCAGCAACCTGTAATGAAATATCTGATCTCTATTTAATATGTAAGATAATAGGAGAAATCCCCGAAACATAGGAACTCTAGCCGTATACGGCACTGTTACACAGCCTTCTTCAACTGTAATACAGCCTTCTTCAACTGTAATACAGCCTTCTTCAACTGTAATACAGCCTTCTTCAACCGTAATACAGCCTTCTTTAACTGTTACACAGCCTTCTTCAACTGTAATACAGCCTTCTTCAACTGTAATACAGTCTTCTTTAACTGTAACACAGCCTTCTTCAACTGTAATACAGCCTTCTTCAACTGTAATACAGCCTTCTTTAACTGTAATACAGCCTTCTTCAACTGTAATACAGCCTTCTTCAACTGTAATACAGCCTTCTTCAACTGTAATACAGCCTTCTTCAACTGTAATACAGCCTTCTTTAACTGTAATACAGCCTTCATTAACTGTAACACATCCTTCTTCAACTGTAATACAGCCTTCTTCAACTGTAATACAGCCTTCTTCAACTGTAATACAGCCTTCTTCAACTAGTAATACAGCCTTCTATAACTGTAATACAGCCTTCTTTAACTGTAATACAGCCTTCATTAACTGTAACACAGCCTTCTTCAACTGTAATACAGCCTTCTTCAACTATAATACAGCCTTCTTTAACTAGTAATACAGCTTTCTTCAACTGTAATACAGCCTTCTTCAACTGTAATACAGCCTTCTGCAACTGTAATACAGCCTTCTTCAACTGTAATACAGCCTTCTTCAACTGTAATACAGCCTTCTTCAACAAGTAATACAGCCTTCTTCAACTGTAATACAGCCTTCTTCAACTGTAATACAGCCTTCTTCAACTAGTACACATCTAAATAGCAACACTGCAAGATGAATGAAGTCCTCCTTCCACTACTGCAGAACACAGGTTGGGTTGCAAACACTATCACAGCTTATTGTGAAATAAACACAAATTACTTATCTGAAATTTGTGACAGGCACACCAAAAACTATTTTATTTCGTGTCCAGTACACAATTTTCATCAGAACATATTTGTCTACATTACAAAATTGTCTTACAAATTCCAATTTGTTGTGGCTAACGTTAGCTAGGTTTCTAATGTTAGCTAGGCAAGCGGTTAAAGTTAGGGTTAGGGGTTAGGGTTATGGGTTATGGTTAAGGTTAGGGTTAGTTAAATGGTTAAGGTTATGGTTAGCTAACATGCTGGCTAAGTAGTTAAAAAGTAGTATTGGTAAGTAGTTGCAAAGTTGCTCATTTGCTATAATGCTAAAGTTGTCCATGATGTGAGTTGAACACCTGCTAAACTGTGTACGCGACCAGTAAACGTATTTGATTTGATTTGAACTACAGGAAAAGGAGGACTGAGCACACCCCAATTCCCATCGATGAGGCTGCAGTGGAGCAGGTTGAGAACTTCAAGTTCCTTGGTGTCCACATCACCAACAAACTGTCATGGCCCAAACATACTAAAACTGTCATGAAGAGGGCACAGCAAAGCCTATTCCCCCTCAAGAGACTGAAAAGATTTGGCATGGGTCCTCAGGTCCTCAAAAGGTTCTACAGCTGCACCATCGAGAGCATCATGACTGGTTGCATCACTGCCTGGTATGGCAACTGCTCGGCCTCCGACCGCAAGGCACTACAGATGGTAGTGCGTACGGCCCAGTACATCACTGAGGCCAAGCTTACCACCATCCAGGACCTCTATACCAGGTGGTGTCAGAGGAAGTCACTAAAAATTGTCAAAGACTCCAGCCACCCTTGTCTAGACTGTTCTCTCTGCTACCCCACGGCAAGCGGTACCAGAGCGCCAAGTCTAGGTCCAAAAGGCTTCTTAACAGCTTCTACCCCCAAGCCATAAGACTCCTGAACAGCTAATCAAATGACTACCCAGACCCCTCTTTACACTGCTGCTACACTCTGTTTATTATCTACGCATGGTCACTTTAACTCTACCTACATGTACATATCACCTCAATTACCTTGAAAACCCGGTGCCCCCGCACATTGACTCTGTACCGGTACCCCCTATATATAGCCTTGCTTGTTATTTTACTGCTGCTCTTTAATTATCTGTTACTTTTATTTTCTATTATTTTTTTACTTATCTATTTTTTACTTAACATGTTTTTCTTCTTATCTTCTTAAAGCATTGTTGGTTAAGGGCTACCTGTTGTATTCGGCGTAAGTGACAAATAAAATTTGATTTGATTTGAACATGCAACGTTTGGGTTGCTAGACCTTCACGACCCTATCGTTTCTGTCTTAAGTAACCTACTGTTTTTATCTGTGAGTGAAATGCACCGTATGCAAAAATTGTGTACTGGACTTCCTATGCCTGTCATGAATTTTGAATAGGTAATTTGTGTCTATTTCACTGTAAGCTGTGATAGTGTTTGGCATTGGCAGTGCAGAAATAGCTGGAGTGGTGAATTGATTGAGAGCTCACGAAGTAGGAGCCGATCCTCAGTAATAGCGGCAGAGAGGTAACGAGGCCAAGTCCAGAGTCAAAGGCAGTGGGATCTGAACCGTTTATCTTTCTGTCACCAATGATCCAGGGCTGATAGAAGACTTATA
Source organism: Salmo salar (assembly GCF_965601325.2). Classification (NCBI taxonomy): domain Eukaryota; kingdom Metazoa; phylum Chordata; class Actinopteri; order Salmoniformes; family Salmonidae; genus Salmo; species Salmo salar. The sequence continues at coordinate 175,431,775 of NC_138291.1, forward strand.
GCCCAGGGATCATCAACTAGATTCAGCCGTGGGCCATTTTTTTCTTCAGCGGATGGTCGGGGGGCCGGAATACAATTACAAATCATTTGTAGACTACAAATTGACCTCAAGAAGCCCAAACAGATATGTTTGACTAAAACATAATCATTTCAAACCTTGCTTACATGTGTATACGATCACGTCTCTCTTTTATACGTGGGAATACTTGGGAACAGATTTCTTAAATTAAAATCACTTGGAGCTGATTGCTGCCAGTTAGGGAACCCTGACCTATCTAGGCATAACTGACTGCTGGTGCACTATGGGAGAGCTGACAGAGAGCGAGAAGACCTTGTTGGTGTCATCAATATTGTGTTATTACAGTAATGGGTTTAGAGCGAGCAACGTGATTTCTTTCACGGTTGACAAATTGAAAGAGCTTGGATCGTTTTAGTGTAATGAGTTAGCAGATTGGGTTCAGTGATCAATGCAGTTACCATCAAGTCTGGTTGACTGAGAATTTATTCAGTAAAATCCACTTATAGTCATGAGTTGTGGTAGCTGTGGTAGCTGCAGTAGCTGTGGTAGACATGGTAGCTGTGGTAGCTGCAGTAGCTGCAGTAGCTGTGGTAGCTGTTTTAGCTGTGGTAGCTGCGGTAGCTGCAGTAGTTGTGGTAGCTGCGGTAGTTGTGGTAGCTGCGGTAGTTGTGGTAGCTACAGTAGCTGTGGTAGACATGGTAGCTGTGGTAGCTGCAGTAGCTGCAGTAGCTGTGGTAGCTGCGGTAGCTGCAGTAGTTGTGGTAGCTGCAGTAGTTGTGGTAGCTGCAGTAGCTGCGGTAGCTGCGGTAGCTGCGGTAGCTGCAGTAGCTGTGGTAGCTGCAGTAGCTGTGGTAGCTGCGGTAGCTGCATTAGTTGTGGTAGCTGCAGTAGTTGTGTTAGCTGCAGTAGCTGCGGTAGCTGTGGTAGCTGTGGTAGCTGCTGTAGCTGCTGTAGTTGTGGTAGCTGCATTAGTTGTAGTAGCTACAGTAGTTGTGGTAGCTGCAGTAGTTGTGGTAGCTGTGGTAGCTGTGGTAGCTACAGTAGTTGTGGTAGCTGCAGTGGTTGTGGTAGATGTGGTAGCTGTGGTAGCTGCAGTAGCTGCAGTAGCTGTGGTAGCTGCGGTAGCTGTGGTAGCTGCAGTTGTTGTGGTAGCTGTGGTAGCTGTGGTAGCTGCTGTAGCTGCTGTAGTTGTGGTAGCTGCATTAGTTGTAGTAGCTACAGTAGTTGTGGTAGCTGCAGTAGTTGTGGTAGATGTGGTAGCTGTGGTAGCTGCAGTAGATGCGGTAGCTGTGGTAGCTGCGGTAGCTGCTGTAGCTGTAGCTGCAGTGGTTGTGGTAGATGTGGTAGCTGTGGTAGCTGCAGTAGCTGCAGTAGCTGTGGTAGCTGCGGTAGCTGTGGTAGCTGCAGTTGTTGTGGTAGCTGTGGTAGCTGTGGTAGCTGCTGTAGCTGCTGTAGTTGTGGTAGCTGCATTAGTTGTAGTAGCTACAGTAGTTGTGGTAGCTGCAGTAGTTGTGGTAGACATGGTACCTGCGGTGGTAGTTGCGGTAGATATGGTAGCAGCGGTAGCTGTAGTAGCTGTGATAGACATGGTAGCTGCGGTAGCTTCATTTGTTATACATTGGCTGTATTTTGATAGAAATTGTTCTATCAGCAAAAGGGAAAGGGGGAGTCAGTTGTACAACTGAATGCATTCAACTGAAATGTGTCTTCTGCATTTAACCCAACCCCTCTGACAGTCTGATCGAACAGTTTGAAATAGCTGTGCTTCCGGAGCGAATCGATTTTGAGTGTATAGAATCATTTATCTCCCAAAATACTCTACTTGTAAAATAAATATCCAACCACCTAGTGTAGCGCTGGCTAAATGCTGCTACAGTAAACAAGACTAAGGTAATGCTGGGAAAACAATGGAAAAAATATGCTAGTAATTGAAATAAGGGTCCTCTTTCCTGCTCACCCACCAACCGTTGGTAATGAACCAGATAACAGATGATGGAGAGGTGAAAGAGGAGGCACAGTAAATCACGTACAAATGAAAGCCAGGAAGTGCTTCAACACCACCTGAGGTTACAACCTGAAACGGCCTCTGCTTTGTCGTTAGAAAGTGGACGTGCGTACTAGGCTACACTAAGGAAAAGCTCCTTTACAAACAGGACACAGAGTTGGGGGAAAAAATATTCCCATTATGCCCTTTGTCTGTCCTTTTCCTCCCCAACTTCTCCTCCCCTCCTCCTCCTCCCCTCCTTCTCTGACTTCTCTTCCCCCTCTCTCGCTCTTCTTTGTGCTTCTCCACTCTCCTTTCGCGGCCCTCGGGCCCTCTCTCTCTCGCCAAGTTCACCGGGCCTCTCCAGCGTACTTCACTCATCTTTTGTGAAATATTATCCAGAGAGCTCAGGGATCCCTTACTTCTACACCATCTCCGGAGCTCCATCAAGCTGTCAATGGCGCTTGATGAATTTATGAACACGCCGCCTTCAGTGGCTTCCGCATCCGCCCGCAACACCAAACCCACCACATAATTAAATCAGAGGTAATGACCGGCGCCAAACAGAGAGGGAGCAGACCTGAGAGTACAACTTCTCCAGTGCCATTTTCAGTTTCCAGTCGTCTGGCCTCTCTCCCTCTTTCTCGCTCCACCAGCTCGCTTTAAACAAACAAGTGGGCATAAATCGAGAACTAGCTCGAATCTCCACCACACCAAGGATGATTGTGTTTCAGTTATTCATTCCCCTGTTGTATATTTGACGAGAGTGGCCAAAGGATGCCCTCCTAGCCATGCAGATGTAACCTGTGTTAAGGAAATGAGTATTAGGTTACACACAGATGTAACCTGTGTTATTTTAATATTTTTATATTATTTATTTATTTATTATTATTTATTGAATATTCTAAACATACAATATACTTGCAGTGAAGCCTCTCAACAACTACATCATACCAGTCATCCAACAGATTCCCATTCAGAGCGACACACGGAAGCATCCAGGGTCAATGCCCTGCTCAAGGGCATGTTGACTAATCTACCACCAGGCCAAAAAACATGAACCCGAACCCTCCAAGATCCCCCCACAGTTCCCCAATAGCTGTCCCTCAACCATTCGAGACCCCTCCCACAGTCCCCCCAGGAAAAAAAAAAAAAAAAAAACAATGAATTCCACCCCCCCAAGAACCTCCCAATGCACCAACAACCAAGAGAATGAACTAAAGAGAAAAAAGGAAAAGACAAGAAAACAACAAACAACAATGGCAAAAAAATAAGTAAATAATAATACATTTAAAACAAATTACATCAAGGACAACTAAAATCATAACAGCAATGCCAACTGTATATGTTTGTGTGCATGTCTGGCACTATTACATGTATGTGTGTGTTCTGCATGTGTTTATTTGAATGAAAGTGTGTGTACAGTCGTGGCCAAAAGTTTTGAGAATTACACAAATATTAATTTTCACTAAGTTTGCTGCTTCAGTCTTCAGATATTTTTGTCAGATGTTACTATGGAATACTGAAGTATAATTACAAGCATTTCATAAGTGTCAAAGGCTTTTATTGACAATTACATGAAGTTGATGCAAAGAGTCAATATTTGCAGTGTTGACCCTTCTTTTTCAAGACCTCTGCAATCCGCCCTGGCATGCTGTCAATTAACTTCTGGGCCACATCCTGATTGATGGCAGCCCATTCTTGCATAATCAATGCTTGGAGTTTGTCAGAATTTGTGGGTTTTTGTTTGTCCACCCGCCTCTTGACGATTGACCACAAGTTCTCAATGGGATTAAGGTCTGGGGAGTTTCCTGGCCATGGACACAAAATATCAATGTTTTGTTCCCCGAGCCACTTAGTTATCACTTTTGCCTTATGGCAAGGTGCTCCAAGGCTGGAAAAGGCATTGTTTGTCACTAAACTGTTCCTGGATGGTTGGGAGAAGTTGCTCTCAGAGGATGTGTTGGTACCAATCTTTATTCATGGCTGTGTTCTTATGCAAAATTGTGAGTGAGCCCACTCCCTTGGCTGAGAAGCAACCCCACACATGAATGGTCTCAGGATGCTTTACTGTTGGCATGACACAGGACTGATGGTAGCGCTCACCTTGTCTTCTCCGGACAAGATTTTTGTCCGGATGCCCAAACAATCGGAAAGGGGATTCATCAGAGAAAACGACTTTACCCCAGTCCTCAGCAGTCCAATCCCTGTACCTTTTGCAGAATATCAGTCTGTCCCTGATGTTTTTCCTGGAGAGAAGTGGCTTCTTTGCTTCCCTTCTTGACACCAGGGCATCCTCCAAAATCCTTTGCCTCACTGTGCGTGCATATGCACTCACACCTGCCTGCTGCCATTCCTGAGCAAGCTCTGTACTGGTGGTGCCCCAATCCCGCAGCTGAATCAACTTTAGGAGACGGTCCTGGCGCTTGCTGGACTTTCTTGGGCGCCCTGAAGCCTTCTTCACAACAATTGAACCGCTCTCCTTGAAGTTGTTGATGATCCGATAAATGGTTGATTTAGATGCAATCTTACTGGCAGCAATATCATTGCCTGTGAAGCCCTTTTTGTGCAAAGCAATGATGACAGCACATGTTTCCTTGCAGGTAACCATGGTTGACAGAGGAAGAACAATGATTCCAAGCACCACCCTCCTTTTGAAGCTTCCAGTCTGTTATTCAAACTCAATCAGCATGACAGAGTGATCTCCAGCCTTGTCCTCATCAACACTCACACCTGTGTTAACGAGAGAATCACTGACATGATGTCAGCTGGTCCTTTGGTGGCAGGGCTGAAATGCAGCGGAAATGTTTTTGGGGGATTCAGTTAATTTGCATGGCAAAGAGGGACTTTGCAATTAATTGCAATTCATCTGAACACTCTTCATAACATTCTGGAGTATATGCAAATTGTCATCAATCAAACTGAGGCAGCAGACTTTGTGAAAATTAATATTTATGTCATTCTCAAAACTTTTGGTCACGACTGTATATGCACGTGTACAAACACCTGCACGGCATCAGCCTCAGGCAAACCGGCATAAGTTGTAAAAACACTGCCACTTAGTGTCATTCAAATGTACTTTTTATCATGATTTATTTGGCCTTTTTTTCTTTTTGACTTTTATCTTTGACCGTCATTCTATCTCTCACACAACAACTCCACTCCCACTTGTCTCCAATTCCACAAACCAACCCTCAGCTTCCCTCAGCCCATCCCATCTATCTCTGCTGGCCACCCACTTCGGGTTTCTACGCAACACATATCTTTCAACTATGCTGTGTTTAACGTACAATTTCAATCTATCTAATCGAATAGAATCCACAGATTGCGAGTTGAAGGTAAATACTTTTACTAAGAGTATTAGTATATTAGTAATTGACTGACCCGGTCTCTCCAGATCTCCTAACAGTACTATTTCTAGGGTCAATTTTAAATCAACGCTATGCATTTTCAGCCATTCCTGAACCTGAGACCAGAAACAGGCTACCTGAGGGCAATACCAAAATAAATGGTTTATTGATTCTGTATCCTCACAACAAAATCTGCAGAGCTTCGATGATTTTATGCCCCAAATATTCAACATTTTGTTGGTGGCAAGAATTCTATATAATAATTTTAGCTGAAAAGCACGAAGTCTTGAATCTTGCGTTGTTTTATATATCAACTCATACACCCTGTACCATGGAATCGGTACAAAAAAATCTCTTCCCAACTATTTTGCAATCTGTATGGCACAGTTGTCAACATCCTGGTCCTCAAATGAAACTGGTATACTTTCTTATTTATGCTATTTTTATTCCTCCGCCAGTTTTGATCCTTTATATTGGGCAGACAGACCAGTTCCCTACCTCCTCCCGCTGCCACCCGCCTCCTCCATTTTTGGGGCAATGCTGTAATCAATTGGTTGTACTCTTGGATTGAGCAGACCTTTCCGTACAATTCTGATAACTCCATGAAGGACATAACTCTACCATTCCAATTGACAATATAATTTAAGAACAAAATACCCTTTTCAAACATCTTTCCCATAAATACAGGTATTTTATCAACCAGCACATTTGAGTTCAGCCGTAATATTTGTTCTATCTTTCAGGGGGATGAAATTGAAATTGTAGCCAGCTCTGCAATGCTTGTTTGAAAAAGAGAGATACTTTGAAAAAAATATAATTTTCAATTAATCGAAAATTAGACATGACAATCTGCACAAACGCAAAAAGGCAATTTTTAAACAATGGATGAGCTTTTCTTAGTAATCTACTTAAGAACCATTTAGGGTTCAAATAAAACTTTTGAATTAGTTTTTTTACTCATTCAACGAATATTATGGCTGAACTCAAATGTGCTGGTTGATAAAATACCGACTAGCTTGATTAAGTCTCCTCCATGTATATCTCACTAGGTTGGGTTTTTTTAGTCTCCAAATATCCACTATTTTTAATGTGTCCATAATATTTGTGATTTCCTTAAGGGCACGGTGATGATAGTTTGTAGAGTGATTACCTTTATGGTCCATTGAGGTACTTAACACTGTGTTATAGTCTCCTACCATAATGATTAGATCATTCGTTGCCTGTAAGTTCGATAAATTGGTATAAATATTTTCGAAGAAGTGTGGATCATCCTGATTTGGACCATATATATTAATGAGACAAATCTCTTTTTTGTCCACTTTCATATTCACAAGGATCCACCTTCCTTGCGAATCATTCCTGACTATTTGCACATTCAGATCGAAATGTAACCTGTGTTCATTTTCGATAACTGTCCATAATTTTTTCAGACACAAAATCTCTGTGTAGTCAATGCTTTGTGTGAAACATTTTCGGTTTCAAACAGATGTTTTGAAGTCTGTGTGTAGCATGTGCGGTACCTACCCTATCTACCGAGATTCAATAAGACGGGACGTTCCCAACAGCACTCTGCACTCATCCCTCCTCAGCAACCATCAGTACCACTCAACATAACACCATAAAACCATTAGTCCTCCTATTCAACCAGCAAGCCTCACTGTCTCTCACTGGGCAAGTCTAAACTAGCTTCGACTAGCTTCCTTCCACTACATCCATTAGACTTGTTTTATAGTCCACATTGACAGACCTTTACAACCTCTTCAGTTCTTCAGTCCTCCAGTGCACCTTGTAGTTTTCTCTTCTTCCCTGGCACACAATAGAACAATGATAGAAGTTCCACACTCGTTTTCCCAGAAGTTTCCCCAAGGTGAAAGGGGATGGATGCTAACCGGCTGACAATGCTACTGCCCTTGAGGACTGGAATGGAGGCTATGTTCTGCTGTCCACACTAGCTTCACATTATTAGAATGCATACCCATGCTTCCTTCTGTGGTAATGTTAAAGTGGATATTGGAACAAAGCCATTTCAGTGGCTAATTCAGCTATCCCTGATCCTGAAGAGCTGCAGAGTGTGTGCAGGCTTTTGTTCCGGCCCAGCACTGAATGACTGGCCTGCTTCCACTGAGTAAATGTCCATCAAGACCTTGACTAGTGCTGGGCTGAAACAAAACCATGCACAGCCAGTAGATCTCCAGGACCAGCGATCTAGATCACGGAAGTCGATGAATGTGCTTGTGAAATCCAAGGTAATGCCTTAGTAGTTCTGAGGTTCTGTCCAGGAGTTGTGCTTGTAGGTGTACTTGTAGGTGTACTTGTAGGTGTACTTGGAGGTGTACTTGGAGGTGTACTTGTAGGTGTATTTAGAGATGTACTTGTAGGTGTACTTAGAGATGTACATGTAGGTGTACTTGGAGATGTACTTGGAAATGTAATTGTAGGTGTACTTGGAGATGTACTTTCAGATGTACTTGTACGTGTACTTGGAAATGTGTTTGTAGGTAAACATGGAGATGTACTTGTAGATGTGCGTGGAGATGTACTTTTAGATGTAATTGTAGGTGTACTTGGAGATGTACTTGTGGATGTACTTGTAGGTGTAATCACTCAATCAGTAAAATGTATTTATTTAGCCAGTTTTATGCATCAGCAGATGTCACAAAGTGCTGTACAGAAACCCAAAGCAGATGTAGAAGGTGTACTTGGAGATGTATTTGTACATCAAGTTGCCTCAAACACTACAGAAACAGGAGATAGGATTCTGCCCTATGGGCCATTCTGGCTTGGACAAGTCTTACTTACTTTACTTTGTTTTGAGATAATATTTCTGAACATGTACTGTTGAAAGGGCTACTTGTACTAATAATCCATGTATCAGAATCCCCTATTCCTAGAAAGAATCCCAAGAGTATGTTAGTTTGTCCTAATTCTTAACGACTTGATACCAATAACCCAGTTATTTCGAATGATTTTCAAGAATCTTTTTAATGCTTAAAGCTTAGAGTACTCTCCCTCATGACCAATGTCTCTGTTAATGTTTTTGAACACAGACTGCGCAGCACCTGGCTTTAAGTGTGTCTGTATGTGTGTGTGTGTGTGTGTGTGTGTGTGTGTGTGTGTGTGTGTGTGTGTGTGTGTGTGTGTGTGTGTGTGTGTGTGTGTGTGTGTGTGTGTGTGTGTGTGTGTGTGTGTGTGTGTGTGTGTGTGTGTGTGTGTGTGTCAGCCAACCAGAGAGAGATGATAGGCCCATTATAAACATCATCAAAGGCAAACATTTACTCAGCATCTCCAGTGCCAATAATGAAAGAGAAAGTATAAAAGAGCCCCTCTCCTTGGATTGTAATTGGCGTATGCTCTCATGTTACATAAAATAAAGAGCCCCTCTCCTTGGATTGTACATTCTCGTGTTACATAAAACATTTGCTTGATGGAGAGACGTCAGAGCACAGTCCATCACCCAGCTGCTGAGTGCTTTGTTCCCTCATCACTCACTTTTTCCACCTGCCCGCATGGAGCCGAGCAGTTGGAACCGGTTTCTCTCTAGCCGTATGTTCGGTACAGTCCTGGGTCGTGTTCATTGGGCACCTAACGGAAGAAAAGGGAGCCAAACGAGGAGGGACTCGTTTAAATGTTTTCCACTGCTTCGTTCCCTAATGATCATAACCCAGGTCAAAGCAGGGCAGTTGTGGAAGCTCTTACTCAGACAGTCTCGGTTTAAAAAATATACCATAAATGGGAGAGGGACACTCGTTGATTGATTAAATTCCCTGGCTTGGTTTAAAAAGAATGACTATGTAATCAGGTTCTTGAGTGATCTGCAGGTACTACGTCTGAGTCCCAAATGACCTCCTATTCCCTATACAGTGCATTCCTTTTGATCAGGGCTGGTGTTTAAATGTATACGCTGTGAACATTCTGATGCTGTGAATGAAAGGCCTCTGCTGGTCCCCGAGGCGTCAGCAGCTCTGGTTTGGTTCCTGTGTAAGTGATGATGTGTCTTTGTGATGCACTTGTTTTTGTGGTCTCACTTTCTTTCCCCATGAGGCCGTCGTGTGTCAGCTTGTTTGCCGCGATGAGTCAATATTTGCTGTCTTATTTGCTGTCTGTTGTTCCATATGCAGAATCTCTAAGCCATAGGCCATAGCTCTAAGCCGGAGCTCTAAGCCATAGGCCATAGCTCTAAGCCATAGCTCTAAGCCATATTTCTAAGCCGAATCTCTAAGCCATAGCTCTACACCGAATCTCTAAGCCATAGGCCATAGCTCTAAGCCATAACTCAAAGCCATAGCTCTAAGCCATAGTTCTAAGCCAAAGCTCTACGCCGAATCTCTAAGCCATAGGCCATAGCTCTAAGCCATTGCTCTACGCCAAATCTCCAAGCCATAGCTCTAAGCCATAGTTCTAAGCCATAGCTCTAAGCCATAGTTCTACGCTGAATCTCTAAGCCATAGGCCATAGTTCTAAGCCATTGCTCTACGCCGAATCTCTAAGCCATAGCTCTAAGCCATAGTTCTAAGCCATAGTTCTAAGCCATAGCTCTAAGCCATAGCTCTAAGTCATAGGCCATAACTCAAAGCCATAGCTCTAAGCCATAGCTCTAAGCCATAGCTCTACGCCGAATCTCTAAGCCATAGCTCTACGCCGAATCTCTAAGCCATAGTTCTAAGCCATATCTCTAAGCCATATCTCTAAGCCATAACCTCTATGCCGAATCTCTAAGCCATAGTTCTAAGCCATAGTTCTAAGCAAGAGGTTCCCAAACATTTTCCCTCTGGGCCCCCATTCCAGCATTGGGGAACATCCCGTAACCCATCTGCATGCGCTTCCACGCGCCATGTCTATTTCTATGGGCACAAGCACTTTTCATGACACAAACTGTTCACACCCCTCTTGTTGGTGCAGGCTTATTTCCTGCAATTCTATACATTTTGCCATGTCTAATGTGTATTCGTGATATTTGAGTGACAACAAAAAAAATTACAACAATACTTATGGGCAAAAGAAAAACGAAATAAAAAAACGTTAGCTGACATGGGCTAGTTGATCTGGACTTTTCTGAACAAGTTATAAATAGCTCTCGAAGGTATACAATGACTAATACGACAAGGTGAACTGATGATGCACCAACCGATTTCAAAATTACACCTTGTGCATTCTACTATTACTATCAAGAGTAAGTTTAAAGCCAGCTGAGTTACTGTATGTCCTATAGAATATATACTGAACAAAAATATAAACGCAACATGCAACAATTTCAAAGATTTTACTGAGTTACAGTTCATATAAGGAAATCAGTCAATTGAAATTTAACTCGTTAGGCCCTAATCTATGGATTTCACATGACTGGACAAGGGCGCAGCCATGGGTGGGCCTGGGAGGGAATAGGCCCACCCACTTGGGAGCCAGGCCCACCCAATGGGGAGCCAGGCCCAGCCAATCAGAATACTTTTTTTTCCACACAATTGGGCTTTATTACAGACAGAAATACTACTCAGCACCCCCCCAGACAATCCTGAAGGTGCAGAAGCCGGATGTGGAGGCGTGGTTACACATGGTCTGCGGTTGTGAGGCCAGTTGGACGTACTGCCAAATTCTCTAAAATGACATTGGAGGCTTATGGTAGTTGAAGGCAGCTTATGGTCAGTTCTCTGTCAACAGCTCTGGTGGACATTCCTGCAGTCAGCATGCCAATTGCACGATCCCTCAAAACTTGAGACATCTGTGGTATTGTGTTGTGTGACAAAAGTGCATATTTTAGAGTGGCCTTTTATTGTCCCCAGTGGCCCACAATTGTAGGAGACATTAGAGTGCCGGGTTGCACACGCACTGCAGGCCAACAGCTATAACACTGTTATAATGCATCGTATTCATAAGACCCCCCTTATAATGTCTCGTTAACAAGTTAACATGAGCTGTTTTGAGTTCATTGAAACATTTCCACATAGAAAAGATCATTAAAAACATCACAAGGTCTCATACATGCTTATAACCAGTAATAATACATTATACTGTACCTTTTTTTTGTTACATTAGAACTATAGTTTCTCATGGTGCATCGATGCGGCAGCAGCAGAAGGTGGTCGGCTGTGCTATGCAGATTTGTCGGTCACCTCAAGCGTATAAGTTATTTAAGCTCCTGTCAAGTCACAACGGTAGTAACACTGTCAGCTAATACAAAGATCTTTACACAGGGACTAGATGTTAAGCATTCCATGCTAACAGTTCAACAGCTAGTGTCATCATCTTGTCAGCTTCCTGACGGCGAGAAGATCAGATTGCTTGACACAGGCATCTTCAGGAGAAAAAAAATCCATTGTGTCCCACATTAGCCAAAGCATGATGATCATTCTGTGCAAAACCACCAATTTAGAAAGGCCCACTGGGCATTTGCCAGAACTGCCCTATGGCCAGTCCGTCTCTGGGCATCACTATCAACTACAGTGTATGTGTATTATTAAATGTCAGCAAAGCACATCACATAAAGTGGCTAAAACTCTTCCACCTCCAATTAGAGACGTCAGTACAACTTCCAATTTTAATGTTGATAGGAATGTTGTGAACTATACATTGACTGAAATATAGTTAGGATCTAGGTTAAAACCAGACCCAAATAAAACGTATGAACTATTCATTTTTCCAATGATTCAACATAATCCCATCAGTGTAACCATAATAACATGGAGACAACGTTTACTCAACTTGTTAGCGGCCTAAGATGATTTGATGTAGTACCCACAGTAATGTGAGCTCCAAACCAAAGCGTGCAGTTTGGCTGTGAGAAGTGAACAAAGAAAGGCTGTAACTTCATCAGAATGTGTTTAACACTTCAACAGACACCCTGCAGCTGTGTCATCAATGCTAATTACATTTCATTCACACTCCATGTGTGGGGAGCTCTGGAGGACAAACTCCGAAATGGCTCCACAGTTGCAGACCAGGGCCTGCAGAAACGGACTGCCAATAAATGCCAGATGGGCTGGTCCATCTTTAGTCCAGAGGGCAATGATCGTTATTTGTCTAATAAAAATCTAATCAAATCTACATTTTATTTGTCACATGTTTTCCGAAAACAACAGGTGTAGTAGACCTTACCATGAAATGCTTACTTACAAGCCTTTAAACAACAACACAGTTCAAGAAATAGAGTTAAGAAATGATTTACTAAATGAACAAAAGTAAAAAATGTAATAAGAAGTAACACAATAAAATAACAATAACGAGGCTATATAGAGGGGGTACCGTATTGAGTCAGTGTGCAGGGGTACAGTTTAGTTGAGGTAATTTGTACATGTAGGTAGGGGTGAAGTGACTATACATAGATAATAAACAGCGAGTAGCAGCTGTGTAAACACAAGGGGGGGGGGGGGGGTAAATGTAAATAGTCTGGGTGGCCATTTGATTAATTGTTCAGCAGTCTTGTGGATTCGGGGTAGAAGCTGTTAAGAAGCGTTTTGGACCTAGAACAGTCTATGACTCGGGTGACTGGAGTCTTTGATAATTTTTGGGGCCTTCCTCTGACACCGCCTGGTATAGAGGTCCTGGATGGCTGGAAGCTTGGTCCCAGTGATGTACTGGGCCATACACACTACCCTCTGTAGCGCCGTGCGGTTGGATGCTGAGCAGTTGCCATACCAGGCGGTGATGCAACCGGTCAGCTGTATAACTTTTTGAGGATCTGGGGACCCATGCCAAATCTTTTCAGTCTCCTGAGGAGGAAAAGGTGTTGTCATGCCCTCTTCACGACTGTCTTGGTGTGTTTAGACCATGATAGTTTGTTGGTGATGTGGTCACTTGAAACTCTCGACCCGCTCAACTACAGCCCCGTCGATGTGAATGGGGGTGTGTTTCGGCCCTCCTTTTCCTGTAGTCCACGATCATCTCCTTTGTCTTGCTTACGTTGAGGGAGAGGTTGTTGTCCTGGCACCACACTGCCAGGTCTCTGACCTCCTCCCTATAGGCTGTCTCATCGTTGTTGGTGATCACTGTTGTGTCGTCAGCAAACTTAATGGTGTTGGAGTCATGCTTGGCCACACAGTCGTGGGTAAGCAGGGAGTACAGGAGACAGATGTGTTGTTACCTACCGTTACCACCTGGGGGTGACCCGTCAGGATGTCCAGGATCCAGTTGCAGAGGGAGGTGTTTAGTCCCAGGGTCCTTTGCTTAGTGATGAGCTTTGAGGGCACTATGGTGTTGAACGCTGAGCTGTAGTCAATTAACAGCATTCTCACATAGGTGTTCCTTTTGCCCAGGTAGGAAAGGGCTGTGTTGAGTGCGACTGAGATTGCGTCATCTGTGGATCTGTTGGGGTGGTATGTAAATTTGAGTGCGTCTAGGGTTTCCGGGATAATGAGCCATGATGAGCCTTTCAAAGCACTTTATGGCTACCGACGTGAGTGCTAGGTATTACAGACTCGGTCAGGGAGAGGATGAAAATGTCAGTGAAGACACTTGCCACGCATACTCTGAGTACACGTCCTGGTAATCCGTCTGGCCCCGCGGCCGTGTGAATGTTGACCCGGTTAAAGGTCTTACTCACATCAGCTACTGTGAGCGTGATAACACAGTCGTCCGGAACAGCGGGTGCTTTCATTCAGGCTTCAGTGTTGCTTGCCACAAAGCAAGCATAAAAGTAATTTAGCTCTTCTGGTAGGCTCGCGTCACTGGGCAGCTCACAGCTGGGTTTCCCTTAATGGTCTGTAATAGTTTGCAACCCCTGCTACATCCGACGAGCATCAGTGCTGGTGATGTACGATTCAATCCTAGTCCTGTATTGCCATTTTGCCTGTTTGATGGTTTGTCTGATGTCATAGTGGGATTCTTATAAGCGTCCGGAGTAGTGTCCCACTCCATGAAAACAGCAGATCTAGCTGATCTTCAGCAGATCTTCTGGTTGGGATATGTACGGGGGCGACGTCATCGATGCCCTTATTGATGAAGCCGGTGACTGAGGTGGTATACTCCTCAATGCCATTGGATGAATCCTGGAACATATTCTAGTCTGCGCTAGCAACACAGTCCTCTAGCATGGCATCCGCTTCATCTGACCACTTCCGTATTGAGCGAGTCACTGGTACTTCCTGCTTTAGTTTTTGCTTGTAACCAGGAATCAGGAGGATAGAATTATATTCAGATTTACCAAATGGAGGGTGAGGGAGAGCTTTGTATGCATCTCTGTGTGTGGTGTAAAGGTGGTCTAGAGTTTTTTCCATCTGGTTGCATGTGACATGCTGGTAGAAATGAGGTAAAACGGATTTGTTTGCCTGCATAAAAGTCCCCAGCCACTAGGAGCGCCGCTTCTGGATTAGCATTTTCTTGTTTGCTTATTTCCTTATATAGATGAAAACTCTTGGTTGATAGTGTAATGTACAGCTTATCATGAAGTACTCTACCACAGGCGAGCAATACCTTGAGACTTCCTTAATATTAGACATCGAGCAGCAGCTGTTATCCTCTATGGGCTAGGTGGGACGCTAGGTGGGACGCCTACGTAACAGCCACTGCAAGCCTGTGGCGCGATTTTCAAAACCTTAAAAATCCTATTACTTCAATTTCTCAAACATATGACTATTTTACAGCCATTTAAAGACAAGACTCTCGTTAATCTAACCACACTGTCCGATTTCAAAAAGGCTTTACAACGAAAGCAAAACATTAGATTATGTCAGCAGAGTACCAAGCCAGAAATAATCAGACACCCATTTTTCAAGCCAGCATATAATGTCACCAAAACCCAGAAGACAGCTAAATGCAGCACTCACCTTTGATGATCTTCATCAGATGACAACCCTAGGACATTATGTTATACAATACATGCATGTTTTGTTCAATCAAGTACATATTTATATCAAAAACCAGCTTTTTACATTAGCATGTGACGTTCAGAACTAGCATACCCCCCGCAAACTTCCGGGGAATTCGCTAACATTTTACTAAATTACTCACGATAAACGTTCACAAAAAGCATAACAATTATTTTAAGAATTATAGATACAGACCTCCTCTATGCACTCGATATGTCCGATTTTAAAATAGCTTTTTGGTGAAAGCACATTTTGCAATATTCTAAGTATATAGCCCAGGCATCACGGGCTCGCTATTTAGACACCCGGCAAGTTTAGCACTCACCATAATCATATTTACTATTATAAAAGTTTGATTACCTTTTGTTGTCTTCGTCAGAATGCACACCCAGGACTGCTACTTCAATAACAAATGTTGGTTTGGTCCAAAATAATCCATCGTTATATCCGAATAGCGGCGTTTTGTTCGTGCGTTCCAGACACTATCCGAAATAGTAAAGAAGTGTCACGCGCATGGCGCAATTCGTGACAATAAAATTCTAAATATTCCATTACCGTACTTCGAAGCATGTCAACCGCTGTTTAAAATCAATTTTTACGACATTTT
Source organism: Salmo salar (assembly GCF_965601325.2). Lineage (NCBI taxonomy): Eukaryota > Metazoa > Chordata > Actinopteri > Salmoniformes > Salmonidae > Salmo > Salmo salar. The sequence goes on from NC_138291.1 coordinate 175,447,531, forward strand.
TCTCGTAGAAAAGCGATAATATTCCGACAGGGAATCTCCTTTTCGGCAAACAGAGGAAAAAATCCCAAAGGCGGGGGCGGTCGGGGTCACATAAGCCCAGTGTCCCTTGATCGGCCACTTGAGAAAGGCGATAATGTGTTTCAGCCTGGGGCTGGAATGACGACATTCTGTTTTTGCCCGGGCTCTGAGCGCCTATGGACGACGTGGGAAGTGTCACGTTAGAGCAGAGATCCTTAGTAAATGATAGAGATGGAAAAGAAGTTCAAGAAATGGTCAGACAGGCCACTTCCTGTAAAGGAATCTCTCAGGTTTTGACCTGCCATTTGAGTTCTGTTATACTCACAGACACCATTCAAACAGTTTTAGAAAATGTAGGGTGTTTTCTATCCATATGTAATAAGTATATGCATATTCTAGTTACTGGGTAGGAGTGGTAACCAGATTAAATCGGGTATGTTTTTTATCCAGCCGTGTCAATACTGCCCCCTAGCCCTAACAGGTTATTGACAAATAGACATACATGCCCACCCCTTGTCTTACCAGAAGTAGCTGTTCTGTCCTGCCGATGCACGGTAAACCCAGCCAACTGTATATTATTTGTACAAAAAAACACACAAAATAGCACAGTTGGTTAGGAGCCCATAAAACGGCAGCCATCCCCTCCGGCGCCTCGAGGAAAAAATGGGCCAATGTGTGGGCCTCAAGGACAAAAATGGCCCAGTGTGTTAGAAATGCCCGGGCCTATTTCTGGTCCCAGTCCGCTCCTGTGTGTCCATATTCAAAAAGCGTTTTGGAGTACATTTTTGTCATTTAGCAGATGCTCTTATCCAGAGCGACTTACAGTAGTGTATGCATACATTTCATTTCATGCATTTTTTCTACTGGCCCCCCATGGGAATTGAACCCACAACCCTGGCATTGCACACACCATGCTCTACCAACTGAGCCACAGGGACAGCCACTACTGAGTAGCAGTGCTGATCTAGTACCATATCCTCCTTGTCTATATTATTGGAGTAGGAGCGCTGATCTAGTACCATATCCTCCTTGTCTATATTATTGGAGTAGGAGTGCTGATCTAGTACCATATCCTCCTTGTCTATATTATTGGAGTAGGAGTGCTGATCTAGTACCAGATCCTCCTTGTCTATATTCTGTGAGTAGCAGTGCTGATCTAGTACCAGATCCTCCTTGTCTATATTATTGGAGTAGGAGTGCTGATCTAGTACCAGATCCTCCTTTTCTATATTCTTGGAGTAGGAGTGCTGATCTAGTACCAGATCCTCCTTTTCTATATTATTGGAGTAGGAGTGCTGATCTAGTACCAGATCCTCCTTTTCTATATTATTGGAGTAGGAGTGCTGATCTAGTACCAGATCCTCCTTTTCTATATCATCTGAATCATTGTGATGCAAAATATATCCTATATCAGCATTCCTACTCAGAGGATTAGAAGAAATCTTTCCAATATGTTAAGCATTTGCTCGAGCGTGCCTGAGTGCCAGATGGGGTGAGGTTTGCACTTTTTGAGACTATTCCATTATCTCTATTGTGTCAGGCAAGCTCGATATCAAGCACAGCTAATGTATAACCGGGTCTCCACAGCTGTTAAGTGTAAATGGCTCTGCTGGGATGGATGCTGGGAGCTGAGATGTTTTCTCAGAAGGGTACAGCCTCTGATTTGATCAAGGACCCCAGCTTTACATCTGATTCAATTTGGATTGCGTTGGAGTAATCAGATGCAGAGATCTTAGAGATGAATGCCTTCAGACTGTTGCTATACAACTTGTGGGGATATTTTATGCTGCTTGGAAAAATGATATATAGCCATTGATTCTTGAAGAATATAACTTGTAAATGCCTCATGAGCTTAGTTATTAACCGAACCCAAAATATGCATTTGTTTTACTCCATTGTTTGTAAACAATGAAATTATAAACAAACACTGTATAGCTTAAAAAAAAAAACATTTTAAACTATAATTTGGAGCGCATGGATGGTCAGTCCTTTCTATGAATTTGAGAGTGATAACCAAAACAAGTGGCGGGGCAGCCGGTCTGTTGTCTTTTGAATCGCAGAATCTAATGCCTCTGTGCTCCAGAAAGGTTGACAACAGACAATGTGTTTGTTAGAAATGATGACATTCATGCTTTTCTTGTATAAATATATAACATATCTCGCTTGGCATCATTTCGAGGGTTTAAGTAGAGTCAGTGGAAACCATTTAGGCCATTAGGGCTGAGATTGCAGAGCTGCAAACTGCGTTAGCAAATAAAAGATTGTGTTCAAGGTCTGCTGCCAAATTGCACACTCAACGGGATTAAAGATATGAAATGAACTCTAAATGTGAACTAATACATTACCTCCATAGAGAATGGCATTACAGATATTCACATTGCAGCTAAAAAAAAAAAACATGATGTACACAGGAGACCTCTCTCATAGGATCTGTGACTGTGTCCCAAATGTACCTTATGGGTCATGTGCACCCTATGGGTCCTGGTCATATGTACTGCACTATATAGAAGGAATGTATCGATCTGAAATTCACTTTAGGGCTGGATACAATGTCTATGTAATAATATTTTGACGTCCATTACTGCTGATATTCTTGGAATGGTCAAACTCTAAGTGCTTTCTACATGTAGTCCAACTAGTATTTTAACTCCATTTTGCAGTAGCTTGGTGGTCGTTGAACTAAATTAAAATCTAGGTACTGTTTACTGTAGTTAATTACTTTTTTTGCCATGTAGTGGTGTAGCTAAATACTGGAAGTACACACAATTTTCTTTGCAAAATATAATAAAATGTGGTTGAAGTAGGCAAGAATTTCCTATGCTAAATTACACATTCTGTTAACATATGACCCCAAAGTGACCTGTTCTTGCAATTTGTCATCTATAACATATCAGATTTAGATATGATAATGTTTTACGAAATAGTTTGGATGTAGTGAACTACTTTTTTCAAAGTAACTTTAGTTAAATAAACTTAAAGGCTAGCTTTAGTGTAACTGAACTTCTTCCAGTGTGACGTAATTGGTCGCTTGGTAAGCTATATTTTCAGAGAAGCTTCCCCAACACTGATTACTTCACAACCTTTTTGTAGTACCCCATTGGAAACTCTGGCTAGCTTGACGCCAACCTAAGGCTCCTAAAGCTAATTACAAGAGGAGGCGAAGAGCTGTTTGTTCACTGATTACACCTGAAGCCGTTTTGGATGGAATTACTCTGGCAACCATCACTCACTCTCTGCTTACCGAATGGCACCTATTCCCTTTATATTCCCTATGGGCCCTGGTCAACAGTAGTGCACTATGTAGGGAATAGGGTGCCATTCTGTTCAACAGTAGTGCAATATGTAGGGAATAGGGTGCCATTGGAGAATCAACTTTTCTTTCTGAGCTGACTGTTTTATCTGCTCAACTCTCTTGCCAGAAGCCCGGCGACAGCCAAGCAAATAACAGCCATATTACAGTTTCTCGTACAAGCAATTTTAACGTATCTATAGCAGGGACAGCAACGCTCAAATGCATTTACAGAACTTCTGATCATTTTTTTCTTTTGCCTTAGTACTTGACTTGCATATCTTAGACCACCTTTTGCAAAACTTTAAATATAAATGTCATTAGTGAATAAAACATTATATTGTGGGATTGTGTTTCTGTGCGCCAATGGAACGTCTACAAAACAATGAATAAACCAGCCTATGTATTGAATACATGGACTTGGATTGTGATGATACCAAAGAATTAATCCTACACAAAAATTCCTATTTTTTAGGAATAATATTTGATTTGATGAGTATGAAATTGTCTGGTGAAATATGCATAAAAGGAAAGTCATAATTCTGCACCTTTGGATAGTTTTACTTCCAATTTTGATCGTCATGATTTTGTGACTGCAAATGTTTAGTGGATCTACTGGCATTTTTAAAAGACAGACTCATTTCTGTTTTGTCTGCTTAGACTCAAGAGATAAGTATGGTTGTGTTAATCTTTTTGCAGACAGTCGTGTTCTTTTGACTGTATTATCTATTTTGATGAATGTATTTATGTTTTGAGAAGGCAACTACATTTACTGTTTTGCAAAAGACCACAGAGTTTAGTGTCTTGTGAACTCTTTTGATAATCGACAGAATTGTTCCAAGAATCGGGAATCAAGGTAAGACCCAAGTGAAGACCGTGTGAAGTAACAATGTTTATTGTAACACCAAGGGCAGGCAAACAACAGATCAAGGCAGGCAGGCTCAGGGTCAGGCTCAGGGTCAGGGTAGGCAGAGGTCAATAATCCAGAGGTGGGACAAAGGTACAGGACGGCAGGCTCAGGCTCAGGGTCAGGGTCAGGGTAGGCAGAGGTCAATAATCCAGAGGTGGGACAAAGGTACAGGACGGCAGGCTCAGGCTCAGGGTCAGGGTCAGGGTAGGCAGAGGTTAATAATCCAGAGGTGGGACAAAGGTACAGGATGGCAGGCAGGCTCAGGGTCAGGCTCAGGGTCAGGGTCCGGGTAAGGGTAGGCAGAGGTCAGTAATCCAGAGGTGGGACAAAGGTACAGGACGGCAGGCAGGCTCAGGGTCCGGGACAGGCAGAGTGGTCAGCTGGGTGGGTACAAGGTCAGGACAGGCAAGGGTCAAAAACCAGGAGGACGAGAAAAAGCGAGGCAGGGAAAAAGACAGGAGCTGACAGGACAAACGCTGGTAAGCTTGACAAACAAGACGAACTCGCAACAGACAAACAGAAAACACAGGTATAAATACCCAGGGGATAAGTGGGGAAGATGGGCGACACCTAGAGGGGGTGGAGACAAGTATAAGGACAGGTGAAACAGATCAGGGCGTGACAGTTTAAGAAAATATGTACTTCGCAGCGCTCATTTATGCTTATGCAGACGAAAATAGATTAATTCTGCCCTGATGCGATTGCTTGCCTGCCCCCTCCCCTTTCCCCCTCTCCACTTCCTGTTCCTCTCCAGCCTGCCCCACAGCTCCATAGTGTCAAGGATTGCATCTCAAATGGAACCCTATTCCCTATGTAGTGCACTACTTTTGACCAGGACCCATAGTGGTCTGGTACAAAGTAGTGCACTATGTAGGGAATAGGGTGCCATTTGGGACTGACTCGACATTGCCTTCATTTCTATGGGATTCAGTTAATGAGCACTAGGTGTTTCAGATCAACGTCAGCTTTCAGAGGCTGTGTCAAAAGCTTGTAAGCCCCTCTCTCCCCTGTGCGATCAGCACTGCAGCGACGAGATGAAATGTGTGTGTGTTGGGGTGTGTGTGTTGGGGTGAATGTGTGTCTGTTCTATTGTGTGTGTGTGTGTGTGTCTATCTGCCTGTGTGTGTGTCTGTATGCCTGTGTGTGTGTGTGTGTGTGTGTGTGTGTGTGTGTGTGTGTGTGTGTGTGTGTGTGTGTGTGTGTGTGTGTGTGTGTGTGTTTGTCTGTGAGTCTGTGTGTGTATATGTGAGTGTGTGTGTGTCTGTGTGTACGTGTGTGTGTGTGTGTGTGTGTGTCTATGTGGCTGTCTGCCTGTGTGTGTGTGTGTGTGTGTGTGTGTGTGTGTGTGTGTGTGTGTGTGTGTGTGTGTGTGTGTGTGTTTGTGTTGGGGGTGAATGTGTGTCTGTTCTATTGTGTGTGTGTGTGTGTGTGTGTGTGTGTGTGTGTGTGTGTGTGTGTGTGTGTGTGTGTGTGTGTGTGTGTGTGTGTGTGAGTCTGTGTGTGTCTATGTGGCTGTCTGCCTGTGTGTGTGTGTGTGTGTGTGTGTGTGTGTGTGTGTGTGTGTGTGTGTGTGTGTGTGTGTGTGTGTGTGTGTGTGTGTGTGTCGTCTGTGTGTGTGTGTGTGTGTGTGTGTGTGTGTGTGTGTGTGTGCGTTTCTCTGTGTGTGTGTATATGTCTGTCTGTCTGTCTGTCTGTCTGTCTGTCTGTCTGTCTGCCTGTCTGCCTGCCTGCCTGCCTGCCTGCCTGCCTGCCTGCCTGCCTGTGTGTGTATATATATGTGTGTATGTGTGTCTGTGCGTGTGTGTGTGTCTGTTTGTCAGTGTGTCTCACTGTCATGTCAGCCTGAACCCCTATTGGTCCAAACATCACATGTTCCTAAATGGCCACCAAAGCCGCGACCCCTGAGGGGTCCCCAAACATCAAGTCAATCTGCTGGCTGTGCATAGCTTACATTTAAATGTTTTGTCATTTAGCAGATGCTCTTATCCAGAGCCACTTACCGGAGCAATTAGGGTTAAATGCTTTGTTCAAGACCATAACAGATTCCTTTCACCTAGTCAGCGCAGGGATTCGAACCAACACACCTTTCGGTTACTGGCTCAAAGCTCTTAACCGCTAACCGTTAGGCTACCTGCCGCCCTCTCTGCAGCTCCATGGTATTTTCACGGCTCCAACTGCACCACACACACACACACACACACCACACACACACACACACACACACACACACACACACACACACACACACACACACACACACACACACACACACACACACACACACACACACACACCTAACTGGGGCCGTATGGCGCACTTTCAGAACACGTCCGCTGCCATCTGTACATCCCTGAGGGAGTAGATTATTATATTATGTGCTATGTTGTAATAAAGCTGCTCTGTTTTTGAAGTTGTTATGAAAAATTAATGTGTTTTAAGAGGGCTACTTGTGCTTACTAGTAGTATAGAGGCTTCTCTCTCAATTGATTAATTGATAAATATGTGCATGGAAATGGTGACCTTTTAAGAGATGTTGGGAAGGGAGTGTTTTTGTGGAGTGCATTACAGTACGGCGGTCTACTGTTTCATCTGATCCCAGATCTGCTGACAGTGATTTATATTGGTCAAACTAACACTAACACAATGAACCTCACTATGATACAAATGGCTGTTCCCAAGATGTAATTTAGCTTGGGTGAATGTAGCGCTCGGTTGAAAATATATATGGTCATTCCTTTAATATTCATGCCCTTGTTTCTCCTCGTAATACTCTGTTCGGGTCATTTTTCCTCAGAAATTAGATTTGAGTCGAGCTCTGTTACACTGATATTACCATATGTTTTATTGATTACGCCATGTTCCTTTGGAAGACAAATTATGTTTGTATTGCCGGGCAAACCAAGAACTCCCCCCAATAATGCGGCCTCTACCCCCACTCCCTCAGCAAATTGAACAGATTGATTGAGATTAGGGCGACGTTTAAAAATAGTATAATAACTAATTGTACAAACTCAGTAATTAACCCCTTACATAATATGACATGCCTAGGGAAATGTACGTGCTTAGGAGGCTGTAGCTGGTTAGCGATGTCTCTGGTAATTAATGTCCTATTAGAAGATACAGAAATAGAACATTCTAAGAATCGAATAGAATTCTGTCTCATTCAATGATGTATTATGGGGTGACTATTGTGATTGGCGGTGATAAACACACTGTTTGCATAGAATGCCGGTTTGACTAAACATGTTCACATCATATAACTACTGATGCTAGACGGAGAACCTTGACCTTCACGAGGCCAATGAGAGCCTTACTCATCACCGCATGTGGAAGTAATTCATGTTTCACGCACCGGAAAGCAATAGTCAGGTTTCAAAGTTTTTTGTTTTGCCTCAAAATAGTACTAAAACGTACAAACATAAAACCCAGCTACCCACTATATTAAGAACAGATCATGTTCCACAGTTCAGTGGTTTGGTATTTGTTTGTTATCACTTTATTTGAACTGTACATCTTAACAGCTTCCCAATATTGTCATAAACATAACAAATGTCTGTCTTGTCACTTGACACTCAGTGACAAGACATATTTGTTGTCATGTTTATGACAAACATAGGACTTTTAAAAGTGGTCAGTTTTGGTCAGTAAAATAATATTGTATTGGACACTATATGGACATTATAATTTCATGATACTAAACACATAGATGCCTTGGTTGCTCCCCTGCAGTAATAGTCTCATTAAACAGCATTGGCAACTGAACATGATGTTGAACACACACTCCCACCAATCACAAGATCAAATGAACAGCGAGAGTAGCTTCAGGGGCCAGGTAAAATCTGGCAAAATCTCCAACAGTTCTCAGCTAAGCCTCCAGCAGGTGACCTGACATTTCCAATCGGTTGTGCGTCCCAGAGCCCTAGTCGAAAGTAGTGCACTATATAGGGAATAGGGTGCCATAGGGCTCTGGTTAAAGGTAGTGCACTATATAGGGAATAGGGTGCCATTTGGGATGCAGACGAGGCTTTGCAGATAGGAATAAAGCATTGTCCTAATTGTAACCCCGAGCTACAATAACAAGCATGACATTGTATTTAAAGGAGAAAACATGGTGAATCACATGGTGAATTACTTATTGATGATATTTGGGCAGCACGGTACCAAATATATTATATATTATGGTACCAAAATATATTATGGTACCAAATATATTATGTATCAAACCTGGGATCGAAGACTTAGTCTCCGACTTCTCTCTCTCAGAGATGTTGTTGAGCCCTGCTAGGTTCGGTAACATGCTATATATATATATATATGTTTTGGGATGACAGATATGAAGTCATCCATGTTTTACATTGATGTACTGGAACATTGTAACTAATACTTATTCAGCATAGTAACACAATCAAGTTGAGGATGAGATACCAGGTATCTGCTTTAATAATGCTCTTATAATGCTCTTATAATGCTCTTATAATGCTCTTATAATGCTCTTATAGCAGGAATTCTGTAGAGCAGGACAGGTGATAACGTTGTCAACAAAATATATTCCACACCAGGAGACCCGAAATGAGGAGGGCTCTCAGCCAGAGACTCCTCAGTTATGAGGAGAGCTCTCAGCCAGAGACTCCTCAGTTATGAGGAGAGCTCTCAGCCAGAGACTCCTTGGTTGAGCAGATTGACATCACGATGGGGGCAGCTGGGGCTCTCAAGCACCTCCCACTAATTTTCATGAACAAACACCATCTAAAATCCCAGCACGCTACGCCTGCTGCCGAGACCAAAAATAGCTCCATACTTCAATCGAAAAATAACGTCTTACCAGTCTGCCACTTTTCTCTGATGTTGTTGCTTATTGGCTGTGGCAAGCTCGTGCAAAGGAAAAGGGTTATAAATAAACCTTAAAAAGGAGGCAATCTGCAATTGGTACATCATTTTAGACTTTTAAATTAATGATTTACGCATAGCTATTGATTCTGGAAGAATATAACATAAATGCTTAATGAGCTTATTTCAAATGTTTTACTCCATCAGAAGCCAAAATATAAGTACTGTATAGCTTCAAAATATGGTTTAAACTATCATTTTGATCTCATGGATGGTCAGTCCTTGTATCCATAGCTCCGTCTATGAATTTGAGTGGTTACGTTTCTCCAGCCCCATACCTCAGCTTCCCCCCAAAAAGTTGTTGTTTGAATCCCAAATTGCCCCTTTAAAGACGAATGTAAGAGGAGATGGTGGTAAATATACAGAGGCTGAGAAGAGTAAGCTAATTTTCCTTCTTCCCTAAATAGCACAAGGGGCTTAAAAAGCAAAGTAATTACTTGCGAGTTCACAGGAGGAGAAAATTATGTGGTAATTGGATTTTTTCCAAAAACATATGCGGGTACTCTGCAGGTATAAGGCATTTACTATTGCTAATTATGTCAAGAATTATGATCCTCTGTCTCTATTAGGCTGAACTCTAACAGCTAGCCCGAATAATGAATTGTGAATAGAGGTAAGATACAGTACAGCTGAACAGCTGGACTCAAGGTAATATATGTAGCCTATCGGGTAATAATGCCTAACAGGTAATAATGCCTAACAGGTAATAATGCCTATCAGGTAATAATGACTAACAGGTAATAATGTCTAACAGGTAATAATGTCTAAGTAATAATGCCTAACAGGTAATAATGTCTAACATTTAATAATGTCTAACAGGTAATAATGTCTAAGTAATAATGTCTATCAGGTAATAATGCCTAACAGGTAATAATGCCTAACAGGTAATAATGCCTAACATGTAATAATGCCTAACAGGTAATAATGCCTAACAGGTAATAATGTCTAACAGGTAATAATGCCTAACAGGTAATAATGCCTATCAGGTAATAATGCCTAACAGGTAATAATGCCTAACAGGCAATAATGCCTAACAGATAATAATGCCTAACAGGTAATAATGTCTATCAGGTAATAATGCCTAACAGGTAATAATGCCTATCAGGTAATAATGACTAACAGGTAATAATGTCTATCAGGTAATAATGTCTAAGTAATAATGCCTAACAGGTAATAATGTCTAACATGTAATAATGTCTAACAGGTAATAATGTCTAAGTAATAATGTATATCAGGTAATAATGCCTAACAGGTAATAATGCCTAACAGGTAATAATGCCTATCAGGTAATAATGCCTAACAGGTAAGAATGCCTAACAGGTAATAATGCCTAACAGGTAATAATGCCTAACAGGTAATAATGTCTAACAGGTAATAATGCCTAACATGTAATAATGCCTAACAGGTAATAATGCCTAACAGATAATAATGCCTAACAGGTAATAATGTCTATCAGGTAATAATGCCTAACAGGTAATAATGCCTAACAGGTAGTAATGTCTAACAGGTAATAATGCCTAACAGGTAATAATGCCTAACAGGTAATAATGTCTAACAGGTAATAATGTCTAAGTAATAATGTCTAACAGGTAATAATGCCTATCAGGTAATAATGCCTAACAGGTAATAATGCCTAACAGGTAATAATGCCTAACAGGTAATAATGCCTAACAGGTAATAATGTCTAACAGGTAATAATGCCTAACAGGTAATAATGCCTAACAGGTAATAATGCCTAACAGATAATAATGCCTAACAGGTAATAATGTCTATCAGGTAATAATGCCTAACAGGTAATAATGCCTAACAGGTAGTAATGTCTAACAGGTAATAATGCCTAACAGGTAATAATGCCTAACAGGTAATAATGTCTAACAGGTAATAATGTCTAAGTAATAATGTCTAACAGGTAATAATGCCTATCAGGTAATAATGTCTAACAGGTAATAATGCCTATCAGGTAATAATGTCTAAGTAATAATGCCTAACAGGTAATAATGCCTATCGGGTAATAATGCTTAACAGGCATTAATTTGCTTAGTGTTGGACTATCAAAATATGCATGTGGCTGTGCATAACCTAGTCTATTTTTATTTCACCGTGTTGGTGGCAGTGCAGAGTCTAACACAAGATGAGTCCACTTGCTATTCAATTCTCCTTTTACAGCGAAATATTGTAACTGTACCAACACCCATTCTCATTTGTTAGCTTTTGACTGCCCACTCCACTTTATTTTGCTATTGTAGTGTAACATTTTTTTATTTTAATCATAGTGCTCTGGGATACTGACAGCTCTGAAGTCATCGCCTTCAATGGGCATTTCTTGTGACAAAAGCTCAAGGCGGCAGTTGACATTATTTGAAAAGGTCACCCTCTCTGCCATGTTGTAGAACGTAAAAGACGGCCCAGACACATCAAGGTCAAAGCTAATGGATCTTCAGTGATGCCCTGTTAGGCTGCCGTCTGGGTTTGATCAGCTTATGCAATCAAATTGCCAAAAAAGGGTCATCAATAAAAGTGGGGAAGTCAATTGGAGCGTTAATTAATCACTCTGTGGACGTGTTAACGAGAACAACGAACGACATTCATGCAGACGAGATACATCTCTATGAATGGGCACAATTAGATATGAAAGAGTTCTCTCAGGGCAAGGCAATGTTAGAGAGATGCTGGCAACACTAACACTCCCAGAGCAGTGTAATTGGCCATATGTCAAGACTACTCTTAGTGTGTTAGCCTACCACCCCTCTAGGTTACTGCACATAGATACAGTATGAAATGTAGGGTGAATTCAGAAAAAGTGGGACACTTTATATATATATTATATATATATATTTTATATCCGAAACATACAATATACTTGCAGTGAAGCCTCTCAACAACTACATCATACCAGTCATCCAACAGATTCCCATTCAGAGCGACACACAGAAGCATCCTGGGTCAATGCCCTGCTCAAGGGCACGTTGACAGACTCCCACCATGCCAAAAAAACGTGGGACACTTTTTTCATTCCCATCTCCTGTAACCTCTTTTGACATCTTTCCAACATATTAGCCCAACAACACATTTCTGAAATATTCAAGATGTTTCCTAAATCACACAAATGGGACAAATTATTATATCATATTCACAGGAGGCATTACACACACATTGAGCCAAAACCATATTTTCAGTTCACGTTTGGTAAACTGGGACATCAGGTTAGATAGATAAACTGGGACACCATTATTATAGTCCTAATTGTACCCCGATGACAATTAAATTCACACTTTGTTGTTACATTATCATCTTGATAATAAATGTATCAGAAATGTATCATGTGTTAGGATAACTCGTTGGATAGATGTTGAAAGAGGTTACAGAAGACGGAAATGCAAAAAGTGTAAAAAAAGAAAAAAACTGAATTCACCCTACTATAGTTCTGTTTGGTACAGTACCATTGTACTCTGGAATACATGTAATTAAAACAGGATAACAGTACTACTATAGTTCTATTTGGTACAGTACCATTGTACTCTGGAATACATGTAATTTAAACAGGATAACAGTACTACTATAGTTCTGTTTGGTACAGTATCATTGTACTCTGGAATACATGTAATTAAAACAGGATAACAGTACTACAAGAGCAGGAGTCCTACCTAACCTAAGTACGGGGGGTCCCTAATGTAAACTGGATGTCTTTCCTCCATTGGAAAAGCCTATAAGACTGTCCCACTTTAGCTACTCCATGATGTCCTACTTTAGTTAGCTATGGTTGGTAAAGCAGGACAACAAAATGTCAACATAATATTGGCAACTTTTTGGAATGTATTTTGATGCACCAGCACATTTACATCACAATTTGAACAGTGCATTAGTGATGACAGTTCAATAACCTTAACATCAAAACAGAAAAAAAGATAAGATGATAAGCTAGCTAATACTGCTAAAAGTACAGTTAGCTAACTTGCTTAACATTGACATATGGTCAGAGTAGCTACATTCTCCATATTGATACGTTTGTAATGGTAAAACATTTGTTGTCATTGGTTGAAAAAGTAGAAGGTTGGCAGTAAACAACGCAACTCAAGGTAACAACATTTTCTCAGGTTCCCACTTGTAATTCCGATTTGGAGGGTCGTTCAAGTGAAATCTCCCACTGTGAACTAAGAGCTTCCGATAACTCCGATTGCATATGAACGTGGCAGTGGTCACAGATCTCACACAAGAGATACACATAGCAAGTTGTGGGCAATTATACAATGGGTGGGTCTAATCCTGAATACCGATGTGTTTTAACCGCATTCCAGACAGTTTCTATTCCATAAATTACCACCGGCTAAATCTAATGTATGATGTTAAAATGCCTATTTACCCTGTTCCATCTGACCCTGTCTCATCAGCCCAGCCAGGCAATTTATAAACTTGATCTCCACTATAAAAAGCATCTAGACATTATCGCACATTTCTTTAAGACTAACATTTAGTTTTCAACAGAAAATTTGTATAAACCTTGCTGTCTGTCTCTCTGACATTTGCAACATTGTTTCAATATTGAAATTCGATCTCCAGCTGTCCCATAGTAATGAATGTGTCGGGAGTCGGTACAAAACAGACAGGCAGGCAGCCGGTCAAATTCCTGAATCAGCTGGCATCATTTTTATGGATATATACATAGAAATGTAAACTGAAAAAAGGTCAAATGAAATGAAGTGCAGGTAGTTTGCAGTCTTTCCAGCTTCAGTTTGAAGTGATTGTGTTAGCTGTGTTGTTGGCTAGCTCCTCTGAACAACAGTATCCTGACGAGTGAGCACATTTTCTATGCCAGGCGAAATCATGCCTCATTAGCTTATTGTTATGGATGTATCCAAATAAATGTCACTAGAAAACAGCAATTACAAATGCAGCTACTTTGCTGTTATTCTGGCTGCGCTTTTTTGACGTGACTGTAAGTTAGCCGTAGTTGGCTAGCTAGCAAGCAAGGGATAAGAAAGTTGCCAGTATGGCAATGGAACATTTAGAACGAACGACTGGGTCGCGTCCATAGATAGAGAACATAAAGACTGAACGACTGGGTCGCGTCCATAGATACAGAACATAAAGACTGAACGACTGGGTCGCGTCCATAGATACAGAATATAAAGACTGAACGACTGGGTCGCGTCCATAGATAGAGAACATAAAGACTGAACGACTGGGTCGCGTCCATAGATACAGAACATAAAGACTGAACGACTGGGTCGCGTCCATAGATACAGAACATAAAGACTGAACGGCTGGGTCGCGTCCATAGATACAGAACATAAAGACTGAACGACTGGGTCGCGTCCATAGATACAGAACATAAAGACTGAACGACTGGGTCGCGTCCATAGATACAGAACATAAAGACTGAACGACTGGATCGCTCCATAGATACAGAACATAAAGACTGAACGACTGGGTCGCGTCCATAGATACAGAACATAAAGACTGAACGACTGGGTCGCGTCCATAGATACAGAACATAAAGACTGAACGACTGGGTCGCGTCCATAGATACAGAATATAAAGACTGAACGACTGGGTCGCGTCCATAGATACAGAACATAAAGACTGAACGACTGGGTCGCGTCCATAGATACAGAACATAAAGACTGAACGACTGGGTCGCGTCCATAGATACAGAATATAAAGACTGAACGACTGGGTCGCGTCCATAGATACAGAACATAAAGACTGAACGACTGGGTCGCGTCCATAGATACAGAACATAAAGACTGAACGACTGGGTCGCGTCCATAGATACAGAACATAAAGACTGAACGACTGGGTCGCGTCCATAGATACAGAACATAAAGACTGAACGGCTGGGTCGCGTCCATAGATACAGAACATAAAGACTGAACGACTGGGTCGCGTCCATAGATACAGAACATAAAGACTGAACGACTGGGTCGCGTCCATAGATACAGAACATAAAGACTGAACGACTGGGTCGCGTCCATAGATACAGAACATAAAGACTGAACGACTGGGTCGCGTCCATAGATACAGAACATAAAGACTGAACGACTGGGTCGCGTCCATAGATACAGAACATAAAGACTGAACGACTGGGTCGCGTCCATAGATACAGAACATAAAGACTGAACGACTGGGTCGCGTCCATAGATACAGAACATAAAGACTGAACGACTGGGTCGCGTCCATAGATACAGAACATAAAGACTGAACGACTGGATCGCTCCATAGATACAGAACATAAAGACTGAACGACTGGGTCGCTCCATAGATACAGAACATAAAGACTGAACGACTGGGTCGCGTCCATAGATACAGAACATAAAGACTGAACGACTGGGTCGCGTCCATAGATACAGAACATAAAGACTGAACGACTGGATCGCTCCATAGATACAGAACATAAAGACTGAACGACTGGGTCGCGTCCATAGATACAGAACATAAAGACTGAACGACTGGGTCGCGTCCATAGATACAGAACATAAAGACTGAACGACTGGATCGCTCCATAGATACAGAACATAAAGACTGAACGACTGGGTCGCGTCCATAGATACAGAACATAAAGACTGAACGACTGGGTCGCGTCCATAGATACAGAACATAAAGACTGAACGACTGGGTCGCGTCCATAGATACAGAATATAAAGACTGAACGACTGGGTCGCGTCCATAGATACAGAACATAAAGACTGAACGACTGGGTCGCGTCCATAGATACAGAACATAAAGACTGAACGACTGGGTCGCGTCCATAGATACAGAACATAAAGACTGAACGGCTGGGTCGCGTCCATAGATACAGAACATAAAGACTGAACGACTGGGTCGCGTCCATAGATACAGAACATAAAGACTGAACGACTGGGTCGCGTCCATAGATACAGAACATAAAGACTGAACGGCTGGGTCGCGTCCATAGATACAGAACATAAAGACTGAACGACTGGGTCGCGTCCATAGATACAGAACATAAAGACTGAACGACTGGGTCACGTCTCTGGCAACCGAACCGATAGAACGAACAACCAGCCGGCTTGGGTAGCAACCCTAGATTTGTGTTGGGACTATATCTTGTGGATGGGTGAAATAGTATGATTAAATTCATCAGAATAACGTTTTTAATGAAAATATGTCAATCATTATTTGAATATGTTGGTAACCCGTTTTATAAAAGTGATAATGCCCTCGAAGCTGGTGTTTGGAGGATATTTTGGCACGGTTTAACAACACCCGTGCCAATATATCCTCCAAACACCTGCTTCGAGAGTATTATCCCTTAATGAAACAACGGAAGCCTGTTCATTTTCCATGTTGGAAGCGAAGTGGGTGGGGGGACCGTTGGGCGATGCTAGCATGGGCAAAGGACATGAACAGGGCGGAACCAAATTTGGAATAAACTGAACCTAATTCAAATACTCCGCAATGCATGGCTCTAGCAAGCGTCCGAATGTATACATTAAAAGGATCTCGGCCGTAACTGTGTGCTTTTTGGGGTGAGCTTCCTGTTTGAAGCATGCTATGCCCCCCTCTATGAAGGGATGTGGTTTCTCTGCAAGGGCTTAGTAGCAATAGTTTTGATTTTCACTTGTCACACCAATAAATCAACACATTAGCATTAAGCTGTCCCAGTTTATATGAAGTCCCACTTTTTCTGAATTCACCCTACTGAAAGAAAAAATAAAATAATACTATGTTTTTAAAAAGAATGTGATACCAGTTTTGTCACTTGCATATGTGACAAATATGAGAGAAAATATGCACTGTCGTGCTATAGAGAAATTAGAGAAAACTCATTCACATTCATAGATGTTATTGCTAATGCAAGCATGAATTAATCTCTAACGATTCGAGAGACATGTTCAACAAGAGGACAGAATGTGTTGTTTATGAAAGCCACAACAAACCCCCCCCCGACGAGAAACCAGAGTCTGTCATTAAAACCAAACTTTGAATTTATTCAGTCTCACACTGAGAGACAGGGGTCATTTACCCTCTATATAGGCGGCTCATGAATATGGTAATGAAATGCAAAACATGTTGTAAAAGACAATCCAGGTCCAGGTGTATGACATTCCCTCTCCATTCGCCGGTTTCAAGTGAAGCCGATCCAAACAGTATGAGTCACGGTGTAGCCGGTCGTCTCCATTCGCTGACATCCCCATGACAACCAAACCCCTCTCTCTCTCTCTCTCTCTCTCTCTCGTTCTCTCTCTCGCTCTCTCTCTCTCGCTCTCTCTCTCTCACAGGAGCACCAGGAGTTCTTGGATGTATCATCATTATTGCATCCACTCAGGGAATAGAAAGAGCAAGGGAGAGAGAGAATAAGGGAGGTAGGGAAAGAAAGATTATGGGGGGAGGGAAGGGCAAACTATCAGGAAATAAACACAATGAAGAGACCACACTTTACTGTATAGCAGCAAATAATTCATCCAACGTTTCGAGTTTGCTGTGGAAAAAAAATCTAGGTATATAGCTAGCAATAATATATCCGATTTAGTTGTATGAATGGGCGATTCATGTAGGCTACTACAGGTGGACATTGTTTTCCAGACTGGCTCCCGAGTGGCGCAGCAGTCTAAGGCATTGCATCTCAGTGCTAGAGGCATCACTACAGTCCCTGGTTCAATTCCAGGCTGTATCACAACCGGCTGTGATTGGGAGTCCCATAGGGCGGTGCACAATTGGCCCAGCGTCGTCCGGGTTAGGGTTTGGCCGGGGTAGGCCGTCATTGTAAATAAGAATTTGTTCTTAACTGACTTGCTTAGTTAAATAAAGGTTTTTAAAAAAAGTTGTGTACCACGACTGTCTAGCAATCCAAAGGTTGCGTGTTCAGGTCGCATCAGGGGGACATACAACTGTAACATTTTCGCTAACCCTTCCTCTATAACCCTTTTCCTAACCTTAATCTAATTCACCTAACCTGCTATGTACATTCTCCTAACCTTTGTTGTTAGTTCTCCTAACCTTTTACGTAAATTCTCCTAACCTTTGTGGTTAGTTCTCCTAACCAGTAATGTAAATTCTTTCTGTGTAACTCCTCTGCTGTTACTGTGCAACAAGCAGCCTGGTCTCAGAGAAAGACGTGTAATAATGTACGTTCTCTCGGTTACATCATCGAATCCATTTGATATTTTACGAATGCGTAAGACATATGATACTGATACTAGATGTCCTCTAATTCATTTGATATTGTACAAGCTATATTTTTCATTCATAATGTAGCCTAACGTAACGGAATATATCATACTAAATGGAGAGACACAAATTGACATGCCACATCTTACGAATTTCCATGATGTCAGGCTGTGCTTTCAGAATTTCAATGAAGTACTGTACAGTAGCCCAGGGCTACATCATTATGTAAAAACTATCACAGATATCCAAAAGTTGTCCTTATACCAGTCAATGAATTACTCGCTTTTATTTCCAACCTAAATGATAATGGTAGTCTGTTATCAGGATACTGGCCTAATAAGCTACCTGATAATAACCACAATCATGAGAAACATGCCAGCAAACAATATCTCTGCTACTGTCGTCATTATGTGAAATGGTTTACTCCTTCCTATGAAAGAACACAAATAACTAGTAGGACTACCAATAACATGAACACTGTTTTCATGGACTGAATGCCGTTGTTTTTCTGAATGGACGGGTGTCATTTTAAATTGCGCTGGCCCTGGTCTGTAGTGTCGATACCCGGTGATCTGTGCTCGTACAGTACGCCACAGCGTGCATCACACCAGATAAAAATATCACCTTGCCATCGGTGTTGCTCTGGCAATTAAAGAGTGACGCAATCGAGCGGGCAGGGATGTCAGGTGCTTTGACAGGAATCCATTGTGTTCCCTGTCTATGTTGTTCTAAAGCCAGAGATAGACTCTCGTTCTGACCCCTTCTTTATCTGAGCTGACCAGAAGCAGTTAGGACAGGGGTTTGGAATACACACGGAGGCCAGGGATGAGTTTATTTGTGGAGGGGGTGATGTGTATGTGCATTGTTTCAGCCCCAAGGCCAAAGCTCAGAACCCGCTGTGCCGCTACTGTAGATGGGCGATATATAAATAGCCAGCTGAAGAGGAGAGGGGCACTCTTTTTCTCTTTCCTTAGGTTAATATCGCATGCAAGCCATTTTAGAGGTCTCCTGTGTTCAACATTTAAAAGAGACTAGAGAGAAAGAAATAGATAATGACTCCCACAGAATAACAATGTTTTTCCGGCCCCCTCAGTCGATCCTCGAGAACAGGTTCAGTCTAAATTCACTTATCTCTCATTTAAAACCAGTGCTTATTGACAGTGAAGCATGCTCAGTCTGCCATCTGTTTCCTTGGTTTTTTCATATTTTCAAACATCCCTTTTTTAGGTTATCATAAAGAGGAATATGTACTTAGTCATAATAGGGCTGTTGTTGGAACAGTCGTCTGTGTTGTATCATATCAATCAATTTGACTCTATTTGTCTGCTCATTTGAATCAGCAGTCCAAGCTTTGTTATGGAACTTTTTCAAGCAGTGACCTATATTCAAAGCACCAGGTTTAAAAGGCTATTTGGATGTAGACATCCAACAATGGAATGCACCTCCATCACTTGATGATCTGGCCAAGAGAAGACATATCTTTTGGCAAAAATAATTGGTCCCAACACCGACCCTTGCGGGACACCAGAATCTCAAGCTGACTCCTCACATCTGGCCTAACCTTGAGTGACAGGTTGAGAAATAGAGTCCTTAAAAAGCTGAGCTATGGAGCCACTTTTCTAGTCCAGTAGGACTTATTGATCAGTGACAAGCCATATGAGAGAAGCTGAACAAGGTTACAGACGTGATCGGGAAAAGGTTTTAGAGAAATACCTGTAGCTTACATTTACATTTACATTTAAGTCATTTAGCAGACGCTCTTATCCAGAGCGACTTACAAATTGGTGCTGTCTACAAAAGAGTAGACAGATATACCCAGTAGTCCTTGGGGGAGCTTGAAGAGTTATTATGCTTGTACCGTAGGACATGAAATCAAATGAAGTTTTATTGGTCACATACACATATTTAGCAGATGTTATTGCGGGTGTAGCGAAATGCTTGTGTTCCTAGTTCCAACAGTGCAGTAGTATCTAACAGTGCAGTAGTATGTAAAAAACGATTCACAACAATACACACAAATCTAAAAGTAAAATAATTAAGAAATAGATAAATATTAGATTGAGCAATGTCGGGTGGCATTGACTAAAATACAGTAGAATAGAATACAGTATATACATATGAGATGAGTAAAGCAGTATGTAAACATTATTTAAACATTATTAAAGTGACTAGTGTTCCATTATTAAAAGTGGCCAGTGATTCCAAGTCTATGTATATAGGGCAGCAGCCTCTAAGGTGCAGGGTTACGTAACCAGGTGTAAGCTGGCTAGTGATGGCTATTTAACAGTCTGATGGCCTTAAAGATAGAAGCTGTTTTTCAGTCTCTCGGTCCCAGCTTTGATGCACCTGTACTGACCCCGCCTTTTGGATGATAGCGGGGTGAACAGGCAGTGTCCTTGATTATCTTTTTGGCCTTCCTGTGACATCAGGTGCATGTAGGTGTACAGGAGGGCTGGTAGTTTGCCCCCGGTGATGCGTTGGGCAGACCACTATTGTAGGGTAGGTATTCCCACCCAGGGGTACACGCAATGCCGTCGGGGGTACGCCAAATAAAAATGTGATAGAATTATTTTTTTTTATAAACATTTCAAACAGTCCATTTATATTTTCCGTCGGGGCTATACATTTGGGTGAGTTTTTTTCTCGCCTGAGTCGCCTCGTTTCACTGGCAAAAATAAAATAATTAACATCCAATCACATTAACTGTTACTCTCTCGTGGGAATTCCACTAACGGTCTGTATGTAGCCAAACGTAGCTGCTGTTCATGTTGGTATCTGTACTGATGGCGCAAAAGCCATGACAGGGAGACATAGTGGAGTGGTAACGCACGTGCAAGTAGTTGCTCCCAACGCCACTTGGGTCCACTGCAGCATCCACCGAGAGGCTCTTGCAGCCAAGGGAATGCCTGACAGCTTGAAAGATGTTTTGGACACTACAGTGAAAATGGTTAACTTTGTTAAAGCAAGGCCCCTGAACTCTCGTGTATTTTCTGCACTATGCAATGATATATGCAGCGGCCATATAACGCTTTTACAACATACAGAAGTGCGCTGGTTATCAAGGGGCAAAGTATTGACACGTTTTTTAATTTGAGAGACAAGCTTAAAGTTTTCTTCACTGACCATAATTTTCACTTGTCTGACCGCTTGCATGATGACGAGTTTCTCACACGACTGGCCTATCTGGGTGATGTTTTTTCTCACCTGAAAATTGAGGCTATGATTAAGAAGTTGGAGCTCTTCTCTGTCTGCATTAACAAGGACAACACACAGGTCTTTCCATCATTGTATGATTTTTTTTGTGTGCAAATGAACTCAAGCTTACGGACACTGTCAAATGTGATATAGCGAAGCACTTGAGTGAGTTGGTTTGTGAAATAACACAGGTAATATCCCGAAACGGATGACACCAACAACTGGATTCGTTATCCCTTTCATGCCCTGCCTCCAGTCCACTTACCGATATCTGAACAAGAGAGCCTCATCGAAATTGCAACAAGCGGTTCTGTGAAAATGTTATTTAATCAGAAGCCACTGACAGATTTATGGATTGGGCTGCGCTCAGAGTATCCTGCCTTGGCAAATCACGCTGTTAAGATACTGATGCCCTTTGCAACCACTACCTACGTGAGAGTGGATTCTCGAACCTCACTAGCATGAAAACTAAATATAGGTACAGACTGTGTGTGGAAAATGATTTAAGACTGAAACTCTCTCCAATACAACCTGACATTGCAGAGTTATGTGCATCCTTTCAAGCACACCTTTCTCATTAACCTGTGGGGAGTTATTCACAATTTTTGATGAACAAATAAGGTTTTATATGTAAGATGGTTAAATAAGAGCAAAATTATTGATTATTATTATATTATTATTTGTGCCCTGGTCCTATAAGAGCTCTTTGTCACTTCCCACAAGCCGGGTTGTGACAAAAACTCACACTCATTCTTATGTTTAATACATGTATTGTATAGTGTGTGTGTGGCAGGCTTACAATGATGGCAAAAAAACTACATATAAGAGTGCAATGACCCTGGTGCTAGAGGGGACGCAGCTGGATTTTGAATGTTTGAAGGGGTACGGGACTATAAAAAGTTTGGGAACCACTGCTGTAGGGGATACCTCGTCAGTTGTAAAACTGAATGCATTCAACTAAAAGGTGTCTTCCACATTTAACCCCCAACCCCTCTGAAAAAGAGAGGTGCAGAGGGCTGCCTTAATCGACATCCACGGCATCCCGGGGAACAGCCTTGCTTAGGGGAAGAACAACAGATTTTTTACTTTGTCTGCTCAGGGATTTGATCCAGCAACCTTTTGTTCACTGGCCCAATGCTCTAACCACTAGTCTACCTACTCCCCCCCCCCCCCTAATACCTGAGTGCAATTATCAATTGCAGTTGTGGATATATACTTGTTACGTCACTTTGCTTGTGATGTACACTTACAGCTCACACACCGTACTGCTGCTGTCCCCTTGGGATTCTTCAGATGCTTAAAGTAGAATGAGACGGTAGTCTGCTTACCGTAACGAGTGAAACAATTAAGCCTCTCCCACATACTCATATCACATCCACAGAAAGACTGCTATTTCGGCTTTAAACTCAAAAGCCGATCAATATGCCACCCACAATATGCATCTCATTGAAAGGCAATGTCCACTTAAGACGGTTACAGAGGTTGTACTGTATCAATGTGCCTACTACATAAGTGAATTGCTTAAAGTGTATTCAATTGCACCTTTTAAGAAGTAAAACAAAATATGTATTTTTGTTGTGGGCATTGCCTTCTGTAGCCTAATTAAAGAGTTAACGAGGAAGATCGTCACAGGCTCTCTGCTCTATTTTTGTGTTAGTCCTAACACAGGAATGGGGTGGGCTCAATCCCCTGACAAATCTTTTTAAAGCGTTTGAGAAATATCACTTTACTTTGTGGCTGGAATTACACAGATACACTAGACTGCAGTAACCCAGCAGTAAACCAGCTCGCTGTGTGATTAGCATAGATTCAAGTTGTTTTCCATCACACAAAGGAGAGGATCTGACTGTCACACAGGGCCAATATAAGGTTCCCTTGTAGTAATTATTCCTCTTTTCAGCATAGAGAATATATGACAAGAGTCAAAGAAATATTATAAATTCCTAGACCATCTGCCGACTAGTTGCATGGCTAGCTTTTATCTATTAGCTTTGCCTCTGTTCCTCTGGGGCTCCAAGAAAGGCAATAACATGTTGAGACCATCTGCCAACTAGCAGCATGGGAAGCTCTTAGCCTTCTCCTTCTGTTTGTGTGTGTGACCAGTGACCACCACCACTGGCTGAGTCACTAGCTCTCCTCCCGCTGACATTACCCAATGACTTTCTCCTTCTGAGCTGCCAGAAGCATGGACACACTGATCTCCATGGTCATTCTTAATCTCCATCTGGGTTTGGCCTCGCCCTTGGTCCTGGCTGCCTTGTACGCCTGTGAGCGAGCTAGCTAGCTAGCGCTGCCTGTGCAACAGACAGACTGGGCAGGATTCAGAAATTAGCCATAGCGATGTCAGCCGAGTGCTATGGCTGGGACGTCAGAGCTCACAGCTGATCCTCTGTAGACAACATAGGGTTGTTTGGTAATCTGATCTCATCTCAGCCATGTGTCGAGATAATTGATGCCATGTACACTGTATTTTATGCCGTATTCTCCTTCTATATATTGCCAGGTCTCCTTGGAAAATAGGTTTTTAACCTCAAGGAATTTTATCATGGTTAAATGAAGATGAAAATTAAACTATTTCAAAAAAATAATTTTATTAAAATAAAACTAATTCAAAAGTATTTTGAAGGATTATTTGCATTGCAGGTAAACAACTCACCTACGATAAACTTAGACTTTATGAGAAAATGTACCATCAATGAGCTGAAATGTATCTCAAACTAAACCTCAACAGCTTCACAAAGAAAACAGTTCCTGCTTTTTAGAGCCAACATCAAAAGAAATAAAAACTTCCTTATAACAAAACGTTGTCCTTGGACACAAAAAAAGGCGTAGCGGACATTTTGATAGCAGGAATCCCCCCCCCCCCCCCCCCCCCCCAGGAGAACAAGTAAATATAGCCTAAATAAATCTCACCTTCATACACAATCACTGAAGGTCAATACACACAGGCTTATGATTCAGTATGCACTGACACAGTCATCTACTTACGTAACCATGGGGGGAAACAGTCTCTGCCTTGAATTATTCAAATCAAATTAAACGGGAGTGAGTGAAGAAAGGCAAAAAATTATCAAACGCTCGTCTCATTGCTTTGACATACCCGAGTGGCCAGACAAGCATCTGGAGATATACATCACTGACACACTAGACACCAGACAGTTTGAGACACTAGACACCAGGCTGCTGTTTGAGACACTAGACACCAGACAGTTTGAGACACCAGGCTGTTGTTTGAGACACTAGACACCAGACTGCTGTTTGAGACACTAGACACCAGACTGCTGTTTGAGACACTAGACACCAGACTGTTGTTTGAGACACTAGACACCAGGCTGTTGTTTGAGACACTAGACACCAGGCTCCTGTTTGAGACACTAGACACCAGACTGCTGTTTGAGACACTAGACACCAGACTGCTGTTTGAGACACTAGACACCAGACTGTTGTTTGAGACACTAGACACCAGGCTGTTGTTTGAGACACTAGACACCAGGCTCCTGTTTGAGACACTAGACACCAGACTGTTTGAGACACTAGACACCAGGCTGCTGTTTGAGACACTAGACACCAGACTGTTTGAGACACTAGACACCAGACTGCTGTTTGAGACACTAGACTGCTGTTTGAGACACTAGACACCAGACTGCTGTTTGAGACACCAGACTGCTGTGTGAGACACTAGACACCAGACAGTTTGAGACACTAGACACCAGGCTCCTGTTTGAGACACTAGACACCAGACTGTTTGAGACACTAGACACCAGGCTGCTGTTTGAGACACTAGACACCAGACTGCTGTTTGAGACACTAGACACCAGACTGCTGTTTGAGACACTAGACACCAGACTGCTGTTTGAGACACTAGACACCAGACTGCTGTTTGAGACACTAGACACCAGACTGCTGTTTGAGACACCAGACTGCTGTGTGAGACACTAGACATCAGACAGTTTGAGACACTAGACACCAGACTGCTGTTTGAGACACTAGACACAAGACAGTTTGAGACACTAGACACCAGGCTGCTGTTTGAGACACTAGACACCAGGCTGCTGTTTGAGACACTAGACACCAGGCTGCTGTTTGAGACACTAGACACCAGGCTGCTGTTTGAGACACTAGACACCAGGCTGCTGTTTGAGACACTAGACACCAGACAGTTGTTTGAGACACTAGACTGTTGTTTGAGACACTAGGCTGTTGTTTGAGACACTACAATTTTTTTTTTAACATTTTAGTCATTTAGCAGACGCTCTTATCCAGAGCGACTTACAGTAGTGCATGCATACATTTCATACATTTTTTTTCATTTTTTTTCATTTTGTTCATACTGGTCCCCCGTGGGAATCGAACCCACAACCCCGGCATTGCAAACACCATGCTCTACCAACTGAGCCACACAGGACTGTTTGAGACACTAGACACCAGACAGTTTGAGACACTAGACACCAGACAGTTTGAGACACTAGACACCAGGCTGTTGTTTGAGACACTAGACACCAGACAGTTTGAGACACTAGACACCAGACAGTTTGAGACACTAGACACCAGATTGTTGTTTGTATGCTGAGCACCATGACGGCCACGAGGGCCTAATCATTGATGTAGAATTGAATGCAGACATGGGCAGGAAATGATCATGTGACTACAATCAAATCATGGCGAGTCAGTGTACCTGAGTTGATTTGAACAGCTGAGATGTGGAAGTGACGTATTCCATTTTAGATTGACACTTTCAGATAGTATAACACCATACATAGATCTTGAATTGAGCAACGGCATGTTTTTTCTGTTAGTTGTACGTTGGAATGACTGTGAATTGAACCATTTCGTAAGGCTGTTCCATTCAGTTCCTTTCAAGCGCGTGCAAAAGCAGATAGAAAACCTTATCAGTATCAGTATTACACACTCATTCCTCTCCCTTCATCAGGACACACTGAGAACCTACTGTACTGCAGCAAATAGCTTATATTGAGCCATCTGAGAGGGTTAGCATAGCATTAGCATTTCCCCATCATAAAGTGGCCCATTCTGCCTGCCAAGCGGCCACCACAATACAGGCATAAGCACTTGGTGCTGGCAGGTGTTCCATTATATCCTCATAGGCACTTCACTTTTCTGTAATGAGCCTTGCTCTCTGATTACACACACACACACACACACACACACACACACACACACACACAAACTAAATTGTACAGCTAACCTTGTGGGGACACAGAATTCAGTCCCATTCAAAATCCTATTTTCCCTAACCCCTAACCCTAACCCGTACTCTTACCCTAACCCTAACCTTAACCCTAACCTTATCCCAAAAACCTAACCTTAACCCTAACCCTAGCTCCTAACCCTAAAACTAACCCTAGCTCCTAACAACCAACCTTTAACATAATTCCAACCCTAACATGAATTCTAACCTTAACCTTAAACCCCCTAGAAATACCATTTGACCTCTTGGGGACTAACAAAATGTCCCCAGTTGGTCAAATTGTGGTTTGTTTACTATTCTTGTGGTGACTTCTGGTCCCAAGAATAGTTAAACATGTCCACACACACACACACACACACACACACACACACACACACACACACACACACACACACACACACACACACACACACACACACACACACACACACACACACACACACACACACACACACACACACAATCAAACCAAACCATGGCAATACTGCAGCTGTTCCTGCTGCCTCCTCCCTTTAGTGTCTATTGCTCTCCTCCTGTTCCCAGGGCTAAATTCAGTACGGTAATTAACTGCCTCTTTCAATTGGGGACACGCAGGAAAATGGCTAGCTGGTCATCATCTGACCGCTGGTAACATGGTTTGTGAGAACGGTAAGAAGTATGGAGATATCTCCACAAGATTCAAGGTCCATATTCATAAAGCATCACAGAGTAGGAGTGTTGATCTAGAATCAAGTGTTTGGCCTTTGAGATCATAATGAATAAGATTTATATGGACATGGGAAGACATGGCCCTAGACTGGCACTTGTGTTCTGAGATGCTGGTTGTTTGAGAACAGTAACAGTGATGAACTCAAATCTAAGTCAACAGTAGAACTTTTCCCAAGTGAGGTCAGGTAAAAAAATGTAAAACTGAGAGAGGGATTTTCAAAGGTTGCACACTTTACAGAGAGCAACAAAAACCTTCCATTACTTCTATTACTTAACAAAATGTGGGGCGGCAGGTAGCCTAGTGTTTAGAGCGTTGGACTTGTAACTGAAAGGTTGCAAAATTGAATCCCTGAGCCGACAAGGTAAAAATCTGGCATTCTGCCCCTGAACAAAGCAGTTAGGCCACCATTGAAAATAAGAAATTGTTGTAAACTGACCTGCCTAGGTAAAACAACAATGTCCCCATCAAGTTGCTTTGATAGATATTGTCTAGGTCAGTTCATGTTTTAGCAGTTCAGTGATTAATAATGGTATCTGTTTTCAGTACCTTTTGACCCAGTTTTCTTTTCTTTTTTTTTAACGTATTATCCTATTTTACTGACTTAGTCTGCCTGTAAGCTGTAGAATATTGGCACTAGCAATGAACATTTGCTTCCATGAGATTGAGGTCAATGGTGTAGTATTCCAATAGTGTAGCGTTCATACTCATACATGGAACATTCATTTTCATATCAAGACAAAAACGTGTACACAAATAGGGTTTAATAAAAGGACAAGTGCTGTGTTAAATGCATAATTTCCTTTATTCTTGTGACTCAATATATACAATTAAATATAAACATGTAGGCACACATGATGTCTATACAGGCATTTGATTAAAACAGTGTTAATTAAGTATGAAATTCAATAATTCTGGCTTTGAAATTGACTGAAAATAGGCTTGAATTCTTGTAGCATTGGTCTTGAAGCACTTTCCTAACCCACGTAAGACTTTCCTAACCCACGTTACACTTTCCTAACCCACGTAAGACTTTCCTAACCCACGTTACACTTTCCTAACCCACGTTACACTTCACTGATGATGTTTTACTGTACTCTGACGATCCACTTAATTTACTTAAGGAAGGTATTTGAACTGTCATCCTCTAGTTACTTTGGATGAGCCTATTTGCATAAACGTATCTAACTCGATTTAACAACATTATTGACTTGTCCAATATCTTACAGTTTCTCTACTCACTTGCTCTGTATACAAAGCTAGCCAGTGCAGCAATACAAGCTAACTATGAACCCAGAACGCACTGCTTATAGTAACACCTGCCATACTGACAATATATCTACACACATGCCATTCCTTTCATTTCAATTGTCTGCCAAGGTTTTAACAATAAATATAATGTAAAATACACGGTTACATATTGAGTATGATTCTCCAAAATAAAGTGGATGAAACAGATATGTTCAATGTGTACATACGTGACACAGGTCTGCTGAAATGGATAAAGTCAGCTAGAAACATTTGTTTTCCGTGTGAGGGATATTTTAATATTTTTAACTCTCATTCTGTCTTTATCGTAACACACTGATAAATATCACAACTGTCACTATATAGTGTTATATGTTTGCTCTGTCTGCCATTTTGTGACAGTACCTTATTTTGAAAAAGGTAACACAAGTTGTCGACACACACATGTTTACACTCCATGCTTTCTAGGAGCAATGAAATTTAGATTAGTTGAAAAAGTGAATCTATACTTATTTCCTATGTAAAATTGTCTTCCTCCAATTTATGGTAAAATATCATTCCTATTATAAAAATGTAATAAAAAAAAACCTTAAGCTATGTTGACACAAGACATACACATTTGCATATAATGGATGATGATGGTAATAAATATTGTGGTGACAAGGAAATAAATGAATGGCAACCCAATACCTCCAAAGGAAGTGACATCACAAATCACACAGTTTATCTATGTAATATTGCTGTGAAGCTCCTATCTCCCTCTGCCATTGCCCCTGATAGAAGTCTATCGAAAACATCTCAAATGATAACTAACAATGTATATCAATTCGACTGCAACGTAATCTACAACTATGATCTATGATCAAAACTAGTCTCAATACTAAGGAATAGTCTTTGCTACACAATCTTAAAAGGTTTATAGTGCCTTTTTCCATTGTAGTTAATTGTAGTTCTCCTTGTCAAATGGACTATAACACTATAAATATTGGCAAAACATATATTTATCAATGCACATCACACCACCATCAATGGTACAGATCTGACCATAAATCCATGTATGTATAACTTCTCTTGGGGATATTGGGGATACATTGGCCGTAACTTCGAACAGTATAAATAGAAAATATAACCTTCACAAAAAAAATACTAAACTATAAAAATAGAAATAAAAAACAATAGAGTAAAACATTTGTATTTTGTGTTTAAGTACCTAACAGACAGCCTGACAGTTTGACTCCGCTCCTAAGAGTACTGCTCCTGTATAGCAATAATCCTGGGAGCAAAATATGAGTTGGATTCCATTCTAAAACATACATTTCCTGGTCACCATTTTACTCCTTGGCTTCCGTCAATGTTTTGCAGACATAAAAATCTAGTGGTTTCTAAAATGTCAGCTATGGGATCCATGCATCTCTCGGACTGCCTCTGTTTAGCTCAGCTCTGTCTGTCTCTGGGGTTTTCGTGGAGGTTAGGGGTCTCTGGGGGCTAGGGGAAGGTTGCCAAGCACTGGTGCTGATTAGTGTTGAGACCTCGAACGGATGCAATTCTACAGTAGGTTCAATTAAAGAATCCTCTTGGTTGCAAACTTGGAATTAGTATGATTTCATTCAAAGCGTCTCTTTGTGTATGTGGCTGAAAAGGAGAAATCTTCTTCACGGGGTCTTTTCCGCTCTGTTTGATTGGCTGTTGGATGTGACAATGAGTCAGGCTGAATAAATCTTAGTGTAGTAGGCATACCCTTGTTCCACTCTTTCCGTTGGGTGTAAACTTCCAGGTATTTTAGCTTGTCTGCAGGAGTGTGTCTTACGATGCACGGTCTGCCCCATGGCAAGAGTCCGAACCCCCTCCAAACCTTGTTTCTCCCTCGCTCCTTGCCCTTCGTCCCTTTGAGATTTTTCGTGCCTCCTGCACTTCCACCTCCTTATGTCCACCTCACATGACCACACACTTGCCCTTGAGCTTCTCAGCGCGTTTCTGCTGCTTCGATTTCCCGTCGATCTGGAGGCTGACAGTCCTGCGTTTCTCTAGGTTGAGCAGTTCCTGGAAGAGCTCCTTGACGTTGTGGTTGGTCTTGGCCGACGTCTCCATGAAGGCGCACTTCCACTTCTTGGACGTGGCGTCGCCATCCGTGGTCTCCACCTCGCGCGCCGACGTCTCGTCGCACTTGTTGCCCACCAGCATGATGGGACACGTCTCCACTTCGCCCTTGATCTGACACACCTGCTCGTAGATGGGCTTGAGCTCCTCCAGAGACTGACGGCTGGTGACAGAGTAGACCAGGATGAAGGCGTGGCCCTTGGAGATGGACAGACGCTGCATGGCGGGGAACTGGTGGCTGCCTGTGGTGTCTGTGATCTGGAGTGTGCAGATGCTCTTGTCGCAGCTAATCACCTGTCTGTATGTGTCCTCCACGGTGGGGATGTAGCTGTCACGGAAGGTCCCCTTGACGAAGCGGAGAACCAGGGAGCTCTTCCCCACACCTCCGGCGCCGAACACCACCACGCGATAGTCGTTGCTCTGCTCCGGCATGATGACTGTTTATCTGGGGATCTGTATGGGAGCAGGCAGGGAGACAACAATTGGCAACCTCTTGTTTAAAAAAAACTATACTCTCTTGATTGATTCGAAAATATTTGCATTTCTTACAGTGCTTGGTATTAGTTGTACACAATTAATTCCTCCTTTTAGAATTGAAAAAGTGATTTAGTACGATGCGCCTGAATGGGCATTATTTTTAACAATGCACCAGAGATAGGCTGGTACACCATCTAAAGCAGCAAAATAGGGCCAGTTTGTTGCAGTATTTTTTTTGGGGGGGGGGGGGTTTACATCATGATAGGGTCTCTTGGACATTTTTGTAAACCTTACTCCAAGACCTCAAACCCTCTTAGAAAAAACGGTGCTATCTAGAACTTAAAAGGGTTCTTTGGCTGTCACCATAGGAGAACCCTTTGGAGAAAAAAAACTTTGGTTCCAGGTAGAACCCTTTTGGGTTCCATGTAACCCTGTCCAAGGAGAGGTCTATACACAAACCCAAAAGTGTTCCACTTGGAAGCAAAAACTGTTCTCCAATTTTTTTCTAAGAGTGTACAGACTACTGCACAAATTCAATTCAGGAAGGATAATCAAGATGGTCCTGTGAGAAAATATGTAGACAGGCATGTGCCGACCCGCAGGTGTTCGATTTTTGAGCCCATCAATTCCACCCATAACCGTAACGGTTTTAGATTCCCAGCAAAAATTACCCAAGTGTTATATGCTAACTCAGCATTCTCATTGGATCAAAGACAGGGAAGTCAATGACTATGCAAGACCACCACAAGAAGGAAAAACTGAAAACATTACTGTCATTATAGTCTCAAAAGCCTTTGGCTTTAATTTATTTCACTATATAAACGTGTTTGTGGCGTCAATGAGCGTAATATCTGTTCATTTCGTTCTTTATAGCCTACAAAAATCATAAGGTCAGGAATAGTCCATGTCAGTGACTGGTTGACATAGCATCTACATCTTGAATCATACCAGTGCTTAAGGTGAGTGTTATGGTGTTCCTTTTAATATCTGAATAAATAACTAGATACTACTTTTGAGCGGACTATTTTAATCTGCATGGCTTTTAACGAGAACTGCTTGGTTCAGAGTAGACGTCTATAAATTCCATCCTTTTCGCGTTCAACTGAGAAGGCAAGGAGCCGCTGACGTGCCTAAGATGCAGGCTGGATGCAGGCAATTAGATGCGGTCAAAAACTACCGCATAGTGGGAACAATGGGCTAAACGCCGCCTACCATCCGTATCCCCTCTTTTGTAACAATGTTATTTTATCGAAAATAATTACATTAAGACAGGAAAAACAATAGATAGCCTATAGACACGCGGATGTCAATGTGTGCGTGCATAAAGATTACATACTAATTTGGCACAGAATACTCACGTATCAACACAAACGATGAAAAGATGAAACTTTAGACTGTTGATCTCATGTTGTATCGAACGGATTGAAATATCAGATAGTGCATGTCGTTCCGTCCGCATTGAGGTCTGCCTCTAAAAATCTATCTGTGTGGACTCGGGTATTTAATGCGCAGCTTGCAGGAGAGGAGATTTGAGTCTCTGTAGATTTTGCTTCTCGTGACGTAGGGTGGAACATCGCTGCTTTGCTGCTCCCCCTGCTGCAACAGACAAACCCCTCCAAGAAAACCCGCAGCGTGGGCAGCCTTGTGAATCATGGATCCATAACATCAACACCTATTTCATACAGAACACGTGTTTTTAAACGCATTTATTACTGAACTGTTGATCATCCACAAATTGGCTGCTCAGCCTAGGTTGGTCTATAGGTGTCTGGACAGTAGGACATTACTACAGTATATTGTAAAATGTGTTATTAAAAAATATAAATTGAGTCATTGAATCTTCGGATTAAATATGGCAAACTAGGCTGTTGTATAATTAACATATAACTTTAATCCACTCAATTATACATTAATGTTCTTAATTTCTATGGAGAAGACAATTCTTATTGAAAACAGGTGGTACACAACATGATATGCCGACTGCTTGTATTGCTACCTGCACATAATAGGCCACTTAATCGTTTTTTAAAAATGTGTTTTTCAGCCTTGCTCTGTATCAGTGTACATTGTCTACAGGGCCAGGCAAAAGCAACATAAGCAGTCGCTTAGGGTACCCTGCCACTAGCGGGCCATCAAGATTTGTTGGGGAACTCAGTCGGCATCTCAACTTGCTATTGAGAGTAAGAATATTACAATACACCAGTTGCAATTTCGAAATGTGGTTGTGCATCAGCAACTTTCCTCTTCTAATGTCAGTCACTCAATTAGCTGGTTAGACTAACTACCAATCAAAAAATTTACATGGCTAATTGTCAGCTATCTAAACTTGTAGTAATCATAGCCGAATACCGACCGTCACGCACGGCACGTGCCCAGGGTCCCTGACCTCAATGGGGCCCACATTGATTTTGTTAGTCATTCTCACTCAGCTATCATATTAACATGGCAAAAGTCATGGCAAAATGTGTTGAATTGTAGGAATTTTGTTTTAAAGGCGGAATTTCTCGTTTAGGTTCCACCTCCGAAGAATGACATAGGCTGCTAATACATATTCACGAAATGTGGGTGGGAAGGTTGTGGGTATTTCCACGTGGAGTGGAGAAATAACAACTAGTAGGGCACTAACAGCTGTCAGTGTAGCTAGCTACGTAGCATGCTAACCCTCCCTAGCTAGCTAATGTTATATGTTGTTGCTAGACAGTATTCAAAACATTAGCCTACCGATTAGGCTACTGAATGGCTGGTTCTGGAGCTATATTTGTCACAAGTATTTATGGAAAACTTTGCCACAGATGGATAGGGGAAACCAGTATATTTGACTTTGACATCTATTGTTATCTCCCAAATTTGTGTCATGTTCCATGGGGCTCCTGAGTGTCGCAAGGGGCACCACTACAGTCCCTGGTTCAAATCCAGACTATATCACATCCGGCCTTGAATGGGAGTCCCATATGGCGGCGCACAATTGGCCCAGTGTCATCCAGGATAGGCTGTCATTGTAAATAAGAATGTGTTCTTAACTGACTTGCCTAGTTAAATAAAGGTTAAACAATACATTTCAGCTGTGAAACTACCATAGGAAGAACAAGGGGAACCTCTGGTAATATGGATTACTGAACGGTTTGAACAAGATTCTACATTGTAATGGACACTACAGCAATGCCAAGTCAGCCTGTGCTCATGTCATGGTTCTCACAGCCAGGGGAAGTGAAATGAAAGGCTACAATGACTTTGCTCATGATGCACGCCGCAAATGATGCACGCCGCAAATGATATGTAACAACACCCATCAGACACAAAACTAAACATCAATACAAATATAGCAACAGCACAAAATAGTATGTGGAATTTTATTTTGTGGGTGCCTTTTCATTATAGGATAGACACTTATGATTTCTAGTTGCACCAATCAAAGCAGTGGATCATGGTCAAAACGATTCATCTTGGGGCGATGGGGGGAGCGGGGTTCCAAAATGCAATCATATTACACGCAATTTTACAATTTTTATTTTATTTTATATAAACTAGCTACAAAATAATTGAAACTTGACAGTGATAATATGCTGGTAATCATTTTTCTTTTAAAACGTAAGTTTGCACCCCCTATTTTAACGTGGCACCCCCATGGCTCAGCCGGTTACGTGCAGGTTACAGCGAAAAGCTGTTTGGTTTACCCACAGATAATCTATTATGTTGCTCAACTCAGTGGCGATTTAGGAAAATGTTGCTGATTAACAAACAATGCCATGCTGGTGGGTGGTAACATTCAAATAAAACCCAGCCCTGAAAAGAAACGTAGACTGAAAAGTATTAAGACATCGGTATCATAGAGGAAACACACGGCATTGGCACGGAGAAAAGTGACCACTTCGGATTTCCCACTTCAAGCCCAAATAATATTATTAAATCATACTTTGACTAAAACGATGACTTACTGACCAGAAATCGTTTTGCAACTGAAAAAGCTGCAGCTGAAAAAAAGTGAATTTCTGCTCTTGTGGGTGTTTAAAACTGCAAAAAATCCTCTCCACCCCATGGAAAAATTGGTAAAATTGCAGGAAATAAGATGTAAAACGGCAAATGTTTTCTCTCTGCCTCATTGAAAAAGTAGTAGAATTTCATAAAATGTTTTATAAAATTGCTAAATGTATCTCTCTGCCCCATGGCAAAATGTGTAGAACCGCAGGATAACTTTTTATTTATTTCCGCTGTTGCAAATGTTTTGCCACGAGATGGGGAGCCCCCCCAACCCAACCAAAAGGCTAGGGCCGGCCCTGATTGTTTACACTGTAGTGCTGGAGAGTGGTTGCCAGGTGTTTGCATATATAATGAGAGGAAGTGAAATAACAGGGGGACTGACATAGACTTGCATCCCAAATGGCACCCTATTCCCTATTTAGTGCACTAGTTTGGCACCCTATTCCCTATTTAGTGCACTAGTTTTGACCAGAGCCCTATGGGAATAGGGTGCCATTTGCCATTTGGGACATTGCCATAAAAATGCCAACATTGAAAAACTGTTTTGACTCTTGTACACTCTTAGAAAAAAAGGGTTCCAAAGGGTTATTCGGCTGTCCCCATAGGAGAACAATTTTTGCTTCCAGATAAACCCTTTTTGGTTCCAGGTAGAACTCTTTTGGGTTCCATGTAGATCCCTCTGTGTAAAGTGTTCTACATGGAACTCAAAAGGGTTCTACTTGGAACTGAAAAGGATTCTTCAAAGGGTTTTCCTATGGGCACAGCTGAAGAACCCTTTTATGTTCTAGATAGCACCTTTTTTTCTAAGAGTGCACTTTTGTTGACACCTTGACTCATGTTTTATTCAGTACTTCATCCACAACTTCTACATTTTCTAATCAGGGGAGGTAAGCTTGTTGTGTTGTCAGGGGGTTATGAGAGTATGCATCACCATGGTTTGGATATTTATACGGCTATTTATTTTGGGCTGAAAATACATGCAGTACAGTTTCAATTCCCTTTTTGTAGATTGATACACCCTATGAGATTCCTTTTGTATCTGCAATTTCAGGGAATATTTTGATACAAAAAACAGAATTCAGACAAGGTTTTTCTAAGTACTCTCTCTCTCTGGAATTGGCAAATATGTGAGTAGAATATGAAGTGGTATAATGCATGCACATATACTATAATATATGAAGTTGTTGTTATATCATTATGCATTGTTACAATAGGAGTTCAGTTGTTTGAATCCATAGTAAAATGACAAAGCAGAGCAAATAAAACCAAGTGAAACACTCACATATTTATCCATATCCACCTGTGTCAGCTTTAGCTCATCCAATCTAAACCCCAAAAACCTGTAAGCCCTTGAAACCTATTTTAATTATTGTAGAATGCATGGAAGGTTTGTTCAAGATTAGAAACGATATTGTTAACACTGATAAAGGCACGCAGTGCAACATAGTGTCATATCCCACAGATCTATTAATTGTTTTACAAACACATATCAAACTACACACTGTAGGTGCGCCAATTCTCAGGGCATGTTCATTAGGCATCAAACAGAAGAAAACAGACCAAAACAGGGAGGGACTAGCAGACGTTTAGAAAATAAGAAACTCAACATGTTTTTTTCTGTTGCACATTTTGTTTTTTGGTGGGGGGGGGGGGGTGTTGGTGTTTTCCGTTGTGTACCCTAATGAAAACAAACCACCTCTCATCTGGAACAATGACCCATCCTCTGCTGCTTCGCTGGCATTGGAGCCTGTATTGGGTTGTGTTAGTCTGTCCCGTTGGTTATAGGAGTTAAAGGACGAAGAAATAAACATAGTGTTGAGATGGGGCTTAGGTAGAAGTTTCTCTCAATGTTACATAACAAATGCTTTGTTTCTGGGAGGTGCTCCTGAGTCAAAAACGGTCCCCCCTTATAACCTTTACATACATTTAATCCAGAAATTACAGCATTTACAGCACACCTCCCTTATAACCTTTACATACATTTAATCCAGAAATTACAGCATTTACAGCACACCTCCCCACGCCCATGAGCAAAAGCTTATTGCAAAGGTTTGTCAGCCTAAAATAATGGATTGTGTGGTTAAATGAGGTAATATCTGGAGTAAGATGATATCAGATTGTATATAAACCATACAGTTCAAATTTAAGCCAAATCTGAGGTAAAACAATTAGCAACTAAACTTCCATAGTGTGCCTTTAACCACTGATACGAGGTCAGATTGTTTTCATCCTCCTGCTAGTAAGGATTAGGTTAGCAAGTATAGTAATCTGATCCTAGATCTGTGTTTAAGTGCATTCTATACCTAGCTTCAGATACATTAGCAATGAGAGGAAGAAATGTGCTTCGTGCACATGTTCGAGTGACATCACTTCTGGAATATGGAACCTAAAAAAAAATACTTGGTCAGTGCTCTCCTAAAATAGCTTTCAATAGCTTGCAGATGTGATAGTGTATGAGATGACACTGCCAATGCAATCTTAACCTGAAACAAAGATTTCCACTCTATGCCTTGAAAACGTTTTGAGAACATTCTGTGGTAAATCTCACCATGCTAGGCTGTAATGTCAAAAAGGTTGTGTAATATTTCGACATGTTCATGTGCTCTTGTTTTTAGGTCTTTCTGTTTAAGTTCACCTCTCTCCCACATTTCACCACATAAAAGTAATGCATTTTGAAATTAAGCTGAAATGTTTGTATTTTCTTACAGGTAAATCATGTTCAACATGTTACTGATAGTGCTGGACAAATGAAGACCAACAACCAGGTATAGGACAAAATGGAGTATGATATCCAAGTGCTCTCTGAATTGTCTTGAGAACCGATATATTACATTATGATAAAGAATGCATGTGACTCAGCTTTCCGATTCAGACCAAAAAACAGATGCTCTTGTCTCTACATCGCTGGTCTGCAAACACGGAACTGTGACACGTCACACCCTAACCAATCCTAAGATTAGATCGATGTACAGTATATTATTGTATCGCCCCCACAATACATATACCTTATGCATTGAATCAGTACGCTCCCTCCTCTGTCAATGCAATTTTCTTATTGTCATTATAATCTCAATGTGCGTTGACTGATCAACACAGGGTCAAGTTACTTTTTAATGTATTTCCGAAAACCTAAAGTCAACATCCAAGTAAAAAGTAGCACACCACCACGTCATTGCATGCTTGCGTCACCTTTGTGCGGTCAAAAGAAAATGCAATGCTTGCTAACTTTTCGACACAGTCACATTGTTTTAGACTATTATTATTTTTTACCAAGAGAAATAAACATTCAATCAGTACTGAGTGAATGAACAACAACAAAAGCTTCCTGTCATCACCAGACTCTCTATTTAAATAGAGTGTGAAGATAATGCATTCATGACAGGGTTTCTAGCGTAAGCGTTAATGTCACCGCCATGGAATCTGGCGGTGACATCTACTGCATGAAGTCCTCCTAGATAGCTAGCTAGCACACAGTATCCTTTGCTCCCACCTGCGGAACACCTGCGTTCACGGTTGTTAACAGAACTCAAATCAAATCAAATGTTATTTGTCACATGCGCAAAATACAACAGGTGTAGACAGTGAAATGCTGAATACAACAGGTGTAGACCTTACAGTGAAATGCTTACTTACAAGCCCTTAACCAACAATGCAGTTCAAGA
This sequence comes from Salmo salar, assembly GCF_965601325.2. Lineage (NCBI taxonomy): Eukaryota > Metazoa > Chordata > Actinopteri > Salmoniformes > Salmonidae > Salmo > Salmo salar. The sequence goes on from NC_138291.1 coordinate 175,486,336, forward strand.
AATAGAGTTGATAAAATATTTACTAAATAAACTAAAGTTAAAAAAAAATGGAATCAATCAAAAAGTAACACAATAAATGTACATAACAATAACGAGACTCTATACAGGGGGTATTGGAACTGAGTCAATATACAGGGGGTACCGGTACAGAGTCAATATACAGGGGTACAGGTACCGAGTCAATGTGGAGGCTATATATAGGGGGTACCAGTACAGAGTCAATATACAGGGGGTACCGGTACAGAGTCAATATACAGGGGGTACCGGTACAGAGTCAATGTGGAGGCTATATACAGGGGGTACCAGTACAGAGTCAATGTGGAGGCTATATACAGGGGGTACAGGTACTGAGTCAATGTGGAGGCTATATACAGGGGGTACCGGTACAGAGTCAATGTGGAGGTTATATACAGGGGGTACTGGTACAGAGTCAATGCAATGTGGAGGCTATAAACAGGGGGTACATGTACAGAGTCAATGCAATGTGGAGGCTATATACAGGGGGTACATGTACCGAGTCAATCTGCGATAGTGGAGGTAATTTGTAAAGTGACTATGTATAGATAATAAACAGCGCGTAGCAGCATTGTAAAAACAAATGGGAGGGGGGGTCAATGTAGATAGTCCGGGTGGCCATTTGATTAGTTATTCAACAGTCTTATGGCTTTGGGGTAGAAGCTGTTAAGGATCCTTTTGGTCCTAGACTTGGCACTCCGGTACCGCTTGTCATGCGGTAGCAGAGAGAACAGTCTATGTATAACTTGGATGACTGGAGTGTTTGACAATTTTTTGGGCTGTCCTCTGACACCGCCTAGTATATAGGTCCTGGATGTCAGGAAGCTTGGCCCCAGTGATATACAGAGCCATATGCACTACCCTCTGTAGCGCCTTGCGGTCAGATGCCGAGCAGTTGCCATACCAGGCGGTGATGCAGCAAATCAGGAGGCTCTCAATAGTAATGCTGTAGAACTTTTTGAGGATCTGGGGACCCATGCCAAATATTATCAGTCTCCTGGGGGTGGGGGTTGATGTCGTTCCCTCTTCACAACTGTCTTGGTGTGTTCGGATCATGATAGTTTGTTGGTGATATGGACACCAAGGAACTTGAAACTCTTGACCCGCTGCACTTCAGTCCCGTCGATGTTAATGGGGGCCCTCATAGTCCACGATCAGCTCCTTTGAGAGAGAGGTTGTTGTCCTGGCACCACACTGCCATGTCTCTGACCTCCTCCCTATAAGCTGTCTCGTTGTTGTCAGTCATCAGGCCTACCACTGTTGTGTCGTCAGCAAACTTAATGATGGTGTTGGAGTCGTGCTTGGCCACACAGTCATGGGTGAACAGAGAGTACAGGAGGGGACTAAGCACGCACCCCTGAGGGGTCCCAGTGTTGCGGAACAGAGTGGCAGATATGTTCTTGTCTACCCTTACCACCTGGGGGCGGCCCGTTAGGAAGTCCAGGATCCAGTTGCAGAGGGAGGTGTTTAGTCATGGTCACTATGGTGTTGAACGCTGAGCTGTAGTCAATGAACAGCATTCTCACATAAGTGTACCTTTTGTCCAGGTGGGAAAGGGCAGTGTGGAGCGCAATTGAGATTACGTCATCTGTGGATCTCTTGGGGCGGTATGCGAATTGGAGTGGGTCTAGGGTTTCTGGCATGAGGGTGTTAATGTGAGCCATGAACAGCTTTTCAAAGCACTTCATGGCTACCGACGTGAGTGCTACGGTGCGGTAATCATTTAGACAGGTTACCTTCACTTTCTTGGGCCCAGGGTCTATGGTGGTCTGTTTGAAGCATGTAACTATTACAGACTCGGCCAGGGAGAGGTTGAAAATAATCAGTGAAGACACTTGCCAGTTGGTCTGCGCATGCTCTGAGTACATGTCCTGGTAAACTGTCTGGCCCCGCGGCTTTGTGAATGTTGACCTGTTTAAAGGTCTTGCTCACATTGGCTACGGAGAGCATGATCGCACAGTCATCCGGAACAGCTGGTGCCCTCATCCATGCTTCAGTGTTGTTTGCCTCAAAGCGAGCATAAAAGGCATTTAGCTCATCTGGTACGCTTGCGTCACTGGGTAGCAGTTTGAGGTGAGTAATCGCTGTTCTGATGTCCAGAAGCTCTTTCCGGTCAGAAGAGACTGTAACAGCAACATTATGTACAAAATGAGTTACAAACAACAGCACAGTTGGTTAGGAGCCCATAAAACAGCAGCCATCCCCTCCTGCAGCATTATACAAACATCTGTGGGAAAGCAGTGTCTGACAGGTGGTGGCGAAGGACACTGTCTACTGGTGTCCTGGCTATCGTTAGCTAGCTAGCTACCTATCTCGCTGTGTACAGGAGTCCTAGTTAGCTAGCTAACTTGGTAGCGAGCACTCAGTGTCCTTCGCAAGCGCCTTCCAAACACCTGCCCTCGCCGTCGTTAACAGAACTGGGGAGTGCCCAACAGGCATGGGGCGAAATAAACTGTCTAGCGGTGTCCAAGTTAGCCACCCCTCCGCCTGCTGTGTACCGTAGTCTTGGTTAGCTAGCTAGATGGGAGCACTCCAGTACAGTGGGTGGTGCCTGCCGAACAACTGCCTTTCGCCGTTGTTAACAGAACTGCAGGCAAGGGTGAAGCACACTGTCAATCGTTGTTCTAGCTAGCTACAGTTGAAGTTGGAAGTTTACATACACCTTAGCCAAATACATTTCAACTCAGTTTTTCACAATTCCTGACATTTAATCCTAGTAAAAATCCCCTGTTTTAGGTCAGTTAGGATCACCACTTTATTTTAAGAATGTGAAATGTCAGAATAATAATAGAGAGAATGATTTATTTCAGCTTTTATTTCTATCATCACAATTCCTAGTGGGTCAGAAGTTTACATACACTCAATTAGTATTTGGTAGCATTGCCTTTAAATTGTTGAACTTGGGTCAAACGTTTCGGGTAGCCTTCCACAAGCTTCCCACAATAAGTTGGGTGAATTTTGGCCCATTCCTCCTGACAGAGCTGGTGTAACTGAGCCAGGTTTGTAGGCCTCCTTGCTCGCACACGCTTTTTCAGTTCTGCCCACAAATGTTCTATAGGATTGAGGTCAGGGCTTTGTGATGGCCACTCCAATACCTTGACTTTGGAAGTATGCTTGCGGTCATTGTCCATTTGGAAGCTCATTTGCAACCAAGCTTTAACTTCCTGACTGATGTCTTGAGATATTGCTTCAATATATCCACATAATTGTCCTCGCTCATGATGCCATCTATTTTGTGAAGTGCACCACTCCCTCCTGCAGCAAAGCACCCCTACAACATGATGCTGCCACCCCCGTGCTTCACGGTTGGGATGGTGTTCTTCGGCTTGCAAGCCTCCCCCTATTTCCTCCAAACATAATGATGGTCATTATGGCAAAACAGTTTTATTTTTGTTTCATCAGACCAGAGGACATTTCTCCAAAAAGTACAATCTTTGTCCCCATGTGCAGTTGCAAACCGTAGTCTGGCTTTTGTATGGCGGTTTTGGAGCAGTGGCTTCTTCCTTGCTGAGCGGCCTTTCAGGTTATGTCGATATGGGACTCGTTTTACTGTGGATATAGATACTTTTGTACCTGTTTCTTCCAGCATCTTCACAGGGTCCTATGCTGTTGTTCTTGGATTGATTTGCACTTTTCGCACCAAAGTACGCTCATCTCTAGGAGACAGAACGCGTCTCCTTCCTGAGCGGTATGACGGCTGTGTAGTCCCATGGTGTTTATACTTGCGTACTATTGTTTGTACAGATAAACGTGGTACCTTCAGGTGTTTGGAAATTGGTCCCAAGGATGAACCAGACTTGTGGAGGTCTACAATTGTTTTTCTGAGTTCTTGGCTGATTTCTTATGATTTTCCCATGATGTCAAGCAAAGAGGCACTGAGTTTGAAGGCAGGCCTTGAAATACATCCACAGGGACACCTCCAATTGACTCAAATGATGTCAATTAGCCTAGCAAAAGCTTCTAAAGCGATGACACCATTTTCTGGAATTTTCCAGGCTGTTTAAAGGCACAGTCAACTTAGTGTATGTAAACTTCTGACCCACTGGAATTGTGAATGATAAGTGAAATAATCTGTCTGTAAACAATTGTTGGAAAAATTACTTGTGTCATGCACAAAGTAGATGTCCTAACCGACTTGCCAAAACTATAGTTTGTTAACAAGAAATTTGTGGAGAGGTTGAAAAACGAGTTTTAATGACTCCAACCTAAGTGTATATAAACTTCCGACTTCAACTGTAGCTACCGGGGTGGTCGGTAACCTCTTCTGTGATGTTTAACGGCGGTTGGCATGCAATGTTGAGGTGTATTACCGCCACCCATTGTAGTGGAGTGCTCCCACCTGTTTACCTTAGTCCTAGCTTAAAAATGGACCAATAGAAGTGTAAAGAGGGGTTCCTGCAGATGCAGGAATGCCCACATGCAGGAACGCCCCAAATTCCTTGCCTTTTTGCACCCTTCTCAGTCTTGCTACTACGGAGGATAGAACTGTGGAGACTATAGAGACCAACTCTCAACTCTTAAGGAATACGTCATTGCATCTGTCAGATATACTCCATCCCTACGGTATATCCCAGGGACACACTGCTGGTGTATTTTCCAGGAGATTGCTCGATTGTCTTGTTAAAAGAGATCATAGACATTTTTTACAGTTTACTACATGTTGGCTTAAATGGGTTTCTATTTTTTCTCTTCCCTCTGGAAAATCAGCTGTTAATATTAAAATAAATACTAATAACTACATTATTTCTGTTGCCATTTGTCATTAACCAGGTCACAGTCTGACAGGTACAAGACGGCAGAGAGGCTCAGGGTCAGGGCAGAGAGGCTCAGGGTTGTGATCAGTCCACACTATGAATGGATGTTCCACCCCCTCTAACCAGTACCTCCACTCATCCAACGCCATCTTAGCGGGGTTAAGACGATGGGAAAGGAAAGTGCAGGGATGCAGCTTTTGGTCCTGGGCAAAACGCTGGGGATAGGATGGCCCCCATTCCGTCGTCCGAAGCGTCAACCTCCACCACGAACTGACGGGACGGGTCCGGATGGATTAAGATGGGAGATGTAGTGAACCAATGCTTGAGGTCCAAGAACGCCCGATCAATGAGCAGGAACTGCATAGACTCACTGTGATTACCTGACACTCTCAGGTTAATGGGAAACGTATTGTGTCAATAGAGCGCCCATCCAGCACTCTGACGTTCATGGGAATGGAGAGGGGTTGTGTGGGGATTCCCAGCTCCGACACCAGGGTAGCGTCCATAAAGCTCTCATCGGCCCCAGAGTCAATGATCACCCAGAGAGATTTGGACTGGTCACCCCATAACAGGATGGCATGGAGAGGGGTACGAGTTTTGGAAAATGGGAAACTCCCCATTTGGCCAACCAGCGAACTAGTACCTACTTGATGAGCCAGGTCTTTTAATGGACAGGTAGATATGTAATGTCCTGATGTTCCACAATACAGACAACTCTTGGTGCTCAGTCTGTGTAAGCATTCAGCAGGAGACAATCTGGCCCTGCCCAGTTGCATGGGCTCCAGAGGAAGCAAGTAGACATCCCTCTGTGATTCCCGAGGGGACTCAGGTGACATCGGCTTCTACCGGAGACTTCTGGGATTCCTCGGAGGCAAGGTGGGCGCCGTGGACGAGCGAGTGGGACCGGATCAGACCTGCCGTGAAAGCGTGGTCATGGCATTCCGCCAAGGTTTGGATTCTTTCCATACAATCTTGAAGTACTTCCTCGTTTCTACCAATGGCAACTCCTTGGACGGAGACAGCATTTGCAAAGCTGGTCCGAGTCTGCTGGGTCAGTCATGGCCAGTTCGTACTATCACGACTCAGGATATGACCCAGATGCACACACAGGATCGAGATGGTTCTGTTCTCAGACAAATTATTATAGGCAAAGGGCAGGTCGAGGACAGGCAGAAGTTCGTAACCACTTCAGAGTCCGACAGGTACAGGACGGCAGACAGACTTAGGGTCAGAGCAGGCAGAAGTTCACAAACCAGGTCAGAATCAGGTAGGTACAGAATGGCAGGCAGGCTCAGAGTCAGGGCAGGCAGAAAGGTCAGAACCGGAAAGGCTAGAAACAAAAACTAGAGAGCATGGGAAAAACAGGCAACACGCTGGGACGACCTTACAAAACAAGACGAACTGGCAACAGACCAACAGAAAACGCAGGTTTAAGTACACACGGGATAATGGAGGAAAATGGGAGACACCTGGTGGGTGATGGAGACAAGCACAAGACAGGTGAAACAGATCAGGGTGTGACATGTCAAACCCTCTCAAACAGCCTAATACATACTCTTCAGTAGAATAATGGACTTTACAGTGTCCGGCTATTAACATAATGTATACACAGTGTATACACTACCAGTCAAATGTTTGGACACACCTACTCATTCAAAGGTTTTTATTTATTTTTACTATTTTCTACCTTGTAGAATAATAGTGAAGACATCGAAACTATGAAATAACACATATGAAATCATGTAGTAACAAAAAAGTGTTAAATAAATCAAAATATAATTTATTTGAGATTCATCAAAGTAGCCACCCTTTGCCTTGATGACAGCTTTGCACACTCTTGGCATTCTCTCAACCAGCTTCATGAGGTAGTCACCTGGAATGCATTTCAATTAACAGGTGTGCCTTGTTAAAAGTCACTTTGGAATTTCTTTCATTCTTAATGTGTTTGAGCCAATCAGTTATGTTGTGACAAGGTAGGTAAATGACCACGTCCATATTATGGCAAGAACAGCTCAAATAAACAAAGAGAAACGACAGTCCATCACTACTTTAAAGGGGAATGGAAACACTAGGAATTAAATCTAAGCAAAGAGATGTATTCAATCCACTAATACTAAACATGTGCATTTAACCTAAAAACATCTCTATATCTATCGTCGACAAGGTTTATTTGAGCTATGGTCAGCGCCATTTTAAATTGCTATATTAACAACTGATGCCAGTGCGTCACTGGCACGAATCAGCTTATTGTCTGTGGTATCGAAGAGAGTGAGGTTAGGTGCTGACAAGGAAGATGGCAACAACAAGTAGTAATTCAAACATGAACTGTATTATGCCAGGCTGTAGAAAGTGGTTCCAAAAAAATCCCTCGGTAAGCTACCATCGGCTGCCCAAGGACCCACAACTTTTGTGTGTCCTGAATGTCCTGATGAGGAAGGACGTGCCAGCTCGAGCTAGCAGGATCAGCAGCCAGCACTTTGCGGAGGAAGACTTCGAAATGAAGGGCACTTTCGATGCGGCAACCAGGAGTTTCCAAATGGAAGAGTCATAGGACTATGTTGAAGCACTTTGCTTGCCCCTCCATGTTTAAGGGTTATGGTGTAGGGGTTACCGACCGACCATCATCAACATCGCTGGCTTCAGAGTCTAGCAAAAGCCGGACTGAACGGAGGTAGCGACGGGAGTCAATGGAGCCTGAGGTAACGTTAACCGGTCATGAGTCATGACTGTTGTTGGACTAGGCTAGCATTAGACACTGGACAACTTTGTTGCAACTCTAGTTGAAGGTAACTAGCTAATTGCGTCTGAAGGGTTTTGTGTAACACCCCCAGCAACTAACGTTAGCAAGCAACTCAACAGCAACTAACGTTAGCAAGCAACTCAACAGCAACTAACGTTAGCAAGCAACTAAAATTGCAACACAGTTTCTCTGTGTAGCCCTATTATTAGGTAGTTACTGCTGTAGCTAGCTTCCACCTCAGATAGTCAAGTACTGTAATAGTTACTGTAGCTAGATTCCACCTCAGATAGTGAAGTACTGTAATAGTTACTGTAGCTAGATTCCACCTCAGATAGTCAAGTACTGTAATAGTTACTGTAGCTAGATTCCACCTCAGATAGTGAAGTACTGTAATAGTTACTGTAGCTAGATTCCACCTCAGATAGTCAAGTACTGTAATAGTTACTGTAGCTAGTTTCCACCTCAGGTAGACAAGCACTGTAATAGTTACTGTAGCTAGATTCCACCTCAGATAGTCAAGTACTGTAATAGTTACTGTAGCTAGATTCCACCTCAGATAGTCAAGTACTGTAATAGTTACTGTAGCTAGATTCCACCTCAGATAGTCAAGTACTGTAATAGTTACTGTAGCTAGATTCCACCTCAGGTAGACAAGTACTGTAATAGTTACTGTAGCTAGATTCCACCTCAGGTAGACAAGTACTGTAATAGTTACTGTAGCTAGATTCCACCTCAGATAGTCAAGTACTGTAATAGTTACTGTAGCTAGATTCCACCTCAGATAGTGAAGTACTGTAATAGTTACTGTAGCTAGATTCCACCTCAGGTAGACAAGTACTGTAATAGTTACTGTAGCTAGATTCCACCTCAGGTAGACAAGTACTGTAATACATTTTGTTGACAGATTTGTTTTTGTAAGGTTTTGTTAGCTTCACCTCATTTAGCTAGACTGAAGTTGGCATAGCTAATGTTTGCTGAAAAATAAATGTCCCTGTATTTGCTGTGTGTGTGTGTGTGTGTGTGTGTGTGTGTGTGTGTGTGTGTGTGTGTGTGTGTGTGTGTGTGTGTGTGTGTGTGTGTGTGTGTGTGTGTGTTGACATAGCATACAAGACAGGTATCTTGTTAACACCAACTGATATATTTGGGTTCAGTTGTCTTAACAAAACATTTGTTTGTTTTCAGGATCACATCCGGCCATGATTGGAAGTCCCTTAGGGCGTTGCACAATTGGCCCAGCGTCGTTCGGGTTTGGCGGGGGTAGGCCGTCATTGTAAATAAGAATTTGTTCTTAACTGACTTGCCTAGTTAAATAAAGGTTAAGAAATGTAAAAAAAATCATCCCTGAAAAGGTTTTCATCCTGGAGGAGACTGTGCAGGGGGAGGTAAAGGAGGTACATGCTAATCCATGTTATTTCTAAGGCTGTTGTTTATTTTTCAAGACAGACTCTGTCATCCCTGAGGCCATTTTGGATATAAAATGATTCTTGATTATAACTATAGCCTAATAGATGCCTTAATTGTTTTCTACCAACGGGAAAGAACAGTTAGTACAGAATGCCAAACTGACCCCTGGGCGCCAGAGTGCTCCTGTGCTGTGGCGGAGAAGAGGTCCACCGGGACCATCACTAAAGAGTTCAGGGCCCAGCTAGACTGCGCTCACGGCCATCAGTATACAACCTTGTCCTGCCCCTATCTGCCAGAGATGGAGCTGACGGAGAGTGAGAATGAGATGAGTGAAGACCAGAGCTCACTGTATGAATTGATTGCTGTGCTGTGCTGTGCTGTGCTGTGCTGTGCTGTGCTGTGCTGTGTATTCACTAACTGTCTGAGTGATGTGACATTTTTATAGTATCTGTAACATATTTTGGTGTGTATTTAATCTGCAATTTAACTTCTTAAAGTGGCAATCAGCAGTATAAATAATAACAAAGTGTTCTCCCTGCTCCTCTTTCAGGTAAAATGCTTAGGGGTGGGGCTGGAGAAATGTAACCACTCTCAAATACATAGAGCGATAGATGCAAATACTGACCATCCATCCATTATAGTTTGAACCATGTTTTGAGACTGCATTGTGTTTGTTGATATCTTCTTTGGTTACAAACGTTGGAGTATAATGAACTTATATTTGGGGTATGACAGTTGATCTAAGCTCACTAGGAATTTCTAAGTTAGATTCTTCAAGAACCAATGGTTATATATCATTCATTTATAAGTGCAAAAAATGGATGTAGCTACTGCTGATTGCCCCTTTAAGGTATGCCACTGTTGTTTGTCTATTGATCTTGTGCATGAGGCAAAGACTTGCAATCACAAGCCTTTCATGTGAATCCTCTTTTGTTTCATTGAAACTTGTAAAAACACCTTAATAACCCTGTAATTTACTATGAATTTTTTGTAATCCTGTTTCTATGATCTGTTTCTACTACCATGTAGCCAGGTCGCTTTGGATAAAGGCGTCTGCTAAATGGTATATATTATTAAAGTCTCCTTTGACTCTGCCAACTAGCTAGCCAGTGTAGTTACCATTCCTTTCCAATAGATGGCAGCCAAAGCTAGTTGAAGTCACTACTCTAGCGACAGGGACAGGGGGTTAGTGCGTGTTGAAAGTAGTTTTATCTTCAAAGCAAGTTTATCTGGATTACGCTTGAACCTGTTGTTATAGGGGACAAGCTAACTAATACTATTTTTACATAAGGCGCAGGCATTAGGGCTATGTCTTGAAAAAAGTTACAGCAGGCTTGATTCACTAAATTAACTGGTTTTATTCAAACTCAAACCTTATGTAAATGCCACTTGCTTCTGGGTATGCTGCCTTATGGAAGAGACGACACACACAGGGATGACACGCCATACACCTCATCCAATTCCCCCTATGCCCATAGGGTGAACTGGCGATAAGCTGCCAGCCTGTATGCTCTGCAAACAAAATCATAAAAAAAGTTAGTCTGATAGCGAAACTAAATCACAATGTATTTATAACGAGCACGCCACATTATTGGTTAGAATGAGATTTCATTAATCATTCGGGGCGGCAGGTAGCCTGGTGGAGAAAGCGTTGGGCCAATAACCGAAAGGTTGCCAGATCGAATCCCCGAGCTGACAAGGTAAAAATCTGCCGTTCTGCCCCTGAACAAGGCAGTTAACCCACTGTTCCTCGGCCGTCATTGTAAATAAGAATTTGTTCTTAACTGACTTGCCTAGTTAAATTAGAAAAATATTTGAACTCTGGTTGTCTGATCAAAAGATGAATGCGTTACCATCGTGCCAAACAATGCTCGTGATAGACATTATCATAGGTTTAGCAATATGCTCAGCATATGTGGGACCTCCTTCAAGACTGTTGGAAAAGCATTCCTCATGAAGCTGGTTGAGAGAATGCCGAAAGTGTGCAAAGCTGTCATCAAGGTAAAGGCTAGCTACTTTAAAGAATCTAAAATAGATTTTGATTTGTTTAACACTTTTCTGGTTACTACATGATTCCATATGTGTTATTTCATAGTTTTGATGTCTTCAATATTATTCTACAGTGTAGAAAATAGTAAAAATAAAGAAAAACCCTTGAATGAGTAGGTGTGTCCAAACTTTTGACTGGTACTGTATATCATTAGCAGCGGTGTAAAGTACTTAAGTAAAAATACTTTAAAGTACTGCTTAAGTAGTATTTTTTGGGAATCTCTACTTTACTTTTTATATTTTTGCTAACTTTTGCTTTTACTTCACTACATTCCTAAAGAAAATCATATACTTTTTACTCCATACATTTTCCCTGACACCCAAAAGTACTCGTTACATTTTGACAGGAAAATGGTCCAATTAACACACTTATCAAGAGAACATCCCCGGTCATCTCTACTGCCTCTGATCTGGCGGACTACTGAACAAAAATGCTTCATTTGTAAATGATGTCTGAATGTTGGAGTGTGCCCCTGGCTATCCGTCAATAAAAAAAAAAGAAAATCTTGCCATCTGGTTTGCTTAATATAAGGAAATTGAAATGGTTTATACTTTTACCTTTACATTTGATACTTAAGTACAATTTAGCAATTCCATTTACTTTTGAAACTTAAGTATATTTAAAACAAAATACTTTTGGACTTTTACTCAAGTAGTATTTTACTGGATGACTTTCAATTTTACTTGAGTCATTTTCTGTTAAATAAAGTTAGTTAAATAAATATTAAATAAATAAAATAAAATCAAGTATGACAATTGAGTACTTCATCCACCACTGATCATTAGGCTGTAAGTATTTCTCGATATAGGCCTTTTGTAAATGTGTATTATTGTAGCGTCACCATCTTTACTGCAAAAAGGGGGGAAAAATGACGCACAACTTTAAGCTACATATTCATTTGACAGAGGTAATAAAGTGGCCATTGATCAGTACAGCATTTTGATAAAACAGGACCATGTTTTCAAAACAATATTGTACTGGTAACGGTTCCAGAAATCAGGAATGCAGACAGGCTCTATAGACCTCTATTTATGAGTGACTGTGTTCAACCCACCACCAAGCTAGTCACCACATTACTACAAGACAAAATAGCTCACTCAATCTCACATGATGGTCTTGTAAGTATAAAAGCAAAGCTTGTTTTCATATAATAACATGAAAGCTTTAAAGGCTAGTTCAATGGGATTAGTGTGGTGTGTGAAGAATATAATACGTTAACTTGTATGTGGTATAAATCACATTGTGGGAGAACAACCTCAAAGAGTATGAATGAGGCTGTGTGAGAAGGTTTGAATCCTAAGCAACCTGCCTACACATTGTTTGAAGTACAATAGACCAACATAGCTACTGTGGAGTAGGCATTGTGGTGCTCATGTGAATTTCCTTTCTTTTAAAGCTTCAGACCAATACCTACATATCACTTAAAATGTCATTTTTAGTTATTATATGTATTGTATGCACTGGTTCAGTTTTCACTTGTGATCACTTTGCAACAAATATTTCAACACTACATATTGGTTGGGTCTAAAATGGCACCCTATTCCCTATATTGTACACTAATTTTGACCAGAGCCCTTTGGGCCCATTGTTACAACCTGTTACATTTTTTGTCATTTAGCAGACGCTCTTATCCAGAGCGACTTACAGTAGTGAATGCATACATCTCATACATAGTTTTTTTTTGTTTTTTGTACTGGCCCCCCGTGGGAATCAAACCCACAACCCTGGCGTTGCACACACCATGCTGGAATTGCAAACACCATGCTCTACCAACTGAGCCACAGTTGGTAGATGTGTTCCTGTTACATATCAAAATGACTTAGTGGGCAGATATTTACATGCACTTATTTATTTTCTTCCCCTCGTAAGATTCCATAGTATCTCTGATTGGCATACATGACTGGTTTTACACACACGCACACACACAGACACACGCACAAGCGCATGCAAGCATACAACACTTTCAGCTATTTTGTGACAACAACAGTAACAAGGTATTTTATTTAACTTTCTCCTCCTATATCTGTGTTAACTTGCAGTAGATTCCATAGTATCTCTGTGTTAAAGTGCAGTAGATTCCATAGTACCTCTGTGTTAACGTGCAGTAGATTCCATAGTATCTCTGTGTTAACGGGCAGTAGATTCCATAGTATCTCTGTGTTAACGGGCAGTAGATTCCATAGTATCTCTGTGTTAACGGGCTGTAGATTCCATAGTATCTCTGTGTTAACGGGCAGTAGATTCCATAGTATCTCTGTGTTAACGGGCAGTAGATTCCATAGTATCTCTGTGTTAACGTGCAGTAGATTCCATAGTATTTCTGTGTTAACGGGCAGTAGATTCCATAGTATTTCTGTGTTAACGGGCAGTAGATTCCATAGTATCTCTGTGTTAATGTGCAATAGATTCCATAGTATCTCTGTGTTAATGTGCAGTAGATTCCATAGTATCTCTGTGTTAAAACTTCTTCAGGATTGGTGGGTCCCCTACGGGATGGTTGAGCTAACGTAGGCTAATGCGATTAGCATGAGGTTGTAAGTAACAAGAACATTTCCCAGGACATAGACATATCTGATATTGGCAGAAAGCTTACATTTTTGTTAATCTAACTGCACTGTCAAATTTACAGTAGCTATTACAGTGAAAGAATACCATGCTATTGTTTGAGGAGAGTGCACAGTTTTGAACATGGAAAGTTATTAATAAACAAATTAGGCACATTTGACAGTCTTGATACAACATTCTTAACAGAAATGCAATGGTTCATTGGATCAGACTAAAACTTTGCACATACACTGCTGCCATCTAGTGGCCAATATCTAAATTGCACCTGGGTGGAATAAGGCAACATGGTCTTTCTCTTGCATTTCAAAGATGATGGTACAACAAAAATACAAAAAAACATTAGTTTTTTTCTTTGTATTATCTTTTACCAGATCTAATGTGTTATATTCTCCTACATTCCTTTCGCATTTCCACAAACTTCTAAGTGTTTCCTTTCAAATGGTACCAAGAAAATGCATATCCTTGCTTCAGGGCCTGAGCGACAGGCAGTTAGATTTGGGTATGTCATTTTATGCGAAAATTTAAAAAAAGGGTCCGATCCTTAGAGGCTAAAGTGCAGTAGATTACATAGTATCTCTGTGTTAACGTGCTGTAGATTCCATAGTATCTCTGTGTTAACGTGCAGTAGATTCCATAGTATCTCTGTGTTAATGTGCAGTAGATTCCATAGTATCTCTGTGTTAACGTGCAGTAGATTCCATAGTATCTCTGTGTTAACATGCAATAGATTACATAGTATCTCTGTGTTAATCTGCAATAGATTCCATAGTATCTCTGTGCTAACGGGCAGTATATTCCATAGTATCTCTGTGTTAATGTGCAGTTCATTCCATAGTATCTCTGTGTTAACGTGCAATAGATTCCATAGTATCTCTGTGTTAAAGTGCAGTAGATTCCATAGTATCTCTGTGTTAACGTGCAGTAGATTCCATAGTATCTCTGTGTTAACATGCAATAGATTCCATAGTATCTCTGTGTTAACATGCAATAGATTCCATAGTATCTCTGTGTTAAAGTGCAATAGATTCCATAGTATCTCTGTGTTCATTTACAGTTCATTCCATAGTATCTCTGTGTTAACGTGCAGTAGATTCCATTGTATCTCTGTGTTAAAGTGCAGTAGATTCCATGGTATTTCTGTTAACGTGCAGTAGATTCCATAGTATCTCTGTGTTAACGGGCAGTAGATTCCATGGTATTTCTGTTAACGTGCAGTAGACTCCATAGTATCTCTGTGTTAACGGGCAGTAGATTCCATAGTATCTCTGTGTTAACGGGCAGCAGATTCCATAGTATCTCTGTGTTAACGGGCAGTAGATTGTCTGTCATATGCTGTCATATGCTCATGCAAACTGTTATGAATGACAATGTGCAGTGCTTCTATGAGTGGGTAAGGCTTTACTTGTCAATGAGTTACAGTGCATACTCAATATGTATATTCCCCATATAGTTAGCTTGGAATTCATGTAATGCCCACTGAACACCCTCAAAATATGTTAATACGAAAGTTCAGCAGATACATTTGTAAAAAACTGTCAACAATTACAAACATTATCACTTGCTTATATGTATAGCACCCCAGCTGTGACTTCCTAAGTTGTGCAGTCAATGTGGCTTGATTGGCATACATGACTGGTTACACACACACACACACACACACACACACACACACACACACACACACACACACACACACACACACACACACACACACACACACACACACACACACACACACACACACACACACACACACACAACAGTTTAAGCTATTTTGTGACAACAACAGTAACAAGGTATGTTTGGTGGAAATATTAAAGACGTCTACTATAACTTTTGCAGCTGTCCGACTATCGAAGATTAAGTTACAGATAGTTCTTACATTTTTAACATTAAATTCCTTTCAATTACATTTTTTAATGAATTCGTTTTTTTTTTAACAACAATCAAGTACCTTCAGCATTTGACTGTCTATCACTGTGAATAAGTCTAGAACTACATAAGTATGGAGTATAAAGTGCTGTACATTAATGCATAGGTAGGGTATGACCAAAAACAAGACTGTCTTGAATCTGATTCATTTGTAAAACATATTTACCAATTGAAAAGAAAATGAAGCAACATATTGTAAAAAGCTTTTATCTAAATTGAGAGCAAATGCATTTAATTTCACTTGGCTTCAGCATCAATTCTTCACACTTTACTTTTCAACTGCTCCCATTATTGTTCACGTTAAGTCACTACATTAATAAGAAAATTCACTCTGGTCAGTGCTTCAGATTAAAAAAGGGAAGTAAAGTCATTTAGACAGGAAGTAGCAGCTAGCGATTTTTATAAAAATGAGGAAGCCTAAAAAAACACTCCCAATTCACAATATACTGTATATTATGTGCTTCACTGCAGTGTGAGAGGATATCATACATATGTATTAAAGTAGTAAACTGACTTATTATTGTGTTGTTGTAGTTGATATCTATGTATTGTGGTGTTTTGAAAAGTGTAGGCCCTCAGACGAAACGGTTTCTGGTGTTGCAACATTTGAAGTGACCTGCTCACATCCTGTTCAGCCCGCTAGCAGTCGAACATGGTCGCCTCAGCGCAGGATCACAGATAGAAGCAGTGGAGCAGAGGAGTTGTTGTTTCTTCCAAGGTAAAGTCCCATTCACCTAATACCGTACATAATGGTTTGGATAAGTTTTGATTCATATTGTGCTTGAGGTCAGAGATGGTAATACTGTAGTTGTTGTTTTTGTTAGGAAGGTCAATTGTTTAGGGTCAGGCAACAGGGTGAAGAGAGACTGGATGGATCAGCAGACTGGGCCTTGGAGTAGTCTGACGATGTACAGCACAGTAGCAGTCTTACCAAAGATTTATTAAATTCCCTCACTTTTTTTTTAACTTGAAGTAAATATGTGTGGGGGGTTTTTGTCAGTGTTGTCTTGCTTTGTTGCTGCGTTCCTTTCAACACATTTTGAGGGAAAACTTCAACACATTTCAAGCCAACCATTTCGATGAGCTTGGTCACAGTGACAAAGTCTTGTGTTAACATTTCTTGAGTAAATTAAATGACAGTCTTTTAAAAAAAGATTTATAACAATAACAGTGGATAAGAATCATATGATTTGTAATATATTGAATTGTATGCTGGTGAAAAACATTTTATTTCATTTTTATCACTTTTTCCAGCACTTAATTTGAATGGGCGGTGTGATGATTTGTTTGTACTGACCTAAGATTCATCTCTGAATTGAGAATGATCTTTGTGGCAGATCTCACTTAGTAGGTATCACCCGAGAGGACTTTGGCGTTGAATTGTATTGGTCACATACACATATTTAGCAGATGTTATTGCGGGTGTAGCGAAAAGCTTGTGTTCCTAGTTCCAACAGTGCGGTAGTATCTAACAATTCACAACAATACACACACATCTAAAAGTAAAATAATGGAATTTAAGGGAACGTTAAAGTTAAGGCATTCAAGGGAAAGTTCAGTCTTGAACCTTTCCTTATTGAAATCAGTCCATGGTCAGAGTAGAACCCCCCCCCCAGCCGCTTAGACTTTAAAGAATTAAATTGATATTTTCATATATTTCTTGATACACCGCAGCTTGTAGATGCATCATGTTGGTTCCTGGGTTTTGTTTTTATGTTTTACTCATAAAAGGCAATTGATAAGATCTTTGGTTTCACAGACTCAATGCTAGCCTTTGTTGCATTAGAAAGATACATTTTTCTAAAATAATTTCTACTTTGTGATGTACATTGGCAGACGATTGAACTTTCAAAGACTAATCAGCTTCAAAACCATTCTCATTTTGAACATGTGATGCCACTGTCTAATCTTTCATCTCTTCATTTCCACGTTTGGATACCTTTTCATAACATTTTTTGGGGTGAGATCTGATTGACTTCTTGTTGAATTCAGGTTATAAAGGAGGCCTACAATGAAATAACAAATCCATTCTCTTCTAATTCACATTGGTTTATAATTCATTTCTAGTGATAATTGTTCTATATTTATATTGTATTTTTTAATTTTTTGAATCCCAGGCCCCCGTCCCCCGCAGGAGGCCTTTTGCCTTTTGGTAGGCCGTCATTGTAAATAAGAATTTGTTCTTAACTGACTTGCCTAGTTAAATAAAGGTTAAATAAAATATAAATAAATACAGTATTAATAGATTGAGGTATTATGCAGTACAAGATACTCAGAAATCCACTCAAATATTGTTCTTAGTTGATGCACAACAGATTTTGAGTCCACCAATTCACAGTTAAATAAAACACTCCTGCTTTAATAATTGTCCCTTGTGGGATGAATGGAGTATTTGAATTGAATTCATTTTAAATATACTGTAGTGCAAATGTACAGCGTGGAAGCTGTGTTGGTACCTAGAAAACATTTCTTCATTTCAGTTACCTATTAATATATAAAAGGAACAACCAAAGAGAGATAATTGAATGGTCAAAAGTTTACAGATAAAAGCTAGACAGGAATTGAATTGATTGACTTCTTAGGTTTCCATTGACAATCAATACCCATGTAATTTCATGTGGTCCAACTTAGTTTTTTAAAGAAATGTAGAAAGAATAAATATTTGGGAGTTTAATAAAGCATAACTTGTTGCAGAAAGAGTGTTATTTTAACAGTCTGTGCTTCAATAAATTCTGCCCTTTGTATTTAGAATACAAAACGGGTAGTTCCAGTTTCACACTATTACAGTTGGTACGTTCTGGTTCTTAATTCACAGAATACAAGACATTTCTTAACTTCTTAAAAAATGGTACTCATTGGAAACAAGAAAGAGTTCCAAACTTTCTTATCATGAGATTATTGTGTAATGGCCTTTTACCATTTCTAAGTAAATACAAGGAAAAATAGCTGTAATAATTCAACTGTAAAATGCACATTAAGAAAATGTGCAACTCATTCTTTTTGTCTCCTTGTGCTGCTTTGGGGGGCATGGTTACCATAGCAATGACCTTTTTGTACCAAACAGTTGCACTGCTTTCTATTTGAATCTTTTTGTGGTACTGACTCCTTGTCCTATGTGAACACAGAGCAACTTATATATTCATCCTTCTCATTCTTCTTTTTTAGCACCTGAAGTTGTAATTTTTTTTCAGTAAAAGGCTAGTTCACACCTCTGCGTCCGTCTATCTGTCTTTGGTGGGCTGCTAGTTTTAGGCTACAACAGGATGTCTATCTTCCATTGTCTTCAGTTCATTGTAGAATGTTTGTAGAAACCCAGCAATGTTTAGTCTAAAATGTATGCATTACCAATTACAACTAAATTCGGTTAATGATTTGTAACCTCCGTTAATTCAACGTGTCTATGGTTAAGTTGGTTTAGTTATAATTGAGACCGTTTGTCAGCATTTTTTCTAGGTCACTTACAGTGCCTTAAGAAATTATTCATACCCCTTGACGTGTTCCACATTTTGTTTTGTTACAGCCTGAATTCAAAATGGATTAAAGAGATTTTTTCCCTCACCCATCTACACACAATACCTCATGATGACAAAGTGAAAACATGTTTTTAGACATTTTTGCAAATGTATTGAAAATGAAATACAGACATATCTAATTTGCATAAGTATTCACACCCCTGAGTCAATACTTTGTGGAAGGACCTTTGGCAGCGATTACAGCTGTGCATCTTTTTGGGTAAGTCTCTAAGAGCTTTCCACACTTGGATTGTGCAACATTTGCCCATTATTATAAAAATAATTCTTCAAGCTCTGTCAAATTGGTTGTTGATCATTGCTAGACAACCATTTTCAGGTCTTGCCACATTTGTTCAAGTAGATTTAAGTCAAAACTGTGACTCGGCCACTCAGGAATATTCACTGTCTTCTTGGCAAGCAACTCCAGTGTAGATTTGGCCTTCATCTCCCAGTGTCTGGTGGAAAGCAGACTGAACCTGGTTTTCCTCTAGAATTTTGCCTGTGCTTAGCGCCATTCCATTTATTTTTTATCCTGAAAAACTCCCCAGTCCTTGCCGATGACAAGCATACCCATAACATGATGTAGCCACCACTATGCTTGAAAACACGGAGAGTGGTACTTAGTAATATGTTGTATTGTATTTGCCCCAAACATAACACTTTGTATTCAGGACAAAAAGTGAATTGCTTTGACACATTTTTTGCAGTATTACTTTAGATGCCTTGTTGCAAACAGGATGCATGTTTTGATTTTTTTTTAAAATCTGTATAGGCTTCCTTATTTCCACAATTAGGATAGTATTGTGGAGTAACTACAATGTTGTTGATCCATCCTCCGTTTTCTCCTATTACAGCCATTAAACTCTGTAACTGTTTTAAAGCCACCATTGGCCTCATGATGAAATCCCTAAACAGTTTCCTATCTCTCCGGCAACTGAGTTAGGAAGGACGCCTGTATCTTTGTAGTGACTGGTTGGATTGATACACCATCCAAGTGTAATTCATAGCTTCACCATGCTCAAAAGGAAATTTCATGTCTGCTTTTTATTTTACCCATCTACCAATAGATGCCCTTCTTTGCAAGGCATTGGGAAACTTCCCTGGTCTTTGTGATTGAATCTGTGTTTGAAATTTGCTGCTTGACTGAGGGACCTTACAGATAATGAATTGTATGTGTGGGGTACAGAGATGAGGTAGTCATAAAAAAATTATGTTAAACATTATTATTGCACACAGAGTGAGTCCATGAAACTAATTATGTGACTCGTTAAGCACTTCTTTATTCCTGAACTTATTTAGGCTTAGGAGTTGAATACTTATTGACTAAAGACATTTCAAGTTTTCATTTTTTATTAATTTGTAAGCATTTCAAATATCATAATTCCACTTTGACATTATGGGGTATTAAGTGTAGGCCAGTTTTAAACAATTTTAAATTCAGGCTGTAACACAACAAATGTGGAAAAAGTCAAGGGTTGTGAATACTTTCTGAAGGCACTGTACATGACGCAAATGTGTTATTGTGTCTGCAGTGAGTGACCACAATAAAAAGGAACTTGGGAGAGGAAAGAAATTGTTTATTGGATGGATGAGTGTCATGACTGACCATCTACTTACTGTAAATAGGACTCTCCTCTTAAGTTCCAATGAAACACCCACAGTACAGTAGTATTGAAAGTACACTTCACAGTCAGTAGGAAATGTAATGAATATAAGTAATACCTGTCTGTCCTCAGGCCAGGGCTACTACCTGTCTGTCCTCAGGCCAGGGCTACTACCTGTCTGTCCTCAGGTCAGGGCTACTACCTGTCTGTCCTCAGGTCAGGGCTACTACCTGTCTGTCCTCAGGCCAGGGCTACTACCTGTCTGTCCTCAGGCCAGGGCTACTACCTGTCTGTCCTCAGGCCAGGGTTAATACCTGTCTGTCCTCAGGCCAGGAATAATACCTGTCTGTCCTCAGGCAAGGAATAATACCTGTCTGTCCTCAGGCCAGGAATAATACCTGTCTGTCCTCAGGCCAGGAATAATACCTGTCTATGCTCAGTCCAGGGTTAATACCTGTCTGTCCTCAGGCCAGGAATAATACCTGTCTGTCCTCAGGCCAGGGTTAATACCTGTCTGTCCTCAGGCCAGGGTTAATACCTGTCTGTCCTCAGGCCAGGGTTAATACCTGTCTGTCCTCAGGCCAGGGTTAATACCTGTCTGTCCTCAGGCCAGGGTTAATACCTGTCTGTCCTCAGGCCAGGGCTAATACCTGTCTGTCCTCAGGCCAGGGCTAATACCTGTCTATGCTCAGTCCAGGCTTACTACCTCAGACACTTTCCTCCGAAGAATTAGCATGACTCATCAGTTTCATTCCGTCACCAATTGCTAAGTTACCATTGAAAACGTTGTCAGAGATAGGAATCTAATTTGCTTCCCAGCAGTCCAATAAGTCAGAAGGCTTTTCAAGTTTTACTTGAAGATGAGAGGGAGACTGTTAAAGTTATTGTATCTTATTACTTTAAAAGCACAAACTGTAAGATTACCTGCTATTCAATGGCCATAACCAATTGATAGCAATACAAATAACTTATCATTGCCCAATTTTAGAACAACTGTCTAATCTTACCATTATCATAAATATGAACTGATCATGTTCATCTCATGGACTATCAGTCTTTGTATCCATAGATGAAAGACCTTCCCACTAACGAGATGGCAACCAGCACAGGTTAAACACCTTCCCACTAACGAGATGGCAACCAGAACAGGTTAAACACCTTCCCACTAACGAGATGGCAACCAGCACAGGTTAAACACCTTCCCACTAACAAGATGGCAACCAGCACAGGTTAAACACCTTCCCACTAACAAGATGGCAACCAGCACAGGTTAAACACCTTCCCACTAACGAGATGGCAACCAGCATAGGTTAAACACCTTCCCACTAACAAGATGGCAACCAGAACAGGTTAAACACCTTCCCACTAACAAGATGGCAACCAGAACAGGTTAAACACCTTCCCACTAACGAGATGGCAACCAGAACAGGTTAAACACCTTCCCACTAACGAGATGGCAACCAGCACAGGTTAAACACCTTCCCACTAACAAGATGGCAACCAGCACAGGTTAAACACCTTCCCACTAACGAGATGGCAACCAGCACAGGTTAAACACCTTCCCACTAACGAGATGGCAACCAGCACAGGTTAAACACCTTCCCACTAACAAGATGGCAACCAGCACAGGTTAAACACCTTCCCACTAACAAGATGGCAACCAGAACAGGTTAAACACCTTCCCACTAACGAGATGGCAACCAGCACAGGTTAAACACCTTCCCACTAACAAGATGGCAACCAGCACAGGTTAAACACCTTCCCACTAACAAGATGGCAACCAGCATAGGTTAAACACCTTCCCACTAACGAGATGGCAACCAGAACAGGTTAAACACCTTCCCACTAACGAGATGGCAACCAGCACAGGTTAAACACCTTCCCACTAACAAGATGGCAACCAGCATAGGTTAAACACCTTCCCACTAACGAGATGGCAACCAGAACAGGTTAAACACCTTCCCACTAACAAGATGGCAACCAGCACAGGTTAAACACCTTCCCACTAACAAGATGGCAACCAGCATAGGTTAAACACCTTCCCACTAACGAGATGGCAACCAGCACAGGTTAAACACCTTCCCACTAACAAGATGGCAACCAGCACAGGTTAAACACCTTCCCACTAACAAGATGGCAACCAGCACAGGTTAAACACCTTCCCACTAACAAGATGGCAACCAGAACAGGTTAAACACCTTCCCACTAACAAGATGGCAACCAGCACAGGTTAAACACCTTCCCACTAACAAGATGGCAACCAGCACAGGTTAAACACCTTCCCACTAACGAGATGGCAACCAGAACAGGTTAAACACCTTCCCACTAACGAGATGGCAACCAGCACAGGTTAAACACCTTCCCACTAACGAGATGGCAACCAGCACAGGTTAAACACCTTCCCACTAACAAGATGGCAACCAGAACAGGTTAAACACCTTCCCACTAACAAGATGGCAACCAGCACAGGTTAAACACCTTCCCACTAACAAGATGGCAACCAGAACAGGTTAAACACCTTCCCACTAACGAGATGGCAACCAGCACAGGTGTAACACCTTCCCACTAACGAGATGGCAACCAGCATAGGTGTAACACATACTGACTAAACGAGCTGACACCAATCGTAGCGCTCTACGTGTTAATGAGCTATAAGTGCTAAATTCCAACCTCAAAAAATAGGTGTGACCCTGGACAACACCCTGTCATTCTCTGCAAACATCAAAGCAGTGACGCGCTTCCGAAGGTTCATGCTCTACAACATCCATAGAGTACGACCTTTCCTCAAACAGGAAGCGGCGCCGGTCCTAATCCAGGCACTTGTCATCTTCCGTCTAGACTACTGCAACTTTCTGTTGGCTGGGCTAGCCGCATGTACCATCAAACCCCTGAAACGTATTCAGAATGCCACAGCCCGCCTGGTGTTCAACCTTCCTAAGTTCTCCCATGTCACCCCTCTCCTCCACTAACTTCCAGTCGAAGATCACATCATCTGCAAGACCCTAGTGCTTGCCTACGGAGCAGCAAGGGGAACTGCCCCTCCTTAACTTCAGGCTATACTCAAACCCTACCTCCTTACCCAAGTACTCCATTCTGCCACCTCTGGTCTTATCTGTCATGGAACCTCAATGGTGGAACAAGATTCCCCCTAAAGTCAGGACAACGGAGTCCTTGCCGATCTTCTGAAAATGTCTGAAACACCTACCTCTTTGAAGAGTATCTTAAAAACGCACTTATTTAAGAAACGTGTCTTTTCCCACTAGTATTGCCTTTGCAGATAAATACTTTGAGAGGAAAATGTACTTGATATGATTGTGATATGTTGTTGTCTCACCTCAACTTAAGATGACTGTACTAATTGTAAGTCGCTCTGTATAAGAGCGTCTGCCAAATAACTAGACTCTATGGTTGTGTTATCTGATTGTCATACTGTGTATGAACACGGCTCACTGAATCCTGCTCAGAGATGCAGTGAAGTGTTGCGGGTGTGTTTCACACTACATCTGTCACATAGGCCTTTACTGTAGAGTTACTGTGTGATGAGGCTGTCCTGTCTTTTGGAACTTCCTGGTATCAGTCATGTAGCACAGTAGCAATATTGATGTAGGGTTTGAAATATATTCACCTTTTATTCAACATATCGAATTAGCCATAGTCAATATGTTGATGTAAGTTCTGTCTATGGAATGAACGGTCCCTTATTGCCGCCCCATTGAACAGTAGTTACATGGCTGGCACTTGTCAGGTTCAGTGTAATAACAGTGTTGGTACAATTTGTTACATAGTACTAGCTTGTACACAATATCTGTCATCAGTAAATGCAAGTATTAGTAAAATAGGTTTTACAAAAGCTTTGAGTGGGGTTAGATGTGTGTGTGTAGTCAAACGATGGTTAGGTACTACATTCTCACAAGTCGGATACCAACAGGTGTCATGCACATTTCACTGTATCGTGATCTTTTGAATCCGTTCCCTCTCGTAGGTCTCCATTGAGAGAGTCATAGCAAAGCTTCTTTCGGGCATTTCCAGTGCAGCCAAGAACCAGCAGACAAAATGGCCGACAATGTAAATGCCTTGCCCTTCTTCTACGGCAACATCACCCGGGAGGACGCGGAGGACTACCTGCGACAGGGGGGCATGGGCGACGGCATGTACCTGCTACGGCAGAGCCGGAGCTACTTAGGAGGCTACGCCCTGTCAGTGGCCTACAGACGGGAGTGCTACCACTATACCATAGAGAGGGAGCTCAACGAGACGTATGCCATCGTTGGGGGGAAAAGCCACCGAACCCCCGTGGATGTGATTGACTACCACTCCCAGAAGTGCGAAGGGCTGGTGTGTCTGCTGAAGATGCCCTACAACAGGCCCAAGGGCATGCAGCCCAAGGTGGGGCCTTTTGAGGACCTCAAGGAGAAGCTGATCAGAGAGTATGTGAAAAAGACCTGGAACCTGCAGGTTAGTAGAAATACTTGGGTTGACTGATTCATTGGGTAGTTGGTTGGTTGGTTCATTCATTTATTCATTGGTTCATTCATTTATTCCTTCATTAATGTATTTATTTTACACCTGACTTTACCTGAAGTGAACCTTAATGCCATGTTGTTACTCTATACCAACTTTAGTGACCAAAATAAAGGTAAATGAAATAGTGATTGATTGTTAGGGAAATGACCCAATGCTGTCTCAAATGTGTTACTATTGTAGTAGGCCTAAAGTTACCTTGTATTTACATGCAATAACACCATCCAACAACTCAAAATTACAAATAACTACATATCTGTGTGAAGTGTGACTAAAAGACACTTTGGTCAGTTTTGCCATGAAGGATGTTTTGTTACTGTTGATATAATGTGTTGTGTCACAGCTAAACACGCTTTGTTATCAACAGGTAATTAAACTTTATTTAAAGTGCATTTAGAATCGCAACATACTTGACATTAAAACAAAAATACAAGAGCATAGAAAGTACAGGATGTCTAAAACAATCACTTATTAATAAAAGCCTGGCTAAAAAGGTGGGTTTTGAAAAGTGATTTAAAAATCTCCATGGTGTCAGACCCTCATACACGGCGAGCTGTTACACCACAGAGATGCTTTAATAGACAACGTTTCTAGCCAAATGGCACTGTACAAACCTATCTTTAACCAATTTACAGCATTGCAAAATGTTCTGCTTACTTCAAAAGTGGTATTTATTTAGTAAACCTAGAAAACATCTAGCAACTTTAGCATAGTCACGATGATCACTTTAGCATAGTCACTGCCTTTCAAAGCTAGTCATAAACAATACGAAAAACACCATTCACATGCTTACATTTTCAAACCTACTTCCGTATATCACCAGAGCCGGACCCAGGCGCTAAGCAAAATAAGTGGTGGGGGGCGGGGGCTCAGACTGGGCCTCAACTTACTGTTGATTTGATTTTATTAGGATTCATTTTAATTTGAGTAACAATAGGACAGTTCATAAAGTGCAATTTCTGAATGTAGTTGTGCATCAGCAGTTTTAATATTCTTTCTCAATATGTCAGCAAAAACCTTTTATTTTGGTAAGTTACCAACCGGCCACAGGGGGGGGGGGGGGGGGGGGTGATTTTGTTAGTCACGCTCACTCAGATATCATATTAACATTACATTAGTCAGTGCAAAATGTGTAGAAATTCAGGAAATTTGGTTTAAAACTGCAAAAAAATTCGCTCCACCCTATGCCAAAATGTGCAGAATAGCAGGAAATGAGTTGTAAAACCGTAGATTTTTCTCTCCACACCATGGCAAAATGAGTAGAATTGCATGAAATTAGTTAGAAAATTTAAAAATCTTCTCTACGCCTCATGGCAAAATGAATAAAATTGCCGGAAATTATCGGTCAAATGTCATTTTTGGTCTCCCAAAAATGTTTAGCCAAATTTTTGCTTAGGGCCCCCAAAAGGCTAGGGTCAGCTATTTCTATCATTATGGTATACCTTCCCTGTTGCTTGAAGCAGCCATAAAGTGGTTGGGGACAGGTCAGATGTCATTGTGTTTTGTCCTCAGGGTGCGGCCCTGGAGCAGGCCATCATCAGCCAGAGACCTCAGCTGGAGAAGCTGGTCGCCACCACCGCCCATGAGAAGATGCCCTGGTTCCATCACACCATCACACGCGAGGACTCTGAATCACGGCTCCAGATGGGCTCTCGCACCAATGGCAAATTTCTGTAAGGGACCACTTAACATTACAATGGCTGTCTATCGTAACATCCCATGGTTTGCTTTGAATGGCCACGGGTAAAACTGTAAGGTGTAAAATTGTATGAACCTGTCATAAGGTGTAACACCAGTCAACAAGGTTACTTAAAAAACTATGTGTCATGGCTGTGTGAAGTCCTTTTAGTAGCTATGATCTACTCTTCACTTAAACTTTGTAATTCTATTTGAGATCCTAACAAAAATCATGTGAGGATATGACATAGCAGAAAATTCTATATGATAAAAACCTTTGTAGGTACTTTTTCCAAGCCAATTCTGACATGTTCATGTCAGCTCTTATAGCTTGTAAAAAAAAAAAGAAATGTTTAAAAGCAAAGTGGTGTAGATTTGCTACGCTGAAAAGAAGATAGAAGACATACAGGAGAGGTCTGTAGTCTAGACTATTTATAGTAAGAAAAGTTTGTGCTGCGAGGCGCCAGCAGTGGCCTAGGCTGTAGAGAGAGAAGCAGGCTGCGGTTTCCGTTGTGACAGTTTGCAGAGGACTTCCTGGAGTGACCAAAGAGCAGGGGGGGAGTGAGAGGAGGGGGAGGGGTTTGACTGCTCTACTTTATCTCATGAGAACATTCTAGAAGGGGCTTTTTGCAGTATTTTCCTCAAAGCTACTTCTCAGCGTTCAACGTATTCAAAATTGTGTCCTATTTTATTATTTTGAATTAATTTATATATTTTTTTATTCATATCCTGAATTGAATTGATAACATTTGAATGACCTCAACCTTGGTGTGTAAAACAAGAGCCTTTCCCTCCAAAATGTCCATTACTTCAGTGTGTTTCAACAAATTTGGATTTATTTTTAATTAAATATGCATTTTCATATTGAAATATGCATTTTCATATTTAAATATGCATTTTCATATTTCATTTACTGTTAGGATTCTCAAATGCATAGCAATCATAAGGAATTCTGTAATTATATTTCAAAAAGGAAATCCATGAAACAACAGCTTTTATTTGTGAATGTCAATTCATCAATGTTGTCATCTAGTGTAGTAATGTATTTCATCAGACATTCTTATCCAGTGCGACTTAGAGTAGTGAAAGGATACATTTTCATACTAGCCCTACTGTGGGAATCGAACCGACCACCCTGGTGTTGCAAGCACTGTGCTCTACCAACTGAGCTACGCAGGACCCATATTCAATACCCTAGCTCAGTTTCCTGTGTTGTGGGGTTCCTTTTCATCAAATTATCACCTACACAGTCACGTACCAATAGGAATGATTGTTTCGGAGTTTACAGTAGTCATGCACCATATCTACTGAAGAATATTACCCCATCCAAGCACTGTACTAACCTTGATAAAAGTTAGTTTATTGTAACTCTAGCACTCTTTCATGTACATATGTTAGTCATTTAGCAGATGCTCTTATCCAGAGAGACTTACAGTAGTGAGTGCATACATTTTTATACTTTTTCGTACTGGTCCTCCGTGGGAATCAAGCCCACAACCATGCTCTACCAACTCTACCACACAGGACCTATATTCAGTGCCATAGCTCAGTTTCCTATGTTCATTTTAGTCATTTAGCAGACATTATCACACTTACATTTTAGTCATTTAGCAGACGCTCTTATCCAGAGCGACTTACAGTAGTGAATGCATACATTTAATTTCATTCCTTTTTTTTATATATATATATATATATATATATTTTTTTTTTGTACTGGCCCCCTGTGGGAATCGAACCCACAACCCTGGCGTTGCACACACCATGCTGACGTTGCAAACACCATGCTCTACCAACTGAGCCACAGGGAAGGCCTACAGATGGTAGTGCTACCACTATAGAGTGCCTTACAAGTAATGCGTTCATCTTAGAAGATAGCTAGGTGTGAAAACCACATATCACAGTCGTAGCTTCCCTGACGTTAGTGGGAAGTTTGTTTCCACCTCCTTATGTTCATCTGTGTCTCTTCCATATGTCTCCCTCCAGGATCAGACAGCGGGACCTGAATGGTTCCTACGCTCTGTGTCTCCTACATGGGTCACAAGTCATGCATTATCGCATCGATAAGGACAAGGCTGGCAAGCTCTCCATTCCTGATGGGAAGAAGTTTGACACACTGTGGCAGGTAATATCGCAGACTGTAGAATTATTTAAGGTCCCACTTTAAACAAACAATTTCAATTTATAGGGCCAGTTTCCCGGACACAGATTAAGCCTAGTCCTGGATTCAAAAGTTTTACTCTCAATTGAAAATGCTTAGTCCAGGATTAGGCTTGATCTGTCTCCAGGAAACCTCCCAATAAAGGATATAATACAGACCTGATAGACAGGTTTATGCCGTGTAGGGCTAGATTCAATCAGATTGACAGCGCGCACAGCATTGTTTTGTTGGAGGTAGAACTGCGTAAAGCCTATCGCATGCTTCCCAGTCGAAACAGTTTGTGCATATATTATATTTAAGCAATTAAGTCTCGAGGAGGTGTGGTATATGGCCAAAATCGCCTGGTACTGACTAAAGTTCATGATACCGTTGACCTAAACAAGAACCCCAGGACCAGTGTAATCAAAGTGCCTCAATAGATCAAAGGTCCACCACCATATTTTACAGTAGGTATGGGGTTCTTTTCTGCTCATGCAGTCACATATCAACGCCAAACCCATCACTGGTGTGTGTGGTCATCTGACCAAACCACCGGTTCTAATCCAAGTGCCAATGCCGTTTAGGAAACTCCAGGCGTTTACATTGATTGGATGACATGAAAATAGAGCTCTTTGGGCTACGCACACCAGTACATGAGCAGAAAAGAGCCCCATACCTATTGTTAAATATGGGGGTGAATATTTTGATGCGTCGTTAAGTACCTATTATAAATTGTGTGGTTCGAGCCCTGAATGCTGATTGGCTGACAGCCGTGGTATATGAGACCGTATACCATGGGTATGAAAAAAACCAACGTTATTTTTACTTCTCTAATTATGTTGGTAACCAGTTTATAATAGCAATAAGGCACCTTCGGGGGTTTGTGTTGTGACCAAGAACAACCCTTAGCCGTGGTATATTAACCATATACCACATCCCCTCAGGCCTTGTTGCTTAATGAAACACTAAGGAGAAAAGACAGCACGTTAACACATAGGCACAAGCTTCACCTGTTTTTGATTACCTGAAAGAGACATACCCTGACAGCTGCTTTCTCTCGTAGCTGGTGGAGCATTACTCCTACAAGCCAGACGGGCTGCTCCGCGTACTGACTGACGCCTGTCCACGACCTGAGGGCGAACACTTTGGTACACACTCCTTCACAAGTAATAAAAACAGACAGAGCTGTTATGTGGAAATATGGACGGAGAGAGAAATACTGTAGATAGAGTCCAATAGAGAAACATTGACAGACATACAGGCAGACATACAGGCAGACAGACAAGCAGACAGACAAGCAGACAGACAAGAAGACAGACAAGAAGACAGACAAGAAGACAGACAGACAAGCAGACAGACAGACAAGCAGACAGACAAGAAGACAGACAAGCAGACAGACAGACAAGCAGACAGACAGACAAGCAGACAGACAGACAAGCAGACAGACAGACAAGCAGACAGACAGACAGACAAGCACACAGACAAGCAGACAGACAGACAAGCAGACAGACAGATGTTTAATAGTTGATACATAAATCGATGCAATAATAGATGTATACTAGACAGATTAATAGACAGCATATAGAGCAATCATTATACTGTGTATATGTTTACATGACTATGGGAGTGAACGTGTCCGACTGTTTTCATTGTGCAGGTGGTATTGGACGAGCAGGCTATAATAATGTAAGTGTTCCTCCACTTTACTTGTGTTTACTGTACTGCTGTCTCTTGCTGTGTGTCTGTGTGTGTGTGTGTGTGTGTGTGTGTGTGTGTGTGTGTGTGTGTGTGTGTGTGTGTGTGTGTGTGTATAATCATTGACAAATCAAGAGAAACAGATATCATTTGGCACTTTACACATTGTCATAAACTACACCAACCAGGTTGACATCCAGTCTTATGAGAAATAGTATTTTACTTCTTTTTTTTTTTGAATCCCCAGTATGAAGAGCAAACACAGAAACAGTATTTTTCAATAAGCAATGTCAATTTAAAAGATGCCTGCAAAACACACAGTTTATACAGTGTATACTTGTTGATAGCACTGGCATATTGACATAAATAACATGAACCCTGTTAGGCGCGTATATGGGAGGCCAAGTCAAGTGCAGGAGAGCGGAGTATATTTAACAGGCGCACTTTAATACCGGTCAACAACGACAGCACATAAAACATACTAGTGCCACAAACACGGTCTATAACAAATGTGCAGCGCCTGACAAAAATAATCACGTAACAAAAAACAATTACACACAAAGACATGATGGGGAACAGAGGACTAAATACATGTAGATTGATTGGGGAATGAAAACCAGATGTGTATGGAACAAGACAAAACAAATGGACATATGAGAAATGGAGCGGCGATGGCTAGAAAGCCGGTGACGTCGATCGCCGAACGCCGCCCGAACAAGGAGAGGAGCCGACTTCGGCGGAAGTCGTGACAAACCCTCTACTTCACTATATAATACATCGCTTACAGTACTTGACTTTTTCCACATTTTGTGTTGTCAAGTTTTTTGTAAAAAATCTACACAAAATACTCCAATGTCAAAGTGGAAGAAAAATTCTATACTTTGTTATTTTTTATTAGTGGAAAATTAAACACCCTTTGAGTCAATACATTTGGCAGCAATTACAGCTGTGTGTATTTCTGGGTGAGTCTTTAATCGCTTTGCACACCTGGATTGTGCAATATTTGCCCATTATTCTTTAAAACATTCCTCAAGCACTGTTTGAAGAGTTGGTTGATCATTGCTAGACAGACATATGCAAGTCTTGCCATAGATTTTCAAGCCGATTTAAGCCAAAACTGTAACTAGGCCACTCAGTTCAATCAATTGAAAATTCAGGCTGTAACACAACAAAATGTGGAAAAAGTCAAGGGGTGTGAATACTTTAGGCAAGCCTATGAGCTTTTTCATGCATCAATCTGGTGTTTGGTCTAGTCTTCAATAATACAGAAAGTGTTGTTTTTTTATAAACTTTATTGCCCTTTACTTTATCAAACAAGCACTTATCCTATCAATCAAGTTCTCATATTTTCACACTGTACTGTACTTCATGATAAAATACTGAGAAGGAATTTCCCAAATGCTTACCTTCCCTCATCTTTGTGAAATACTTTATTAAAAGGGGAAGTTCAGGGTTTTTACAACTTGATGTTAGATGGTTCCTCACTCTGAAAGTAGTCTACGGGCCATGAGAAACTGTAATCCCTGGTTCGGTTTATCTTTAAACAGCCCAAAATCCCCAGTAGGAAGTTTTATCTGGGCAAATAGTCATCCATGCCTTTTTTCTTACA
Organism: Salmo salar; assembly: GCF_965601325.2. Classification (NCBI taxonomy): domain Eukaryota; kingdom Metazoa; phylum Chordata; class Actinopteri; order Salmoniformes; family Salmonidae; genus Salmo; species Salmo salar. The sequence continues at coordinate 175,518,551 of NC_138291.1, forward strand.
TGAGAACATTTTCATTAAAAAAAATCTAACGAGTTTTGTTTGGTAACAATGCTTTTCCCCCGACAGTGCAGGTTTTCACTTTGCAGATTTGATTGAATTCCAACCCAGTCGTTAAATGATCAAATGTTACAGGAATACATGGAAAATGGAGAGGGAAAAAAATGCATTGTTTGCAGAGATTTCCGATGAGGGAAAAAGTGTTTCAGCGTTGCACCTTTTGTTCAGAATATGTGAGCTAACATTTTCCCCTTCAACTAAACAGACTATAAATAACCATTTCCCTTAATAACATTACCCTCTCTGAAACTGTGGTTTCTAGCTATTGGAAGCGGCAGGTGGAATGCTCACCAGAATCAAATCCTACTCCATACCCATACCTGGTCGAAAAAAGGTGCCCTAACACACCTCCTCTCCCCTCTTAACCCCTACAGTGGTACAGTAGACCTCGTGCATCCCCCAACCCTTAACACTCAAAAGTGTGATTTTTGCAAAAGTGTGGATTGCTACATACTAACACCCCTTTCTGAAACTTACCTGCACTCTTTCCTCCATTCATATCCCCCTCACATTCCCCCAAGAAATGAAAAGTGTGAATAGATGATCTTAGAAATGTAATCAATTGAATGTAGCCGACTGACTCACGCTCGATTACATCCGTATCGTGGAAGTTCTGTGCTATAGAGCTATTTAAATCTAAAGGAGGACATTTCCGATTGAGTTCGGCATATGCAGCGTTTACCGTAAACGTTATAGCGCTGAACTTCCGCGATACGGAGTTAATCGAGCCCTTAGAGACAGTCTGCATGACTGACATCAACATACACTACAGAACTTACTACTTACAAACTAACATCTTGCCAATGTGGAAATGGGAGAGCGCAAATTGTGAAGGCCCATTAATGGCAGTCTAGTCAGAGTTGAATTGTGATTATGTTGTTGTCTGTAAGTAGGAAGTCACCTTGGTGTGAATGATGTCATCTTGGTGAGTGTACCTTTAATATAGTATCACTGTGCTACATGATTTTGAGAAAGGCCCATGATAATAAATCAACTGATTACTCAAAAACGCAATAGGTTCAGACAACATTTGGAATTTCACGGTTATGATTTTTAAAGTGAATTAAAAATTACCAATGACTTGTAGAATTACTTCTGGTTGATGTTCATGTTTATTCATCATGATCTCCAACTGTGAGAATTATTTGTCTTTCTTGACAAGAACTTCATATAATTTCTTGGAAATTCACAGTTTATAAAGTGATACAATCTTCCTTTTCCCAAGGATCTTTACTCTTTTTAAATTTTGTTTTAACATTTAATAATTGAGGACTGACCTGAGTCAAACAGACATCATTACAGTCTATTAGAACTTTTACTCCACCTAGAGATCACTTTGGGTAATTACAAAACCCCTATGAAAACAGTAAAGTCTCATAGTACTCCGTAGTGTAGACAGTTGTTTATCATTGGGAAAAAAATTGATGTTGTTTCCATAGAGATGAAGTTGTGAGGAAGTGAACCAGTTCAGTTCTTGGTGTTCAGTCCCATGGGATTACATTTCTCAAGTGGTAGTTAAACTAATGAACGCTTCCTAATTTAGGCATGCCATGCCTTAAAGCAGGGGTAAGGGACAAAATGGTCAGTGAGCTGGCTCTTGGTTACATTTGTTCCCTAGCCCTCCTTCAAATGCATGTGTTTAAAGTTCCTGACATCTACCCTTGGTTTGACCTTTTACCTTCTGCGTGAATCATTCATTCCATTTACTTTGTTTTTGTTGATGCAGTCTCTTCTCCTTCATGGATTCCCTTGTAATTGCAGTGACCCGGGACACTGAGACACAAATCAATGTAAAAAAAAAAAAAAAAATGTATTCAGTTGTATATCTACATTGTAGACCTACATTGATATAACAAGCCTGGCTACCCAAACTCCTTGCTCTGGCCAAACACTATTCCATGTCCACGGACGTTAGTTTCTTCTCCGCAATGAGTCTGGATCTGAGTACCTCCCCAACGATTTCTAGAACGCAAACACATTCTAACCAATCTGATTGGTCCCAGAAACCGATGGGTTGGGCCAGAGCCATAACACACGTAAATAAGACAGCTTTTTGAAATTTAGTCATTGGCTTTGATACTCTGATTGGTTAGAGATGATCCAATCACTGACTTTGTTTTGTACAACAGCCCTCATTTTGACGTCACCACAAACGACTTTGACGATGGTCACAGGTATTTAGCCGACATGGAGCAGCAGAAAGGATTCAGTTTGAGTCGTCAGGCAACGTGATACGATGTACCTTAAGAATACTTTGTGACAGTAGTAAGCTTTTCTCCACATTCACAACATAGTACTGGAGTCAAGGATGTCACTAGGAGAAACATGTCTAATTTAGAGTACACACATTGGAATTAGAGTTTAACTCCATTTGGCAAACCACATTGAAATGAGAGAAAATTGTTTGTATTTTTACTCGATAGTAATCTCCGGTGACCCACCCCACCTTTCACCTTTAATCAATCACCTGATGACATCATCTACAGTGAGATGTGTGAATTTGGAGAAGAAAAAAAATATATGTCTTTCATGCACAACCAATAGAAAAGGTATTCAAAGTATTCTGAAGGTGACAAACAACATACCAAACTATGTGAAGCTCCCATTTAAAAAAACACACAAATGTCAACCACATCGACAGTGGTGTATTTTGATCACTGTAATAAGTGTTCCATGAAGGAGACAGAGATTGGTGTGCTGCTTGAAAAGGTCAAGGGGCGTTTATGCTTCTGTGTGTCAATCAACCAACCAATCAAACCATTTCAGGTTACATTCCGGCAGTGCTCTCTCCAAATTATCTATGTACCATCGATATTATTTGTACCTTGACCCCTCTCTTATTGTATCCTGTAATAGGGCAGAGGTGCCTCTCACAGCAAAACCACAGATAATCTCAACCCTTATGACACCAGGGCTCCAAATATGGTCAGCAAAGGTGAGTGATGCGAGTGGTCATAACTTTTGAGACAAATCCTGTTTGGAGTGGCCCACTCTTGTATTCGTGAGATATATATTTTGATGTACTGCTGCAGCCCAAAGTTGTATTGAATTGAATCGAAATTGATGTTATCACACTGTATGGGGTGTGTGTCCTGTCTCAGAGTCCATGCCAATGGACACAGAGGTGTACGAGAGTCCTTACGCTGACCCAGACGAGCTGAGGACCTCCACTGTGGACCGCAAACAGCTCTTCCTGGAAGATGGAGAGTTGGGCTCTGGGAACTTTGGGACAGTCATGAAGGGCATCTACAAAATGAGGAAGTACGTAACCTTCACAGCTTAAAAGGAAAATATGAATAGCTGTTTCCAATTACATATTCTTAAAACAAATGTAAGGGATAGTCCAATACAAATACAACCTAATATGACTATGATTCATAATATTTGCCATAGTTAGAATAGACACCACTGTCAACCCGCCGATACCATTAAACCAGCTGTCATAGTTCAGTGACAACAAGTATATCATGTCTTCATGCAGGTGATGTAACTGCATAAGGCTAAGCTAGATACGGTTAGCTGACCTCTGCTGCATAAGCATCTGGTAGCTAATTTAACATTAATAAGAGTTTAAAATGACCCGTTTTTCTGTGTTCATATTTCAGAACAACATATGTATTCTTTTGACATTAAGAATGGTGAAATACATGTATGATGAGGGCAATTACAGAAACAGTTATCACTAACACAAACAGGTTTATAATAGATTTAAAAAATATATATATAGTATACACAGTACCAGTCAAAAGTTTGGACGCACTTACTCATTCAAGGGTTTTTCTTTATTTTAGAATAATAGTGAAGACAACAAAACTATGAAATAACATATATGGAATCATGTAGTAACCAATCAAAATATATTTTATATTTGAGATTCTTCAAAGTAGCCATCCTTTGCCTTGATGACAGCTTTTCACACACTTGGCATTCTCTCAACCAGCTTCACCTGGAATGCTTTTCCAACAGTCTTGAAGGAGTTCCCACATATGCTGAGCACTTGTTGGCTGCTTTTCCTTCACTCTGCGGTCCAACTAATCCCAAACCATCTCAATTGGGTTGAGGTCGGGTGATTGAGGGGGCCAGGTCATCTGATGCAGCACTCCATAACTCTCCTTCTTGGTCAAATAGCCCTTACACAGTCTGGAGGTGTGTTGGGTCATTGTCCTGTTGAAAAACAAATGATAGACCCACTAAGCGCAAATCAGATGGGATGGCGTATCGCTGCAGAATGCTGTGGTATCCATGCTGGTTAAGTGTGCCTTGAATTCTAAATAAATCACAGACAGTGTCACTAGCAAAGCACCCCCACACCACCTCCTCCATGCTTCACGGTGGGAACCATACATGCCGAGATCATCTGTTCACCTACTCTGCGTAGGCAATTTGGACTCATCAGACCAAAGGACAGATTTCCACCGGTCTAATGTCCATTGCTCGTGTTTCTTGGCCCAAGCAAGTCTCTACTTCTTATTGGTGTCCTTTAGTAGTGGTTTCTTTGCAGCAATTCGACCATGAAGGCCTGATTCACGAAGTCTCATCTGAACAGTTGATGTTGAGATGTGTCTGTTTTTGTCTGAGGCTGGTAACTCTAATGAACTTATCCTCTGCAGCAGAGGTAACTTTGGGTCTTTCTTTCTTGTGACGTTCCTCATGAGAGCCAGTTTCATCATAGAGCTTGATGGTTTTTACAACTGCACTTGAAGAAACGTTCAAAGTTCTTGAAAATGTCTGGATTGACTGACCTTCATGTCTTAAAGAAATTATGGACTGTCATTTCTCTTTGCTTATTTGAGTTGGTCTTGCCATAATATGGACTTGGTCTTTTACCAAATAGGGCTATTTTCTGTATACCACCCCTACCTTGTCACAACACAACTGATTGGCTCAAATGCATTAAGAAGGAAAGAAATGTCACAAATGTACTTTTAACAAGGCACACCTGTTAATTGAAATGCATTCCAGGTGACTACCTCATGAAACTGGTTGAGAGAATGCCAAGAGTGTGCAAAGCTGTCATCAAGGCAAAGGGTGGCTACTTTGTAGAAAATATATTTTTTTAAATGAAGAAAACCCATTGAATGAGTAGGTGTGTCCAAACCTTTCACTGGTACTGTATATGTTACAACTTCCTCCAGTCTCCCCTTACGAATAGTGAGCACCCAACTTTCAAACAATTTCCCCAACAGCAAATCAAGGAAATTCTGACGAGAGCGACAAGTTTGAGAATATTTTTCAATTAAAGAAAAGGACAGTAATGTAACCAGTAAAGTAGGAAGCCAAGGTTTCAATAGGCAATAAGATATTAATTTATCATCAAAGGAGTGTGGGTATTTGGCCAGGCGAAGCAATTTTATGCTCTGACTGACTCCGCTGGTTTTGGCTGGTCTCGGAAAATAATGAGTCCTCATTGTTCCAGGCCGAGTTAAGACCAGGTAAATATGTATCCGACACCAAGACAAGACCAAGACACTCAATTTGTGGTCTTGAGAACGACTGTAGACTGGCCTACAACACTGCTAGCTAGGATGCTGCAGCAGAGTTCAGACAACTAGCTAGCCTCACACATTGGGTAAATAACCTGAAATTATTGATGTCACTAATAGTATCCCTCCCTGTCAAAATAAAGGTAAAGAAAAAAAATACAACTATAACTGCTAAACTTGTATGTAACAGCATTTCAGTTAGCTATAAAGTAGCTGGCTTCAAATTCAAGTTTCAACTTTTTTATCCCAGAGGGAAATTGGTTTTGCATCAAGGAGCACATGAGATGTAAAAAAACATATTTAAAAAAAAATACATGAATCACAATGATAGTGAGGTACTACACACAAAGGTACTGCATACAATGCTAGTGCTTCAGGCATGGCAGCCATCAAAATACTGTAAATATTCCAATACTGATTATCAACATTAGCAGCAACAATAGTACAAAGTTACAAAGAAGGTAAGTAAAGTGCACATTCTCAAAAACATCACGTCAACATCATCATAAAAAATATGCTGGCCATTAGCTTTGCACTAAGCAGTGATGTCATCTCTCCATCTCCCCAGGACAGAGAAGCCGGTGGCAGTGAAGATCCTGAAGAATGACGACAACAACCCAGCAGTGAAGGAGGAGATGCTGCGGGAAGCCAACGTCATGCAGCAGCTGGACAACCCCTACATCGTCCGCATGATCGGAATCTGCGAGGCCGAGAGCCTCATGCTGGTCATGGAGCTGGCTGAACTGGGGCCGCTCCACAAGTACCTCCAGAGGCACAAGTAAGTTCCCCAGTCAGTCTCACTCTTCGGTAGTACTGTACTTCCATCAGTCTGACAATTATGGTGTAAGGCCAAATCCCGAACCTGCGTTTTAAAACATCCAAACCGAATTTGTTCTAGAATATTTGTCTGTTGGCATTCATACTTTTCGAGTTCTCACCGCGGCTCAAGCTATTTATCCGTCATCACATTTAAGTAGTTGAATGGCAGCCGCCTACGCAGAATTTTTGGGAGGTGCATGGTCAGGCTGTTCAACAGAGCCACGTACAGTGAGGGAAAAAAGTATTTGATCCCCTGCTGATTTTGTACGTTTGCCCACTGATAAAGAAATGATCAGTCTATAATTTTAATGGTAGGTTTATTTGAACAGTGAGAGACAGAATAACAACAAAAAAATCCAGATAAACACATGTAAAAAATGTTATAAAATGATTTGCATTTTAATGAGGGAAATAAGTATTTGACCCCTCTGCAAAACATGACTTAGTACTTGGTGGCAAAACCCTTGTTGGCAATCACAGAGGTCAGACGTTTCTTGTAGTTGGCCACCAGGTTTGCACACATCTCAGGAAGGATTTTGTCCCACTCCTCTTTGCAGATCTTCTCCAAGTCATTAAAGTTTCGAGGCTGACGTTTGGCAACTCAAACCTTCAGCTCCCTCCACAGATTTTCTATGGGATTAAGGTCTGGAGACTGGCTAGGCCACTCCAGGACCTTAATGTGCTTCTTCTTGAGCCACTCCTTTGTTGCATTGGCTGTGTGTTTTGGGTCATTGTCATGCTGGAATACCCATCCACGACCCATTTTCAATGCCCTGGCTGAGGGAAGGAGGTTCTCTTTCCACCTCCATGTTTGACGGTGGGGATGGTGTTCTTGGGGTCATAGGCAGCATTCCTCCTCCTCCAACACGGCGAGTTGAGTTGATGCCAAAGAGCTCCATTTTGGTCTCATCTGACCACAACACTTTCACCCAGTTGTCCTCTGAATCATTCAGATGTTCATTGGCAAACTTCAGACGGGCATGTATATGTGCTTTCTTGAGCAGGGGGACCTTGCAGGCGCTGCATGATTTCAGTCCTTCACGGCGAAGTGTGTTACCAATTGTTTTCTTGGTGACTATGGTCCCAGCTGCCTTGAGATCATTGACAAGATCCTCCCGTGTAGTTCTGGGCTGATTGGTGAGGGGAGTTCCTAACTCATCAATTAAGACCTAGACAACCAGGTGAGGGGAGTTCCTAACTCATCAATTAAGACCTAGACAACCAGGTGAGGGGAGTTCCTAACTCATCAATTAAGACCTAGACAACCAGGTGAGGGGAGTTCCTAACTCATCAATTAAGACCTAGACAACCAGGTGAGGGGAGTTCCTAACTCATCAATTAAGACCTAGACAACCAGGTGAGGGGAGTTCCTAACTCATCAATTAAGACCTAGACAACCAGGTGAGGGGAGTTCCTAACTCATCAATTAAGACCTAGACAACCAGGTGAGGGGAGTTCCTAACTCATCAATTAAGACCTAGACAACCAGGTGAGGGGAGTTCCTAACTCATCAATTAAGACCTAGACAACCAGGTGAGGGGAGTTCCTAACTCATCAATTAAGACCTAGACAACCAGGTGAGGGGAGTTCCTAACTCATCAATTAAGACCTAGACAACCAGGTGAGGGGAGTTCCTAACTCATCAATTAATACCTAGACAACCAGGTGAGGGGAGTTCCTAACTCATCAGGGACCTTAATTGATCAATCAAGTAGAAGGGAGGAGCGAAAACCTGCAGACACTCAGTCCTCGAGGACTGGAGTTTTACACCTGAGATACAGTATAATGCAGTGTTCAGTGTCACTTACAGCCATTGTTCCTGTCCACAGACAGATCTCCATTAAGAACATCACAGAGCTGGTGCACCAGGTTTCTATGGGCATGAAGTACCTGGAGGAGCACAACTTTGTGCACAGGGACCTTGCAGCCAGGAACGTGCTGCTGGTCACCCAGCACTATGCCAAGATCAGCGACTTTGGTCTGTCCAAGGCTCTCACAGAGGAGGAGAACTACTATAAGGTATTCAATTCAGATATAATTATTGTTGTGCACTTACCCCCTGGCGAAGTTCAGACTGTCTGTGCCTCATCTTCTAAAGTCTATCCCCGATTTTACTTCTAATTGTCCTGTCAGATCGATCAAATACAGAATGAAAGGAGTTTGGAACTCCTAAAAAGTTATCCTAAAAGAGGAAATTATTAGCACATCAATTGTGTTTTGACCTTAGTGAACTCTAGGAAAACTCTACTGAACCTTTATTTATCCAGATAAAAGAATTTTTCAAGAGAGACTCTGTCCACAATGACAGTAGGGTGAACAGTTCTACAGTAATTTCAATATAAAATAATTTCTGAGTAACAAGTAGATACCTTACTGTGATTTTTATTCAAAATTGTCAAAAATAACAAACAAAAATAGCTTCTTAGCAAAGAGCAATTTCTCAAGCAAGAATTTAGTTAGGACTGCCAGGCAGTGGTCTGAGTGAGAAGGGGAAACTGAAATCCATTCCCTGATGTTTGTTTTGACCCTGCTCTCTAGGGTTAGGATTAATCCATTCCCTGGTGTTTGTGTTGACCCTGCTCTCTAGGGTTAGGATTAATCCATTCCCTGGTGTTTGTGTTGACCCTGCTCTCTAGGGTTAGGATTAATCCATTCCCTGGTGTTTGTGTTGACCCTGATCTCTAGGGTTAGGATTAATCCATTCCCTGGTGTTTGTGTTGACCCTGCTCTCTAGGGTTAGGATTAATCCATTCCCTGGTGTTTGTGTTGACCCTGCTCTCTAGGGTTAGGATTAATCCATTCCCTGGTGTTTGTGTTGACCCTGCTCTCTAGGGTTAGGATTAATCCATTCCCTGGTGTTTGTGTTGACCCTGCTCTCTAGGGTTAGGATTAATCCATTCCCTGGTGTTTGTGTTGACCCTGCTCTCTAGGGTTAGGATTAATCCATTCCCTGGTGTTTGTGTTGACCCTGCTCTCTAGGGTTAGGATTAATCCATTCCCTGGTGTTTGCGTTGACCCTGCTCTCTAGGGTTAGGATTAATCCATTCCCTGGTGTTTGTGTTGACCCTGCTCTCTAGGGTTAGGATTAATCCATTCCCTGGTGTTTGTGTTGACCCTGCTCTCTAGGGTTAGGATTAATCCATTCCCTGGTGTTTGATTCGACCCTGCTCTCTAGGGTTAGGATTAATCCATTCCCTGATGTTTGTGTTGACCCTGCTCTCTAGGGTTAGGATTAATCCATTCCCTGATGTTTGATTCGACCCTGCTCTCTAGGGTTAGGATTAATCCATTCCCTGATGTTTGATTCGACCCTGCTCTCTAGGCAAAAGGCCATGGGAAGTGGCCAGTGAAATGGTACGCCCCAGAGTGTATGAACTATTTCAAGTTCTCCTGTAAGAGTGACGTGTGGAGCTTTGGGGTCCTGATGTGGGAGGCGTACACGCTAGGGATGAAACCATACAAGGTAAAGTATGTCCCCATACAAGACACATTACGTCCCCATACAAGGTACAGTACGTCCCCATACAAGGTACATTATGTCACCATACAAAGTACAGTACAGTACATTGGTTGTTACTTTGATATTTAAATCATTTTCATAAAGGGTTATTTTATAATCATGCTTTGACAATCATCTAACCCCAGATTAGTAGAGGCAGGCATGTTAGTAGACCTACTGTCATCTAACCCCAGATTAGTAGAGGCAGACATGCTAGTAGACCTACTGTCGTCTAACCCCAGATTAGTAGAGGCAGGCATGCTAGTAGACCTACTGTCGTCTAACCCCAGATTAGTAGAGGCAGGCATGCTAGTAGACCTACTGTCGTCTAACCCCAGATTAGTAGAGGCAGGCATGCTAGTAGACCTACTGTCGTCTAACCCCAGATTAGTAGAGGCAGGCATGTTAGTAGACCTACTGTCATCTAACCCCAGATTAGTAGAGGCAGGCATGTTAGTAGACCTACTGTCGTCTAACCCCAGATTAGTAGAGGCAGGCATGTTAGTAGACCTACTATCGTCTAACCCCAGATTAGTAGAGGCAGACATGCTAGTAGACCTACTGTCGTCTAACCCCAGATTAGTAGAGGCAGGCATGTTAGTAGACCTACTGTCATCTAACCCCAGATTAGTAGAGGCAGACATGCTAGTAGACCTACTGTCGTCTAACCCCAGATTAGTAGAGGCAGGCATGCTAGTAGACCTACTGTGTTGGAACAAAAGCCTGCCCCCCTTGTGAGTCTCCAGGTCTAGGATGAAATAATTCAATTTTTATACTGAGTGTACAAAACATTAAGAACTGCTCTTTCCATGACATAGATTGACCAGGTGAATCCAGGTGAAAGCTATGATCCCTCATTGATTTCACTTGTTAAATCCACTTCAATCAGTGTAGATGAAGGGGAGGAGGCAACCTCTTACATCTAGGCGTTCCACTAGCGGGTTCCGCCAGCGGAACCCCTAGCCAACAGCCAATGGGATCGCATAGCGCAAAATACAAAAATAACTAAAATACCACAATTCAATTCTCAAACATACGACTATTTTACACCATTTGAAAGATAAACCTCTCCTGAATCCAACCACGTTGTCCGATTTCAAAAAGGCTTTAGAGCGAAAGCAAAACATTAGATTATGTTAGGAGAGTACATAGACCAAAATAACCACACAGCCATTTTCCAAGCAAGCATATATGTCAATAAAACCCAAAACACAGCTAAATGAAGCACTAACCTTTGATGATCTTCATCAGATGACACTCCTAGGACATTGTTATACAATACATGTATATGTTTTGTTCAATCAAGTTCATATTTAAATCCAAAAACAGCTTTTTACATTGGCGCATGATGTTCAGAAAATGTATTCCCACCAAAAACTTCAGGTGAATTTACAAAAATACTCATCATAAACATTGACAAAATACATAATTATTTTAAGAATTATAGATACAGAACTCCTTTATGCAATCGCTGTGTCAGATTTTAAAATAGCTTTTCGGCGAAACACATTTTTCAATATTCTGAGTACATAGCTCGCCATCACGGCGAGCTATTCAGACACCTGCCAAGTTCGGGGCAACCTAAACTCAGAATTAGTATTAGAAATATTGTATTACCTTTGCTGATCTTCGTCAGAATGCACTCCCAGGACTGCTACTTCCACAAGAAATGTTGTTTTTGTTCCAAATAATCCATAGTTATGTCCAAATACCTCCGTTTTGTTCGTGCGTTCAGGTCACAATCCAAAGGGTAACGCGTGAGCGCAATTCGAGACACAAAAAGTAAAAATGTTCCATTAACGTACTTAGAAGCATGTCAAACGCTGTTTAAAATCAATTTTTATGGTATTTTTAACGGAAAATTGCAATAATATTCCAACCGGACAATAGTGTATTCATTCAAAGAGGAAAAGAAAAAACAGCGTGCTCGCGGGAACGCGCATATCCAACCTCTTTGTCCTCAGGCAGACCACTCAGTAACTGAGCTACTATACTCTGCCCAGAGACAGGAGAAGGCTCAATACACTTTCTGAAGGCTTTAGACAGCCAATGGAAGCCTTAGAAAGTGCAACGTAACAGCACAGATAGTGTAGTTTCGAAAGGGACTAGAAAGAAGAACTACATTTCTCAGATCCTACACTTCCTGGTTGACTTTTTCTCAGGTTTTTGCCTGCCATATGAGTTCTGTTACTCACAGACACCATTCAAACAGTTTTAGAAACTTCAGTGTTTTCTATCCAAATCTACTAATAATATGCATATTCTCGTTTCTGGGCAAGAGTAGTAACCTGTTTAAATCGGGTATGTTTTTTCATCCGGCCCTGAAAATACTGCCCCCTATCCATATCAGGTTAAAGAAAGATTGTTACGCCTTGAGACAATTGAGAGATGGATTGTGTATGTGTGCCAGTCAGAGGGTGAATGGGCACGTGGCTTTGAACGGGGTATGGTAATGGTGACGCACCGGTTTGTATCAAGAATTGCAACACTGCTGGGTTTTTCATGCTCAACAGTTTCCTGTGTGTATCAAGAATGGTCATCCACCCAAAGGACATCCAGCTAAGTTGACACAACAGTGTTGGAGTCAACATGGGCCAGTATCCCTTTGGAAAGCTTTCAACGCTTTGTAGAGTCCATGTCCCGATGAATTCAGGCTGTTCTGCAACTCAATATTAAGAAGGTGTTCTTAATGTTTTGTACACTCAGTGTATACAGGGAAAACAACACATCATTTGGCCTTTATTTGACATAATGACACATTAAGTGATGGCTTATCTAATAGTCTGAGTCCCCTGTTGTGTAGTAGCAGTCAGTCAAAGTGTCTCAAAATTGCCCCCTATTCACTACATAGTGCACTACTTTTAAACTACAGCCGTGGGCAAAAGTAGTGCACTACTTTTAAACTAGAGCCCTGGTCAAAAGTAGTGCACTACTTTTAAACTAGAGCCCTGGTCAAAAGTAGTGCACTACTTTTAAACTAGAGACATGGTCAAAAGTAGTGCACTACGTAGGGAAAAAGGGGGCCATTTGGGACTGCCTCTGTCTGGTATGCCATCAGTGTGTGAGTGGTGTCATCATGTCACCCTTTGTTCCCCCCAGGGCATGAAAGGAAATGAGGTGATCCAGATGATCGAGAATGGTGAGCGCATGGAAATCCCCCCCAACTGTCCCCCGGAGATGTATGACCTCATGAAGAAGTGCTGGACATACAAGTGAGTGAGGAAGGGAGCCCGACTTACAGATCTAGAATCAGAAGGGAATTGTAACTATGAGGAGTATGAATAATATCTGACCCTGGTTCAGTAGTTAAGTCGTCAAATCTAACACTGACCTTAGAACAGGGTTTTAGAAGAAACTGTAGCCTGTCTGTGGGAAGAAAATATAATCCAAAACCTTGTTACAGTTTCCATACAGTAGGACAATGGAGAAAGGGAGATAGCAGAACTATCCCATAACTTACAAGCAATATTGTGTTCTGAGGCAGTGGTGGGAAAAACTACTCAATTGTCATACTTAAGTAAAAACAAAGATACCTTAACAGAAAATGACTCAAGTAAAAGTGAAAGTTACCAAGTAAAATACTACTTGAGTAAAAGTATCTGGTTTTAATTGTACGTAAGTTCAGTGGTAGAAAAAGTACATCATTTTCATACAAAGTAAAAGCTATACATCAAATTCCTTATATTAAGCAAACCAGACAATTTGTGTATTATTTTTAATCACGGACAGACAGGGGCACACTCCAACACAGACATCATTTACAAACACAGAATTTGTGTTACTTGAGTCTGCCAGATCAGAGGCAGTAGGGATGACAAAGTGTTATATTGACAGGTGCCATAATTCTGTCCTGCTTTAGCATTCTAAATGTAATGATTACTTTTGGGTATCAGGGAAAGTCTATGGAGTAAAAAGTACATTATTTTCTTTAAGAATATAGTGGAGTAAAAGTCTAAAGTTGTCAAAAATATAAATAGTAAAGTACAGATACCAAAACAACTTAAGTATAAATACTTTTAAATACTACTTATGTAATTTACACCACTGTTCTGAGGCAAAAGTGGAAATGACTATCTGGATATTATTGTTGCTTATCTGGCATCTTGTTGATGCTATGGCTCTGGTATAGTACACTATACTGTGTACTTATCGTTTGTTTATCTCCTACAGGGCGGATGAAAGGCCTGGATTTGCGGTTGTTGAGCCGAGACTGAGGGATTACTACTATGACATATCGTCACAATGATCGGTCACCTCAATCAGCAACCAGTGGAGTGTATAGAGCACTCTGGACCTCAGGAGATTCTGTCTGCTGTGGGGTGCTAGTGTTGTGCTCCTGGCACCGGTGGGTTCTTGGGAGTTCCTCTCATTAAAAAGTGTTATGAAAACCGAGAAACCTGATCAGTATAGATTTAAAGATTGAACATATTGTAAATTGATTACAAATATCAGTTTTAAACAATGTTGGAAAGTAAAGAAAAATATATTTAAAAGCACTTGATTGAAACACATTTTAGTTATTTAGCAGACGTTCTTATCCAGAGCGACTTACATATCTTAAGACATGTAGTTGTCCCACATAGCTATCACTGTCATAGTAAGTTAATTTTTCATTAATAAAGTAGCTATCAGCAAAGTCAGAGCTTGTAAGGGGGAAAAGCTATTGTGGTGGGTGGGAGGATGTTGTGTGATTATTTAAGGTACTCTTTGAAGAGATGGGTTTTCAGGAAGTTGGGCAGGAACTCTTGCTGTCCTAGCTTCAGGAGGATGCTGGTTCCACAATGGGGGTGCCAGGACATAGAAGAGCTTTGAAGATTTTTTTGGTTCTGTTTAATTGACTGGAATTCTTTTTTTCTTCTCAATCAATATTGAATTTACAATAAAACAAGGAGTCAGGTGATTGTATTTCTTTTGACATTTTTTGATATTTTTTTTTCCATGATTCTACTGGAGTTATCAAAATGCTTCCACATTTTCCTCAGGATGTTCTGTTGTCTTCATCCTGGCACATATTGTATAATCCAACAGGTGAAGATATATCTGATGTAAATTATCACATTCTGGTTAAATACATTCACTGACTGAACAAAATAAAAAGCACTGCTCTATTAATATGCATTGCTGTACTTGTTTTATACATGGCAATTAAATTCTAAAATATATTGTCATATACTGTAGAATGGTGTTATGGGACCACCTGCAACATGTGGGCTGGAGTTTTACTGTACATCAGCCATCATAGAAATAGAGGCTCTATTGCACGTTTGTCACTTACCTTAGAACAATCCCACTAAAACAGGTAACTTTGTTGGTTTTACATGTGTTAGGTTCAACCTGACTGCTCTGTCCACACAGGAATGAGTTCAGCTGAATGGGTTTAAACCCCTTTTGATGGCTAAAGCATAGCTATGCTAACAATACATTTACATGTTAGTCGTTTAGCAGATGCTCTTATCCAGAGCAATTTACAGTTAGTGTATTCATCTTAAGATAGCAAGGTGAGACAACTACATGTCAAAGTAAGTAAATTTTTCCTCAATAAAGAAGTCAGTGCTAGTAGGTAAAGACAAACGCATTTCATTTGTATTTTGGGGGGAGATAACACAGATATCTTATTTAAGTTGCTCCATAGGCAAGCACCATGGTCTTGTAGTGGATGCGAGCGTCGTCCTGCAGGCAATGGAGTGTACGGAGGAGCGGGGTGACATGGGAGAACTTGGGAAGGTTGAATGCCAGATGGGCTGCGGTGGTCTGGATAAGTTGCAGAGGTTTTTCACTCGGTTAAAACTCCCCTTCAAACATCAAACTCACAGACTGTAGTTAACCATGTTATGTCAATATTTTGAGAATCATATTGGACATTACATACCTGAATTAACATGGAACATGATGACACTGAGAAAAGTTCATGTTCAGTACACGGCCTTCTCCAAGATTGAAGAAGCATCCAAAATCTCACAATCCCACTAACGCCCACCATTGACGTTACAGCTCCCTCTAGCGGCAGTAGTCCAGACGGGATATGACAAGTGCCTGGATTAAGACCGGCGTCTCTTCCTGTGTGAGAAAAGGTTGTACTCTACAAATGTTGCACAGAATGAACCTGCAGGAGCGAGTCACTGTTTTGATGTTTGCAGAGAATGATAGGGTATTGTCCAGGGTCACGACAAGGTTCTTTGCACTCTGTGAAGGGGACACAGTGTTGTCGACTGTGATGGAGAGGTGTTGGAGTGGGCAGGCCTTCCCCGGGAGTCAGAGCAGCTCCATGTTGCGATTGAGCTTGAATTAGTGGGCCAACATCCAATCTGAGATATCTGGCAGGCACGCAGAGATGCGTGTCGCCACCTGGGTGTCAGAAGGGGGAATGACAAAAGTAGTTGAGTGTCATCCGCATAGCAATGATAGGAGAGACTGTAGATATGATGGAGAAAAGGGGAGAGGGCCTAGAACCATGCCCTGGGGGACACCAGTAGTGAGAGCACGTGGTGCAGACAGAGATCCTCTCCAAGTCACCTGATAGGAGCGGCCTGCCAGGTAGGATGCAATCCAAGAATGTGCAGAGCCTTAGACGCTCAGCCCTGAGAGGCTGGAGGAGGAGCTGATAGTTCACGGCAGCGGATAGAAATAGGAGGATGAGAACAGAGGAAAGCGAGTCAGCATTGGCAGCGCGGGGAGCATCTGTGACAGAGAAGAGCAGTCTCAGTTGAGTGACCCGTCTTGAAGCCTGACTGGTTAATGTCAAGAATATCGTTCAGAGATAGCGAGCGCATTGTCAGAAACAGCATTTAAGCGTTTTGGAAAGAAAAGGATACTGGTCTGTAGTTGGAATCAGAGGGGTCGAGTGTTAGTTTACTGAGGGGATGCAGCCAGTGGTCAGGGATGAGTTGATGAGGGAAGTGATAGTCTAGAGAAGGGAAGAGGTGATTGGGTCAAGTGGGCAGGTTGTCGAGCAGCTGGACATCATTAGTCACAGGATGTTCAGCACAATGCACAAAGTTGCCTCCTGGAAGTATTCAAACCCCTTTTTCCACATTTTGTTATGTTACAGGGTTATGATAACATGGATAAAATGTTAACAAATCTCAGAAATCTACACACAATACCCCATAATGACAAGGCAAAATGTTTGCAATTTTTGCTAATAAAAAAATAACAGAAATACCTTAGTAAAGGGTCTGAATACTTATGCAACTATGAGACTTGCAATTGAGATCAGGTGCATCCTGTTTCCATTGATCACCCTTGACATGTTTGTACAACTTGGAGTCCACCTGTGGTAACTTCAATTGATTGGATATGATTTGGAAAGACACCTGTCTATATAAGGTCCCACAGTTGACAGTGCATGTCAGAGCAAAACCCAAGCCAAGAGGTTGAAGGAATTGTCCGTAGAGCTCCGAGACAGGATTGTGTCGAGCCACAGCTCTAGGGAAGGGTACCAAACATTTCTGCAGCATTGAAGGTCCCCAAGAACACAGTTGCCTTCATCATTCTTATTAAATGGAAGAAGTTTGGCACCACCAAGACTCTTCCTAGAGCTGGCCGCCCGGCCAGACTGAGCAATCTGGGGAAAAGGGCCTTGGTCAGGTAGGTGACCAAGAACCCGATGCTCACTCAGACAGAGCTCTAGAGTTCCTCTGTGGAGATGGTTGTCCTTCTGGAAAGTTCTCCCATCTCTGCACCACTCCACCAATCAGGCCATTATAGTAGAGTGGTCAGACAGCAGCCACTCAGTAAAAGGCACAGGACAGCCCGCTTCGAGTTTGCCAAAAGGCACCTAAAGCACCTCTGGTCTGATGAAACCAAGATTTCTTTGGCGTAAATACCAAGCGTCACATCTGGAGGAAACCTGGCATGCCTACAGTGAAGCATGGTGGTGGCAGCATCATGCTGTGGGGATGTTTTTCAGCGGCAGGGACTGAGACTAGTCAGGGTCAAGGCAAAGATGAACGGAGAAAAGTACAGAGAGATCCTTGTTGAAAATCTGCTCTAGAGCGCTCAGGACCTCAGACTGGGGTGAAGGTTTACCTTCCAACAGGACAACCCTAAGCACACAGCCAAGACAAGGGAGGAGTGGCTTTGGGACAAGACTAAATATCCTTGAGGGGCCCAGCCATGGCCCGGACTGGAACCTGATCGAACATCTCTGGAAAGACATGAAAATAGCTGAGCAGCAACGCTCCCCATCCAACCTGACAGAGCTTGAGAGGATCTGCAGAGAAGAATGGGAGAAACTCACCAAATACAGGTGTGCCAAACTTGTAGCGTCATACCCAAGAAGACTTGATGCTGTAGTCGCTGACAAAGGTATGTAAATGTATACTCACACACACAAATTTAAACTTACTTTGCCTTTGGAAAGTACTTGGATTACGTAGTTTTTTTCCCCCCTCATCGATCTACACACATTACCCCATAATGACAAAGCAAAAAAAATGTTTTTATTACCAAAACAGAAAAAAAATGTTTTTGCCTTGTCATTATGGGGTAATGCGTGTAGATCGATGAGGGGGAAAAAAAACTATGTAATCCATTTTAGAATAAGGCTGTAACATAAAATGTGGAAAAAGTCAAGGGGTCCGAATACTTTCCAAAGGAATTGTATGTCAGCTCAATAGGAAACTATTAAATCTCAATTGCGCTGAACTTGCGCGATACGGATTTAATACAGCCTTAAGGCAAAGCTGACCTGGACAACCGTAGATCTAGAGCATGTGTATGCATTTCACTGTAAGGCCTACACTTGTTGTATTCAGCGCATGTGACATAACATTTAATTTGATGTGTCGAAAACACCGCCTGGGGCAGCAGGTAGCCTAGTGGTTAGAGCATTGGGCCAGTAACCCAAAGGTTACTAGATTGAATCCCCGAGCTGACAAGGTAAAAATCTGTAATTTTGCCCCTGAACAAGGCAGTTAACCCACTGTTCCTAGGCCATCATTGTAAGTAAGAATTTGTTAAGACTTGCCTAGTTAAAGAAACAAGGCCCGCGGGCTCTGACATATCTATCCAGCCTGCGCAATGATTTGGGTTGTCAATTCATTTTGACCTGCTTCAAAACAGCCCCCCATGCGCTGCACTATAAGTCACAGCAATGCACTGCCAACGTGCTGCACGCCAAACGACAGTGCATCGCCACACACAGACACCTCTCATCCCAGACCCACTCCCACACATGAGCCAGCCAGTTCCCTGTATCATATCATAACTGATGGCAATGACTGAGTCTTCTACCGGACCGAAAGTTTAAAAGTGTTCTAGGTAGGGCCAGGGGCACCGCAGGCCACACCAACCCTGCGCAATTGCTGTAACCCCACACCTCCAGAACCCAATCGACCCATTCAAAGCTTTAAATAACTCTACCGTTGCAGGCTTGTAACTCTTGTAGTCCAATATTTACTGACAGTGAGCTGTGAAAATATAACACTGTGCAGACGTGCATGTAACATTCTGCATACAGTGGAATTCACTATTTGATGCAAGACTGATATCCTCTATAAGAAATGTGCTAAAGGCCATCTTTTACAGTCTAAATGTCATTTTAATGGTAAAATTCTTGAAGGGAAAATTCTCTTCACATTAAAGTTTAAATTTAACTTAAATATACATTAACCTCTTCAATTAAAATAAATTAACATTATCTATAGAATTATATAAAAAAAATATATAAAAAAAATAAAAATCAGCAGCAGAACTAAGTATACATACCAACTAGAAAATCAGCAGCTGTAAAAGTGGAAATGGAAAACAAAATGGAAATGAAAAGGCCTGATGGTGGCGCTAGAGGAAAGGTCAAGTGGTCACCAAATGACTAGGTTTCTTCCACTTGGGGTCTTGATCGTGCACAAATTTTATGGCAATCCAGCCATTACTTTGAGATATCTTGTTCTCAGCCTGTGGGCATCATGTGTGTAGTGATCCAATAGCCATAGCCATGCCATTTAACAGTTATCACTGGCCCTTGCTCAGCCTTACTCACCAAGAGCCCAGCGCCGAGCCTTCTTGCTAGAAAAGTCACTGATCAAGTCTTTGAAGTCCAGCTTTCTAGCTAACTAACTTTCAATGGACAGCATGGCAAGACTGCAAAGCCTGTCCTGGGACATAGTGGACCTCAATAGTTTTTTTTTATCAGTTTTAGCTTACTGAAAACTCACCACCAGCAACAGGCAGTGTGCAAAACATGCATAAAGCAATGTATCTTACAAATTGCATTCAGGAGACCAGGAGGGGACAAGTGGCAGCATATACAGTGTCCAGGTGTCTTACTTCATTTGAAACTCAGGTGTAAGATCTCTAGAACACTTCATGATCAGTAGTTGGCACACAGAAGGGACTTTATCCTCACTAATCTGCCAGAACAGCAGAAGATAATTCAATGTTTGGCAGTGGTGTCAAACCTAGTGTCCAAGTCACTTATGTTGTCCATAGCAGTAAAAAAATAAAATTATAATTCCAAAACACCTTTGTTGCACTGTCCTGAGCTGTCTCCTCGAGGTTTCATCATGGAATCTCTTCCTTCTCTGGCGGCTGTGTTCCTTGCTAAATTGAGGTGCAACACCTCATTTGCATAGCAATCAGTGTTGCCTCAGACAGGAGAGACTCTCCCATCTCTAAGAGCCTGCATCTCTTCCTTTAAAGCTCTGATATAGGCTGCCTCTGTCTCAAGGGAGATTTTTCCTAACTAGAGAATCACATTCCTGTCCTCAATGCATTGCAGTACCTGCAATTATGCCAACTGACATGTCATTCAACACAATGCTGGTCCAGGGGGAGACGGGGCTGGTCCAGGGGGAGACGGGGCTGGTCCAGGGGGAGACGGGGCTGGTCCAGGGGGAGACGGGGCTGGTCCAGGGGGAGACGGGGCTGGTCCAGGGGGAGACGGGGCTGGTCCAGGGGGAGACGGGGCTGGTCCAGGGGGAGACGGGGCTGGTTCAGGGGGAGACGGGGATGGTTCAGGGGGGACAGGGATGGTTCAGGGGGGGACGGGGAGACAGGGATGGTTCAGGGGGGACGGGGAGACAGGGATGGTTCAGGGGGGACGGGGAGACAGGGATGGTTCAGGGGGGACGGGGAGACAGGGATGGTTCAGGGGGGACGGGGAGACAGGGATGGTTCAGGGGGTATGGGGATTTGGAGACAGGGCTGCTGAGCCTGTCGCTGCATCTGTTGGGCCTGGCACCAGGCAGGGACAACTGATTCAGTATGAATAGCTTTCTAAAAGTTTGCCTACATTGATTAAATGTCTGCTAAAGGAGTGTATTATACACTCAGTATTTTCTGTGAAGATATGTAACTAATGTTAATAGAGCAAAAGTAGCCCATTTCACTATGGACTAAGCTAACAGGTTCATTTCCACCACTCATGGACTACACCACCTTTGTGAAAAATTGGGTGACAGTTTCTTTTCTCTCGTCTGTCTTTCTTTTAGTTTATGGAAGACAGATTTTCTTTAGGAAGCTGAGACATGATGCTCTACCGCACTCCTCACTCGCAATTGATTGCAAGTACCGTTCCCGCCTGGTTTGGGGGCAGGATCGAACCATTTCATGTAAATAGAGGGGGGGGGGGGGGGGGCAATAGAGAGGCCCCAACAAGAAAAGAAACCGTTAGTTTTATTAGTACATTGTAAATAAGATATTATATTAAAGATGATAGGTAAAAATTATCTATTAAATCATTAACTAATGTTCTAATAATCCTTTAGGGCCCCTGTCAGTCACAGGCCCTTAGAATCGTCCTAACTACAGGTCTAAAGCAACATGATATGACGAAAATACAGTATATTTCAGAAGAACAGAATAGCGTACTCTGAGTTGTACTTAGGTCCTGATCTGGCTATGCCATATGGCTGTGGGCTACACTAGTTCATTTAGCAGACACAATTTGCTTAGAATTCCGTGGCATTATTTTATAGTATGAAGAATACAATTGAATAAAGCTGAATAAATAAAGAAATATATATTTTCTCCAAACGAAAATATCTACTTCAAGTTTAGGTTCCAACAGCTCATTGCTGTAGCCTACAGAAAACGTAATATTGGTTGTCAAAAAGTTATAAGTTAAAGGAAGGACGATAGGACACGCAAGCGAGTATGAATGAGTCTACTTTATGAAATTATAGCCTGATGTGCTCACATTGAATGAAACTTCAATTGCGCTGCTTTCGTTCGTCCCTCTTACTGGGAAAGATTAGACGGACACAGGCTACTAAAATGTTATAGTCTGGCTTCGGTTTTTAATGCTTGACTAACCAAAAAACCATGCAAAGGAGACACATGTAGGGCTATTTCAATGACATTTGAGTAGTTGCCTAGGCTGTCTACTCAACGACAATACATTTTGAGTGCACCATAAAGCAATGCTGCATTCAACCGTAGGGATGATTCCATGCAGTGAAAAAATAAATAAAAAAATAACATGTTTTACATTTAAATAGTACAATAATCTAGCTACGTTTTTGGTATTTGGAGTTAAATACTTTTTGATTAGGATCGCAGCATATTATGCACATCTGCAAGAATAGCAGCAAGGGCTAGACAAATATTGGTCTATTTTGTTTTAATGTTATTACGGCTATATGCATTATAAAGGGGGATATTTTTCCTATGTAAAACAATCACACCATAACAGTCTATGTATGCCCCGGTAAACCCTTGTGTCTATTCAATAAGGCCTGCAAATCCCTTGTTGTTTTTCAATGTGGCCTTTGCACTGATTGAGTTTGATGCCCCTGATCTAGAGTATAGGGCCAGGATTCAAAGGCCTGTTGTCTACAAAAGTACAGTGTTTCACATTTAAATGTAATTTCAGCTTGAGCCGACAACTGCAGCGTTTACTCAGCCTAGATATTCCACTCTATAAATATAGATGGACTAGACATCCAACTCCACTATAGACCTAGACAGACTAGATATTGTACTCCACTATAGAACTCATTTCATAGACTAGACAGCCAACTCGATTACAGACAGACCGTGTAGACATTGAACTCCATTATAGTCCTAAACCAACTAGAATAGACTTTAAACCCGTCGATAAACACTAGATGGCAGTATTGATTCATTTCGATATCAGCTCAATGCAAACAGAGGCACTTCTCGTCAAGTGACCCACTTATGATAAAAGACCACCACTAGGTTTGCTAATTTCACAATAATGTATTATTTTTTTTAGATCGAACCAGATAGTGTTAAGCATGCAGTCCACTATATTGGCACAAGTAAAACAGAAACATTTGTATTTATCAAGGCCAGGTAGCACAGGCAAAAATTGTGATTTTGCTTCCATCTGTCAATTCAGATTTTGGGATATTTTGCAACTATATAACATACTTTTATAAAATGTACAAAAATACTTTATTTGTATAATTGTATTCCAACTCGGTCAACTACACCTAACATAAATGTCGTTCTTGAGAGCATGTTTCATGTAGAACTTCAACAACTATTTTAAAATAGATTCATATATCGTATCATATATCATTCAAAAGCTTGTTTTCCGGAGCATCTCGTTAGCTAGTCCATATATGGCTATATCCTTTGTAGACGTGGTGCCTCGTCCTGAAAGATTAGTAATTACCTGACATCCGATTGGTTACTGGCATTTAAAGGCCATTTCCGGCAACCCGATTGGTTAAAATGCCTCACATGACACAAAGCGCTTCCTTGTTTGAAAATATCTCCCGCGAATAATCAAATGTAAAGAGAGACGAAATGAGAAAATGTTAAAGAGTATACCTACAATATGTGAATAAAAATAGGCGAGAAAAGCAGTGAAAGAAAATCATTTGCCTGATCCGCCGATCGAGGCAGTAGAGGACGAAAAGGAGGTAGCCCGCAGCAGCGCGTTGCCTGGTCCGTCACTTTTGGTCCCTCTCTTGGCAGGTTGGTTGTGGTGCCATTTATTTCCATTTTTTAATAATGGGATGTTCAAAGTTGAAGATATTTTTTTATAACCCAACCCTGATCTGTACTTCTCTACAACTGTGTCCCTGACCTGTTTTTCGAGCTCCTTGGTCTTCATGGTGGTGTTGCAGACTCTGGGGCCTTTCAGAACAGGTGTATATATATACTGAGCTCATGTGACACTTAGATTGCACACAGGTGAACTTTATTTAACTAACTATGTGACTTCTGAAGGTAATTGGTTGCACCAGATCTTATTTAGAGGCTTCATAGCAAACGGGTGTATACATATGCACGCACCACCTTTCCATTATTTATTTTTTTGAATTTTTTTAAACAAGTCATTTTTTTCATTTCCATTCACCAATTTGGACTATTCTGTGTATGTCCGTTACATGAAATCCAAATAAAAATCTACTTAAATTACAGGTTGTAATGCAACAAAATAGGAAAAACACCAAGGGGGATGAATACTTTTGCAAGGCACTGTAATAAGTACTTTTCCCCCCCACTTTAGTTGCAGAGATTCAGAGAGGGCTACAGTCAGTGGAGAGTGCTGCAAAGATAATTAGAAGAGCAGATATAGACCCAGACATAGCAGAGATGCTGATGGAGGATGAGGATGACATCATAGACATTCATGTATCCTTCGATGGCACAAGAGAGGATTCACTTCCAACTACGAAATAGGTATGTGCATTGGTTCTGGTACCAGCGAGCCATAGAAAATGGTGAAGATCCAGTCTGTCACAAAAACCTTGGAGGCCATAAATTTTTAATAGAGAGGTTGTACAGAAAATGGTAGCTGTATATCATAGGATGTCAAATGATAACGTCCTCCAAAGAATGTAGCACGGAGGTACCCAGAATGCAAATGAATGTCTGAACTCTGTAATATAGTCGCAATGCCACAAAACTGTCTTCGTGGGCAAAAGCCACATTGACGGAGCAGCCAGTATGGCAGTAGCCACGTTCAATGAGGGAGAACCTACATTTTTTACATTTTAGTCATTTAGCAGACGCTCTTATCCAGAGCGACTTACAGTATGTAGTAAATGCATACATTTAATAAAACTTTTTTTGTTGTACTGGCCCCCGTGGGATTTGAACCCACAACCCTGGTGTTGCAAACACCACGCTCTACCAATTGAGCCACACTACTATAACAAATGTGATGAACAAATTATGGCTTGACAGCACTTTGGTGACACTGGAGCAATCAGAGAGGAGTTGTGAGAGTTGATGCTTCTTCAATGGAGTGTGCCAAGCGTAGGCGCAGGTCCCATGAAACAGTCAAGAAAGTAAAGCGTCACCAGCAACAACTCAAAGAGGGCCTTACATATGGGGCAGGCATAGCTGATTAATGTTCTGCACATTTCAACAGCCATACAAAATCCTTATATGTGACAAATTGAGCAAAGTGATATGAGAATTTGCCCAAAACTGCATATTTGCCCAACAGACCAGTATTCAAAGCATATGCTCTATTGCTAGAAAATGTTTTATTAAACGTGCTAATGCATATGTAAAAGGTATATTTGATGTTTATTTGTCAGTTTAGAAGTGATATATAAATAAGAGTTTAATTAATGTGACATAAATTGTCATATTTATGGAAAGTACATTTTAATTGCATTAGCCTATCTTTATTGCCCATTTTCTCAAAATGACATGTTCCCGGTGCGCCAATTCATTTTTCTCAGTCTTCAAAGGACATACAGTGAGGGGGAAAAGTATTTGATCCCCAGCTGATTTTGTACATTTGCCCACTGACAAAGAAATGATCAGTCTATCATTTTAATGGTAGGTTTATTTGAACAGTGAGAGACAGAATAACAACAAAAAAATCCAGAAAAACACATGTCAAAAATGTTATAAATTGATTTGCATTTTAATGAGGGAAATAAGTATTTGACCCCTCTGCAAAACATGACTTAGTACTTGGTGGCAAAACCCTTGTTGGCAATCACAGAGGTCAGACGTTTCTTGTAGTTGGCCACCAGGTTTGCACACATCTCAGGAGGGATTTTGTCCCACTCCTCTTTGCAGATCTTCTCCAAGTCATTAAGGTTTCGAGGCTGACTTTTGGCAACTCGAACCTTCAGCTCCCTCCACAGATTTTCTATGGGATTAAGGTCTGGAGACTGGCTAGGCCACTCCAGGACCTTAATGTGCTTCTTCTTGAGCCACTCCTTTGTTGCCTTGGCCATGTGTTTTGGGTCATTGTCATGCTGGAATACCCATCCACGACCCATTTTCAATGCCCTGGCTGAGGGAAGGAGGTTCTCACCCAAGATTTGACGGTACATGGCCCCGTCCATCGTCCCTTTGATGCGGTGAAGTTGTCCTGTCCCCTTAGCAGTAAAACACCCCCACAGCATAATGTTTCCACCATGTTGGACGGTGGGTATGGTGTTCTTGGGGTCATAGGCAGCATTCCTCCTCCTCCAAACACGGCGAGTTGAGTTGATGCCAAAGAGCTCCATTTTGGTCTCATCTGACCACAACACTTTCACCCAGTTGTCCTCTGAATCATTCAGATGTTCATTGGCAAACTTCAGACGGGCATGTATATGTGCTTTCTTGAGCAGGGGGACCTTGCGGGCGCTGCAGGATTTCAGTCCTTCACGGCGTAGTGTGTTACCAATTGTTTTCTTGGTGACTATGGTCCCAGCTGCCTTGAGATCATTGACAAGATCCTCCCGTGTAGTTCTGGGCTGATTCCTTACCGTTCTCATGATCATTGCAACTCCCCGAGGTGAGATCTTGCATGGAGCCCCAGGCCGAGGGAGATTGACAGTTCTTTTGTGCTTCTTCCATTTGCGAATAATCGCACCAACTGTTGTCACCTTCTCACCAAGCTGCTTGGCGATGGTCTTGTAGCCCATTCCAGCCTTGTGTAGGTCTACAATCTTGTCCCTGACATCCTTGGAGAGCTCTTTGGTCTTGGCCATGGTGGAGAGTTTGGAATCTGATTGATTGATCGCTTCTGTGGACAGGTGTCTTTTATACAGGTAACAAGCTGAGATTAGGAGCACTCCCTTTAAGAGTGTGCTCCTAATCTCAGCTCGTTACCTGTATAAAAGACACCTGGGAGCCAGAAATCTTTCTGATTGAGAGGGGGTCAAATACTTATTTCCCTCATTAAAATGCAAATCAATTTATAACATTTTTGACATGCGTTTTTCTGGATGTTTTTGTTGTTATTCTGGCTCTCACTGTTCAAATAAACCTACCATTACAATTATAGACTGATCCTTTGATCATTTCTTTGTCAGTGGGCAAATGTACAAAATCAGCAAGGGATCAAATACTTTTTTCCCTCACTGTACATTCCCTTTATTCCACACACAGGTTTTTAGGTCTTATAGTCAGACTTTTACAGAGGCTTTTTTTAATATCTTGTGTCGTTTTGATTTTAAGTGTCATTTTATGTGTAAATATATGCTAAATATGCATCCGTCGTACATGTGAATAGTGGAATAATTCCATGAAATGACAATATTTTGATGATCTGATCTGTAAAAGTCTGACCATTGAGTGTCTTATCACAATAAAAAAAAAAAATACATTCTGCATTGAAGCAATGTGTTAAAAAACAGATTCTTGTAATATGCAAATTAGCGCATATTTAAGGATGGGTTGCCTAATTTGCGTATTTTAATTTATAAATAAATAAAACTTGTAATGTATACTTTCAACTGGTAAAGTTTCAGTCTGATGAGAGTAAAGAAGAAGAAAAAAAATCCATGTTAGCCTATGGTGCCTGGTCTTAAGGATCCCCATTAGTTCCTGCCAAGGCAGCAGCTACTCTTCCTGGGGTCCAGCAAAATACATGTTTTTAAAACATTACAAAACATTTCACAACAGATTTCAAAACACTGTGTTCTCTCATGCCACTCCTCTACCACCACATATCTATAACACAAAACGAATGTGTTTGTGTGTGTATAGTGCGTATGTTATCATGTGTGTGTGTATAGTGCGTATGTTATCATGTGTGTGTCTCTTCACAGTTTCTGCTGTTCCATAATGTTTATTATTTTATTTTATTATATATTACTCCTCATATAATAACAATAATTTCCATATTTTAAGTGAAATTAAAATGTTCTCATTATCTTATACCACGTATGCTGCTGCCGTACTGTTTACTATTATTATAATTATTCATCCTGCTACCAGTCACTTCCTCCTAATCCCTGCCTACATGTACACATCTACCTCAAACTACTCCAGTAATTTGTAAATTTGGTATTGCCACACTACATGCCCTTTAAAGAATATGCGTAGTCTTTAATAGATTTTTAATTTCAGGTTAATATTCCACTGCTTTAACTGTTTAAAATCATGGAGATGAGAATCAGTTGCTAATTAACATAACGGTTAAGTTTGGCTTTCCTTTAAAGCCGGAATCCGTAAAGGTGAAACTGCCTCGTCCGTTTGCGATATTACAACAACAAAGACGTTAATTGAAACAACAAATACTGTTTTATACCCTCTGACATAATTGCCAGTGCGATAGAACATCAGACTATGTAGTATTATTTTGGTTTTACCACGGTGCAGAATAATCAGACTATGTAGTATTATTTTGGTTTTACCACGGTGCAGAATAATCAGACTATGTAGTATTATTTTGGTTTTACCACGGTGCAGAATGATCAGACTATGTAGTATTATTTTGGTTTTACCACGGTGCAGAATGATCAGACTATGTAGTATTATTTTGGTTTTACCACGGTGCAGAATGATCAGACTATGTAGTATTATTTTGGTTTTACCACGGTGCAGAATGATCCTCTGCTCCATGTCATAAACCAAACAACAACAAAATGCGCCTGGGGCGACCAGTGGCGGACGCAGTTTCACCTCGTGCATTAACTGTCAACCTAACATGACATAAGATTGTTGCATTTTATTAATACAGTGAAAGTGGTGTACTGTGCACTACAGGCATCTGAGCTTGTGAATGACAAACTCTTGACCCTCAGTTGATACAGGCCCTTGAGTTGACACAACTAGGAGTCTGACAGAACTGGGAGTCTGACAGAACTGGGAGTCTGACAGAACTGGGAGTCTGACAGAACTGGGAGTCTGACAGAACAGGGAGTCTGACAGAACAGGGAGTCTGACAGAACTGGGAGTCTGACAGAACTGGGAGTCTGACAGAACTGGGAGTCTGACAGAACTGGGAGTCTGACAGAACAGGGAGTCTGACAGAACAGGGAGTCTGACAGAACTAGGAGTCTGACAGAACAGGGAGTCTGACAGAACAGGGAGTCTGACAGAACAGGGAGTCTGACAGAACAGGGAGTCTGACAGAACTAGGAGTCTGACAGAACTAGGACACACTACCAGCCGTTCCACATGCACATACAGTACATATAAGTTAATGCAGTCTATTGATATAATACCAACATGACTCTGACGTGGAGTACATGTTTTACACTATGAATAAACAACTGAGACACTGTTATCTCCTAAAGAATGTGCTAATGCTACAATATATATATTGAAATGGTGTGGTGCTGAAGAACGCTCCAGATGAACCACAGCCTCCAGCTTTGTTTAGACGTACAGTAGAAGAGAAACGGTTACTCGAAATGAGGAGGAAGACAAATCCGTTACACTGGTTGGGCTGCGGTGACAACTCAACAAAAAAAGGTTGACTTTCTCGAACATCTGCTCGGAGTGGATGTCGACCACAGTGCACCTAGGGTGTCTCCCACGAGCCCGGCCAGCGGAAAGAGTCAGGTTGAAGGAGGGAGCCTCTCTTCTTTTAAAAAAATATATATTTTATTCTTTTTTTACGCAACCTTCACTTTGTGGTGGGATCCCCCTCGGCTCAGTGCTGGGGCATCTGCCGGAAACAGGGCAGCCACAGTGGGGATGTGCATGCAGCCTTGTCTCAGGCTTCACAGGCCTGAAACAGCAGCTCTGGTCAGGGCCCTAACAGTCTGTCTGCCTGTCTGCATGGGTGTGATAGATAGCCAGAGGCCCCCTGAAGACTTCTACACACACACACACACACACACACACACACACACACACACACACACACACACACACACACACACACACACACACACACACACACACACACACACACACACACACACACACACACACACACACAATGACATGAGAAACACTGGTCTGGTAAACCAGATATTATTTCTGACAAAATTAAGAATAGTTCTGAGAGGCATTGTGTCTGCTTGTGGTAGACTGGGTTCTAGTGGAAAGTGGCACCTGTTACTCCTGGTTCTGAGGTATTTTAGTCTTTGGAGCGGTTCAACTGTCAATTTGAGTTAAAGGCACAGTTTGCAATACTAAACGCAAGCGGACTTGCAGAACTCCGCTAAATTCACCCCTATGCTCTCTGTTCATTTTCACCTGTTCATTTTCACCTGTTATTATTCTACAATAATATCATGTCGGGTCCTGACAAAGACCTAGTTGTACTTTTCTTCTTAAACACTTTGGGAGCAGCATAACAATGTGCAGATTTATATTCTTCTACTCTATATTATTTTACAACAAGGCAATTAGTTAAATTCAAAGAGCAAAGCAGGACTGAAATCCATTCTTCCTCGCCACAAGGGAAGAAAATGAGTGTTTACATCAACTGAAAATTGGCCTTCTCTGATTATCGCCAAGTGTCTGTGTCCTGGTTAACACCAAGTAACAAAAAATATCTTAGAAAGTCAACCATCTGCAAACTACTAGCGTAGTAAAAAAGTAAATAGCTGGTATATTGTCAAAGGACTACATCCATTCATTCACAGCATTTGTGAACTTCTGCGACAGTGCTTCTAACCCCTTCCATCTACAATACATATGTATTACACCTACAGTGAGCTCCAAAAGCTTTGGGATTGTACATTTTATGTTGTTGTTTTGGCTCTGTACTCCAGCACTTTTGATTTGACCATTAATTTCTTTCTATTGGCCATAAAATTATCTGAAACACAACCAAAACGAACAGCAAATGCATCCAACAAATTTGTAGAGTCACAAGCTTGATGTAGTCATTGAGTGCTAAGAATATGGGACCAAATACTTAACTTTTTACTACTTTAATACACAGTAAAATGGGGGGGACTATGTACAAAAGTGCTGTAATTTCTAAACGGTTCACCCGACATGGATGAAAGTACCCTCAAATGAAAACTGACAGTCTCCACTTTAACCTCATAGTCCTTGTATCATTTCAAATCCAAGGTGTTGGATCACAGAGCCAAAACAACAAAGAATGTGTCGCTGTCCCAATACTTTTGGAGCTCACTGTACATATTGTGTCAATAAAACTGTGCCCTCTCTAAAGTCAACGAAGAGGGAACTAAACAAATATAATCACAGTCGACTAACAATATCTCTAATCCCAACAGTCACTTGCAGCCTCATCCTGACATGTAATTATGAGGTCCTCAACTACAGTATTGAATAACCCCTGTATGAGGGGACAGTGATGAAGGTCCTATGTGGTGTGAAGTTTAATTTATTACGCTGTGTGCAGTGGAAGCGCCTGCCAGTTTCAAACCACCGGATATCCATTAGAAGTCTATACAGTCAGACTGAATCTTCCCTGGGTCCTGTGTGGTTGACCTGCGGTAGACCTTTGTCAGTCACTGTATTGCAGAGCCACTAGCTGGGAGCTAATGCTAAGCTAATGCCCAGAGGCTATCTAACTACAGCAACTACTAGATCAACAGACTACACACCGAGCAGAACTGTCCATAGGTGATTGGGTTGGCTATAGTTGGAGAGGTGTGTAGAATCCTTAACAACCCTGTGACTAAAGTAGGATAGATGTGTAGAATCCTTAACAACCCTGTGACTAAAGTAGGATAGATGTGTAGAATCCTTAACAACCCTGTGACTAAAGTAGGATAGATGTGTAGAATCCTTAACAACCCTGTGACTAAAGTAGGATAGATGTGTAGAATCCTTAACAACCCTGTGACTAAAGTAGGATAGATGTGTAGAATCCTTAACAACCCTGTGACTAAAGTAGGATAGATGTGTAGAATCCATAACAACCCTGTGACTAAAGTAGGATAGATGTGTAGAATCCTTAACAACCCTGTGACTAAAGTAGGATAGATGTGTAGAATCCATAACAACCCTGTGACTAAAGTAGGATAGATGTGTAGAATCCATAACAACCCTGTGACTAAAGTAGGATAGATGTGTAGAATCCATAACAACCCTGTGACTAAAGTAGGATAGATGTGTAGAATCCATAACAACCCTGAGAGACCCAAGCATAGATCTAAATGAGGAAACATTTTCACTACTCCTCAGAAATACTTGTAATAAGCCTCTGTTTATAATTATTTATTTTTTCTTCAGGAAATGTGCAAAAATGCTACGTTGGGCTTCATTGGTTGGAAACTTTTGTGGTAAGAAAACTGTGAAATTCTATAAAAATCACATAAAAGTGGATGAAAAGCATTGATGTGTGATGGAACATATTGTATAAAGGTATAAAAATCTGAAATTAAGTTATATTTAGTCAGAAATTGCCAAATGTATCAACTTGACCAATTCAATTTTTTTTGTATTTTGCTATCAAAAACATATATTTTTGAAAATGTTCAATATTTTGTGGGTTTTCTTTGTATAGAGAATATGTAACTTACTTTGAATCATATTTGGTTGTCCTTTCTGGTCTGTAAAGCAGGTATCTTTGAGCCTGATCCTGGGGAACCACAGTCTAACTAAACTAATCAAATCATCATAAAGCTTTGGGGGAATCAGGTGTGTTAGTGCAGGGCTGGAACAAATGCCTGCACACCCTTTGTGTCCCCAAGACCAGAATTGTGTTTTACATCTAAAGCAATCTTCTTACTTAACTTAGGTTCCTTTAGGTTCCTGTGGGCTCCTGTAGGTTCTTGTAGGTTCCTTTAGGTTCCTGTGGGCTTCTGTAGGATCATGTAGGTTCATTTATGTTCCTGTGGGTTCCTGTAGGTTCTTGTAGGTTCCTTTATGTTCCTGTGGGCTCCTGTAGGTTCTTGTAGGTTCCTTTAGGTTCCTGTGGGCTCCTGTAGGTTCATGTAGGTTCCTGTGGGCTCCTGTAGGTTCTTGTAGGTTCCTGTGGGCTCCTGTAGGTTCTTGTAGGTTCCTTTATGTTCCTGTGGGCTCCTGTAGGTTCTTGTAGGTTCCTTTATGTTCCTGTGGGCTCCTGTAGGTTCTTGTAGGTTCCTTTATGTTCCTGTGGGCTCCTGTAGGTTCCTGTGGGCTCCTGTAGGTTCATCTGTGGGCTCCTGTAGGTTCTTGTAGGTTCCTTTAGGTTCATGTGGGCTCCTGTAGGTTCCTTTAGCACACAGGCGTTTTTGGTCCAATAATCTACATCGATATGATGGGGGGGGTTCATAGATATTGTTGTATTTATTTAATCACTCAAATATCACATGAATACACATTACACACATTAGGCAAAATGTATAGAATTGGAGCTTTAAAACTGCAAAATGTTCTCTGCACCCCATGACAAAATGTGTAGAATTGAAGGAAATATGCTTTAAACCTGCAACAAGATGGGTGTGAAGTGTTTGTGTCGTGAACAATGCTTGTGCCCATATAAATAGACGTGGCACGTGCAGGGGTGCATAGGGGGTGCGCGGGATGTTTCCCAATGCTGGAAGGGGAGCAATGCTGAAAGGGGAGCAATGCTGGAAGGGGGGCAATTCCGGAAGGGGGGCAATTCCGGAAGGGGGGCAATGCTGGAAGGGGGGCAATGCTGGAAGGGGAGCAATGCTGGAAGGGGAGCAATGCTGGAAGGGGGGCAATTCCGGAAGGGGGGCAATGCTGGAATGGGGGCCCCGACTGAAAATGTTTGGGAACCCCTGAATTAGTCGACCAGTTGAATATCATCATCATCGTTCAGCTGCAGAACAGTCGACAAGTTGAATAGACACTACATAAAACATGAGAAAGGGATGTTAAAAATGGATTTGGAGTACAGTGAGAGCTAGCGTACCAAGTGAGTCACTGAAAACATGCTTAGTCCCTTTATCAACCACTAGAGGGGGCCCGTGCACAGAGGAAGACTGACTGTCTCAGGGCAGTGTCTTACCACCGTCTCAGGGCCGTGTCTTACCACCGTCTCAGGGCCGTGTCTTACCACCGTCTCAGGGCAGTGTCTTACCACCGTCTCAGGGCCGTGTCTTACCACCGTCTCAGGGCCGTGTCTTACCACCGTCTCAGGGCCGTGTCTTACCACCGTCTCAGGGCCGTGTCTTACCACCGTCTCAGGGCCGTGTCTTACCACCGTCTCAGGGCCGTGTCTTACCACCGTCTCAGGGCCGTGTCTTACCACCGTCTCAGGGCCGTGTCTTACCACTGTCACAAGCGGTCCCACCCAACAACTGCTTCTCTATTGCATCCTCTACAGCAGGGATCATCAACTATTCAACAGTGGGACGATTCTTTCTTGAGCAGTTGGTCAGGGGTGCGGAATACTTTGGAACAAATTTCCATAATAAATAAAAAAAATCACTTGGAGCTGATTTGCTGGTGTTGTTGCAGTCTTTTACGTCCAAAAATAATAATACTTTTTTTTAAACCTGGGGGGTGTTAAAATCACCCGCGGGGTGCCAGTTGGAGAACCCTGCTCTATTCTTTGTACATTGTCATTGGGAGATCCACTGAATAGCTATAACAACCTCTGCATGTTATATCATCATGTACACATGTTTCACACATGTTGTGCCAAAGACCTCATACCTTCATCCACAGGAAGTGGATGTTGACATAGTCCAACCCACGCTTGTGATTTAGGACTATGACATGCAGACGCAATAGGGCTATTCACGGCTTGGCCTGACTTAAGAAAAATATTTGTGGGCTTATGTAAATTTAACTTCCTTTATTGTGACTTTAGAGTGTCTCATTTGGAAGTTAAGGTGTTTGGTACAGGATAAAACTTGAAGTTGATCATATTTGCTCACTGTACCTTGGTGATCAGGTTTGGTGTCTAACCTTAACCTTAACCCGTACCATTAACCATTTTACTTTTCAACTTCAATGGGGTAGGGACGTCACAAGGACCACAAGGATAGCAAGGACCTTAAACAAATACAGTGGACTACCTCTTGGCTTCTGTTTCTACTGGCTGGTGGTGACATCAGGTTTTGGTAGAGCCACACCCAGTTGAAAATGCCCCACGGTCAGGCATGCTAGGCATGCAGTTGTGATCCACTGACATAGTGGACAGACTGACTCAATGGAAATAAGTCTCAGTCACAAACTCATGGCGATATACCTTTACCATTTACTCAACTTACGGACATTTGGTAACACTACTTACAGCCAACAGTTATAATGCATTATGATGTGGTTGTAACGCACTGTAACATCAGCATGTATGACCTCCTTATAATGTCTTATATGTTAGTCATTTTAAATCAGTTGAACATTTGCTAGATGGATAGACATAATACATTAAAAGCCTTGTAATAAGACATTGTAAATGCTCATACATGCTTCTGACAGGTAATAATGTGTTACAAGACATTTCAACAGAGGCATCAACTACTTCCTGCTTGAGAGCTAGAAATAACAGCGCTGATGAAGTGTTCAGTCTAGTATGAGATAAATTACCTTGATGCTGGTTTTATCACAGCCTCCAAAGTGAGACCAACTCTATATGTGTAGAGAAGAAACAAGTCTAAACAAATAATCAACAAGGTCTGGAAATCAAAAGAAATAATTGTGAATGTGGACCAAAAACAATCTTGCAAAAGCAGCCTCCCTAATGCTCCCGGCCAAGAGGCCAATAGGAGCAGTCACAGGAAGTAAAGTGCCTGTTTTGCCTGATTTGTATTTGTGCCTGTCTCTCAAACATTCCACAGTAATCAAGGTCCTGTTGCATAATGCCATGAATGGGCATGTTCCCTGTGGGTGCATTAACCACACCACAAGCAGGTGAAGAGGTGTGTTCATAAGAACTAAACATTGTTATTGTGTTTTTCTTTACAGATCTGTTTTTTTCATGTAGAGTACTTTATCTACAGTAGAGAACTTTATCTGCAGTAGAGTACTTTATCTACAGTAGAGTACTTTATCTACAGGAGAGTACTTTATCTACAGTAGAGTGCTTTTATCTGCAGTAGAGCACTTTATCTACAGTAGAGTACTTTATCTACAGTAGAGTACTTTATCTACAGTAGAGTGCTTTTATCTACACTATAGTACTTTATCTACAGTAGAGTAGTTTATCTACAGTAGAGTGCTTTTATCTACACTATAGTACTTTATCTACAGTAGAGTAGTTTATCTACAGTAGAGTGCTTTTATCTACAGTAGGGTACTTTATCTACAATAAAGTATTTTATCTACAGTATAGTACTGTATCTACAGTATAGTACTTTATCAACAGTATAGTACTGTATCTACAGTAGAGTACTTTATCTACAGTAGAGTACTTTATCTACAGTAGAGTATTTCATCTACAGTAGAGTACTTTATCTACAATAGAGTGCTTATATTTACAGTAAAGTATTTTATCTACAGTAGAGTACTTTATCTACAGTAGAGTGCTTTTATCTACAGCAGAGAATTATATCTACAGTAGAGTACTTTATCTACAATAGAGTGCTTATATTTACAGTAAAGTATTTTATCTACAGTAGAGTCATTTATCTACAGTAGAGTACTTTATCTACAGTAGAGTTCTTTATCTACAGTAAAGTAGTTTATCGACAGTAGAGTACTATATCTACAGTAGAGTACATTATCCACAATAGAGTACTTTATCTACAGTAAAGGATTTTATCTGCAGTAGAGTACTGCAGATAAAATTCTCTGCTGTAGATAAAGTACTCTACTGCAGATAAAATCCTTTACTGTAGATAAAGTACTCTATTGTAGATAACGTACTCTACTGTAGATATAGTACTCTACTGTCGATAAACTACTTTACTGTAGATAAAGTACTCTACTGCAGATAAAATTCTCTGCTGTAGATAAAGTAGAGTACTTTATCTACAGTAGAGTAATTCATCTACAGTAAAGTATTTTATCTACAGTAGAGTACTTTATCTACAGTAGAGTACTTGTATCTACAGTAGAGCACTTGTATCTACAGTTGGGGGCTTTGATCTACAGTAAAGTATTTTACCTACAGGATAGTACTTTATCTACAGTAGAGTACTTTATCGACAAAGAGTGCTTTTTTCTACAGTAGAGTGCTTTTATCTACAGTAGAGTACTTTTTCTACAGTAGAGTGCTTTATCTACAGTAAAGTATTGTATCTACAGTATAGTACTTTATCTACAGTAGAGTGCTTTTTTCTACAGTAAAGTATTTTATCTACAGTAGAGCAATTTATCTACAGTA
Source organism: Salmo salar (assembly GCF_965601325.2). Classification (NCBI taxonomy): domain Eukaryota; kingdom Metazoa; phylum Chordata; class Actinopteri; order Salmoniformes; family Salmonidae; genus Salmo; species Salmo salar. Next base: position 175,555,662 of record NC_138291.1, read on the forward strand.
GAGTACTTTATCTACAGTAGAGTGTTTTTATCTACAATGGTGTTCTTTATCTTCAGTATACTACTTTATCTACAGTAGAGTATTTCATCTACAGTAAAGCACTTCATCTACAGTAGAGTACTTTATGTACAGTAGAGTATTTTATCTACAGTAGAGTACTTTATCTACAGTATAGTGCTTTTATCTACAATAGTGTTCTTTATCTACAGTAGAGTACTTTATCTACAGTAGAGTGTTTTTATCTACAATGGTGTTCTTTATCTTCAGTATACTACTTTATCTACAGTAAAGTATTTTATCTACACTAGAGTGCTTTTATCTACAGTAGAGTACTTTATCTACAGTAGAGTACTTTATCTACAGTAGAGTACTTTTTCTACAGTAGAGTGCTTTATCTACAGGTAAAGAATTGTATCTACAGTAGAGTACCTTATCTACAGTAGAGTACCTTATCTACAGTAGAGTACCTTATCTACAGTAGAGTGCTTTAATCTACAGTAGAGTGCTTTAATCTACAGTAGAGTGCTTTTATCTACAGTAGAGTGCTTTTATCTACAGTAGAGTGCTTTATCTACAGTAGAGTATTTTATCTACGGTAAAGTATTTTATCTACAGAAGAGTGATTTTATCTACGGTAAAGTATTTTAACTACAGAAGAGTGCTTTAACTACAGTAGAATACTTTTTTTTTACAGCAGAGTAATTTATCTACAGTAGATTACAAAACCATCACAGTAACTGTAGATAGAATCTTTCTAGAATTACATCTTCATTTGGGTCATTTCCAGTTGACTGTTATATTTGTCATTATGCAGTGTTTCTATTTACAGTTCAAGCATTGATATACATTTGGTTGAGTTGTCAACTACCGGGTATTCAGTCTGAAATGAACAAAACATTTCACCATGTCATTGGATTTAGGTTAAAATTTGGGTGAAAACAAGCTGAAATTCTCCTTACTTTGATTACTTTCTTCAAATCTAATCAGTTTTCCACATTAATTCAAAGTCATCACATTTCTCTTTTTTGGTTGAAATGATGTGGAAACAATGTTGATTCAACCAGCTTTTGCCCAGTGGGTGGTGTCTTAGTCAAGGCCAAATTTGAACAGTCCAACCGTCTACAGAGAGGGTGCTTACATTCCTAAAGGAGCTGATGGTTACATTTAATATAGCCTATTTCTAGACATTGTAATACAAAACCAACTATTTTCGTCTACATTCAGGATGAAAACAAAGGGATAGGTCCACTCAGTTTGAATAGATGCAGTGGCCTCAGAAAGTATTCACACCACCTGACTTTTTCCCCATTTCGTTGTGTTACAAAGCGGGATTAAAATGGATTTGTCATTTTTTTTGTCAGCGATCTACACAAAGCACTTTATAATGTCAAAGTGGAAGAGAAATAAATATGATAACAATAATATTAATGAATTGTACAATATTTGCCCATTATTCTTAAAACAATTCTTCAAGCTCTGTCAAATTGGTTGTTGACAGCCATTTTTAAGTCTTGCCATAGATTTTCAATCTGATTTAAGTCAAAACTGTAACTAGACCACTCAGGAACATTCAATGTCGTCTTGGTAAGTAACTCCAGCGTATATTTGGCCTTGCGTTTTAGGTTATTGTACTGCTGAAAGGTACAATTGTCTGTCGGGAAAGCACACTGGACCAGGTTTTCCTCTAGAAATTTGCCTGTGCTTAGCTCTATTCCTTTTCTTTTTATCCTAAAAAACTCCCCAGTCCTTGCCGATGACAAGCATACCCATAACATGATGCAGCCACCACCATGCTTGAAAATAATGAAGCATGGTACTCAGTTGTGTTGAATTTGCCGGAAAAATAACACTTGTATTTAGGAGAAAAGGTTTATTTCTTTGACACATTTTTTTGCAGTATTACTTTAGTGCCTTATTGCAAACAGGATGCATGTTTTGGAACATTTTTGTTTTGTACAGGCTTCCGTCTTTTCACTCTGTCATTTAGGTTAGTATTGTAGAGTAACTACAATGTTGTTGATCCATTCTCAGTTTTCTCCTATCACAGCCATTAAACTCTGTAACTGTTTTAAAATCACCATTGGCCTCATGGTGAAATTCCATTGGCGGTTTCCTTCCTCTCCATCAACTGAGTTAGGAAGGACGCCTGTATCTTTGTAGTGACTAGGTGTATTGATACACCATCCAAAGTGTAATTAATAACTTCACCATGCTCAAAGAGATATTCAATGTCTACTTTTTTACCCATCTACAAATAGGTGCCCTTTGCAAGGCAGTGGAAAACCTCCATGGTCTTTGTCGTTGAATCTGTGCTTAAATTCACTGCTCGGCTGAGGGACCTTACAGATAGTTGTATGTGTGGGGTACAGAGATGAGGTAGTCATTCAAAAACACTATTATTTAACACAAAGTGAGTCCATGCAACTTATTATTTGACTTTTAAAGTACAGTTTTACTCCTGAAGTTATTTAGGCTTTGTCACGTCCTGACCAGTGAAAGAGGTAATTTGCCATAGTAGTATGGTCAGGGCGTGGCAGGGGGGGTTTGTTTTGTATGTATTTTGGGTTTTCTGTTTCTATGTGGGTTTGTTCTAGTTGTCTATTTCTATGTGTTGGTTTTCATGTTCGGCCGGGTATGGTTTCCAATCGTTGTCTCTGATTGGAAGCCATACTTAGGCAGCCTGTTTTTCCTTTGGGGTTGTGGGTAGTTGTTTTCCGTTCTAGTCTAAGTGTACCTGACGGGACTGTGTTGGTCGTTTGTTATTTTGTCAAGTGTCTTCATTAAAAGTTTGAAAATGAGCACTATCCACGCTGCGTCTTGGTCTCCATTCCACGACCCCTGCGACAGGCTTGGCATCACAAAGGGGTTGAATACTTATTGACTCAAGACATTTCAAGCTTTTCGTGTTTTATTAATTTATAAACATTTTTTAAAACATAATTCCACTTTGACATTATGGGGTATCATGTGTAGATCAGTGACACAAAATCAAAACGACAAAGCCATTTTAATCCCACTTTGTAACACAACAAAATGTGGAAATAGTCAAGGGGTGTGAATACTTTCTGAAGGCACTGTATATCTGAAACTTTGGTTAGGCCGGTAACAGTAAGGTCACAGGTTCAAATCCCTGAGCCGACTAGGTGAACAATATGTCGATGTGCCCTTGAGAAACACTTATCCCCCTCACTAGCTTTAAGCACCAGCTGTCAGAGCAGCTCACAGATCACTGCACCTGTACATAGCCCATCTATAATTTATCCCAAACAACTACCTCTTCCCCTACTGTATTTATTTATTTATTTATTTTGCTCCTTTGCACCCCATTATTTCTATTTCTACTTTGCACTTTCTTCCACTACAAATCTACCATTCCAGTGTTTTACTTGCTATATTGTATGTACTTCGCCACCATGGCCTTTTTTGCCTTTACCTCCCTTATCTCACCTCATTTGCTCACATTGTATATAGTCTTATTTTTCTACTATATTATTGACTGTATGTTTGTTTTATTCCATGTGTAACTCTGTGTTGTTGTATGTGTCGAACTGCTTTGCTTTATCTTGGCCAGGTCGCAATTGTAAATGATAACTTGTTCTCAACTTGCCTACCTGGTTAAATAAAGGTGAAATAACAAAAAAATTAAATAAATAAATAAAGGCACTCAACCCTAACTGCTCTGCATAAGAACGTCAGCTAAACGACTAAAATGTAGAATATGGTTAGAATATACAGCACATCTCACCTCTAGCTGAACCAATATACTCAACTGTTTAATAGAGGGGTCACCCCAGCCTGCAGAAAGTATGAACGGCAGTGGGGCTGTTTGCGGGACTACAGACCACGTGAAAAGGCCACTCGTCTTACTTGGTTCTATACTTAATCAAAGCCGCTATTATAGGTACATTCAGCACTATGACATCATCACACTCAAATAGGGTGACTTCCTGCAGCTTGGAAACACACACAACACATAGAAACACACATTCGCATAGAAATGCAGACACACACACACAAACAGACCCCTCCCCCCACCCTTATTCATAGTACACCACGGCCGAACTTGTTGACCCCCAGGAGGCAAACATGCCTGTCCGACTGGGCCACGTGAGGGGGACGATACACAAGCGCTGGCTAGCTAGCATTTGGCTTCTGGAATGAGTGCAGTGGGCATGGCTCACCGGTCAACATTCCAGCTGCATTCAGCATATCGATCTAGTTAATAATCGTGGACCAACCTTACATCAGAATTGCGGCATACATAGTATAGGCACTGATAAGCAGCTAAAATTGGGTCAGCTGTTGGCCTACAAAAGCAGCTGTGCCGGGGCTAAAACAAACTGGACTTTGGACTTCAAAGCATGTTTGGCTTGTGTCTTCAGTAACTGTGTATTTGTAACTCTCTATTGCAAGCGCAGGCCTATATAGACCTACTAAATTTAGATACATCTCGTATACTACACTTAGACCAAGAGACAATACTGTTCAACAGTAGTCTAGAAGAAAGTCAAAAGAGATATAAAATGAAATAGAAATGAACTAAAAGGGATGGGCTCTTCAGCTGTGGCTACAGCAGCTGCTGTAAATCTAGATTGTTTCAGGCCGGTTGGTAATGAAGCAGAGATAAGGCTGTTTCAGGCCGGTTGGTAATGAAGCAGAGATAAGGCTGTTTCAGGCCGGTTGATAATGAAGCAGAGATAAGGCTGTTACAGGCCGGTTGGTAATGAAGCAGAGATAAGGCTGTTTCAGGCCGGTTGGTAATGAAGCAGAGATAAGGCTGTTTCAGGCCGGTTGATAATGAAGCAGAGATAAGGCTGTTTCAGGCCGGTTGGTAATGAAGCCGAGATAAGGCTGTTTCAGGCCGGTTGGTAATGAAGCCGAGATAAGGCTGTTTCAGGCCGGTTGGTAATGAAGCAGAGATAAGGCTGTTTCAGGCCGGTTGATAATGAAGCAGAGATAAGGCTGTTTCAGGCCGGTTGGTAATGAAGCAGAGATAAGGCTGTTTCAGGCCGGTTGGTAATGAAGCAGAGATAAGGCTGTTTCAGGCCGGTTGGTAATGAAGCAGAGATAAGGTTGTTTCAGGCCAGTTGGTAATGAATCAGAGATAAGGCTGTTTCAGGCCGGTTGGTAATGAAGCCGAGATAAGGCTGTTTCAGGCCGGTTGGTAATGAAGCCGAGATAAGGCTGTTTCAGGCCGGTTGGTAATGAAGCAGAGATAAGGCTGTTTCAGGCCGGTTGGTAATGAGTACTAGTGAACTGATTACTTTGTTTATAACTGACATCATTTACTGACAGAGGGGACATAGTCTTAGACAGAGGAGACATAGCACTAGTCAGAGGGGACATAGCCCTAGACAGAGGGGACATACTCTTAGACAGAGGAGACATAGCACTAGTCAGAGGGGACATAGCCCTATGCAGAGGGGACATAGCCCTATGCAGAGGGGACATAGCACTAGACAGAGGGGACATAGCCCTAGGCAGAAATGACATAGCCTTAGACAGAGGGGACATAGCTCTAGACAGAGGGGACATAGCTCTTGACAGAGGAGACATAGCACTAGTCAGAGAGGACATAGCCCTATGCAGAGGGGACATAGCCTTAGACAAAGGAGACATAGCCCTAGGCAGAGGGGACATAGCACTATGCAGAGGGGACATAGCCCTAGACCGAGAGGACATAGCCTTATGCAGAGGGGACATAGCCTTAGACAAAGGAGACATAGCCCTAGGCAGAGGGGACATAGCACTATGCAGAGGGGACATAGCCCTAGGCAGAGAGGACATAGCCCTAGGCAGAGGGGACATAGCCCTATGCAGAGGGGACATAGCCCTATGCAGAGGGGACATAGCCCTATGCAGAGGGGACATAGCCCTATGCAGAAGGAACATAGCCCTAGACAGAGAGAACATTGCCTTAGACAGAGGGGACATAGCCCTATGCAAAAATGGCATAGCTTTAGACAGAGGGGACATAGCTCTAGACAGAGGGGACATAGCTCTAGACAGAGGGGACATAGCCCTAGGCAAGAATCACATAGCCTTAGACAGAGGGGACATAGCTCTAGACAGAGGGGACATAGCTCTATGCAGAGGGGACATAGCCCAAGGCAGAGATTACATATCCTTAGACAGAGGGGACATAGCTATAGGCAGAGGGGACATAGCCTTAGACAGAGGGGACATAGCCTTAGACAGAGGGGACATAGCCTTAGACAGAGGGGACATAGCCTTAGACAGAGGGGACATAGCCTTAGACAGAGGGGACATAGCTCTAGACAGAGGGGACATAGCTCTAGACAGAGGGGACATAGCTCTAGACAGAGGGGACATAGCCTTAGACAGAGGGGACATAGCCTTAGACAGAGGGGACATAGCTCTAGACAGAGGGGACATAGCTCTTGACAGAGGAGACATAGCTCTTGACAGAGGAGACATAGCACTAGTCAGAGGGGACATAGCCTTAGGCAGAGGGGACATAGCCCTAGGCAGAGGGGACATAGCCCTAGGCAGAGGGGACATAAATCTAGACAGATGGGATATATCCCTAAGCAGAGGGGTCATAGCCCTAGGCAGAGGGGACATAGCCTTAGGCAGAGGAGACATAGCTCTAGGCAGAGGGGACATAGCCCTAGGCAGAGGAGACATAGCTCTAGGCAGAGGGGACATAGCCCTAGGCAGAGGAGACATAGCCCTAGGCAGAGGAGACATAGCTCTAGGCAGAGGGGACATAGCTCTAGGCAGAGGGGACATAGCCTTTGGCAGAGGAGACATAGCTCTAGGCAGAGGGGACATAACCCTAGGCAGAGGGGACATAACCCTAGGCAGAGGAGACATAGCCCTAGGCAGAGGAGACATAGCCCTAGGCAGAGGAGACATAGCCCTAGGCAGAGGAGACATAGCTCTAGGCAGAGGGGACATAGCCTTTGGCAGAGGAGACATAGCTCTAGGCAGAAGGGACATAACCCTAGGCAGAGGGGACATAACCCTAGGCAGAGGGGACATAGCCCTAAGCAGAAAGGACATAGCCCTAGGCAGAGTGGACATAGGTTTAGGCAGAGGAGACATAGCCTTTGTCAGAGGGGACATAGCTCTAGGAAGAGGGGACATAGCCCTAGGCAGAGGGGACATAAATCTAGACAGATGGGACATAGCTTTAGGCAGAGGAGACATAGCCTTAGGCAGAGGAGACATAGTTCTAGGCAGATGGGACATAAATCTAGACAGATGGGATATATCCCTAAGCAGAGGGGACATAGCCCTAGGCAGAGGAGACATAGCCTTAGGCAGAGGAGACATAGCTCTAGGCAGAGGGGACATAGCCCTAGGCAGAGGAGACATAACTCTAGGCAGAGGGGACATAGCCCTAGGCAGAGAGGACATAGCTTTAGGCAGAGAGGACATAGCTTTAGGCAGAGGGGGCATAGCCCTGGGCAGCGGGGACATAGCTTTAGGCAGAGGGGACATAGCCTTTGGCAGAGGGGACATAGCTTTAGGCAGAGGAGACATAGCCCTAGGCAGAGGAGACATAGTTCTAGTCAGAGGGGACATAGCTTTAGGCAGAGGAGACATAGCCTTTGGCAGAGGGGACATAGCTTTAGGCAGAGGAGACATAGCCCTAGGCAGAGGAGACATAGCTTTAGACAGAAGGGGCATAGCTTTAGACAGAAGGGACATAGTTTTAGACAGAAGGGACATAGCCTTAGACAGAGGGGACATAGCCTTAGACAGAGGGGACATAGCTTTAGACAGAGGGGACATAGCTTTAGACAGAGGGGACATAGCCTTAGACAGAGGGCACATAGCTTTAGACAGAGGGGACATAGCCTTAGACAGCGGGGACATAGCCTTAGACAGAGGGGACATAGCCTTAGACAGAGGGGACATAGCCTTAGACAGAGGGGACATAGCCTTAGACAGAGGGGACATAGCCTTAGACAGAGGGGACATAGCTTTAGACAGAGGGGACATAGTTTTAATAAATCTCTCTTTGTCTAAAGCTATCTGTTGGTATTTTGTCAATAGGCCACTGATGTTTTGCATGTCAGCAGTCAGGTGTTTAAGTTATTGGACTTTCAAGATGCAAAGTGTCACCATGATGATGATGTGGGTCAAATTACACTTTGCTTTTCTGGTCAAAGTAGTGCACCATGTAGGGAGACATACTGTGTTTGTGAGTCCAGACAGTGGTCAGACGGGTTACATAACCTTATGGACGAGAGGCCAGTTGGCAGTGTGTCCAATGTGTGTCCAGTGTGGTGTCCAATGTGTGTCCAGTGTGGTGTCCAGTGCAGTGTCCAGTGTGGTGTCCAGTGTGATGTCCATGTTGGTTTCCAGTGTGGTGTCCAATGTATGTCCAGTTTGTGTCCAGTGTGGTGTCCAATGTGGTTTCCAGTGTGGTGTCCAATGTATGTCCAGTGTGGTGTCCAGCGTGGTGTCCAGCGTGGTGTCCAGTGTGGTGTCCAGTTTATGTCCAGTGGGGTGTCCAGTTTGTGTCCAGTTTATGTCCAGTGGGGTGTCCAGTTTGTGTCCAGTGTGGTGTCCAGTTTATGTCCAGTGGGGTGTCCAGTTTATGTCCAGTTTGTGTCCAGTGTGGTGTCCAGTTTGTGTCCAGTGTGGTGTCCAGTGTGGTGTCCAGTTTATGTCCAGTGGGGTGTCCAGTTTGTGTCCAGTTTATGTCCAGTGTGGTGTCCAGTGTGGTGTCCAGTGTGGTGTCCAATGTGTGTCCAGTGTGGTGTCCAGTGTGGTGTCCAGTGTGATGTCCATGTTGGTTTCCAGTGTGGTGTCCAATGTATGTCCAGTGTGGTGTCCAGTGTGGTGTCCAGTGTGGTGTCCAGTGTGGTTTCCAGTTTGGTGTCCAATGTATGTCCAGCGTGGTGTCCAGCGTGGTGTCCAATGTGGTGTCCAGCGTGGTGTCCAATGTGGTGTCCAGTTTGTGTCCAGTGTGGTGTCCAGTGTGTGTCCAGTGTGGTGTCCAGTTTATGTCCAGTGTGGTGTCCAGTTTATGTCCAGTGTGGTGTCCAGTTTATGTCCAGTTTGTGTCCAGTTTGTGTCCAGTGTGGTATCCAGTTTGTGTCCAGTGTGGTGTCCAGTGTGGTGTCCAGTTTGTGTCCAGTGTGGTGTCCAGTTTATGTCCAGTGGGGTGTCCAGTTTGTGTCCAGTTTATGTCCAGTGGGGTGTCCAGTTTGTGTCCAGTGTGGTGTCCAGTTTATGTCCAGTGGGGTGTCCAGTTTGTGTCCAGTTTGTGTCCAGTGCAGTGTCCAGTGTGGTGTCCAGTGTGATGTCCATGTTGGTTTCCAGTGTGGTGTCCAATGTATGTCCAGTTTGTGTCCAGTGTGGTGTCCAATGTGGTTTCCAGTGTGGTGTCCAATGTATGTCCAGTGTGGTGTCCAGTGTGGTGTCCAGTGTGGAGTCCAGCGTGGTGTCCAGCGTGGTGTCCAGCGTGGTGTCCAGCGTGGTGTCCAGTTTGTGTCCAGTTTGTGTCCAGTGTGGTGTCCAGTTTGTGTCCAGTTTATGTCCAGTTTATGTCCAGTGTGGTGTCCAGTGTGGTGTCCAGTGTGGTGTCCAGTTTGTGTCCAGTGTGGTGTCCAGTGTGTTGTCCAGTTTGTGTCCAGTGTGGTGTCCAGTTTATGTCCAGTGGGGTGTCCAGTTTGTGTCCAGTTTATGTCCAGTGGGGTGTCCAGTTTGTGTCCAGTGTGGTGTCCAGTTTATGTCCAGTGGGGTGTCCAGTTTATGTCCAGTGGGGTGTCCAGTTTATGTCCAGTTTGTGTCCAGTGTGGTGTCCAGTGTGGTGTCCAGTTTATGTCCAGTGGGGTGTCCAGTTTGTGTCCAGTTTATGTCCAGTGTGGTGTCCAGTGTGGTGTCCAGTGTGGTGTCCAGTGGGGTGTCCAGTTTGTGTCCAGTTTATGTCCAGTTTGTGTCCAGTTTATGTCCAGTGTGGTGTCCAATGTGTGTCCAGTGTGGTGTCCAGTGTGGTGTCCAGTGTGATGTCCATGTTGGTTTCCAGTGTGGTGTCCAATGTATGTCCAGTGTGGTGTCCAGTGTGGTGTCCAGTGTGGTGTCCAGTGTGGTTTCCAGTGTGGTGTCCAATGTATGTCCAGCGTGGTGTCCAGCGTGGTGTCCAATGTGGTGTCCAGCGTGGTGTCCAGTTTGTGTCCAGTGTGGTGTCCAGTGTGTGTCCAGTGTGGTGTCCAGTTTATGTCCAGTGTGGTGTCCAGTTTATGTCCAGTGTGGTGTCCAGTTTATGTCCAGTTTGTGTCCAGTTTGTGTCCAGTGTGGTATCCAGTTTGTGTCCAGTGTGGTGTCCAGTTTGTGTCCAGTGTGGTGTCCAGTGTGGTGTCCAGTTTGTGTCCAGTGTGGTGTCCAGTTTGTGTCCAGTGTGGTGTCCAGTTTGTGTCCAGTGTGGTGTCCAGTGTGGTGTCCAGTTTATGTCCAGTGGGGTGTCCAGTTTGTGTCCAGTTTATGTCCAGTGTGGTGTCCAGTGTGGTGTCCAGTTTGGTGTTTTGTTTGTGTCCCGTTTGTGTCCAGTTTATGTCCAGTGTGGTGTCCAGTTTATGTCCAGTGTGGTGTCCAGTTTGTGTCCAGTGTGGTGTCCAGTTTGTGTCCAGTGTGGTTTCCAGTTTATGTCCAGTGTGGTGTCCAGTGTGGTGTCCAGTGTGGTGTCCAGTGGGGTGTCCAGTTTGTGTCCAGTTTGTGTCCTGTGGGGTGTCCAGTTTGTGTCCAGTGTGGTGTCCAGTGTGGTGTTTTATTTGTGTCCAGTTTGTGTCCAGTGTGGTATCCAGTTTGTGTCCAGTTTGTGTCCAGTGTGGTGTCCAGTGTGGTGTCCAGTTTGTGTCCAGTGTGGTGTCCAGTGGGGTGTCCAGTTTGTGTCCAGTTTATGTCCAGTGGGGTGTCCAGTTTGTGTCCAGTGTGGTGTCCAGTTTATGTCCAGTGGGGTGTCCAGTTTGTGTCCAGTTTGTGTCCAGTTTGTGTCCAGTGTGGTGTCCAGTTTGTGTCCAGTTTGTGTCCAGTTTGTGTCCAGTGTGGTGTCCAGTTTGTGTCCAGTGTGGTGTCCAGTGTGGTGTCCAGTGTGGTATCCAGTTTGTGTCCAGTGTGGTGTCCAGTTTGTGTCCAGTTTGTGTCCAGTGTGGTGTCCAGTGTGGTGTCCAGTGTGGTGTCCAGTTTGTGTCCAGTGGGGTGTCCAGTTTGTGTCCAGTTTATGTCCAGTGGGGTGTCCAGTTTATGTCCAGTGGGGTGTCCAGTTTGTGTCCAGTGTGGTGTCCAGTGTGGTGTCCAGTTTGTGTCCAGTGTGGTGTCCAGTTTATGTCCAGTGTGGTGTCCAGTTTATGTCCAGTTTGGTGTCCAGTTTATGTCCAGTGTGGTGTCCAGTTTATGTCCAGTGTGGTGTCCAGTTTGTGTCCAGTGTGGTGTCCAGTGGGGTGTCCAGTTTGTGTCCAGTTTGTGTCCAGTGGGGTGTCCAGTATGTGTCCAGTGGGGTGTCCAGTTTGTGTCCAGGGTGTGTCCAGTTTGTGTCCAGTGGGGTATCCAGTTTGTGTCCAGTGGGGTGTCCAGTTTGTGTCCAGTGGGGTGTCCAGTTTATGTCCAGTGTGGTGTCCAGTTTGTGTCCAGTTTGTGTCCAGTTTATGTCCAGTTTGTGTCCAGTTTGTGTCCAGGGGGAAACAACAGCTGTGCTTACGCCATGTCAGGCTCATGTCACATTCCACACATCCACTTCCACACTGATCCACAATCAGCTGTGGGTGGCAAACAGGAGCTTACTGTAGAGAACGAGGTATGCAATATACACACTCCCTTACAATAGCTTGTCTCATCTGTTGGTTCTATGCCTCCACTTTCCCAGCTTCCTACTCTGAACTCAAGAGGAGAAGTCATATCTTATCTTATCTTATGTCATGCATTTAAGGCTTTATAAATGCAACATAATCACCACCGTAAGGTAAGTTACCGACAAAACTGAGATCTCATCTTTGCGGATGGAAAGCACTATCTATCTGAATAGAACAAGGAGAAAGGGACTTTGGTGACATTTATTCAGCTGCTGTCTATGTTTCTATTTTCAAATAATAGTCCCCTCTGGGTGGTGAATGTAGTCCCCTCTGGGTGGTGAATGTAGTCCCCTCTGGGTGGTAAATGTAGTCCCCTCTGGGTGGTGAATGTAGTCCCCTCTGGGTGGTAAATGTAGTCCCCTCTGGGTGGTAAATGTAGTCCCCTCTGGGTGGTAAATGTAGTCCCTCTGGGTGGTGAATGTAGTCCCCTCTGGGTGGTGAATGTAGTCCCCTCTGGGTGGTGAATGTAGTCCCCTCTGGGTGGTGAATGTAGTCCCCTCTGGATGGTGAATGTAGTCCCCTCTGGGTGGTGAATGTAGTCTCCTCTGGGTGGTGAATGTAGTCCCCTCTGGATGGTGAATGTAGTCCCCTCTGGGTGGTGAATGTAGTCCCCTCTGGGTGGTAAATGTAGTCCCCTCTGGGTGGTGAATGTAGTCCCTCTGGGTGGTAAATGTAGTCCCCTCTGGGTGGTGAATGTAGTCCCCTCTGGGTGGTGAATGTAGTCCCCTCTGGGTGGTGAATGTAGTCCCCTCTGGGTAGTAAATGTAGTCCCCTCTGGGTGGTGAATGTAGTCCCCTCTGGGTGGTGAATGTAGTCTCCTCTGGGTAGTAAATGTAGTCCCCTCTGGGTGGTGAATGTAGTCTCCTCTGGGTGGTGAATGTAGTCCCCTCTGGGTAGTAAATGTAGTCCCCTCTGGGTGGTAAATGTAGTCCCCTCTGGGTGGTGAATGTAGTCCCCTCTGGGTGGTGAATGTAGTCCCCTCTGGATGGTGAATGTAGTCCCCTCTGGGTGGTGAATGTAGTCCCTCTGGGTGGTGAATGTAGTCCCCTCTGGGTGGTAAATGTAGTCCCCTCTGGGTGGTGAATGTAGTCCCCTCTGGGTGGTAAATGTAGTCCCCTCTGGGTGGTGAATGTAGTCCCCTCTGGGTGGTGAATGTAGTCCCCTCTGGGTAGTAAATGTAGTCCCCTCTGGGTGGTGAATGTAGTCCCCTCTGGGTGGTGAATGTAGTCCCCTCTGGGTGGTGAATGTAGTCCCCTCTGGGTGGTGAATGTAGTCCCTCTGGGTAGTGAATGTAGTCCCCTCTGGGTGGTGAATGTAGTCCCTCTGGGTAGTGAATGTAGTCCCCTCTGGGTGGTGAATGTAGTCCCTCTGGGTAGTGAATGTAGTCCCCTCTGGGTGGTGAATGTAGTCCCCTCTGGGTGGAGTGTTACATTCTGAAATTGCATTTTTTGTCCTCCCCAGTTGTATCATTGGAATGTGATACAAAACGAGGCAACGGGTAGGCTGTGTGGATTATTATAATTGTTTTCTAATTTATATCCCTCCTACTTCTAAAACCAAAGTTGCGCCCCTGAGTGTGTACATATTTCTGTACAGTAAATTACATTTTTATAGTGTATCTTTTCATTAAATGGAGGCCGAAGTAAAGTATAGAAAAGTTTTATGTATGACGGATATAGCCAGGATCAAAACAACACCAAAGAAGTCTGATGAGCCATATGACTTAAATTAGCGTTGTGCAATCAACGTTTTTTTTTTTAAAAACGGCACGAGCTACGCCACAGCAACAACTTTTCACCGTGGCAACAGGGAAATGTCAGGCTAAATGAATCAGACAAGGCCTAGTCTCTGCACACAGATCACTGTAATTAATTAATGGTTTTCAGCAAGGTGGTAGTTTCCATGGCGACATAAAGACCCACTAGACCCAATCAGAGTCATACCTTCACCGGAGGTATGGCTGTTATTCATATGGAGGTATGGCTGTTATTCATATGGAGGTATGGCTGTTATTCATATGGAGGTATGGCTGTTATTCATATGGAGGTATGGCTGTTATTCATATGGCGGTATGGCTGTTATTCATATGGAGGTATGGCTGTTATTCATATGGAGGTATGGCTGTTATTCATATGGAGGTATGGCTGTTATTCATATGGAGGTATGGCTGTTATTCATATGGAGGTATGGCTGTTATTCATATGGAGGTATGGCTGTTATTCATATGGAGGTATGGCTGTTATTCATATGGAGGTATGGCTGTTATTCATATGGCGGTATGGCTGTTATTCATATGGAGGTATGGCTGTTATTCATATGGAGGTATGGCTGTTATTCATATGGAGATATGGCTGTTATTCATATGGAGATATGGCTGTTATTCATATGGAGATATGGCTGTTATTCATATGGAGGTATGGCTGTTATTCATATGGAGGTATGGCTGTTATTCATATGGAGGTATGGCTGTTATTCATATGGAGGTATGGCTGTTATTCATATGGAGGTATGGCTGTTATTCATATGGAGGTATGGCTGTTATTCATATGGAGGTATGGCTGTTATTCATATGGAGGTATGGCTGTTATTCATATGGCGGTATGGCTGTTATTCATATGGAGGTATGGCTGTTATTCATATGGAGGTATGGCTGTTATTCATATGGAGGTATGGCTGTTATTCATATGGAGGTATGGCTGTTATTCATATGGAGATATGGCTGTTATTCATATGGCGGTATGGCTGTTGTTCATTGGATCTGATGCACTGACAAGCATTTTCAGGGCTAAATGTTAAGAAGATCTAGCTAGACCACTAAAGGAAGACTTAGGGCTCTATTCAATCCGTATCGCGGAAGTTTAGAGCTGAAGCCCCATTGGAATATATAGGCAGTGTTCCCACATTCACGGTAAACGCTGCGTATGTCGGCTCAATCTAAAACGACTTTTACATTTCTGTCACGCAACCTGTAACACTTCAGCGATACAGACTGAATAGAGCCCTTAAAAGATGATGATAAGTGTCGTTTGCGTCATTCACCGTAGTTATTAGGCCTGCCCTGATCTTTTTCTCTTTGCTGGGTTGCCGAGCAACTGGAGTTCATCTCCGATGTTCGAAGCACGTGAACGTAAGGTAACACACTGAACATAGAGGGGTCTGCGGAAGAAGGGAAAAGGGAAATGTGGAAATCTAGAGCATGGGGATACAAGACAAGGGTGAGACTGACCCCGAATAGAGGGTAGAACACAAACAAGGACACACGGATGAAAGGACAAGGACACTCTGCTTGTTTCATCCCCTTCTTATTCATTTCTTTCTGTTGAGGATAAAATAAAAATACTTCTGGTTCAAGTCGGTAGGTGTAAATTATTTCAAATGTAATTTTGTAATTGAAACGGGCCCTTTGGTTTTCTATAAGGCATGGCAAAGGAATTGACCCCAAACTCTGAAATGGGGACCTGGGGACCATTAAATAGGCCACTTGACACACATTTGATGTAATTCCAGGTTCAATAACAAGAAGCCACCCTAAGCTCTGGTAACATAAGTACATGTGCTTTGGTTCAGAGTATGGTTACACAGAACAAACATGCTGGATTCATTCAACAGTTGGATGGCTCAATCTATGAAAATGGTTTCATTTCAAAGGAGGGCATCATAGAGCCTTTGCAAACCATATGGGAGGTCAGTTACTCAACAGGGGGTGAGAAAGACAGAGGGTGAGAGAGTAAGAGAGAGGGAGAGAGAGAGAGAGGGAGATTGGGAGAGAGGGAGAGAGAGAGAAAGAGAAAGAGAGGGAGAGAGAGAGAGAGAGAGAAAGGGAGTGGGAGAGAGAGCGAGAGAAAGAGGGAGAGAAAGATATGGAGTGGGAGAGAGCGAGAGAAAGAGAGAGAGGGAGAGAGAGAGATATGGAGTGGGAGAGGGAGTGAGACAGAGAGAGGGAGATAGGGAGTGGGAGAGAGTAAGAGAGAGAGGGAGAAAAAGAAAGAGAGAAAGACATGGAGTGGGATAGAGCGAGAGAAAGAGAGAGAGGGAGAGAGAGAGAGATATGGAGTGGGAGAGAGCGAGAGAGAGAGAAAGAAAGGGAGAGAGAGGGAGTGGGAGAGAGAGCAAGAGAGAGAGGGAGAAAAAGAAAGAGAGAAAGACATGGAGTGGGATAGAGCGAGAGAAAGAGAGAGAGAGAGATATGGAGTGGGAGAGAGTAAGAGAGAGAGGGAGAAAAAGAAAGAGAGAAAGACATGGAGTGGGATAGAGCGAGAGAGAGAGAAAGAAAGGGAGAAAGAGGGAGTGGGAGAGAGAGCAAGAGAGAGAGGGAGAAAAAGAAAGAGAGAAAGACATGGAGTGGGATAGAGCGAGAGAAAGAGAGAGAGAGAGATATGGAGTGGGAAAGAGCGAGAGAGAGAGGGAGATAGGGAGTGAGAGAGAGAGAAAGAGATAGGGAGTGAGAGAGAGAGAGAAAGAGATATGGAGTGGGAGAGAGAGAGAGGGAGAGAGAGAGGGAGATATGGAGTGGGAGAGAGCGAGAGAGAGAGGGAGAGATATGGAGTGGGAGAGAGCGAGAGACAGAGAGAGGGAGATATGGAGTGGGAGAGAGAGAGAGGGAGAGGGATAAACAGTGGGACAGTTGCTGACTCGCAGCACACCAAGCCCTTGGCTTGAAGTGCTGACTGCACTTGTTGGTAAGGGGGGCCAGACTGTGAAACAGAGAGTCTATTTAAAGGTCTTCCCCCGGAATAGCACACATATGAAGAGAGAGAGAGCAGCTGTCCTGGCAGGGAGAGCTGGACTAGGAGCCCAGCAGGGCTGCCCCCAAATGGCTCCCCATTCCCTATGTAGTGCACTACATTTGACCAGAGCCCTATACCCTATGTAGTGCACTACATTTGACCAGGGCCCATAGGAAACAAGATGCCATTTGGGACGTAGACAGGAATGTGACAGCAGGAAGGAGGGACATTGATAAAGGGATATGATGTTCTTTGATGGGGGCTTTTCATGATATGGTGTTCTTTGATGGGGGCTTTTCATGATGTGTTGTTCTTTGATGGGGGCTTTTCATGATATGGTGTTCTTTGATGGGGGCTTTTCATGATATGGTGTTCTTTGATGGGGGCTTTTCATGATATGGTGTTCTTTGATGGGGGCTTTTCATGATATGTTGTTCTTTGATGGGGGCTTTTCATGGCCTTTCACCACCCAGTCTTAACAGCAGCTAGGGTTTCAAAAACACTGACACCAATGGAGAGGATTATTATTAAACTAGAGCTGACATGGATATACACGCACGCATGAAAACGCACACACATACACACACACACAACACATTCAGTACATTCACACACATAAAAGCTACCAAAGACATGTCAAGTGGCTAACGTTACACGAAGAATGTAGTGTTACATTGTGGAAGACGACATCATTGGAGTGAGATTATACTAGGAATATAATATTTTCCTTACTAGGACTATAATCTATTCCTTACTAGGACTATAATCTATTCCTTACTAGGACTATAATCTATTCCTTACTAGGACTATAATCTATTCCTTACTAGGACTATAATCTATTCCTTACTAGGACTATAATCTATTCCTTACTAGAGCTATAATCTATTCCTTACTAGAGCTATAATCTATTCCTTACTAGGACTATAATCTATTCCTTACTAGAGCTATAATCTATTCCTTACTAGAGCTATAATCTATTCCTTACTAGGACTATAATCTATTCCTTACTAGGACTATAATCTATTCCTTACTAGAGCTATAATCTATTCCTTACTAGGACTATAATCTATTCCTTACTAGGACTATAATCTATTCCTTACTAGGACTATAATCTATTCCTTGGGAAAACCAAATCACTTTCCGTCAGATCTAAAATGAGAAAGTGCTCACCATTCTTTGCAGATAAAAGGCACTTTACCACCATAAACAGCTGTTCTCCACACACAACATCAAATGACTTAGTTTCAGCACCACCACAACATCAAATGACTTAGTTCCAGCACCACCACAACATCAAATGACTTAGTTTCAGCACCACCACAACATCAAATGACTTAGTTCCAGCACCACCACAACATCAAATGACTTAGTTCCAGCACCACCACAACATCAAATGACTTAGTTTCAGCACCACCACAACATCAAATGACTTAGTTTCAGCACCACCACAACATCAAATGACTTAGTTCCAGCACCACCACAACATCAAATGAATTAGTTCCAGCACCACCACAACATCAAATGAATTAGTTCCAGCACCGCCACAAAATCAAATGACTTAGTTCCAGCACCACCACAAAATCAAATTAATCATTTCCAGCACCACTCCATATCAAATGAATCAGCTCCAGCACCACCCCTATATCAAATGGATCATCTCCAGCACCACCCCTATATCAAATGAATCATCTCCAGCACCACCCCTATATCAAATGAATCATATCCAGCACCACCCCTATATCAAATGAATCATCTCCAGCACCACCCCTATATCAAATGAATCATATCCAGCACCACCCCTATATCATATGAATCATCTCCAGCACCACCCCTATATCAAATGAATCATATCCAGCACCACCCCTATATCAAATGAATCATCTCCAGCACCACCCCTATATCAAATGAATCATGTCCAGCACCACCCCTATATCAAATGAATCATCTCCAGCACCACCCCTATATCAAATGAATCATATCCAGCACCACCACAACATCAAATGAATCATATGCAGCACCACCACAACATCAAATTAATCATATCCAGCACCACCCCTATATCAAATGAATCCGCTCCAGCACCACCACAACATCAAATGAATCATATCCAGCACCACCCCTATATCAAATGAATCCGCTCCAGCACCACCCCTATATCAAATGAATCATATCCAGCACCACCACAACATCAAATGAATCATATCCAGCACCACCCCTATATCAAATGAATCCGCTCCAGCACCACCCCTATATCAAATGAATCATATCCAGCACCACCACAACATCAAATGAATCATATCCAGCACCACCCCTATATCAAATGAATCATATCCAGCAGCACCACAACATCAAATGAATCATTTCCAGCACCACCCCTATATCAAATGAATAATCTGCAGCACCACCACAACATCAAATGAATTAGTTCCAGCACCACCCCTATATCAAATTAATCACCTGCAGCACCACCCCTATATCAAATTAATCATTTCTAGCACCACCCCTATAATTTCCACCTGTTGTCTATTCCATTTGCACAACAGCATGTGAAATGTATTGTCAATCAGCGTTGCTTCCTAAGTGGACAGTTTGATTTCACAGAAGTGTGATTGACTTGGAGTTACATTGTGTTGTTTAAGTGTTCCCTTTATTTTTTTGAGTAGTGTAGATTGTTGAGCAATTAGTTTAATTTAATCCATTTTAGAATAAGGCTGTAACGTAAAAATTTTTTGGGAAAAAGTCAAGGGGTCTGAATACTTTCAGAATGCACTGTATAAAAATGCTGGATAGGCCATTATTTTGGCTACCATGGCTATGTGCCCATTGGATGATAATGCCCTCATCCACAGGGTACGACTAGTCACCCAACTAGCACAGTGGATCTGGGCTGATTCCGGCTGAGAGTCGGGGCACTCGGCTGAGAGTCAGACTCGGCCGACATCATGTGGGCCGAGACTGGGCCGCCTTCGGCAGTATTACTTAAGGCTAGGATGTGGCGATTGAGCGCGGTCCGATTCTGGTGTGAGTTATCTGGCCAAAATGTATTACTTGGGTCTCGGGCCGATTGGGGATACTCCCTGGCAGATGATTACACGGGCTGCTTTATATAATTAACATTTCATTATTTATTTATTTTTCCATATTTTTGTTTCTGTTCTGTGATCAAAAAATACAATTAACATTTAAATTAAATTCTTTAAGAGTCCTGTTTAAGTTGTATTTGAGTATTTTGATACTTTGTGCAAGACAATTGATAAGCATTAAAAACTTTGTGGATGGAGCCTCCCGAGTGGCGCAGTGGTCTAAGACACTGCATCGCAGCGCAAACTGTGTTGCTACAGATGCTGGTTCAATGCCGGGCCGCGACCGGGAGACCCATGAGGCGACACACAATTGGCCCAGCATCGTCCAAGTTAGGGGAGGGTTTGGCCGGCCGGGATATCTTTGTCCAATCGCGCTGTAGAAACTCCTGTGGCAGGCCAGGCACATGCACACGGTCACCAGGTGTACGGTGATTCCTCCGACATAATTTTTTTGGGGTGGATGGGTATAATTTGTATGCATAAAATGTGTAACAGTAATATTTAAAATTACTAAAATTGGGTAATTTGTATACATTAATTTAAATTTGCATTGGGCCGCTTCTGGGGGGGTTCTAGTAAGATGCCAGCAAAGTCGGCTGAATTCCGGTAGACGGAAACGGCCCGATGTACTTGGGCCGATTCTGGGCAGTCATTCATTTTGATTCCGGGGCGAGTCCGACACCCGATTCCGGCCCGATTCAATCAGTTCCGGCCCCCTGGAAGAGGGCCACTTCTGGGCTGATTCCTCATTGCTAGCTGGGCACTAAATGGTTTGATGAGCATGAAAATTAGATAAACATGCCATGGCTATTTCTGTCACCAGATCTCAACCTATATACCTGTATATCGCTCTAAAACAAACAAATCCTATTGTAAGGCTTGTAAAATGAAGCCATGCCTGTCAACCCTGTCTCCACTGATGACTATTATGACTGCGTTGCCTTCGACCAGGCAAAGCCCTGCAGGGCTGTGGCAGCCTGCTTCCGTGGCCTCTCTATTCCAGGAAGGAATGCAAGGTATTTCATCAGCACAGCTGAAGAGGGTGGAGAGACACGTAGGCCTGGACCCCAAGGCCTATAAACACACAGGCTATGAGCTGGCAGCTGGGTCTCTTCGTTTGGTGGTAAACTGTGCTTCCTCGTGTGTGTGTGTGTGTGTGTGTGTGTGTGTGTGTGTGTGTGTGTGTGTGTGTGTGTGTGTGTGTGTGTGTGTGTGTGTGTGTGTGTGTGTGTGTGTGTGTGTGTGTGTGTGTGTGTGTGTCTCGCCCTCGATTGTTTAACTTTAGAGAACATATGAGTGTTGGGGGAGCCAGTGCTCTCACTGACTAAGGGGGACAGTTGTGGGAGCCAGTGCTCTCACTGACTAAGGGGGACAGTTGTGGGAGCCAGTGCTCTCACTGACTAAGGGGGACAGTTGGGGGAGCCAGTGCTCTCACTGACTAAGGGGGGCAGTTGTGGGAGCCAGTGCTCTCACTGACTAAGGGGGACAGTTGGGGGAGCCAGTGCTCTCACTGACTAAGGGGGACAGTTGGGGGAGCCAGTGCTCTCACTGACTAAGGGGGGCAGTTGGGGGAGCCAGTGCTCTCACTGACTAAGGGGGACAGTTGGGGGAGCCAGTGCTCTCACTGACTAAGGGGGACAGTTGTGGGAGCCAGTGCTCTCACTGACTAAGGGGGGCAGTTGGGGGAGCCAGTGCTCTCACTGACTAAGGGGGACAGTTGGGGGAGCCAGTGCTCTCACTGACTAAGGGGGGCAGTTGGGGGAGCCAGTGCTCTCACTGACTAAGGGGGACAGTTGTGGGAGCCAGTGCTCTCACTGACTAAGGGGGGCAGTTGGGGGAGCCAGTGCTGTTACACTGACTAAGGGGGACAGTTGGGGGAGCCAGTGCTTTCACTGACTCAGGGGGACAGTTGGGGGAGCCAGTGCTCTCACTGACTAAGGGGGACAGTTGGGGGAGCCAGTGCTCTCACTGACTAAGGGGGGCAGTTGGGGGAGCCAGTGCTGTTACACTGACTAAGGGGGACAGTTGGGGGAGCCAGTGCTTTCACTGACTAAGGGGGACAGTTGGGGGAGCCAGTGCTGTTACACTGACTAAGAGGGACAGTTGTGCGAGCCAGTGCTCTCACTGACTAAGGGGGACAGTTGGGGGAGCCAATGCTCTCACTGACTAAGGGGGACAGTTGGGGGAGCCAGTGCTCTCACTGACTAAGGGGGACAGTTGGGGGAGCCAGTGCTCTCACTGACTAAGGGGGACAGTTGGGGGAGCCAGTGCTGTTACACTGACTAAGGGGGACAGTTGGGGGAGCCAATGCTGTTACACTGACTAAGGGGGACAGTTGGGGGAGCCAATGCTCTCACTGACTAAGGGGGACACTTGGGGGAGCCAGTGCTCTCACTGACTAAGGGGGACAGTTGGGGGAGCCAATGCTCTCACTGACTAAGGGAGACAGTTGTGGGAGCCAATGCTCGCACTGACTAAAGGGGACAGTTTCAAATCATTGTTTGCCGAGGTCTACCGTGGTGTAATGTCTCTCAAGGTTGGCTGACAACGCCTGGAAAAGGGTCGGGAGAGAATTGTTCTATAAGGGTAGAGGCTCTGTTTGTGATAAGAACAATGCTCTGGGTTTCTGTTCACTGTGACAGGGGGAAATGGGTTACGTTCATGATTTGCTCGTGCAGTCACTGTTTTCCCTGCAGGCTCACTAACCATAATAGAGGCTCTTATCATTTAGAAGAGTTTCTAAGAGCTTTCAGACAAAACAGCACGTCATGTGCTGCGATGAAATGGCTTTGAATTGGTTGACCTGATATTTTTTGGTGATTTTTTTACCCCTTTTCGTGATATCCAATTGGTAGTTACAGTCTTGTCCCTACGCTGCAACTTCTGTACGGACTCGGGAGAGGCGAAGGTCGAGAGCCGTGCGTCCTCCGAAACACGACCCAGCCAAGCCGTACTGCTTCTTGACACAATGCCCACTTAACCTGGAAGCCAGCCACACCAATGTGTCGGAGGAAACACCGTACACCTGGTGACCGTGTCAGCGTGCATGCACCTGGCCCGCCACAGGAGTCGCTAGAGCGCGATGGGACAAGGACATCCGGGCCGGCCAAACCCTCCCCTAACCCAGACGACGCTGGGCCAATTGTGCATCGCCTCATGGGTTTTCCGGTCGTGGCCGGCTGCAACACAGCCCGGTATCAAACCAGGATCTGTAGTAACGCAGCTAGCACTCCAATGTTGTGCCTTAGACCGCTGCGGCACTCGGTTGGCCCAAACAAAGAAACTTTACTTGATATGAAATTAAACATGCCCTGCATTCTCATGTGTTAGCAGAACGGCAAATAGCCATTTGCCCAGAAACAGTTAAAGGTAGACCAAGTACAATGGCAGGTAGTGGCAGGTAGTCTAGTGGTTAGAGCACTAGGCCAATAACCGAAAGGTTGCTAGATCGAATCTCTGAGCTGACAAGGTAAAAATCTGTCGTTCTACCCCTGAACAAGGCAGTTAACCTGCTGTTCCTAGGCCGTCATTGTAAATAAGAATCAGTTCTTAACTGACTTGCCTAGTTAAATAAAGGTAAAAAAAATAATATATATATATATGCTTCCTGCTTAAAGACATAAATAACAACAAATCTTCTAAAATGGTCACTATTTGCTCCTCACTGGGATTAACATAGAGGCATGTTGATTTCTGTAAACAGGAAGTCACCCCATTGAGTGTGATGTCATAGTGCTGAATGTACCTATAATAGTGTTTTGATTAAGTATAGAACCAAGTAAGACGAGTGGCCTTTTCACGTGGTCTGTAGTCCTTCTGAAATCTGTCAGGTTTTAAAAGTACACGCCCCATACAAGAAGATTTGCCCCGAGATATAATGCTTTACCTACATTCAGCCCTCGGATATAATTCTTGATTTACCTACATTCAGCCCTGAGATATGCTTGTTATCTACATTCAGCCCAGAGATATTTGACCCTGATCAGAGAGCGTTTAGGAAATGGCAACAGACGCAGAGTAAGCACTTCTCAGGGTCTTTGTGCATTCAGCTAACTGTTATACAGAGTGAAAAAACGGGGCCTGTATTACAATGTACTCTGTAGCCTGACTAGAGGCAGGGATGTTTTTGTGTGAAAGTACTTTAATGTCTTTCTTTCCTGTCGAATGACATTAATCAAGACTCTGTCTCATTCCTTTAAAGCGATAAATGTACCCTTTAGGGACAATCTTACTGTACTTGTAATAAAATAAGGATACGTCAAACACTTGTGAAACGTGTAGCAACATGATGTTGACTGTTAACACTAAAACATCAGTGAGAATCCAAAAAGGTATGTCGATTAGCGTGGTTGGATAAAAACCATGCTGCAAATAGCTGGTTGAATACATACAGTTGAAGTCAGAAGTTTACATACACCTTAGCCAAATACATTTAAACTCAGTTTTTCTGAATTCCTGACATCTAATCCTAGTAAAATTCCCTGTCTTAGGTCAGTTAGGATCACCACTTTATTTTAAGAATGTGAAATGTCAGAATAACAGTAGAGGGAATGATTTATTTCAGCTTTTATTTCTTTCATCACATTCTCAGTGGGTCAGAAGTTCACATACACTCAATTAGTATTTGGTAGCATTGCCTTTAAATTGTTTAACTTGAGTCAAACGTTTCGGGTAGCCTTCCACAAGCTTCCCACACACGCTTTTACAGTTCTGCCCACAAATGTTCTATAGGATTGAGGTCAGGGCTTTGTGATGGCCACTCAAAATACCTTGACTTTGTTGTCCTTAAGCCATTTTGCCACAACTTTGGAAGTATGCTTGGGGTCATTGTCCATTTGGAAGACCCATTTGCGACCAAGCTTTAACTTCCTGACTGATGTCTTGAGATGTTGCTTCAATATATCCACATAATTTTCCATCCTCATGATGCCATCTATTTTGTGAAGTGCACCAGTCCCTCCTGCAGCAAAGCACCCCCACAACATGATGCTGCCACCCCCGTGCTTCGCGGTTGGGATGGTGTTCTTCGGCTTGCAAGCCCCCCCTTTTTCCTCCAAACATAACTATGGTCATTATGGCCAAACAGTTCTATTTTCGTTTCATAAGACCAGAGGACCTTTCTCCAAAAAGTACTATATTTGTTCCCATGTGCAGTTGCAAACCGTAGTCTGGCTTTTTTATGGCGGTTTTGGAGCAGTGGCTTCTTCCTTGCTGAGCAGCCTTCAGGTTATGTCGTTATAGGACTCGTTTTACTGTGGATATAGACACTTTTGTACCTGTTTCCTCCAGCATCTTCACAAGGTCCTTTGCTGTTGTTCTGGGATTGATTTGCACTTTTCGCACCAAAGTATGTTAATCTCTAGGAGACAGAACGCGTCTCCTTCCTGAGCGGTATGACGGCTGCGTGGTCCCATGGTGTTTATACTTGCGTACTATTGTTTGTACAGATGAACGTGGTACCTTCAGGCATTTGGAAATTGCTCCCAAGGATGAACCAGACTTGTGGAGGTCTACAACTTTTTTGCTGAGGTCTTGGCTGATTTCTTTTGATTTTCCCATGATGTCAAGCAAAGAGGCAGTGAGTTTGAAAGTAGGCCTTGAAATACATCCCCAGGTACACATCCAATTGACTCAAATGATGTCAATTAGCCTATCAGAAGCTTCTAAAGCCATGACATAATTTTCTGGAATTTTCCAAGCTGTTTAAAGAAACAGTCAATTTAGTGTATGTAAACTTCTGACCCACTGGAATTGTGATACAGTGAATTATAAGTGAAATAATCTGTCTAAACAATTGTTGGAAAAATTACTTGTGTTATGGAAAGTAGATGTCCTAACCGACTTGCCAAAACTATAGTTTGTTAACCAGAAATTTGTGGAGTGGTTGAAAAACGAGTTTTAATGACTCCAACCTAAGTGTATGTAAACTTCCGACTTCAACTGTATTATTGTTGCATCATGGTTTCATGAGAATATCAGGCTCCAACCTGTTCAAACGCCTACACAGTTCCTACCCTATTGAAGTTTTATTGCTCTTTTGTAAAATAAATATTTAACTAGGCAATCTAGTCAAGAACAAATTCTTATTTACAATGACGGCATAGGAACTGCCTTGTTCTGAGGCAGAACGACAGATTTTTACCTTGTCAGCTCGGGTATTTGATCTAGCAACCTTTCGGTTATTGGCCCAACGCTCTAACCACCAGCTTACCTGCCACCCCGTAATGGGGCATGTTTGCTTAAAGTTTCCGCCTAACCCTTCCCATCACTATTTTATAACTTTTTTTATGATTGTTAAGTCAAAGACAAAACTATGTATACAAACTGCTGAAACAAGAGCAAAAAAGTGTAATAAAAAGCCTTTAAACAGATCGTTTACAGATACATCTTGTGTCTGTACAACTTCTGTACTCATTTCCTTGATAAGCGGCTAGTTTTACATGGAAGAAATTAGCTTCATGTGCCGAATGTGGATCGTGAGGAAAAACAATGCAAATTATTTTCCTGTTCCCTCTGTGTTTCTAAGATAAGCATTACATCATGTTGGCTAATCATTCCCAAAATGCCGCAGTAAAAGGTGAACATCCCCCCATGACCCCTTGGAGCACAGTTCCAGCTCAGTTAATTAACAGTACCTCAAATCAAATTGTATTGGTCACATACACGTGTTTAGCAGATGTTATTGCGGGTGTAGCGAAATGCTTGTGCTTCTACTTCTCGACAGTGCAGCACTATCTAACAAGTAATATCTAACAATTTCACATATACCCAATACACACAAATCAAGTAAAGGAATGGAATTAAGAATATATACATATGGACGAGCCATGTTAGAGAGGCACAGACTAAGATATAGTAGAATTGTATAGAATACAGTATATACATATGAGATGAGTGCAAGATATGTAACAGGAGGAACACTCTTACTGACAGTTGTGGCTGCTTTGTGTGATGTATTGTCTCTACCTTCTTACCCTTTGTGCTGTTTCCTGTGCCCAATAATGTTTATACCCTGTTTTGTGCTACTACCATGTTGTGTTGCTACCATGCTGTGTTGTCATGTGTTGCTTCCGTGCTATGTTGTTGTCTTAGGTCTCTCTTTATGTAGTGTTGTCTCTCTTGTCGTGATGTGTGTTTTGTCCTATATGTTTATTTAATCCTGGCCTTTTGCCTTTTGGTAGGCCGTCATTGTAAATAAGAATATGTTCTTAACTGACTTGCCTAGTTAAATAAAATATAAAAAGAACATTCCTTAGGGAAACTATGTGTCCTTAAGCCAACAAAGTGTCTAACACTCCCTAGTCCCTTGCCTATGACAAGCATACCCATAACATGATGCAGCCAACACCATGCTTGAAAATATGAAGTGGTACTCAGTGATGTGTTGTGTTGGATTTGCCCCAAACATAACGCTTTGTATTCAAGACAAAAAGTTAATTTCTTTGCGACATTTGTTGTAGTATTGCAAACTTATTGCAAGCAGGATGCATGTTTTGGAATATTTTTTATTCTGTACAGGCTTCCTTCATTTCACTCTGTCATTTAGGTTAGTATTGTGGAGTAACTACAATGTTGTTGATCCATTCTCAGTTTTCTCCTATCACAGCCATTAAACTCTGTAACTGGTTTAAAAATCACCATTGGCCTCAGGGTGAAATCCCTTAGCGGTTTCCTTCCTTTCCATCTACTGATTTAGGAAGGACACCTGTATCTTTGTAGTGACTGGATGTATTGATACACCATCCAAAGTGTAATTAATAACTTCACCATGCTCAAAGGGATATTCAATGTCTGCTGTATTTTTTTTACCCATATACCAATAGGTGCCCTTCTTTGCAAGGCACTGGAAAACCTCCCTTGTCTTTGTCATTGAATCTGTGCTTGAAATTCACTGCTCACCTGAGGGACCTTTTTAAATCATGTTAAACACCATTATTGCACACAGAGCTAGTCCATGCAACTCATTATATGACGTTTTAAGCATATTTTTACTCCTGAAGTTATTTAGGCTTAACGAAGGGGTTGAATACTAGTAAAAATTTGACATGGGGTATTATGAGTAGATCAGTGACTCAAAATCTCAATTGAATCCATTTTAAATTCAGGCTGTAATAACAAAATGTGGAAAAGGTCAAGGGGTGTGAATACTTTTTGAAGGCAGACAATGTGGCTAACCTTCAGCCCAAATGCTAATGTTTTTGCAACTGACTGTTAGAAGTATGAGATTAACCTTCCCACAAGAAAAATAAAATAATCTCAGGAAAGGTCTACTAATGTTTAACCACTTAGCCACTTCCTTTGAAATGCATTCAGAGTGAAATAAATGACCAGTGGGCTTTTGAAGGAGGATGAAACGCCATTCTCCGATAATTTTTCATGGAAAACATTAAAACAAAGGCCTAAAGCATTTAAACAGTACATTTCATAAAACTACTGTAAACTGTAAAAACACTAGCTGACTTGTTTTCATGAGAGAGTATCCCTTAGGGTGAAAGGTCATAAACCATCAATACATTGATAATAATTTGTCGTCAAGAAACTGGGCTTAGATCCAAGGTTGGCAGAAGGTCTTTTTACACTACAGTATGTCATGTGTAACTAGCTTCAAAACATGAGACGAGAAGCATAGACAGGTGACAGAGTTTGAGACAGAACTTTATTGTGATAGCTCTACAAAGATTTCCTCTGTGATCTAGGAACAGATCCTTTCTCTAACATTCAAACATTAGAAAACACAGTGAACATTGGGAAGTGCATCGCTTTTATCATGTGATTTGCTGTTAGCCTGCCTGATATCATGAAATGTAATTAGAAAATGGATTGGATGCGCTGACGACCACAAGCTCGTCAAATAAATAGGGAATTTCGGGGACGATTCTTTTCTGCGTAATACTAAGGATCTAATCTCATCTCATCATAGTAGCAAATTCTTAATTATTCTGATCTTCTGAATCACTGAGGGAACAAACACTAGATGATGTTAACATACAGCAGACAGACCACATGTTGGACACGACAACAAGGAAAGGCAACTCATGACATTTGAAACTGAAAAAAATAAAGTCATCATGCAGATTAGCGGTTCTGGTTATTAATCAGCTGTAAAGTTGTTCTCTCCCTAACTTCTATCTCTGTTCGGATACAGGACTTTTATGTGACGTCTCACCTCTCGGTTAGGACACCCCACTCCAGTTATAGTGCGGAGTGTACTGCCTATATTGCCGTCTTATGGGAATCTGACAGAAGCAGTGAAAGGAGGAGAACTGAAGGTAGCCATTTGTGATTGCTCTTGATTGGCCCAGGGTGGCGTTTACTCCACCTTGATAGGCCCAGGGTGGCGTTTACTCTCCCTTGATTGGCCCAGGGTGAACGTTTACTCCACCTTGAATGGCCCATGGTGGCGTTTACTCTCCCTTGAAGCGAGGAGGCCTCTTCTCCTTGAATGCAACCAGTCCCTCCAGCCTGTCTTTCGTCGGAATCACCTTGGAAACCACAAAAGATGTGTCAACAAAAGACAACAACATATCTGTTCTATTTTTAGTGATCCTGCGAGCGCTGGTGGTTGTTGTTTAGAAGTCATACTATGTGAGTTGTTTGATGGACAACTGAAGACTGTTCAAAGTGGCATCCAAAGTGAGCATAGATATGCAGCAGGTGGAAGAGGTACACTATGTCAATAGACACTATCTAACCTTGACAAAATCGTGGCGTCATTGTATGTGAACTGTATATAAAAAGAAGTGTACATTTTAAATAGTTCTAGCAAAAAAATAAGCATCAGAAAACTAGAGCATATGGGCTATTTAACAGAATATGGGCTATGTAACAGAAGGGTTGTGGAATTGAAGTTGTTGTTCATGACTAGACGTACCTGGGCATAGCATGCTTCTTCAATTGCTAATCCCGTATTTAAATCCACCTGAAAAATATCAAGATATTAGAGAAAATAACAAACATATGCAGCAATATAAACCGTATAAAATAGCTATTTTCTACCATCTTTATTCTTGACCAGCTATGTGGTTTCCTTGTTTCATTGTTTCCTGTCATTGCTACAGGATCGAAACTACAGATGTAGCGTCTTAATTTGATCACCCTGTTGCAGAAGAACTTTCCTGCAATGGAAATGTAAAACTTGTAGTGTAGTATTTGAGGTTTAAAAAGGCTTCTCACGTTTGTAATTTCCACTTTGAAATGTCAGACTTGATTTTCCCTCATGAAAAATGTATCAACACCTACAAAAATGTCCATTAATTACACTGAACAAAAATATAAACGCAAACGGTAAAGCCTTGGTCATATGTTTCATGAGCTGAAATAAAAGATCCCTGAAAAAGCTTATTTCTCTCAAATTTGTTTACATCCCTGTTAGTGAGCATTTCCCTTTGCCAA
The DNA here is from genome assembly GCF_965601325.2 of Salmo salar. Classification (NCBI taxonomy): domain Eukaryota; kingdom Metazoa; phylum Chordata; class Actinopteri; order Salmoniformes; family Salmonidae; genus Salmo; species Salmo salar. The sequence goes on from NC_138291.1 coordinate 175,585,689, forward strand.
GATAATCCATCCACCTGACAGGTGTGGCATATCAAGAAGCTGATTAAAAAGCATGATCACTACACAAGTGCACCTTGTGCTGGGGACAATAAAAGGCCACTCTAAAATGTGCGGTTTTGTCAAACGACACAATGCCACAGAAGTTGAGGGAGTGTGCAATTGGCACACTGACTGCAGGAATATCCACCAGAGCTGTTGCCAGAGAATTTAATGTTAATTTCTCTACCATAAGCCGCCTCCAACGTCGTATTAGATCATTTGGCAGTACGTCCAACCAGTCTCACAAACGCAGACCACGTGTAACCATGCCAGCCTAGGACCTCCACATCCGGCTTCTTCACCTGCGGAATCGTCTCAGACCAGTCACCCAGACAGCTGATGAAACTGTGGGTTTGCACAACCGAATAATTACTGCACAAATTGTCAAGGAAACTCATCTGCGAGCTCGTCGTCACCAAATGCTCATCTTTGATGGCCACTGGCACACTGGAGAAGTGTGCTCTACACGGATGAATGGAGGTTTCAATTGTACCGCACAGATGGTAGACCGCGTGTATGGTGTCGTGTGGGCGAGCGGTCTGCTGATGTCAACGTTGTGAATAGAGTGCCACATGGTGGCGGTGGGGTTATGGTATGGGGCAGGCATAAGCTATGGACAACGAACACAATTGCATTTTATCGCTGGCAATTTGAATGCACAGAGACACCGTGAGGCCCACTGTCATGCCATTCATCCGCCGCCATCACCTCATGTTGCAGCATGATAATGCACGGCCCCATGTCGCAAGAATCTGTACACAATTCCTGGAAGCTGAAAATGTACCAGTTCTTCCATGGCCTGCATATTCACCAGACATGTCACCCATTGAGCATGTTTGGGATGCTCTGGATCGACATGTACGACAGCGTGTACCAGTTCCCGGCAATATCCAGTAACTTTGCACAGCCATTGAAGAGGAGTGGGACAACATTCCACAGGCCACAATCAACAGCCTGATCAACTGTATGCAAAGGAGACGTGTCGCGCTGCAGGAGGCAAATGGTTGTCACACCAGGTGCTGAATGTTTTTTTTATCCACGCCCCTACTTTTTTTTTTTTAAGGTATCTGTATACAGATGCATATCTGTATTCTCATTCATGTGAAATCTATAGATTAGGGCCTAATGAATTTATTTAAATTGACTGATTTCCTTCTATGAACTGTAACTCAGTGAAATCTTTGAAGTTGTGTTTATATTTTTGTTCAGTGTATAATCCACATAATAATTAACATTTCCTGTTGCTGTAGGATTCTTTTCTAGCTGTAGCAAACTGGATCAAATTACGATCCTATATCTGTATTGAGCATATGTCTGTGCATTGGTAAAATGTTTACCGACTTTAACAAACCTACCTAGATCCAAGACCCATTCCAAATTCACACTTTAAAGGTTGAATTATACAGAATTAGGCGGCAGCATTTATTTTCCCTGACAGCACAGAGGGAGGAGAAACCTACTTTCATAGGTTACCTTGGCATTTAACTGAACCAGAAATATATCCTGTGCCATACTCTCCTTTAGAAAATAACCTACATTTAAAGAGATCATTGTTGAGCAATTTTATAAAAGGAATGTGGAGAACAATTTCTCTCTGTTTAAAAATGTGCATCTTTCAAGTGGGCCAGCTGCTGTTCAAAGTAGGTAGGAACACGTTAAGCTTTAATGACCCGTATCCATATAGCCTGAGAAAACTACATGAAACCAGGCTGGTCTTGCTTGTGATTTGACCATTTGTCAGATTTGGCCCCAATATGGATATTGGCAGTTTGTGTAGCCTATGATACATTAACTTGGTAGAACAGGCTGTCTACAAACGACACAACACCTGTCAGAAAGTGCGGTTTGGAGATATCTTCACTTGATTTGTCAGTTGTGACCGTTGGCCTCTGGGATAACGAAGTCACTCAACAGATTCTCTCAGGTTTCTCTGACGGCCTTCAGATGTGACATGGGTCCCTTTGGCAAGTGAGCTGACTCACTGACTACTCAGATGCTTACTTCAATCCTCCACCATGCTTTGTGGCACCGATTCCAAAATGCAGCAAGACCCAAGAGGCCAAATACTATTACTAGACCTAGGAGATCATTCCCAAATACTATTGCTAGACACAAGAGGTCATCCTTAAAAGGTCATCCCTAAGGGGCCAATCTCAAATATGATTTGAACCCAGGTCTGCTTAGAACATCAAAATGACATAACCGGTAACCTAACCATTCAATAATAAACATATGACCAGATTTGGTCAAATTATAAAATACTGTACTTGAGGCCAGTATGTTGACTGAAAACATCTGATCACTTATTACAGAGATGGAAAAAGTACCGTTATGTATGAGTCTTACCTCTATGCCCTGGTTGATGGCCAACTTTGCCATCCTAATTGCAATGGGACCCTGAGGATATCAAAGCAAAAAAATTGTTTGTTTAGGGTCAAAAGTACATGTAAATAACAATGGTTGTTGTGTCTACCCTGAGTCTATATTAGAGATGGTTCTCCGGTATAATGTTGCAGGTAACTAGAAATCTAATCCGTACATAAAAGGTACAACATCTGCATTCGCTCAGGTGTTATTTCTAAGAAGTTGATACATCATGACACTCCAAATCATTCAGTGTAGCAGCCTATTCTGAGAATAGGTTTGATTTCAGGGCAACCACAGAGTCAACGGCCATGTCGGAACACCTGTACTCGCGTCTAAAAAGTATGCTGATTGGGTATGCAAAAAAATAAAACGTTTTATATTATGTGAAATTTCCAAAGTAATTTCAGTTTTTCATCTAGTATGAATTCGCATGAATTGAGGAAGAAAATTACATTTTTAGACCCAACTGATAATCAAGTAAGGGGACATGATTTCGGACACAGCCAATGTGTAATTTCATCCCTGCTTAAAGGTGGTATTACTCTGGTTTTGATACAATGTACAGTGCATTTCGTCAAGTATTCAGACCCCTTGACTTTTCCCATTTTGTTATGTTACTGCCTTATTCTAAAATGGATCAAATACAGTGCCTTGCGAAAGTATTCGGCCCCCTTGAACTTTTCAACCTTTTGCCACATTTCAGGCTTCAAACATAAAGATATAAAACTGTAATTTTTTGGTGAAGAATCAACAACAAGTGGGACACAATCATGAAGTGGAACGAAATTTATTGGATATTTCAAACTTTTTTAACAAATAAAAAACTGAAAAATTGGGCGTGCTAAATTATTCAGCCCCTTTACTTTCAGTGTAGCAAACTCTCTCCAGAAGTTCAGTGAGGATCTCTGAATGATCCAATGTTGACCTAAATGACTAATGATGATAAATAGAATCCACCTGTGTGTAATCAAGTCTCCGTATAAATGCACCTGCTCTGTGATAGTCTCCGAGGTCCGTTTAAAGCGCAGAGAGCATCATGAAGAACAAGGAACACACCAGGCAGGTCTGAGATACTGTTGTGGAGAAGTTTAAAGCCGGATTTGGATACAAAAAGATTTCCCAAGCTTTAAACATCCCAAGGAGCACTGTGCAAGCGATAATATTGAAATGGAAGGAGTATCAGACCACTGCAAATCTACGAAGACCCGGCCGTCCCTCTAAACTTTCAGCTCATACAAGGAGAAGACTGATCAGAGATGCAGCCAAGAGGCCCATGATCACTCTGGATGAACTGCAGAGATCTACAGCTGAGGTGGGAGACTCTGTCCATAGGACAACAATCAGTCGTATACTGCACAAATCTGGCCTTTATGGAAGAGTGGCAAGAAAAAAGCAATTTCTTAAAGATATCCATAAAAAGTGTCGTTTAAAGTTTGCCACTAGCCACCTGGGAGACACACCAAACATGTGGAAGAAGGTGCTCTGGTCAGATGAAACCAAAATCGAACTTTTTGGCAACAATGCAAAACGTTATGTTTGGCGTAAAAGCAACACAGCTCATCACCCTGAACACCCCATCCCCACTGTCAAACATGGTGGTGGCAGCATCATGGTTTGGGCCTGCTTTTCTTCAGCAGAGGCAGGGAAGATGGTTCAAATTGATGGGAAGATGGATGGAGCCAAATACAGGACCATTCTGGAAGAAAACCTGATGGAGTCTGCAAAAGACCTGAGACTGGGACGGAGATTTGTCTTCCAACAAGACAATGATCCAAAACATAAAGCAAAATCTACAATGGAATGGTTCACAAATAAACATATCCAGGTGTTAGAATGGCCAAGTCAAAGTCCAGACCTGAATCCAATCGAGAATCTGTGGAAAGAACTGAAAACTGCTGTTCACAAACGCTCTCCATCCAACCTCACTGAGCTCGAGCTGTTTTGCAAGGAGGAATGGGCAAAAATGTCAGTCTCTCGATGTGCAAAACTGATAGAGACATACCCCAAGCGACTTACAGCTGTAATCGCAGCAAAAGGTGGCGCTACAAAGTATTAACCTAACCTGTTGGGGCTAGGGGGCAGTATTTGCACGGCCGGATAAAAAACGTACCCGATTTAATCTGGTTACTACTCCTGCCCAGTAACTAGAATATGCATATAATTATTGACTTTGGATAGAAAACACCCTAAAGTTTCTAAAACTGTTTGAATGGTGTCTGTGATAACAGAACTCATTTGGCAGGCCAAAACCTGAGAAGATTCCTTACAGGAAGTGGCCTGTCTGACGATTTCTTGCCCTCCTTGATCATCTCTAACAAATACAGGGGATCTCTGGCATGACGTTACACTTCCTATGGCTCCCATGGGCTCTCAGAAGGCGGGAAAAAGCTAAACAATGTAATTCCATCCCCAGGCTGAAACACATTAGCGCGTTTGGCAAGTGCTCTATCGAGGGCCATTAGACTGAGGCTCGTGCATGAGGGGATAGCATGCTTTTACTTTCACTCTCTTTGTAATAAAAAATGATTTCCCGGTCGGAATATTATCGCTTTTTTACGAGAAAAATGGCATAAAAATTGATTTTAAACAGCGGTTGACATGCTTCGAAGTACGGTAATGGAATATTTAGAATTTTTTTGTCACGAAATGCGCCATGCTCGTCACGCCGCTATTTGGATATAACAATGGATTATTTGGGACCAAACCAACATTTGTTATTGAAGTAGAAGTCCTGGGAGTGCATTCTGACGAAGAACAGCAAAGGTAATAACATTTTTCTTATAGTGAATCTGACTTTGGTGAGTGCTAAACTTGCTGGGTGTCTAAATAGCTAGCCCTGTGATGCCGGGCTATCTACTCAGAATATTGCAAAATGTGCTTTCACCGAAAAGCTATTTTAAAATCGGACATATCGAGTGCATAGAGGAGTTCTGTATCTATAATTCTTAAAATAATTGTTATGTTTTTTGTGAACGTTTATCGTGAGTAATTTAGTAAATTCACCGGCAGTGTTCGGTCGGAATGCTAGTCACATGCTAATGTAAAAAGCTGGTTTTTGATATAAATATGAACTTGATTGAACAAAACATGCATGTATTGTATAACATAATGTCCTAGGGTTGTCATCTGATGAAGATCACCAAAGGTTAGTGCTGCATTTAGCTGTGGTTTGGGTTTATGTGACATTATATGCTAGCTTGAAAAATGGGTGTCTGATTATTTGGCAAAAGGTCGAAAAGTTCAAGGGGGCCGAATACTTTCGCAAGGCACTGTACTTTCCCCCCCTCATTAATCTACACAGTACCCCATAATGACCAAGTGAAAACAGGTTTACATTTTTTGGTGCAAATCTATACAAAATAAAAACTCATACCATATTTACATAAATATTCAGACCCTTTGCTATGAGACTAAAAATTGAGCTCAGGTGCATCCTGTTTCCATTGATCATCCTTGAGATGTTTCTACAACTTGATTGGAGTCCACCTGTGTAAATTCAATTGATTGGACATGATTTGGAAAGGCACACACCTGTCTATATAAGGTCCCACAGTTGACAGTGCATGTCAGAGCAAAAACCAAGCCATGAGGTTGAAGGAATTGTCCGTAGAGCTCTGAGACAGGATTGTGTCGAGCCACAGATCTAGGGAAGGGTACCAAACATTTCTGCAGCATTGAAGGTCCCCAGGAACACAGTTGCCTTCATCATTCTTATTAAATGGAAGAAGTTTGGAACCACCACAACTCTTCCTAGAGCTGGCCGACCGGGGGAGCAATTGGGGGAGAAGAGCCTTGGCAAGGGAGGTGACCAAGAACCCGATGGTCACTCTGACAGAGCTCCAGAGTTCCTCTGTGGAGATGGGAGAACCTTCCAGAAGGACAACCATCTCTGCAGCACTCTACCAATCAGGCCTTTATGGTAGAGTGGCCAGGCGGAAGCCACTCCTCGGTAAAAGGCACATGACAGCCCGCTTAGAGTTTGCCAAATGGCACCTAAAGACTCTCAGACCATGAGAAACAAGATTCTCTGGTCTGATGAAAGCAAGATTGAACTCCATGGCCTGAATGCCAAGCGCAACATCTGGAGGAAACCCTACAATGAAGCATGTTGGTGGTAGCATCATGCTGTGGGGATGTTTTTCAGCGGTAGGGACTGGGAGACTATTCAGGATCGAGGGAAAGATGAACAGAGCAAAGTACAGAGAGATCCTTGATGAGCACTCAGGACCTTAGACTGGTGCGAAGGTTCACCTTCCAACAGGACAACAACCATAAGTACACAGTGAGGACAACACAGTAGTGGCTTCGGGACAAGTCTCTGAATGTCCTTGAGTGGCCCAGCCAGAGGCTAGAATTGAACCCGATTGAACATCTCTGAGGAGACCTGAAAATAGCTGTGCAGCGACGCTCCCCATCCAACCTGACAGAGCTTGAGAGGATCTGCAGAGAAGAATGGGAGAAACTCCCCAAATACAGGTGTGCCAATTTTGTAGCGTCATACCCAAGAAGCTAAAGGTGCTTCAACAAAGTACTGAGTAAAGGGTCTGAATTCTTATGTAAACGTGATATTTAAATGTAGTATTTTTAATACATTTGCAAACATTTACAAAACCCTGTTTTTGCTTTGTCTTTATGGGGTATTGTGTGTAGATTGATGAGGAAGAAAAAAAACAATTTAATCAATTTTAGAATAAGGCTGTAAGTTAACAAAATGTGGAAAATGTCAAGGGGTCTGAATACTTTCTGAATGCACTGAATACAGTCGTGGCCAAAAGTTTTGAGAATGACACAAATATTAATTTCCACAAAGTTGGCTGCTTCAGTGTCTTTAGATATTTTTGTCGGATGTTACTATGGAATACTGAAGTATAATTACAAGCATTTCATAAGTGTCAAAGGCTTTTATTGACAATTACATGAAGTTGATGCAAAGAGTCAATATTTGCAGTGTTGACCATTCTTTTTCAAGACCTCTGCAATCCGCTCCGGCATGCTGTCAATTAACTTCTGGGCCACATCCTGACTGATGGCAGCCCATTCTTGCATAATCAATGCTTGGAGTTTGTGGGTTTTTGTTTGTCCACCCGCCTCTTGAGGATTGACCACAAGTTCTCAATGGGATTAAGGTCTGGGGAGTTTCCTGGCCATGGATCCAAAATATTGATGTTTTGTTCCCCGAGCCACTTAGTTATCACTTTTGCCTTATGGCAAGGTGCTTCATCATGCTGGAAAAGGCATTGTTCATCACCAAACTGTTCCTGGATGGTTGGGAGAAGTTGCTCTTGGAGGATGTGTTGGTACCATTCTTTATTCATGGCTGTGCTCTTTGGCAAAATTGTGAGTGAGCCCACTCCCTTGGCTGAGAAGCAACCCCACACATGAATGGTCTCAGCATGCTTTACTGTTGGCATGACACAGGACTGATGGTAGCGCTCACCTTGTCTTCTCCGGACAAGCTTTTTTCCAGATGCCCCAAACAATCGGAAAGGGGATTCATCAGAGAAAATGACTTTATCCTAGTCCTCAGCAGTCCAATCCCTGTACCTTTTGCAGAATATCAGTCTGTCCCTAATGTTTTTCCTGGAGAGAAGTAGCTTCTTTGCTGCCCTTCTTGACACCAGGCCATCCTCCAAAAGTCTTTGCCTCACTGTGCGTGCAGATGCACTCACACCTGCCTGCTGCCATTCCTGAGCAAGCTCTGTACTGGTGGTGCCCCGATCCCGCAGCTGAATCAACTTTAGGAAACGGTCCTGGCGCTTGCTGGACTTTCTTGGGCGCCCTGAAGCCTTCTTCACAACAATTGAACCGCTCTCCTTGAAGTTGTTGATGATCCGATAAATGGTTGATTTAGATGCAATCTTACTGGCAGCAATATCCTTGCCTGTGAAGCCCTTTTTGTGCAAAGCAATGATGACAGCACGTTTTTCCTTGCAGGTAACCATGGTTGACAGAGGAAGAACAATGATTCCATGCACCACCCTCCTTTTGAAGCTTCCAGTCTGTTATTCGAACTCAATCAGCATGACAGAGTTATGTCCAGCCTTGTCCTCGTCAACACTCACACCTGTGTTAATGAGAGAATCACTGACATGATGCCAGCTGGTCCTTTTGTGGCAGGGCTGAAATGCAGTGGAAATGCTTTTTTGGAATACAGTTCATTTGCATGGCAAAGATGAACTTTGCAATTAATTGCAATTCATCTGATCCCTCTTCATAACATTCTGGAGTATATGCAAATTGCTATCATACAAACTGAGGCAGCAGACTTTGTGAAAATTAATATTTGTGTCATTCTCAAAACTTTTGGCCACGACTGTACATGCTTTATCATATACTTACATTCGGGTTGAACTCGCGGGCCAGGTCCAGCGCTCTGAGGTAGGCGGCATCTCCGCTCTTGTTCTGCTCCACGGCATGGCTGACCAGGCCCAGTCTCTTCGCCTCTGTTCCGTCAATCGCCCGCGCCGCAAAGATCAGCTCCTTAGCCAGGGCTACCCCGATGGCCCTGGGTAGTCGCTGGGTACCACCTGGATGGAGGAGGAGGTGAAGGAGGTGGTGGAGAAGGAAGTGGAGGAAGAAGAGAGGGTGGAGAAGAAGGAAGAGGAGGTGGTGGAGGAGGAGGTGGAGGAGGAAGAGGGGAAGGAGGAGGAGAAGGAAGAGGAGGTGGTGGAGGAGAAGGAAGTGGAGGAAGAAGAGAGAGTGGAGGAGGAGAAGGAAGTGGAGGTGGTGGAGTTGAAGGAAGTAGAGGTGGTGGAGAAGGAAGAGGAGGTGGTGGAGAAGGAAGAGGAGGTGGAGGAGGAGGAAGAGGAGGTGGAGGAGAAGGAGGAGGAAGAGGAGGTGGAGGAGGTGGAGGAGGAGGAAGAGGAGGTGGAGAAGGAAGAGGAGGTGGAGGAGGAGGAGGAGAAGGAAGAGGAGGTGGAAGAGGGGGAGAAGGAAGAGGAGGTGGAGGAGGGGGTAGAGGAGGTGGAGGAGAAGGAAGAGGAGGTGGAGGAGGGGGAGAAGGAAGAGGAGGTGGAGGAAGAGGAGGTGGAGGAGAAGGAAGAGGAGGTGGAGGAGGGGGGTAGAGGAGGTGGAGGAGGGGGTAGAGGAGGTGGAGGAGAAGGAAGAGGAGGTGGAGGAGGGGGAGAAGGAAGAGGAGGTGGAGGAAGAGGAGGTGGAGGAGAAGGAAGAGGAGGTGGAGGAGGAGGAGGAGGAGAAGGAAGAGGAGGTGGGGGGGGGGAGAAGGAAGAGGGGGTGGAGGAGGAGGAAGAGGAGGTGGAGGAGAAGGAAGAGGTGGAGGAGGAGGAGAAGGAAGAGGTGGTGGTGGAGGAGAAGGAAGAGGAGGTGGTGGAGGAGAAGGAAGAGGAGGAGAAGGAAGAGGAGGTGGAAGAGGAGGTGGAGGAGGTGGAGGAGAAGGAAGAGGAGGTGGAGGAGGGGGAGAAGGAAGAGGAGGTGGAGGAAGAGGAGGTGGAGGAGAAGGAAGAGGAGGTGGAAGAGGGGGAGAAGGAAGAGGAGGTGGAGGAGGGGGTAGAGGAGGTGGAGGAGAAGGAAGAGGAGGTGGAGGAGGGGGAGAAGGAAGAGGAGGTGGAGGAAGAGGAGGTGGAGGAGAAGGAAGAGGAGGAGGAGGAGGAGGAGAAGGAAGAGGAGGTGGGGGGGGGAGAAGGAAGAGGGGGTGGAGGAGGAGGAAGAGGAGGTGGAGGAGAAGGAAGAGGTGGAGGAGGAGGAGAAGGAAGAGGTGGTGGTGGAGGAGAAGGAAGAGGAGGTGGTGGAGGAGAAGGAGAAGGAAGAGAAGGTGGTGGAGGAAAAGGAAGAGGTGGTGGAGAAGAGATTGGGTGCTACAGTGAGTAACATTATGTTAATGAATAAATATGGCTAGCCTGCTGAAACAGAACAAAATATGAGCTATAATTCTATTTGTGAGAGCTGCCCGTTTTTATTCATACATGTTGGATTATTCATGGTTTATAACACCCAAAGACAGTCTACAACACTAACACACCTGATTTAAAACATTAACCAATCATGGAATGAAAGCCTGCACACTCTGTGAAGCTGTCCAGGACCTTTGGAGCTGGAGAGGAGACCCCTGGTCTACAATGCATCTTTGTTGAAGTTTTCAGTTGAGTTTATTGTGATGATTTTTGACATGGAATATTCCCCACAAATGAGATAAGGATGAAAAGCCGTGTTTGAACAATGCTGTGGGTCATAGCACACTGCTCCTGGGCTGTGACCTCCTGGGCTGTGACCTCCTGGGCTGTGGGTCATGGCACATTCCTCCTGGGCTGTGACCTCCTGGGCTATGGTTCATAGCACATTCCTCCTGGGCTGTGGGTCATGGCACAATCCTCCTGGGCTGTGACCTCCTGGGCTGTGGGTCATGGCACAATCCTCCTGGGCTGTGGGTCATGGCACATTCTTCCTGGGCTGTGGTCTCCTGGGCTGTGATCTCCTGGGCTGTGATGTACTGGACTGTAGATCGTGGTTAAACATTCTATAACACTCCACTTCTCTATCTTTTGGGGTGGAAAACATGTACAGTAGTGAATCAATTTCTTCCTTGTTGAAAGGACACTGTAAATCCTGACCTTTCTCATTCAGTGCAAGAAATTGACTCGCTCCGTCTGTGGAAGTCACATATCTGGGAGGTGAAATACAAAGACAAAGAAGGCCTTGGCTTCTCACCACCTGAATATACAGTAACCTTATCTTGCAGAAGCTGTGATGCACTTGGCAGCAGTTATGTCAAGCCTAGATCAAGATGCATCAAATATCTAGAAGGTGAACACTGAACTAAATGAGGGGTACAGAAAAGGGGAGAAATTTGAGATAAACAGCAATGTGTTTTTAATTGGGCTTCTCTTAAAAATGCTAAAGTAGATAGCTTTCCTGAAACCACAAGGAGAATGCTGAAGTAATTCATTTTATTTGTATTTATTTCACCTTTATTTAACCAGGTAGGCCAGTTGAGAACAAGTTCTCATTTACAACTGCGACTTGGCCAAGATAAAGCAAAGCAGTGCAACAAAAACAACACCACAGAGTTACACATAAACAAACGTACAGTCAATAACACAATAGAAAAAGCTATGAACAGTGTGTGCAAATGTAGAAGAGTAGGGAGGTAAGGCAATAAATAGGCCATTGTGGCGAAATAATTACAATTTAGCATTAACACTGGAGTGATAGATGTGCAGATGATGATGTGAAAGTAGAGATACTGGGGTGCAGAAGATCAAGAAGATAAATAACAATATGGGGATGAGGTAGTTGGATGGGCTATTTACAGATTGGCTGTGTACAGGTACAGTGATCGGTAAGCTGCTCTGACAGCTGATGCTTAAAGTTAGTGAGGGAGATATAAGACTCCAACTTCAGTGATTTTTGCAATTCGTTCAAGTCATTGGCAGCAGAGAACTAGAAGGAAAGGTGGCCAAAGGAAGTTTTGGCTTTGGGGATGACCAGTGAAATATACCTGCTGGAGCGCGTGCTACATGTGGGTGTTGCTATGGTGACCAGTGAGCTGAGATAAGGTGGGGCTTTACCTAGCAAAGACTTATAGATGACCTGGAGCCAGTGGGTTTGGCGACAAATATGTAGTGAGGACCAGCCAACGAGAGCATACAGGTTGCAGTGGTGGGTAGTGTATGGGGTTTTGGTGACAAAACGGATGGCACTGTGATAGACTACATCCAGTTTGCTGAGTAGAGTGTTGGAGGCTATTTTGTAAATGACATCGCTGAAGTCGAGGATCGGTAGGATAGTCAGTTTTACGAGGGTATGTTTGGCAGCATGAGTGAAGGATGCTTTGTTGCGATATAGGAACCCGATTCTAGATTTAATTTTGGATTGGAGATGATTGATGTGAGTCTGGAAGGAGAGTTTACAGTCTAACCAGTCACCTAGGTATTTGTAGTTGTCCACATATTCTAAGTCAGAACTGTCCAGAGTAGTGATGCTGGCCAGGCAGGCAGGTGGGGGCAATAATCGGTTGAAGAGCATGCATTTAGTTTTACTAGCATTTAAGAGCAGTTGGAGGCCACGGAAGGAGTGTTGTATGGCATTGAAGCAAGCTCGTTTGAAGGTTTGTTAACACTACTACTATGACTAACTTCCTTATCAGACTAGAATGTCAGTTATATTGCTCATGGCACTGCTCACCAAGGTAATAACCTCAGTCCGGATGCATTTCTACAGCAAATAAAACATTTACATACAAACAATGCAATGCACATAGTCCGGAGGAAAATAAAACAAGACATTTTAAACAAATGGCAGTGTAATTCCTTGGTAATAGGGCTTAGAGTGAATATGGGTCAGTCACTTAATTAGCAGCGTGTATTATCAGTATGTTTACAGTGATCACAGACACATTCTCACCTCCCAGACAGGATGTTCACACATATTCAGTCATTCTGAATTGATCAGGTTGAGCAGATAGAACAGGACAGAGGAGTGGTGGTGACGACAGTATTCTCAGTCAGTTGTGTTTTCATTCTGACAGCTGCTACAGCCCATGTTGTGTCGACTAAGACAAAATGATAACACGGAAAAATAAGGGACATCACTAAAAAGTTACATATTATTATTATTATTATTATATATATTTGTATGAATTACAGGTAAACTATACACAAGGAAGAATGTGGAATGTCGCTGATCCAGACTTTTGCATATAAATAAATGCCATCTGTTTATGTTGTCATGAAAGTAGTTGGTTTGAAGCGTTTGGTCCTTGTTGCTCAACTCTTACACAAGAAGTTGGATGGGAAAGTGTTTACCCTGGAGGAGCCTGCATGAGTTATCACACAACCCTGATGGCGCAATGACAAACACTCATTTGTTGCCAATTGCTGTTTTCACTGTCTCTCTGTCTACCTCCCTTTGCTTTGGACTGTTTTCACTGTCTACCTCCCTTTGCTTTGGACTGTTTTCACTGTGTCTGTCTACCTCCCTTTGCTTTGGACTGTTTTCACTGTGTCTGTCTACCTCCCTTTGCTTTGGACTGTTTTCACTGTCTCTCTGTCTACCTCCCTTTGCTTTGGACTGTTTTCACTGTCTCTCTGTCTACCTCCCTTTGCTTTGGACTGTTTTCACTGTCTCTCTGTCTACCTCCCTTTGCTTTGGACTGTTTTCACTGTCTACCTCCCTTTGCTTTGGACTGTTTTCACTGTCTCTGTCTACCTCCCTTTGCTTTGGACTGTTTTCACTGTCTACCTCCCTTTGCTTTGGACTGTTTTCACTGTCTCTCTGTCTACCTCCCTTTGCTTTGGACTGTTTTCACTGTCTCTCTGTCTACCTCCCTTTGCTTTGGACTGTTTTCACTGTGTCTGTCTACCTCCCTTTGCTTTGGACTGTTTTCGCTGTCTCTGTCTACCTCCCTTTGCTTTGGACTGTTTTCACTGTCTCTCTGTCTACCTCCCTTAGCTTTGTACTGTTTTCTCTGTCTCTCTGTCTACCTCCCTTTGCTTTGGACTGTTTTCGCTGTCTCTGTCTACCTCCCTTTGCTTTGGACTGTTTTCACTGTCTCTGTCTACCTCCCTTTGCTTTGGACTGTTTTCGCTGTCTCTGTCTACCTCCCTTTGCTTTGGACTGTTTTCACTGTCTCTCTGTCTACCTCCCTTTGCTTTGGACTGTTTTCACTGTCTCTCTGTCTACCTCCCTTTGCTTTGGACTGTTTTCACTGTCTCTCTGTCTACCTCCCTTTGCTTTGGACTGTTTTCACTGTCTCTCTGTCTACCTCCCTTTGCTTTGGACTGTTTTCGCTGTCTCTGTCTACCTCCCTTTGCTTTGGACTGTTTTCACTGTCTCTCTGTCTACCTCCCTTTGCTTTGGACTGTTTTCACTGTCTCTCTGTCTACCTCCCTTTGCTTTGGACTGTTTTCACTGTCTACATCTCTTTGCTTTGGACTGTTTTCACTGTCTCTCTGTCTACATCTCTTTGCTTTGGATTGCCTCTTTTCTTACTTGCTTCATCAACTTATAACAGTTAGCTTAAAATAACGCAACATAACATAATGACAGAACTTTGAAGGCTAAAAACTTTCGATTAGCCAAAAAACGTGGCTATTGTTTACCCATTCTACAGAGCGCAAGATAGTGCACTGCAAATTCTCAGACAATATATTCAAGACTTCATTGACAAACACATAAGTGAAGAAAAAGGCAGATGAGAGATAAGATGTTACATGGAATCGTTGTGTCACCCATCACTTACATTATTAACCACACAATTCTGGTAACTTCTGTGGCTCGACCTCATAGCCTTGCATAACATTGTGTAACTAAGTTTTAATACACCAGAAAAAAAAATGGTGCAACGACTTCTGAGAAATCGTTGTCACAATGCCATTTTCCTCATGGCGGTTGGTCAATTTTCTCATTGCTTAACCATTGCCTGAACCGTAAACATTGCACAATGGGGGAAAAGCTACAGTTAGTGTCTTGACATGCCTTGAGAAAGTATGATGTAGTGCAAATAGTGTTGCACAGCGCTATCCTGTCAAGGACCTGCCTTTGGGGGCGTGTGTTTGAAATCAGTGAGCCGGACAGCAAATGAAGTGAAGTGAAAATGCATTTTGGCTTCAAAGAAAAGTTCAAGGTCGGTGCTGAAGAGGACTCGTGACACGTGGCAGCTTTGTGAGGAGTCAGACACTTTCTGCAGAAATGAGGCTCCTAGAATCGCAACATTAACCCTTCCCAATAGCCAGCAGTATAGACTTATGTCTAGTACAATGTTGCTGTTTACCGCAGACGGTTGGGGTCAATTCAGGATTGAAATGACCAGACAATTCGTCAAGTGTAACATGGTGAAATGCCTGAATAACTGAAATCTTGCTGGAGCTCTGCTGAGTACCGAATTACAAAAAGTTTGTTGAATACCCAACGTGTTATCACTATGCTTTCAACCATCTAAAAGCACAACCAAATTCCAATAGAAAAAACAATGTCTGACTTTTGGTTTAGTTGTCATCTTAATGTGTTATCACTGCACTTTCAGCCATTTAAAAGCACAACAAAGATTAAATGGGAAACACAATGTCTGCCATTTTGTTTTTAAAATAAAACATAATGTGTTGGCACTGTGCTTCATCTAACAGCAGAACCAAATGACCTGGATTATAGTTCAGAGTACTTTAAATGTACATTGTGCAAGTGAAATTCTACACAGATTATCAACATTGTGAAGACTTTGTATGATTACATAATAAAACACTTGTTGTTACAGTAACCTCCAAATGTGGCCATGGATGAGTTACACACTTTGAGGTTGAATAAAAAAAAGTGCTCGGATAGTTTCATCAGAGCTACTGGCTTAATCCTATTCCTTAACTAGTTTGTGCCCAGTGGGCATGATCTGATTTATCACATACTATTTCAACAGAAGACATTTTTCAATATCTATATCAAAAGTACTTTTTTTTAAATAAAGATGATAAAAACAATCTAAACAAATGGCTGCTTAATCTTGATAGGACAGACCTGATTTTGTTAAAAGCTAAATTAAATTGAGATTTATTATGTGTTTTTATTTATTTAACCTTTATTTAACTAGGCAAGTCAGTTAAGAACAAATTCTTATATACAAAGACGGCCTACCCCGGCCAAACCCAGACCAATTGTGCGCCGCCCTATGGACTCCCAATCAAGACCGGTTGTGATCGAACTAGGGTCTGTAGTGACGCCTCTAGCACTGAGATGCAGTGGCTTAGACCACCGTGCCACTCGAGAGTCTTATCTAAAAATGAATCCGAATCAAAATGTTGTATCTTATGGAAACAGACATGCCCAGCATACCAAATAAGGCCAGCCTTAGACAGAAACTAGGCTATTAGGTATTCTAGAGCTTTTAAGGAGACTGTTTGGGGGAGCTGGCAGAAGTGATGTTGGCTGGCTGACACACTGGGAAACAACAAGTAATATATCTAAACTCAGCAAAAAAAAGAAGAAATGTCCTCTCACTGTCAACTGCGTTTATTTTCAGCAAATTTAACATGTGTAAATATTTGTATAAACATAACAAGATTCAACAACTGAGACATAAACTGAACAAGTTCCACAGACATGTGACTAACAGAAATGGAATAATGTGTCCCTGAACAAAGGGGGGGTCAAAATCAAAAGTAACAGTCAGTATCTGGTGTGGCCACCAGCTGCATTAAGTACTGCAGTGCATCTCCTCCTCATGGACTGCACCAGATTTGCCAGTTCTTGTTGTGAGATGTTACCCCACTCTTCCACCAAGGCACCTGCAAGTTCCCGGACATTTCCGGGGAGAATGGCCCTAGCCCTCACCCTCCGATCCAACAGGTCCCAGACGTGCTCAAACGGATTGAGATCTGGGCTCTTCAGGCCTACAAGCCTTACAAAAGGCCTACAAGCCCTCAGTCCAGCCTCTCTCAGCCTATTGCGGACAGTCTGAGCACTGATGGAGGGACTGTGCGTTCCTGGTGTAACTCGGGCAGTTGTTGTTGCCATCCTGTACCTGTCCCGGAGGTGTGATGTTCAGATGTACCGATCCTGTGCAGGTGTTGTTACACGTGGCCTGTCACTGCGAGGACGATCAGCTGTCCGTCCTGTCTCCCTGTAGCGCTGTCTTAGGCATCTCACAGTACGGACAATGCAATTTATTGCCCTGGCCACATCTGCAGTCCTCATGCCTCCTTGCAGCATGCCTAAGGCACGTTCACACAGATGAGCAGGGACCCTGGGCGTCTTTCTTTTGGTGTTTTTCAGAGTCAGTAGAAAGACCTCTTTAGTGTCCTAAGTTTTCATAACTGTGACCTTAATTGCCTACCATCTGTAAGCTGTTAGTGTCTCAACGACCGTTCCACAGGTGCATGTTCATTAATTGTTTATGGTTCATTGAACAAGCATGGGAAACAGTGTTTAAACCCTTTACAATGAAGATCTGTGAAGTTGTTTGAAAGACAGGGTCCTGAAAAGGGGACGTTTCTTTTTTTGCTGAGTTCCCCCCCCCCCCCCCCCCCCCCCCCCCCCCACACACACACACACACACACACACACACACACACACACAGCACAGTAACGACCTGGGCGAGGTGTACTAGTGATGTCACTACAGGATGCTCTGCTGTCACTCACGTGGAACCCACAGGCAAGCAGTGTGTGGGACATTATTAACTTTCAAGTGCAGTGTGTGTATGTGTAACAAGACTACAAAAGGTACAATGAGGTATAATAAAGACCATAAAATTGTCAGAGACTCCAGTCACCCAAGTCATAGACTGTTCTCTCTGCTACCGCACGGCAAGCGGTACCGGAGCGCCAAGTCTAGGACCAAAAGGCTCCTTAACGGCTTCTACCCCAAAGCCATAAGACTGCTGAACAATTCATAAAATCGCCACCGGACAATATACATTGACCCCCCCCCCCCCCCCCTTTTGTACACTGCTGCTACTCGCTGTTTGTTTGTTATCTATGCATAGTCACTTCGCCCCCACCTACATGTACAGATTACCTCTACTAACCTGTACCACCGGTACCCCCTGTATATAGCCTTGTTATTGTTATTCTTATTGTGTTACTTTTTATTTTAGTCTACTTGGTAAATATTTTCTTCTTGAACTGCACTGTTGGTTAAGGGCTTGTAAGTAAGCATTTCACGGTAATGTCTACACTTGTATTCGGCGCATGTGAGAAAGTTTGATTTGATTTGAATACATTCAGGATACCAGTATGTGGTATGGAAGGCTATTACAATACAGCTGGGTTACGATAGATGTCCCTGCGGTACAAAAGGTACCACAATTAGGTTAATACAGTGTTTTACGTCATTTTATTTTATTCATTTATCCAAATGCGACGGGAATATTGTTGTTTTCAGCCTTTTCCAGAAATGAGAATTAGACCAAAAATTAAAGCAAATTATCTGAGAATGGTGCTGGACGGTTTGATGCTGGGGAATGTTACTGGAGATGGTGCTGGACGGTTTGATGCTGGGGAATGTTACTGGAGATGGTGCTGGACGGTTTGATGCTGGGGAATGTTACTGGAGATGGTGCTGGACGGTTTGATGCTGGGGAATGTTACTGGAGATGGTGCTGGACGGTTTGATGCTGGGGAATGTTACTGGAGATGGTGCTGGACGGTTTGATGCTGGGGAATGTTACTGGAGATGGTGCTGGACGGTTTGATGCTGGGGAATGTTACTGGAGATGGTGCTGGACGGTTTGATGCTGGGGAATGTTACTGGAGATGGTGCTGGACGGTTTGATGCTGGGGAATGTTACTGGAGATGGTGCTGGACGGTTTGATGCTGGGGAATGTTACTGGAGATGGTGCTGGACGGTTTGATGCTGGGGAATGTTACTGGAGATGGTGCTGGACGGTTTGATGCTGGGGAATGTTACTGGAGATGGTGCTGGACGGTTTGATGCTGGGGAATGTTACTGGAGATGGTGCTGGACGGTTTGATGCTGGGGAATGTTACTGGAGATGGTGCTGGACCATAAAAATAAAAAGGGGACAGTTTGATGAAAAAAACTTTAAATAAAAAGTGAAAATCCAGTTCATGTGACAGGGTTGACAAAACAAAAGTGGTTAATGAACTAATAAAAACATTCATATTTTGCATTAAGATAACCTTTAAGGGGGTTGTAAAGGGTTTATAAGTAGTTTATTTTGCAAGCACCAAAAATCATACAGTTTGAACCAAAGACTGTAAATGTTTGTTAATGATTTATATACTAGCCGATACTATTAACTAAAATATAACTGTCTAATAAATTACTTACAATGCCTTTACAACCCTCATTAAAGATGACCTTAATGTAAAGAGTTACCATAAAAACAGCACAGAAATGTAAAGTAGATATCTAGGTTAATCCATCAATCAGGAGTGGTAGTTACAGTAGCAGATGGTGTAGTAGTCTCAAATATCATAGGTTTGGCCCGGGGTAGACCGTCATTGTAAATAAGAATTTGTTCTTAACTGACTTGCCTGGTTAAATAAAAAGATGGGCCTCTCCAAATAACAAAGCCATATTCGCATGACATGGATAAATGTCAACCGCTTGTACACAGACTCCAAAGGGCAGTGGGTTTTCTGCATAGAAAAGTGTGTTATTCAGCTGCCTACGTCCAAACGGTAAAAAAAGAAAACATTGAAAATAATTTGGGATGGGGAGCGTCGCTGTACATCTATTTTCAGATCTCTCCAGAGATGTTCAATCGGGTTCAAGTCCGGGCTCTGGCTGGGCCACTCAAGGACATTGTCCCGAAGCCACTCCTGCCTTGGCTGTGTGCTGAGGGTCGTTGTCCTGTTGGAAGGTGAACCTTCGCCACAGTCTGAGGTCTTCAGTGGTCTGGAGCAGGTTTTCATCTCTGTATGTTGCTCCGTTCAACCCGATCGAACATCTCTGGAGACCTGAAAATAGCTGTGCAGTGATGCTTCCCATCCAACCTGACAGAGCTTGAGAGGATCTGCAGAGAAGAATGGGAGAAACTCCCCAAATACAGATGTGCCAAACTTGTAGCATCATACCCAACAAGACTCGAGGCTGTAATCGCTGCCAAAGGTGCTTCAACAAAGTACTGAGTAAAGGTTCTGAATACTTATGTAAATGTGATTTCAGTGATTTCAATACATTCACATAAAAAAATGTAAACCTGTTGTTTTTACTTTGTCATTATGGGGTATTGTGATGTCATGTATGGGGTATTGTGATGTCATTATGGGGTATTGTGATGTCAGTTATGGGGTATTGTGATGTCATTATGGGGTATTGTGTGTAGACTGATGAGGGAAAAAAATATTTAATCAATTTTAGAATAAGGCTGTAACGTAACAAAATGTGGAAAACGTCAAGGGGTCTGAATACTTTCCGAATACACTGTATGTGTGCCATTCAGAGGGTGAATGGGCAAGATGAAATATTTAAGTGGCTTTGAACGGGGTATGGTAGTAGGTGCCAGGCGCTCCAGTTTGAGTGTGTCAAGAACTGCAACACTGCTGGGTTTTTCACGCTTAACAGTTTCACGTGTGTATCAACAATGGTCCACCACCCAAAGGACATCCAGCCAACTTGTGGGAAGCATTGGAGTCAACATGGGCCAGCATCCCTGTGGAAAGCTTGACACCTTGTAGAGTCCATGCCACAACGAATTGAGGTTGTTCTGAGGGCAAAAGGGGGTGCAACTCAATATTAGGAAGTGTTCCTAATGTATTTTTAAATAAGATCTTTGAAAACTAACAATAAGTATTTTTGACATGGCATGGGGCCCCCAGAGATTTTGTTAGAATGTTTCAGTCACTCAGATAGCACAAGCCATGGCAAAATGTGTAGAATGTTTTCAATTGTAGCTTTAAAACTTCTAAATGTTCTCTCCACCACTTTTTCACTGCGGCCAAAAGGAGGGTCTCTAAAATGTTTCGGTCTGCGACCACACCAGTGGCCACGCCCACAGCCAAGTCCCCCCTACGCCCACCACCCAAGCCCCACTTTGACCCCCCAAAAAAACCCTTGAGTGAAACATCGCTGTATTGCAATCTTGGAAAAGAATGCAATCTCTATTTAATTAGACACAAAACAAAACCCGCATGTCTTTGGAAAGCAAACCATTCTAAATAAACTACAAAATACACTCCAAATTGTACACAACATGGTACAACACATGGTAACTTAAGGGCAACAAATTTGATTAATGCTTTGATCTGTTTCAATAACCCATCACTTTCACGAGCTTAATCTGTAAAAAAAATAAAATAATAATATCATAGTGAGCAATACAAACTTACACAACTAGGCTACATTTCACCTCTGAATTCCTCCTTTGTGGCCTACATAAAGTGTTGCTCTGGAGCCATGGAGCCATGTTTCTGTTGACAGCAACTGTGGAACTAAAACAAAACTTTACTGTAGCAGGACGCTTTGCGAGAGACTTGGCAGTGATATAACAAACATGTACCTTGGTGCATGTTTGGAACTTTGTTCAGGGAAAAATAGGGATATAAATATACAGTTACAGGCAGGGATCTACTTCTTGTGTTACCGTTGCTCATCACTAGGCAACAGGGCTCTGCTGTGCTAGCCTATTTCAAGGCACTCCATTCAACCTGGGTTTGTTAACATTTCTGCTCACACTGTTGTTGACAACATTTGCCATTATCTAATTTATCAATTGAGTTCTACCTCAGTTGGCCCAGTTTTGAACTCTGACCGTGGCAAATGCGTAACTATGGTTCCGAAGGGAGCTCACAACCAAGAGAAACATTTAAAAAAAAATGTATTTCCTGCACCAAACAAATACTTATATTCCTACACTGTCTCTCTGTTTACCGTAGGTCAAAATGGGGAAAAAGCAAACCCCATGCCACTATGCTACTGAGTTACCTGATACAGTGCTTTTAGATATGCTTATATAATGTCCTGTCTGTTATCCCCATGGGGTTGCTGGACATTAATAATGGGCCTGTGATATTAAAAACGCCTACTTCTGAGACAAAGAGGCTCTTTTAAAAGGATCTGGGCCAAGCACTGACTGTTATGAGGAGACTTGGAACTGGGTCAGTGGAGTCATGCAGATAGAGTATGTACTACTTCACAGATACACTATGTACTACTGCACAGATACAGTATGTTGTACTTCACAGATACAGTATATTGTACTTCACAGATACAGTATGTTGTACTTCACAGATACAGTATGTTGTACTTCACAGATACAGTATGTTGTACTTCACAGATACAGTATGTTGTATTTCACACATACAGTATGTTGTACTTCACAGATACAGTATGTTGCACTTCACAGCATGTGGTACCTGTTGGCACACTTTATGATGGGGAGCATAACATGTCATAACACCATGTTCTCATTATTGGTGTCTGGTACTTATATATTAAATACGAGTCCCAAATGGCACTCTATTCCCCGGTCAAAAGCAGTGCACTATATAGGGACCCATTTGGGATTCAGCCACAGTCTTCATAGAGGTACGAGATGACAAGGAACGAAAAAGGGAAGAAGTATTCTCAGGTTTGAACAATACTTCCAAGTGCACTTTTTTTAAAATCTCTACAGAAAATCTTGAACCAGATTACTAAGTATGCTTTCAAAAAGCGAAATTGGAACTGTGGGAAAGGCAAATTGAATAGACAACCCTTTGAACAACTAGCTGTATTAAAATATTTCACTGCAGCAATCTTTCGCTGCTCGCTCTAACCTTTTGGTCACCCTTACTAAAATAAACTAAATGGGGATGAGGTTGTCATTAGACCAGAGGAAATTCAGATTTCTCAGAAATGGTGAATGGCCTTTTTTTTTTAAGGAAAAGAAAAGCTTCTTTGGCAATGACAAGAAATGAAGGTAGAATGTTTTCTGTCCAATTTGCATCATGGCAACCACTACATCCTGAGAGGAGTAAAGACATCCTGAGTTCTTAGAATCAGAGCTGATGCAAAAACCATCATCACAGGAAATCACTGTTGATATAAAATTAAGATTGTAACATTCACAGTTGGGTAATCCTTCAAAATAAACATAAGGACTAAGTAAGATTCGTTACACCTTCATAACACATCAAAGTCTTTCAGAATTAGGCCTAATTCATGTATGACACAACATACTTACCAAACAATAAGAATGCATTAATACTTTCTATTATTATTTGTTATTAGATTTGTCAGGATCCCCATTAGCCGACGCCAATGGCGACAGGTAGTCTTACAGGGGTCCGACACATAACGAAAATGTCAATTAGTTTACTATGCAGTAAACTAATTGAAATCATAAAATGATGGCATTGCAGTCCAGACTTTAGTCAAAGCACGGTATGCATTGATCCAAGTAGAGCTCACTTGGAAACCAGCAGACTATGAGGCAAACAAATTTGGAAAATCCCTAGTCATGGCCATGCCAAACAAATGAGCTTTCATTTCTTTTCCCGTAAATCCCAACTGGTTTTCTCATTAAAGAACATGCCAAGATTCTGTGTAAGGATACTGTATTTTTCGAATTTAGGTGTGTAATAGTTTGTAAAAGTTTGCCTGGAACTACGGCTGCATCCCAAAAGGCACCATATTTCCAACATAATGCACTACTGTTGACCAGGGCTTTTACTCTACTAGGGCTCTGGTCAAAAGTAGTGCACTATATAGGGAAAAGGGTGCCAAATAGGGCACAGCCTACATCTAGGAACCCCACTTCCCTAAGTGTTTCGGAAATCCCCTCAGATGACAAGGGCACTTATTATCTTAATATCAATATCTGTATTATCTCATTATCAATATCTGTATTATCTCATTATCAATGTCTTTATTAACAACGTCTTATTATCCATGTCTATATTAACATCGTCTATATTAACATCGTCTATATTAACAACGTCTTATTAACAACGTCTATATTAACAACGTCTATATTAACAACGTCTATATTAACAACGTCTATATTAACAACGTCTATATTAACAACGTCTTATTAACATCGTCTATATTAACAACGTCTTATTAACAACGTCTATATTAACAACGTCTATATTAACATCGTCTATATTAACAACGTCTATATTAACATCGTCTATATTAACAACGTCTATATTAACAACGTCTATATTAACAACGTCTTTATTAACAACGTCTATATTAACAACGTCTTATTAACAACGTCTTTATTAACAACGTCTTATTATCCATGTCTATATTAACATCGTCTATATTAACATCGTCTATATTAACATCGTCTATATTAACATCGTCTATATTAACAACGTCTATATTAACAACGTCTATATTAACATCGTCTTATTAACATCGTCTTATTAACAACGTCTATATTAACAACGTCTATATTAACATCGTCTTTATTAACAACGTCTATATTAACAACGTCTTATTAACAACGTCTATATTAACATCGTCTATATTAACATTGTCTATATTAACATCGTCTTATTCTCAAAGTCTTTATCTCATTATCAATGTCTATATTATCAACGTCTTATTAACATCGTCTATATTAACATCGTCTTATTAACTTCTTTGGGATAGGGGGCAGTATTTTCACGGCCGGATAAAAAACGTACCCGATTTAATCTGGTTACTACTCCTGCCCAGAAACTAGAATATGCATATAATTAGTATATTTGGATAGAAAACACTCTAAAGTTTCTAAAACTGTTTGAATGGTGTCTGTGAGTATAACAGAACTCATATGGCAGGCCAAAACCTGAGAAGATTCCATACAGGAAGTGCCCTGTCTGACAATTTGTTGTCCTTCTGTTGCATCTCTATCGACATTACAGCATCTGTGCTGTAACGTGACACTTTCTAAGGCTTCCATTGGCTCTCTAAAGCCGCCAGAAAGTGGAATGGGGTGTCTGCTGTCTCTGGGAAAAGTACAGCAGCAGAGTTTGTAAGTGGTCAGCCTGGGGACAGTGAGACTGGAGATGAGCGGTCACGAGAACTCGCCATGTTTTTCTTTCAGTCTTTGAATGAATACAACGTCGCCCGGTTGGAATATTATCACTATTTTACGAGAAAAATTTTGATTTTAAACAGCGTTTGACATGCTTCTAAGTACGGTAATGGAATATTTAGACATTTTTTGTCACGAAATGCGCTCGCGCGTTACCCTTCGGATAGTGACCTGAACGCATGAACAAAACGGAGGTATTTGGATATAACTATGGATTATTTGGAACCAAAACAACATTTGTTGTTGAAGTAGAAGTCCTGGGAGTGCATTCTGATGAAGAACAGCAAAGGTAATCAAATTTTTCTTATAGTAATTCTGAATTTAGGTGACCCCGAAGTTGGCGGATGTCTAAATAGCTAGCCTGTGATGGCCGAGCTATGTACTCAGAATATTGCAAAATGTGCTTTCGCCGAAAAGCTATTTTAAAATCGGACATATCGATTGCATAAAGGAGTTCTGTATCTATAATTCTTAAAATAATTGTTATGTATTTTGTTAACGTTTATCATGAGTCATTTAGTAAATTCACCGGAAGTTTTCGGTGGGTATGCTAGTTCTGAACATCACATGCTAATGTAAAAAGCTGTTTTTTGATATAAATATGAACTTCATTGAACAAAACATGCATGTATTGTATAACATAATGTCCTAGGAGTGTCATCTGATGAAGATCATCAAAGGTTAGTGCTGCATTTAGCTGTGGTTTTGGTTTATGTGACATATATGCTTGCTTGGAAAATGGCTGTGTGATTAATTGTGTCTATGTACTCTCCTAACATAATCTAATGTTTTGCTTTCGCTGTAAAGCCTTTTTGAAATCGGACAATGTGGTTAGATTAACGAGAGTCTTTATCTTTAAAATGGTGTAAAATAGTTGATTGTTTGAGAAAATTGAATTGTGGTATTTTAGTTGGTTTTGTATTTCGCGCCGTGCGATGCCATTGGCTGTTGGCTAGGGGTTCCGCTGGCGGAACGGGGTTCCCCTAGCGGAACGTCTGTCCTCAACAGGTTAACATCGTCTATATTAACATCGTCTTATTAACAACGTCTATATTAACATCGTCTATATTAACATCGTCTTATTAACGTCTATATTAACAACGTCTATATTAACAACGTCTATATTAACATCGTCTATATTAACATCGTCTATATTAACAACGTCTATATTAACAACGTCTATATTAACATCGTCTATATTAACATCGTCTATATTAACAACGTCTATATTAACATCGTCTATATTAACATCGTCTATATTAACATCGTCTATATTAACATCGTCTATATTAACAACGTCTATATTAACAACGTCTATATTAACAACGTCTTATTAACAACGTCTATATTAACAACGTCTAATTAACAACGTCTAATTAACATCGTCTAATTAACATCGTCTATATTAACAACGTCTATATTAACATCGTCTTATTAACAACGTCTATATTAACATCGTCTATATTAACATCGTCTATATTAACAAAGGCTATATTAACAACGTCTTATTAACAATGTCTATATTAACAACGTCTTATTAACAACGTCTATATTAACAACGTCTATATTAACATCGTCTTATTAACAACGTCTATATTAACATCGTCTATATTAACATCGTCTATATTAACAAAGGCTATATTAACAACGTCTTATTAACAATGTCTATATTAACAACGTCTTATTAACAACGTCTATATTAACATCGTCTTATTAACATCGTCTATATTAACAACGTCTATATTAACATCGTCTTATTAACAACGTCTATATTAACAACGTCTATATTAACATCGTCTATATTAACATCGTCTATATTAACAATGTCTATATTAACATCGTCTTATTAACATCGTCTATATTAACAACGTCTATATTAACAACGTCTATATTAACATCGTCTTATTCTCAAAGTCTTTATTATCTCATTATCAATGTCTATATTATCAACGTCTTATTAACAACATCTATATTATCAAGGTCTATATTATCAAGGTCTATATTATCAAGGTCTATATTATCAAGGTCTATATTATCAAGGTCTATATTATCAAGGTCTATATTATCAACGTCTATATTATCAACGTCTATATTATCAACGTCTATATTATCAAGGTCTATATTATCAAGGTCTATATTATCAACGTCTATATTATCAACGTCTATATTATCAACGTCGGCAGGTGGCCTACTGGTTAGGGCGTTGGGCCAATAACCGAAAGGTTGCCCATTTGAATCCTCAACATAACAAGGTGAAAAATCGGTCGTTCTGCCCTTGAGCAAGGCAGTTAACCCCCCATAACAACAGCTCCCAGTGTGGTAACAAGGCAGTTAACCCCCCATAACAACAGCTCCCAGTGTGGTAGCAAGGCAGTTAACCCCCCATAACAACAGCTCCCAGTGTGGTAACAAGGCAGTTAACCCCCCATAACAACAGCTCCCAGTGTGGTAGCAAGGCAGTTAACCCCCCATAACAACAGCTCCCAGTGTGGTAGCAAGGCAGTTAACCCCCCATAACAACAGCTCCCAGTGTGGTAGCAAGGCAGTTAACCCCCCATAACAACAGCTCCCAGTGTGGTAGCAAGGCAGTTAACCCCCCATAACAACAGCTCCCAGTGTGGTAGCAAGGCAGTTAACCCCCCATAACAACAGCTCCCAGTGCGGTAGCAAGGCAGTTAACCCCCCATAACAACAGCTCCCAGTGTGGTAGCAAGGCAGTTAACCCCCCATAACAACAGCTCCCAGTCTGGTAGCAAGGCAGTTAACCCCCCATAACAACAGCTCCCAGTGTGGTAGCAAGGCAGTTAACCCCCCATAACAACAGCTCCCAGTCTGATAGCAAGGCAGTTAACCCCCCATAACAACAGCTCCCAGTCTGGTAGCAAGGCAGTTAACCCCCCATAACAACAGCTCCCAGTGTGGTAGCAAGGCAGTTAACCCCCCATAACAACAGCTCCCAGTGTGGTAGCAAGGCAGTTAACCCCCCATAACAACAGCTCCCAGTGTGGTAGCAAGGCTGTTAACCCCCCATAACAACAGCTCCCAGTCTGATAGCAAGGCAGTTAACCCCCCATAACAACAGCTCCCAGTGTGGTAGCAAGGCAGTTAACCCCCCATAACAACAGCTCCCAGTCTGATAGCAAGGCAGTTAACCCCCCATAACAACAGCTCCCAGTCTGGTAGCAAGGCAGTTAACCCCCCATAACAACAGCTCCCAGTGTGGTAGAAAGGCAGTTAACCCCCCATAACAACAGCTCCCAGTGTGGTAACAAGGCAGTTAACCCCCCATAACAACAGCTCCCAGTGTGGTAGCAAGGCAGTTAACCCCCCATAACAACAGCTCCCAGTGTGGTAGTAAGGCTGTTAACCCCCCATAACAACAGCTCCCAGTGTGGTAGCAAGGCAGTTAACCCCCCGTAACAACAGCTCCCAGTGTGGTAACAAGGCAGTTAACCCCCCGTAACAACAGCTCCCAGTGTGGTAGCAAGGCAGTTAACCCCCCATAACAACAGCTCCCAGTGTGGTAGCAAGGCAGTTAACCCCCCATAACAACAGCTCCCAGTGTGGTAGCAAGGCAGTTAACCCCCATAACAACAGCTCCCAGTGTGGTAGCAAGGCAGTTAACCCCCCATAACAACAACTCCCAGTCTGGTAGCAAGGCAGTTAACCCCCCATAACAACAGCTCCCAGTGTGGTAGCAAGGCAGTTAACCCCCCATAACAACAGCTCCCAGTGTGGTAGCAAGGCAGTTAACCCCCCATAACAACAGCTCCCAGTGTGGTAGCAAGGCAGTTAACCCCCCATAACAACAGCTCCCAGTGTGGTAGCAAGGCTGTTAACCCCCCATAACAACAACTCCCAGTGTGGTAGCAAGGCAGTTAACCCCCCATAACAACAGCTCCCAGTGTGGTAGCAAGGCAGTTAACCCCCCATAACAACAGCTCCCAGTGTGGTAGCAAGGCAGTTAACCCCCCATAACAACAGCTCCCAGTGTGGTAGCAAGGCAGTTAACCCCCCATAACAACAGCTCCCAGTGTGGTAGCAAGGCAGTTAACCCCCCATAACAACAGCTCCCAGTCTGGTAGCAAGGCAGTTAACCCCCCATAACAACAGCTCCCAGTCTGGTAGCAAGGCAGTTAACCCCCCATAACAACAGCTCCCAGTGTGGTAGCAAGGCAGTTAACCCCCCATAACAACAGCTCCCAGTCTGGTAGCAAGGCAGTTAACCCCCCATAACAACAGCTCCCAGTGTGGTAGCAAGGCAGTTAACCCCCCATAACAACAGCTCCCAGTGCGGTAGCCTTTACTCGTTTATTATCTTATCTATATTATCGACGTCGTTAAAAATAAAGTAAAGTATAAACCATTTCCAACAAAGAAAACAAGCAATATGTGAAATTCTTTCAATATACAGACAGACCCATGGAGTGCTCAGTTGCGCTTAATGTATTAAAACCCCTTTCTTCCTTATAAATTCCCTCAAATACAAAAAAATACATGGGGAATATACTTTAAATGGGGGCATTATAAACTACAACAATACAAATTTCCAATACAACAATGTGGAAAGAATACAGCTTCTATATTGTTCCCGGAGCGTTATTCAATCAAAACAGCTTGGAAAGCCCTCGACTTTTAACCCCAGCGTAATCCACATGAGCTTGGATAACACATCACCTTTAAGATCCCCCTGGGATGTCTGGAGCTCCCTGACCCCTTCCTGCCTGCACCTCATATGTCAAGGCATTCGTCAATCATCAACCTCTAAGACACGCTGTCACCTGATAGGTCAGGTCTGGGTGTGAAAACACTGTCTCTGAACAGACCCCTCTCTGGCCTTGGTGTTGAATGCTGAATCACTGAAAATGCCTCAGTCGGCTGCCAAAGGGTTTGCCAGGGAGCTAAGAGTTTCAGCGGAGGGAACTTTGGACGGGCAGAGGGAGAATGGCATGCACATGACCTTTTAAGGTTTTGTTTCGTGTTTATAGTTGGAGAAAAACATTATTTTGATTATATCCCATTCATAACAACTGAGTGAGCGGATTAGCAAATGACTGAAAGTGAAGTGCATTAACGG
Organism: Salmo salar; assembly: GCF_965601325.2. Lineage (NCBI taxonomy): Eukaryota > Metazoa > Chordata > Actinopteri > Salmoniformes > Salmonidae > Salmo > Salmo salar. The sequence continues at coordinate 175,615,591 of NC_138291.1, forward strand.
CTTGGAATACTCTCTACACTAGCAATGGCCTACATAGCGAGGTTTGACATTCTAGCTGTTATTTCATTGTATACAACAGTAATTCAGTTCATGGGTTAACCACTTACTTTCCAAACAGGTTAGCGTGTGAAAGAACCACTCTTGTTCTATGTTCTGGCAATACAGGTGTTAGAACGCTTATATACAGGTACTGCCAAGATAAAGGAAACACTTGAGTAAATGCAGGATACAAAGTATATTGAAAGCAGGTGCTTCTACACAGGTGTTGTTCCTGATTTATTTAAGCAATTAACGTCCCATCATGCTTAGGGTCATGTATAAAAACGCCCACTTGCCCATTATTTTGGCTACCACGGCTAGAAGAGATCTGAGACTTTGAAAGAGGGGTCTCCAAGGACCATAGGGGGTTTAAAGGGTGTGTATGTGTGTGTGGATGTATGTCTCAGACACCAGATCTCAACCCATTTGAACACTTATGTCAGATTCTGGAGCGGCGCCTGAGACAGTTGTCCACCACCACCACCAAAACACCAAATGATGGAATTTCTCGTGGAAGAATGATGTCACATCCCTCCCATAGAGTTCCAGACACTTGTAGAATCTATGTAAAGACGCATAGAAGCAGTTCTGGCTCGTGGTGGCCTAACACCCTATTAAGACACTTTATGTTGGTAGTTACCGGTAGCTGTTAATAGTAAAATATCACATTTGTTATACTACAATGGGTGTCTCCTCACATAGGGAACAACAGTCAGGCACTAAGTGAAACACTATTCCCATTAGGATCGCATAGAGAGATAATGACAAGCCTTGGTTATTGTAAACAACAACAGTTCAGAGGACTGGGGTGTTTTCAATAGGAACTAAATGGAAGCCAACAGGCCAAAACGTGGAGGGACCAGTGGTGTAGTGCCATTTCTTCAGGTGCCATCATCACTGTCAATCCTGAATTATATTTCTTCACGTTTTACGTGAGCTGCATCTGCGTATACCAACCGTCTGATCACAATTAGTTTTGTGGGGATATGCAGATCTACTGATGTGTAACTATTGTTTCGTGAGCACATTTTTAGAGAAGATGGGGTTATAGCCTACCTGTATTTTCTTTCAATAGAAGCACATAGCCCAGTGGTCACCAACCAATCGATCGCGATCAAACATTTCAGTAGAAAAGCCAACGATAAAGGTTTGCACTGCTTTTTTTGTGTTCATGTTGGCGGTAGGTGCACTTGATTGAGACATACTCCGCCTACCGGGTGGACCGGGAGATCTGTGGTACTGCTCTGGCCAATCAGATAGCTCAAATCACTGTGCATACAGTTTCCACGGCCACAGCAAAGTTTGATACTAGGCTACGTGGGCGGCAGGTAGCCTAGTGGTTAGAGCGTTGGACTAGTAACCGAAAAGTTGCAAGATCGAATCCCTGAGCTGACAAGGTAAAAATCTGTCGTTCTGCCCCTGAACAAGGCAGTTAACCCACTGTTCCTAGGCCGTCATTGAAAATAACAATTTGTTCTTAACTGACTTACCTAGTTAAATAAAGGTCAAATAAAATTTTAAAACGTGAGATTCATAACTTAAAACCTTGACCAGAGAGAGATACTGTCAAAGAATACAGCAAAGAGCTGCTGTTTTTACAAGTGAATTCATGTCTAAGTTTGTATTCAGCACTGTTTTATTTCAACACTATTACAAAACTTCTCCGTAACAAATGAGTAGCCAAGTGTAGCAGCTCATCGTGTCTATTTTAATAATGAGGAATATTTCACTTTCTCTGGTCATAGGAACAACATGAATTTGTGCATGAGGCAGATGCGGTGAGTTTCGCCATCACGTGGAAGACCGTGTCCCCTCTCTCTGGTCAGTCTCACCGGAGGAAAGAAAGGAGAGAGCAGGGACCGTGCGATGACCGTGCGATGCAGACCCTCTGCTGCTCGCTTCCTCCCTCCGCTGAGACAAATGCCGTGTTCAAAACAACGGGGAACTCGGAAATCTCTGACTTCCGACTTCAGTGCATTCGAGACAACTTGGAACTGGAAGAAAATTTAAAAAAAGATCTGACTGGGAAAAATAGTTTTGAATGGTCATCCAACTCGGAATTCCAAGTCGGAAACTTGGGTATCTTTCTAGAGCTCTGACTTTCTGACCAGAAGATCACTGACGTCATGATTTGACCTTGTTTTGTCCGAATTCCCAGTTGTCTTGAAAGCACCATGACTATCAGATGCAGGTACCATCAGTCCAGTAAAATAGAAAAGATAATTATTTGCAAATTATTTCAATGAATGCTCAGCTGTACCTCACAAGTGCTACACCAACTGATGTATTTTGTTATCAAAGCTAGTGTTTTAAAATATAATATCGCCTGAGAAGAAAAATATTGGCAGGCCAGGCATGTAGCCACTATGCTGTGATAATGTACTAGGCCCACTGCATAAACATAATTTTTATTAGGTTAATGTTACATGTTTAAAAAAAATCAGAGCTGTAGATCTCAGCTTGCTTTTTGACTGAGAAAGTGATCTTGACTCAGAAAAGGTTGGTGACCACTGGCCTAGCCTGTTGATTTTTGGCTTCCGTCATTCGCTGAGGAAAGAGAGAGCTGCATCAGTCAAAGGTCTGTTTGTTTTTAAGACATACAAAGCCCTCAGAAGACGGCAGTGAATGTGCTTGCTGGGTGCCAACGGAGTCAAAAGTCTAATGGATTCAAAAGTTAGCTATCTAACAGGTGGTTCTAACTGGTGGTTCTAACTGGCGGTTCTAACTGGCGGTTCTAACTGGCGGTTCTAACTGGTGGTTCTAACTGGTGGTTCTAACTGGTGGTTCTAACTGGCGGTTCTAACTGGCGGTTCTAACTGGCGGTTCTAACTGGTGGTGGCCTCTGGGCCGGTGTTTTCTCATTTCCTAATCTAGATCTGTGTGTCAGTGTATATCTTCTTCTGGAATTAAGCTTCACAGTCCGCTTGACTTGAGATCCATCAGCTAATTATAAATAGAGACTACAACACATTATTTTTATAGTAAAACACACAAAACTGACAGAGCAATGAAAATAGCTCTAACTCATCTCGCATTCAAGTGTGCACCATTTCCTTAGTGAGGAAGTGACTACACTCGAACTAGAGCTACACTCGGACTGGAGCTACACTCGAACTAGAGCTACACTCGGACTGGAGCTACACTCGGACTGGAGCTACACTCGGACTGGAGCTACACTCGGACTGGAGCTATACTCGGACTGGGATAAAAATGAAATCACAAAATATGGTTACATCCTTAATGACTATTTAAAGACAGCGCACACCCACACTCCCACACTCCCACACTCCCACACACCCACACACCCACACTCCCACACCAGGGTTTCCGTTAGCCGGTAATCGCCGGCTTTTGTCAACAACAAAAAATCTGAAAAACTGATAAATAATAAATTGTTGCAGGCCAAATTGACTGGGAGATAAAACAAAGGTAGGCAGGCTATCAGCACATCACCCACCACTTTACAATGCGAGCTGGAGGGAGTATGCATTTTGAAAACATACTTACTTGTTTGAAACCTGAATGTTTTACTTCAGGTCTTACTTTGTTTGAAAATCCAACCATAGAAACAAGGAGGCAATTCTTTTATAAAAACTTCCTTCATAGGAGGCGCGAGAATTTGAAGTTTGGAGAAGCATATAATGTATTCTAGCTACCATTTCTAGCAATTTGCGTGCCAGTTATGATTTTCATATGCACACGTGGAACAGTGTCATTTCAATAATAATGTTTTTGTTTCTCAAAATCACGTGGTTAATCATACTGTACAAATCTTAATGAAAACGATACAAATATAAAAGTAAAAACTCAACTAATTCGAGAGCACCAGCATATGGACACAGTGATTCACCGTGATCATTGGCCTCTGCCATATGGACACAGCGATACACCGTGATCATTGGCCTCTACCATATGGACACAGTGATACACCGTGATCATTGGCCTCTGCCATATGGACACAGTGATTCACCGTGATCATTGGCCTCTGCCATATGGACACAGCGATACACCGTGATCATTGGCCTCTACCATATGGACACAGTGATACACCGTGATCATTGGCCTCTGCCATATGGACACAGTGATTCACCGTGATCATTGGCCTCTGCCATATGGACACAGTGATTCACCGTGATCATTGGCCTCTGCCATATGGACACAGTGATTCACCGTGATCATTGGCCTCTGCCATATGGACACAGCGATACACCGTGATCATTGGCCTCTGCCATATGGACACAGCGATACACCGTGATCATTGGCCTCTGCCATATGGACACAGCGATACACCGTGATCATTGGCCTCTGCCATATGGACACAGTGATTCACCGTGATCATTGGCCTCTGCCATATGGACACAGTGATTCACCGTGATCATTGGCCTCTGCCATATGGACACAGCGATACACCGTGATCATTGGCCTCTGCCATATGGACACAGCGATACACCGTGATCATTGGCGGCTAAATAGCCTAAATGAGCACATGGAACTCAGAGATGGCCAATGCAGCCGTTGACCTATAACTTCCATTGCCAACCAAGTAAAAATACATCAATCCGACAAATAAAAACAGTAGAAAATATACTGATTAAAATTCAGGTTCATTCAATCACATGAATCTCTCTACAGCCTGTCTGTCTGCCCTTCTATCTGTCTTGACTTGAGCTACTGCTAGTGAAGCTTGTATCAAATCAATCAGCCAAAAGCCGTCTCTAGCGAACTTGCAATATTGTATAAACTAGTCTATTCCAGAGTTATCCTTGCCAGTGAGCTTGGGGCAGACAGCTATTTTTGCGCAAGGGAAAAGGTATTTTAAGATGTTTCTACTGGATATATGGAATCATCAGATGATCATATTTTGCTCTTTCACATGAGGCTTGTTGATAATCGAGGGGGAGATTGTTGAAAAGATTTTTCAAATAGGACTATTGTGAGGAACTCGCAACAGATGTAAAAAAATAAATATATATATATATATATATATATACACTTTGTTGACTTACTGTGTGAGGTGAAGAAATAAAATGACTGAGAAGCACAGCTTATTAGTGGTGGACGAGGTGAGTTAAGACAATCAGAAATCCGACATCCCCCCCAATGGACACTTCCTTACATTTATGAGCAGCAGGTCATGTAGGCTATTTCTATACATGCACACACCCTCAACTTCAACAGAGAAACCAGACCCATGATCATTGCACACAAGCCATAAGACTCCTGAACATCTAGTCAAATGGCTACCCAGACTATTTGCATTGCCCCCCACCACCCTCTTTACACCACTGCTACTCTCTGTTGTCATCTATGCATAGTCACTTTAATTAACTCTACCTACATGCACATACTACCTCAACTAACCGGTGCCCCCACACATTGACTCTGTATCGGTACCCCCCCTGTATATAGTCTCGTTGATTTACTGCTGCTCTTTAATTTGCTTGGTACTTTTACCTCTTATTCTTATCCCCCAAAAAATTGAAACTGCATTGTTGGTTAGGGGCTTGTAAGTAAGCATTTCACTGTAAGGTCTACTACACCTGTTGTATTCGGTGCATGTGACATAACATTTGATTTGATGAAGGACTCCAAACAAAATACAATAAAAAAAAGTCATAAATTATGGTAATAAAAAATAAATACTTGTTTCCCACAAGTGGGTCTGGTTTTAGGTCTCTGTTGTGTTGTCTCTCTTGTCGTGATGTGCGTTTTGTCCCATATTTTGATTTAATTTATTTTTTAAATCGAAGCCCCTATCCACGCAGGAGGCATTTTGCCTTTTGGTAGGCCATTTTGTAAATAAGAATTTGTTCTTAACTGACTTGCCTAGTTAAATAAAGGTTCAATTTAAAATCTCCTATATTTTGTGAAATCATTAAAGGTTAAGGTTAAATGAAATAAAAAATAAATAAAAAGTGAACTCTGCAAACAAGAATGAGAAAGGTAAATAACTGTAGGTCTAATTAGTAATACAATGCATTAACAGAAATGAATGTAACCAAATGACGGGGATTTACGGTACATTTACTATTTTGGTATTTTTTTAGGATCCCCACTAGCTGTTGTGAAAGCAGCAGCTACTCTTTCTGGGGTCCACACAAAACATGACATAATACAGAACATTAATTTTTAAAAAAAAACAGCTCAAGGACAGAATTAAATCAATTTAAAAATGGCACATGTAGCCTACATATCAATACATACACACACTATCTAGGTCAAATAGGGGAGAGGCGATGTGTCGTGAGGTGTTGCTTTATCTGTTTTTTTAAAACAGGTTTGTGTTCATTGAGCAATATTAGATGGAAGGGCGTTCCATGGAATAATGACTCTATGTACTGTAACACTCAAATCAAATCAAATGTTATGTCAGATGCACCGAATAGAACAGGTGTAGTAGACCTTACAGTGAAATGCTTACTTACGAGCCCCTAACCAACAATGCAGTTTCAAAAATATGGATAAGAATAAGAAATAAAAGTAACAAGTAATTAAGAGCAGCATTAAAATAACAATAGCGAGACTATATACCAAGGGGGTACCAGTAGAGTCAATGTGCGGGGGCACCGGTTAGTTGAGGTAATATGTACATGTAGGTAGAGTTATTAAAGTGACTATGCATAGATGATAACAACAGAGAGTAGCAGCGGGGAAAAAGGGGGGGGGCAATGCAAATCGTCTGGGTTGCCATTAGATGTTCAGGAGTCTTATGGCATGGGGATAAAAGCTGTTTAGAAGACTCTTGGACCTAGAATTGGCGGTCCGGTACCGCTTGCCGTGCGGTAGCAGGGAGAACAGTCTATGACTAGAGTGGCTGGAGTCTGACAATTTTTTGGGCCTTCCTCTGACACCGCCTGGTATAGAGATCCTAGATGGCAGGAAGCTTGGCCCCAGTGATGTACTGGGACGCACGCACTACCCTCTGTAGTGCCTTGCGGTCGGAGGCCGAGCAGTTGCCGTACCAGGCAGTGATGCAACCAGTCAGGATGCTCTCAATGGTGCAGCTGTAGAACCTTTTGAGGATCTGAGGACCCATGCCAAATCTTTTCAGTCTCCTGAAGGGAAATAGGTTTTGTCGTGCCATCTTCACGACTGCCTTGGTGTGCTTGGACCATGCTAGTTTGTTGGTGATGTGGACACCAAGGAACTTGAAGCTCTCAACCTGCTCCACTGCAGCCCCATCAATGAGAATGGGGGCGTGCTTGGTCCTCTTTTTCCTGTGGTCCACAATCATCTCCTTTGACTTGATCACGTTGAGGGAGAGGTTGTTGTCCTGGCACCACATGGCCAGGTCTCTGACCTCCTCCCTATAGGCTGTCTCGTCGTTGTCGGTGATCAGGCTTGTGTTGTGTCATTGGCAAATTTAATGATGGTGTTGGAGTCGTGCCTGGCCGTGTAGTAATGAGTGAACAGGGAGTACATGAGGGGACTGAGCACGAACCCCTGAGGGGCCCCCGTGTTGAGGATCAGTGTGGCAGATGTGTTGTTACCTACCCTTACCACCTGGGGGCGGCCTGTCAGGAATTCCAGGATCCAGTTGCAGAGGGAGGTGTTTAGTCCCAGGGTCCTTAGCTTATTGACGAGTTTTGAGGGCACTATGGTGTTGAACGCTGAGCTGTAGTTAATGAATAGCATTCTCACATAGGTGTTCCTTTTATCCAGGTGGGAAAGGGCAGTGTGGAGTGCAATAGAGATTGCATCATCTGTGGATCTGTTAGGATACATTAGTGTTCTTGGGCACAGACACTATGGTGGTCTGCTTAAAATATGTTGTTATTACAGACTCGGACAGGGAGAGGTTGAAAATGTCATGAAGACACTTGCCAGTTGGCCAGTTGGTTATGTTGGAGTCATTAAAACTCGTTTTTCAACCACTCCTCAAATTTCTTGTTAACAAACTATAGTTTTGGCAAGTCTACTTTGTGCATGACACAAGTCATTTTTACAACAATTGTTTACAGACAGATTATTTCACTAATAATTCACTGTATCACAATTCAAGTGGATCAGAAGTTTACATACACTAAGTTGACTGTGCCTTTAAAGAGCTTGGAAAATTCAATAAAATGATGTCATGGCTTTAGAAGCTGCTGATAGGCTAATTGACATCATTTGAGTCAATTGGAGGTGTACCTGTGGATTAATTTAAAGGCCTACCTTCAAACTCAGTGCCTCTTTGCTTGACATCATGGGAAAATCAAAAGAAATCAGCCAAGACCTCAGAAAATAAATTGTAGACCTCCACATTTATGGTTCATTCTTGGGAGCAATTTCCAAACGCCTGAAGATACCACGTTCATCTGTACAAACAATAGTACGCAAGTATAAACACTGTGGGACCACGCAGCCGTCATACCGCTCAGGAAGGAGACACGTTATGTCTCCTAGAGATGAACGTACTTTGGTGCGAAAAGTTGGAGGAAACAGATACAAAAGTATCTATATCCACAGTCAAACGAGTCCTATATTGACATAACCTGAAAGGCCGCTCAGCAAAGAAGAAGCCACTGCTCCAAAACCGCCATAAAAAAGCCAGACTACGGTTTGCAACTGCACATGGAGACAAAGATCATACTTTTTGGAGAAATGCCCTTTGGTCTGACGAAACAAAAATAGAATTGTTTGGCCATAATGAACTGTTTGGCCATTGTTATGTTTGGAGGAAAAAGGGGGGAGGCTTGCAAGCCGAAGAACACCATCCCAACCATGAAGCACGGGGGTGGCAGCATCATATTGTGGGGGTGCTTTGCTGCAGGAGGGACTGGTGCACTTCACAAAATAGATGAATGTCATGAGGAAGGAAAATTATGTGGATATATTGAAGCAACATCTCAAGACATCAGTCAGGAAGTTAAAGCTTGGTCGCAAATGGGTCTTCCAAATGGACAATGACCCCAAGCATACTTCCAAAGTTGTGGCAAAATGGCTTAAGGACAACAAAGTCAAGGTATTGGAGTGGCCATCACAAAGCCCTGACCTCAATCCAATAGAAAATATGTGGGCAGAACTGAAAAAGCGTGTGCGAGCAAGGAGGCCTACAAACCTGACTCAGTTACACCAGCTCTGTCAGGAGGAACGGGCCAAAATTCCCCCAACTTATTGTGGGAAGCTTGTGGAAGGCTACCCAAAACGTTTGACCCAAGATAAACAATTTAAAGGCAATGCTACCAAATACTAATTGAGTGTATGTAAACTTCTGACACACTGGGAATGTGATGAAAGAAATAAAAGCTGAAATAAATCATTCTCTCTACTATTATTCTGACATTTCACATTCTTAAAATAAAGTGGTGATCCTAACTGACCAAAGACAGGGTATTTTTACTAGGATTAAATGTCAGGAATTGTGAAAAACTGAGTTTAAATGTATTTGGCTAAGGTGTATGTAAACTCATTGATGAAGCCAATGACTTACGTGGTGTACTCCTCAATTCCATCGGAGGAATCCCAGGAACATATTCCAGTCTGTGTTGGCTAAACAGTTTTGTAGTTTTGCATCTGCTTCATCTGACCACTTTTTATTGATCTAGTCACTGGTACTTCCTGCTTTCATTTTTGCTTGTAAGCAGGAATCAGGCGGCTAGAATTATGGCAAGATTTGCCAAATGGAGGGCGAGGGAGAGCTTTGTATGCTTCACTATGTGTGGAGTAGAGTTTTTTTCCCTCTGGATGCACATTTAACATGCTGATAGAAATTTGGTAAAACGGATTTAAGTTTCCCTGCATTAAAGTCCCCGGGTACTAGCAGCGACGCCTCTGGGTGAGCGTTTTCTTGTTTGCTTATGGCGGAATACAGCTCATTCAATGCTGTCATAGTGCCAGCCTCTGACTGTGGTGGTATGTAAACAGCTATGAAAAATACAGATGAAAACTCTCTAGGTAGATAGTGTGGTCTATAGCTTATCATGAGATACTCTACCTCAGGCAAGCAATAGCTCGAGACTTCCTTAGATATCGTGCACCAGATGTTATTTACAAAAATACATAGTCCACCGCCCCTTGTCTTACCAGACGCCGCTGTTCTATCCTGCCGGTACAGCGTATAGCCAGCCAGCTGTATGTTGATAGTGTCGTCGTTCAGCCACGACTCCGTGAAGCATAAGATATTACAGTTTTGAATGTCCCATTGGTAGTTTAATCTTCCGCGTAGGTCAGCGATTTTATTCTCCAAAGATTGCACGTTTGCTAGCAGAATGGAAGGAAGTGGGGGTTTATTTGTTCGCCTACAAATTCTCAGAAGGCAGCCCACCCTTCGGCCCCTTTTTCTCCGCCTCTTCACGCAAATCATGGGGATCTGGGCCTGTTCCCAAGAAAGCAGCGTATCCTTCGCGTCAGGCTCGTCAGACTCGTGAAAGGAAAAAAAGGATTCTGCTAGTCCGAGGTGAGTAATCGCAGTCCTGATGTCTAGAAGTTATTTTCGGTCATAACAGACGGTAGTGGCAACATTATGTACAAAATAAGTAAAAAAATAAGTTGCAAATAAACGAACAAAAAAAAATACAATTGGGTAGGGGACACGTAAAACGTCTGCCTTCCTCTCCAGCACTGTACACTTTCTTGAATTTTTCTGGATTTGAGGACTGTGAAAAGACCCATGGTGGCATGTCTGTTGGAGTAAGTGTGTGTCAGAGCTGTGTGTAAGTTGACTATGCATCAATTTAGATTTTTCAACACAATGTTTCTTATAAAAAGAAAGTGATGCAGTCAGTCTCTCCTCAACTCTTAGCCAAGAGAGACTGGCATGCATAGTATTTATATTAGCCCTCAGATTACAATGTAGAGCAAGACGTGCCGCTCTGTTCTGGGCCAGCTGCAGCTTAACTAGTTATTTCCTTGCAGCACTCGACCACACGACTGGACAATAATCAAGATAACGCAAACCTGGAGCCTGCAGAACTTGCTTTTAATGTGGTGTCAAAAAAGCAGAGTATCTCTTTATTATGGACAGACCTCTCCACATCTTGAATCTATATGTTTAAAAATATATATTTGATAGTTTATTATTAATTTTACCTTATTTTTCTCCCCAATTTCGTGATATACAATTGCAATCCAATAACAATCTCGTCTCATCGCTGCAACTCCCCAATGGGCTCGGGAGGCGAAGGTCGAGTCATGCGTCATCCGAAACATGACCCGCCAAACCGCGCTTCTTAACACCTGCCCGCTTAACCCAGAAGCTAGCCGCACCAATGTGTCGGAGGAAACATGGTTCAACTGAAGACCCAAGTCAGCCTGCAGGCGCCCGGCCCGCCATAACGAGTCGCTAGAGCGTGATGAGCCAAGTAAAGCCCCCCCGCCCCCCCGCCAAACACTCCCCTAACCAATCCTAGTCATTTTAGCAACCCGTCCTAGTTGTTACATCTTTAGATTCACCCTCTTCCTACGTTTCTGAGGGAGATTTTCATCTCTATTATATACCGTTCACATCAGGTGCAGTGTTTTCTCGCAAAACTGCATTTTGGCAAACGTTTGAAAATGATGTTTTATTGGATGTTTCATTACAGGAGTTGCATGGTATGTTAAGATGAATGCTAATGGGTTACGCACCGGTACATTTCTCAAACGGCCAGTAAATTAAAATCTTCCCCCACATTTTCCTCATGGAAACCCTCACACAACACACAGACAGAAAGATGGACGGACAGCTCACACACAAAGAGAGAGACAGAAAGACAGACAGCGCACACACAGATGGACAGGTTGGAGGGCGAGTGGCCAGACATTTCCATGGGTAACTGCAACAGCCCTTCAGATAGATGCCGCTTAATAACAGGTCAGAGAGTAAATGTGTTTGAGGGTACAGGATGGCACGCCAGCCAGACAAAAAATGTATCCTGCTGATCTCTCCCCACCCCCACATTTCCAGGGAGTGTGGCGGCAGCGGTGAATAAATCTCCAAAGACTTGGACGGGTGCCAAGGATCTGGTGACCTATTTTCAACCAGGTGGAGAGCAATAGGCAGAGGAAAGAAAGTCTCTCTCTCTCTCTCTCTCTCTCTCTCTCCAAATTATAGAGGCCTAGATAAGAATGCTTTATCTCACTCTCAAATTTCAATAGAGATTTTAAAAAAGGCATTTGGGTGCATTAGTGAGACCTCATTAGAAGACAGGCAGTCTTCTCTGATCCGCTGCTTGGCCACAGGTTTATTCAGCTGTTGTAGTGAAGCTTTGGGCCTGTATAAAATCTATGTTGTGGAAAACGCAGACAGAATCACAGATTCCAGACATTAAAATGGAATTCAACAATTTTCAAAAAAGTGTTGAACTTAGTATGATATCAACTAAATGTATTGAACTTAGTAGGAACTCAACTAAATGTATTGAACTTCTTAGACAATTATTTAATTTGTCCAAGTTAATCATAAAACATTAACAAAATTGCATCAGTGATTTGTATTTTCCTGCAACTTTCTTAAAGGCCACAGGAATTCCCGTCTGTGTGTGTTGTGTGGCGCAGGTATGTCTAGTCTACACTTTGTGTAGCCATTAGCAATAATGATAACAATAACTGTCTGCTGGTAGATGGAAAGGCTTTCCCAAAAAACTTTTCAATTAAATGTTAACTACAAAGTAGCCTATGCCTTACCTGGCAGAATTAAATTATGATTATTGGCATCATTCCAGTGGCCATTTGTTTTGCAAACTCTGCAATCCCATGAGCACTAAAGAAACATCACCAAAGCAATGCTCTCTGGATGGTATGCACTTGCATTAAAGAGGTAACTACACCCAAAATTCAGAGAAAATGTACTTGATACGATTGTGATGTGTTGTTGTCTCACCTAGAAATCTTAAAATGAATGCACTAATTGTAAATCACTCTGGATGTATGCATAAGAGCGTCTGCTAAATTACTAAAATGTTTTTAAAAAAAATCAACATTTCTTAGATTTTTCCCAGAGCTAAAAAGTGGTCTACTGATGTGGGTTAATCAATGTTGTGGACTTAAAACATACATTTTTGTTGTTCTTCTATTTCAAAAAGTGTGATTTTGAATGCAAAAACCTGAACATTTTGAAAACTGAAACCTGGAAAAACAACATGGAAAAAACTACATTTGTGAGAATGTTTGGGGTGAATAATAAAATGACTGCTTTTACAGGGCTCTAGAAGCTCCTTCAGCCTGATGGAGTGGGAGGGGAGGATAGTGTTGAATAATGTCCCAATTATCTCTCCTTCCTCCATAAGTGTGCACTTGTTCCGTTCCCTTTGCTGAATTGAAAGGAAATGACAGGTGTAAGAAATATGGTGGAAACTCCCACTAGCCTATGGCTACACCAATCCAATGCAAGTACACACTTCAGGAGAAAGGAGATATTATTGGGACACACGCTTGGACTGACTTCCTTCAGTTTCTCAGCTGTGGTGGTCAGGGATCTGTGGATACTGGAGAACCTCAAGAGCTCTTTGTTGCTCTTAATTTAGAGGACCTTTTATACCCCCCCCACAACAAAAAAATCCCCCCAAAAACCTTTTTTTAAGGGGAAGTGATATGTAAAGTTTTAAACGATGCCCAGCGAGAAGGCAGAGTTTATTTATACGAGATTTAAGTAAATAGTGCAACAATGAGTTGCATGTGATGCAATCACCAGCTGTCATCCTAAAGTTCATTTGGGTTTGAATCCATCTACATCAAATCTGATATTTTGGGAAACTTTTGGTGCTGCAAGAGCTTTTCCGTGGACACGATTGATACTGTAATGAACACAAATCACTACTAAAACGTCAATGATACATTTTAGGCCATTGCCAGATCATTAGGTCAATCCTCAATAGTCAAATTTGACTTAAAAAATTATGAAACGTGTGACAACTGTGGCTGTCAAATATCCCACAAAAATAAAGTGTGAGGAGAGATCAGCAGAGAGAAATTGATTTCAGAGAGGCAGCCAGCGAAATGTCAAGAGCTAAATCCCTTAGGCCTTGCAAGAGACGAAGACAAAGGGCACCTGAATCCCTGGATGAGACTGAACAGAGACAGACAAAGCTCTGACATCAACCCTGATGAATCGTACAGCAATGGGCTGGTGGTGCCTCAGAAATGACTGACATGCTCTATGTAATGTAGAAAACAGGTCAGATCCAAACAGACAGCAGACAGACATATGTATATCTCTGTGACAGATAGGCCCAACATGATGCTCCATACATTTGAGTGAGAGAAATGTCATTGGTGGTACATTGGTGGGGGTATCTGGATAGACAACAAGTTGCCTTTTAAAAAACACATTGATGAGTTAAGTATTAATCTGAAAATAAAAAGGGACTTCTTCTATAGAAACAAGAAAGATAGAAACAGGTCAAGCCTCTTAATAGTAGAACGCGGATCATTCAGTCGACTTTCCTACTGGTCCTAGACTATGGCGACATCATCTATATGAACGCAGCCGTCACTTCCTTAAAGCCGTTAGATGCAGTCTACCATAGTAAACTAAGTTTCGTTATGGTCGACAGGTTTAGCAGTCTACACATCTTCAAAATTCTCTCCATTCCCCTTTGGGTGGCTGTGCAGCTAATAGCTATAAACAGACGCAAGACCTATGTTGATGCTTCTCTACTCTTAGACTGGGGAGATGTAAGCTGGTTTTATTAAACAATCCTTGGAGGGGGTTCAACACCAGCGTAGCTCAATCAGACATGGACTGACCTAGTTCCCTACTGTGACCTCCCTTAGAACTACTCATCAATTCATGTTGCAAATATGCCACAATTATATTGGTTAAGTGATGTCCAAAGAGTCTAGGTAGCATACTGTATGTGCAATAAAAACTGTTGAGGAATATGCGCTAGAATGAGTCAGTGTAAGCTACTCCTAATAAAAGGCTGACCCAGAGCAGTTCAGAGTTGTGTACATTTGTAGGCGAACAAATGCAAAGTGTGTTCCTTCCTTGTTACAATTGATGATAAAAGACAGGAAACAAACAGGCATTTACCACATACATTTCTAGGACACAAATCTCTCTCCCTTGCTTACATATCGGAGCAGCTTTTCTTTTAGGTTAGACAGAGACACAGACACTGTCATAAGCTCTGTTTTTCATGCCACATTAAACAATTCCGCAACCAAAATATACAGTGAGGGGGAAAAAGTATTTGATCCCCTGCTGATTTTGTACGTTTGCCCACTGACAAAGAAATGATCAGTCTCTCATTTTAATGGTAGGTTTATTTGAACAGTGAGATACAGAATAACAACAAAAAAATCCAGAAAAACGCATGTCAAAAATGTTATAAATTGGTTTGCATTAATGAGGGAAATAAGTATTTGACCCCCTCTCAATCAGAAAGATTTCTGGCTCCCAGGTGTCTTTTATACAGGTAACGAGCTGAGATTAGGAGCACACTCTTAAAGGGAGTGCTCCTAATCTCAGCTTGTTACCTGTATAAAAGACACCTGTCCACAGAAGCAATCAATCCGATTCCAAACTCTCCACCATGGCCAAGACCAAAGAGCTCTCCAAGGATGTCAGGGACAAGATTGTAGACCTACACAAGGCTGGAATGGGCTACAAGACCATCGCCAAGCAGCTTGGTGAGAAGGTGACAACAGTTGGTGCAATTATTTGCAAATGGAAGAAACACAAAAGAACTGTCAATCTCCCTCGGCCTGGGGCTCCATGCAAGATCTCACCTCGTGGAGTTGCAATGATCAGGAGAACGGTGAGGAATCAGCCCAGAACTACACGGGAGGATCTTGTCAATGATCTCAAGGCAGCTGGGACCATAGTCACCAAGAAAACAATTGGTAACACACTACGCTGTGAAGGACTGAAATCCTGCAGCGCCCGCAAGGTCCCCCTGCTCAAGAAAGCACATATACATGCCCGTCTGAAGTTTGCCAATGAACATCTGAATGATTCAGAGGACAACTGGGTGAAAGTGTTGTGGTCAGATGAGACCAAAATGGAGCTCTTTGGCATCAACTCAACTTGCCGTGTTTGGAGGAGGAGGAATGCTGCCTATGACCCCAAGAACACCGTCCCCACCGTCAAACATGGAGGTGGAAACATTATGCTTTGGGGGTGTTTTTCTGCTAAGGGGACAGGACAACTTCACTGCATCAAAGGGACGATGGACGGGGCCATGTACCGTCAAATCTTGGGTGAGAACCTCCTTCCCCAGCCAGGGCATTGAAAATGGGTCGTGGATGGGTATTCCAGCATGACAATGACCCAAAACACAAGGCCAAGGCAACAAAGGAGTGGCTCAAGAAGAAGCACATTAAGGTCCTGGAGTGGCCTAGCCAGTCTCCAGACCTTCATCCCATAGAAAATCTGTGGAGGGAGCTGAAGGTTCGAGTTGCTAAACGTCAGCCTCGAAACCTTAATGACTTGGAAAAGATCTGCAAAGAGGAGTGGGACAAAATCCCTCCTGAGATGTGTGCAAACCTGGTGGCCAACTACAAGAAACGTCTGACCTCTGTGATTGCCAACAAGGGTTTTGCCACCAAGTACTAAGTCATGTTTTGCAGAGGGGTCAAATACTTATTTCCCTCATTAAAATGCAAAACATTTTATAACATTTTTGACATGCGTTTTTCTGGATTTTTTTGTTGTTATTCTGTCTCTCACTGTTCAAATAAACCTACCATTAAATTTATAGACTGATCATTTCTTTGTCAGTGGGCAAACGTACAAAATCAGCAGGGGATCAAATACTTTTTTCCCCTCACTGTATCTTTGTGTACATTTTCATGCGGTGCACCATTTTATCCAAATTGACCCAGTCAACAGTCATATCTGGCCAACATTTGAGAGTTGGTACACCAGGGATACTAAATAAAGAACTCTCGGGGATTCTGGGAAAGAAAAAGCCATGTGGCCCATCGACATAGGACGTGTTAACAGCCAAGAGAGAGAATGTCGCCACACCTGGACAAATGCCGTAATTTATTTCAAACAACAACATGCACTTGAGATTGACATTTCTTAGGAATACAAAACAGTGTAATTTAGAAAGAGGTTGTACATTCACCATATCGCTTGTGGTCAAATTTGAAAGGCAAGCATTTTTTGGTTTGATTGTCAATTTCACGAATTGTAGTCTTAGCACACAAAGGCACAACAGCACTCTAGGAAATGAAACCTTACCTGCTCCTGGAATGATGGCGAGTTTGGTTTCAGTCAGGCCGAGCTTTGCATTGTTAGCTACAAAAAAAAGGGAAATGTGACAGAGTTAGAATATCTGGAATCAATCAGTTCTAGACAAACATCTTTGATCCATTTCCTTACAATAGAAAGGGAATTCCGGCATCGGCTCAGGGCAAACTAACAAATCACACATTCCTTGGCTTGAATATGTATATTTAGAGTGACTTATACTTAAGCAATAAGGCCTGAGGGAGTGTGGTATATGGCCAATATACCACGGCTAAGAGCTGTTCTTCGGCGCTACGCAACGCGTGGTATATTGGCCATATACCACAAGCCCCTGAGGTGCCTTATTGCTATTATAAACTCGTTACTAACATAATTAGAGCAGTAAAAATAAATGTTTTGTCATACCAGTGGTATATGGTCTGATATACCATGGCTGTCTGCCAATCAGCATTCAGGGCTCGAACCACCCAGTTTAGGAAAGTCAGTAACTTATACAGTGAATCCATTGCAGGAAGGTAAGCCTGTTCATGTCCTGACAATAAATATTGGATGAATAATGCAGAAACAAAGTGCTCTTTTTTCTTTATTTCACCAGTTGAAGTGTCCTGGGGTAAAGAATATTTAGCGTAGTCCCTGAGTCGAGCACCTGATTCCCCTTTTTGTTTCAAGCTGGGCTGAAGTGTGTTTGGGTATGCTTTCTTACCATTGCAGGTGTCGTTTAAAAACAAGGGAAATATGGAAGACTGTAAGTCTAGTTGTTTGTTGCAAAAACAAGGGAAACAAGAGAGACTGTGTAAGTTGCTCTCCATCCCTACATACGGTGTAATATGTGGCATGAGTAGGGATGCACAATATATTGATATCGGTAACAGACGGCAATGTCTAAAAACATATCTGCCATACCGTTGTTGCACCCTTATTTTTGTGTTTACCTTTTGGCTTACAGGCCACAGAACTGCTGCAGGTATCTTTAATGTAAATAAAGGAGGGACTTATACATTCTAGGTTGTAAATGTTTTATGCACCCACCCAGGCACCAAGAACCACACAGCTACTGAGTCAGCCCTCACAAAATACTTTAGTTTCATCCCTCACTAAAAACAATGACAACCTCTATGGCTGTCGACAGTTGATTCATTCAGAGAGGACTCTTCAGTCACTCAAGTCTGGCATGCATGATCACATCCATCTGTGGTGCTATGATGCCATGAAACTTTAAAGCCACTTTCATTTGTGAACACCCCCCCCCATCCAATCTGATGCTTAAAATAGATGCTAATAAACTCATCAGAGAACATGTGTGAAAGCATACGGAATATCGCAGCTCTCTCGTACGGGGAAGGGGAGTGACGTGCTAGAAACGAGGAACAGATTTAATTCTGATGCTGAGGAAAAACATTGCACACACTGACATCTGTTCCTTGGTAATTTTAAAGATGGAGTGTTGATTCGCTCCAGCAAATGGAAGCCGTGTGCATCTCAATAGAAGGGACTTGTCATGCTTGACGAGGACAACAACATGTACATTCAACAACAATTTGATCAAATACAGTGATGTTTTTAGATTGGCATTCATCTTACAAATATCATAACGCTAAATCAAATTATACTAATTTCATCAGTGAATGAATCAACCAACTGCCATAGTCTAATCTCTCAATGTGGGGAAACTAAATATAGGTCAGGTAAATTCTACTAAATCTGTTCTGTACAGTCTATTCATTCATCCATCAGGGCATGTGGGGGCATGTACACTCGCTTATATTTGCTCGTGATCATTTGTCAACTAGAGAAGTACAGTATTTGAAAACAACATGTACATTAACTCTGTTGAACAGGAATGTTATCATGTCTCATAATCGACCCAGCACAAAGACACTGTGTCAACACTTTGTTTTACTAGTATGAATCTTTGGAGGCTCTAGAGAAATTCTAGCTGTGTGTACTGTAATGTCTATGCTACACCGCTATATATTAGTCATTTAGCAGACTCTCTTATCCAGAGCGACTTGCAGGAGCAATTAGGGTTTAAGAGCCTTGCTCAAGGGCACATTGACAGATTATTCACCTAGTCGGCTCTGGGATTCGAACCAGTGGCCTTTCGGTTACTGGCCCAAAACTCTTAACCGCTAGGCTACCTGCTACCTATATGTACCTGTTTTACATACAAGCACCGGCACACCCATTTTAGCACAATGGGTTACTTACAGGCAATTCTGATGTCACAGGACAGAGCCATCTCCAGACCACCACCAAGGGCGGCTCCATCGATAGCTGCGATCGTTGGCATGGGCAGATTACCTACACAGAAACGCGGGATATTTGTCAAAATGGAGTATGATGGAAAACATTTTTCCTCCAGTAGACACAAAGAAGATAAGAAGACATGTCATCGATCATCTCTCTGAAGACAGTCATGTCTCACACACATCCACAACATAAAACAATAACAAAATGAAATATGTATAAACCACTTTACGAATTAGCAATGAGTCCTTAGCCCTCAATCACAACAGTGTAAAATGTGTACAGGCAATATGAACACATCTCCCTGAAGCACTGAACCTTGTGTAAACCAATGTGTAAATACATACAGCGCATTCGGGAAAGTATTCAGACACTTTAACTTTTTCCACATATTGTTACGTTACAGCCTTATTCTAAAATGTATTTAAATAGTTTTTTTCCCCTCATCAAATCTACACACAATACCCCATAATGACAAAGAAAAACAGGTATAAGAAATAAAAAACAGAAATACCTTATTTACATAAGTATTCAGACCCTTTGCTATGAGACTCAAAATTGAGCTCAGGTGCATCCTGTTTCCATTGATCATCCTTGAGATGTTTCTACAACTTGGAGTCCACCTGTGGTAAATTCAATTGATTGGACATGATTTGGAAAGGCACATACCAGTCTATATAAGGTCCCACAGTTGACAGTGCATGTCAGAATAAAAACCAAGCCATGAGGTCAAAGGAATTGTCTGTAGAGCTCTGAGACAGGATTCTGTCACAACAAATTTCTGCACAATTGAAGGTCCCCAAGAACAGTGTCCTCCATCATTCTTCAATGGAAGAAGTTTGGAAGCACCAAGACTCTTCCTAGAGCTGGCTGATTGGCCAAACTGAGCAATTGGGGAAGAAGGGCCTTGGTCAGGGAGGTGACCATCGGGTTCTGCAGAGAAGAATGGGAGAATCTCCCCAAATACAGGTGTGCCAAGCTTGTAGCGTCATACCCAAGAAGACTCAAGGCTATAATTTCTGCCAAAGGTGCTTCAACAAAGTACTGAGTAAAGAATACTTACGTCTGAATATTTATGTAAATGTAATATTTCCATTTTGTTATTTAAAAGCCTGTTCTGCTTTGTCATTAAAGGGTATAGTGTGTAGGTTGATGAGGGGAAAAAAACAATTTAATCAATTTTAAAAGGGAAAATGTGGGAAAAGTCAAGGGGTCTGAGTACTTTCCGAATGCACTGTAGGTGCAGTGTGACAGCTCAGTGTTTATCCCATATAGCCTAGCTGCCCTCAAACTAAACTCTGGACCTCCAAGCCAGTTCCACAGTTTTTGTTTTCATTGTTCCCTTCTAATCAGGGACTGATTTAGACCTGGGACACCAGGTGGGTGCAATTAATTATCAGGTAGAGGAGAAAACCAGCAGGCTCGGGACCTCGTGGGGTAAGAGTTGAACACCCCTAGCCTAGTGAATAACAAGACTCTAAAAATGGAATGGAATGAGTCATCTCATTCCAGTCCACCTGGCATGAATTTATAACCACAGGAAATGAGCAAGAAAAAATGATCATCAATGACTCGAAAGGATTTGAGGATGATGAAATGGGTGACAATGGGGTGAACATGAAACAATTTGGGACATAATGTCCAGACTAATTTGTGTGAAATACTAGGGCCGTCACAATACTAGTTAGTATCGTGAAAAGGAAACAAAACACGAAGCGGATTTAACTTCTTTAGGAAAACGTCCCTAATGTTGCAAGAAGAAAAACATCATGATGTTGTCATCCAGAGTCACATTTACTGATTTTCCAAGCTATAGCACACAATATTTTACTACATACAGCAGGTTTTTAACCCCTTAGAGTCGATGTCCACGCCCCTGTGGAAATCTAATTTCTATAATACAAAAAATATGTCTGTTTAAAGTAGCAAAGAGTTTGGTCTGCTTCATGTTTTCATTTCTTTTGTATTGGGAGAAAAATATTGCGATACTGGTACCGTTCCGGCCCTATTAAATAAGTCGTCAACAATTCCCTCACCAAGTTCTGAGATTAGTGCCCTTGCCTTGGACACAAAGGGTCCAACTTCACTTTGGTGCATTTTGGCCCTCTCTTTAAGGTCCGCACCTGTACAGAGAAAACAACATGTCAATGTCATCCAATAAATCTTGTAATAGAATGAAAATGTGCTCCTTCTCCTCCCCCCCCCCCCCCCCCCCCCCCAGCTTTTCCCGCCAGCATCTACGCTACAACATCGGTTACATAAATTGGTGAGGAGTTACAGACAGCATAAAAGCAACAAAAATGTATACAGATTATGGCTAGAGGTAACTGATTCCACACCCCCGCGAGTTATAAAAATACATGCAGGAAATATTCAAATGTACACTAATAAATGTCAGTCTTTAAATTAACGACATACCCATAGATTATTTTTAATTTTTTTAGACTATCACTTACACAGTAAATGCATCATGGGTATAGTTCAAACTGTCCGACCCCATTGTCACCCAAAATATAAAGTTGTTGTGTACCTGCACAGAATATCCCAGGCACCATGCTACAAATGATGACAGTCCGCACTTTGCTGTTCTTTTTTACACTCTCCACAGCCTCAGTCATCTAACAGAGAACACAATCAAAATGGGTGCTAATAACATCCATTCTTAATGTAGGCTACCTCACGGATGTTCATACCTACCTGAATGACAAGGTTTTTGCTGATGGCATTTTTTTGCTTTGGTCGATTGATCCCAAAGACGACAATCCCTAAAAGACATATAACATGTTAGAACTACGGAGAGGGGACCATGAATAGCAGACAGAGAGGGGGACCATGAATAGCAGACAGAGTGGGGACCATGAATAGCAGACAGAGTGGGGACCATGAATAGCAGACAGAGTGGGGACCATGAATAGCAGACAGAGAGGGGGACCATGAATAGCAGACAGAGTGGGGACCATGAATAGCAGACAGAGAGGGGACCATGAATAGCAGACAGAGAGGGGACCATGAATAGCAGACAGAGAGGGGACCATGAATAGCAGACAGAGAGGGGACCATGAATAGCAGACAGAGAGGGGGACCATGAATAGCAGACAGAGAGGGGGACCATGAATAGCAGACAGAGAGGGGACCATGAATAGCAGACAGAGAGGGGACCATGAATAGCAGACAGAGAGGGGACCATGAATAGCAGACAGAGAGGGGACCATGAATAGCAGACAGAGAGAGGACCATGAATAGCAGACAGAGTGGGGACCATGAATAGCAGACAGAGAGGGGGACCATGAATAGCAGACGGAGAGGGGACCATGAATAGCAGACAGAGAGGGGACCATGAATAGCAGACAGAGAGGGGGACCATGAATAGCAGACGGAGAGGGGACCATGAATAGCAGACGGAGAGGGGACCATGAATAGCAGACGGAGAGGGGACCATGAATAGCAGACGGAGAGGGGACCATGAATAGCAGACAGAGAGGGGGACCATGAATAGCAGACAGAGAGGGGACCATGAATAGCAGACAGAGAGGGGACCATGAATAGCAGACAGAGAGGGGACCATGAATAGCAGACAGAGTGGGGGACCATGAATAGCAGACAGAGAGGGGGACCATGAATAGCAGACAGAGAGGGGACCATGAATAGCAGACGGAGAGGGGACCATGAATAGCAGACGGAGAGGGGACCATGAATAGCAGACAGAGAGGGGACCATGAATAGCAGACAGAGAGGGGACCATGAATAGCAGACAGAGAGGGGACCATGAATAGCAGACAGAGTGGGGACCATGAATAGCAGACAGAGAGGGGACCATGAATAGCAGACAGAGAGAGGACCATGAATAGCAGACAGAGTGGGGACCATGAATAGCAGACAGAGTGGGGACCATGAATAGCAGACAGAGAGGGGGACCATGAATAGCAGACAGAGAGGGGACCATGAATAGCAGACGGAGAGGGGGACCATGAATAGCAGACGGAGAGGGGACCATGAATAGCAGACAGAGAGGGGACCATGAATAGCAGACGGAGAGGGGACCATGAATAGCAGACAGAGAGGGGACCATGAATAGCAGACAGAGAGGGGACCATGAATAGCAGACAGAGAGGGGACCATGAATAGCAGACAGAGAGGGGACCATGAATAGCAGACAGAGAGGGGACCATGAATAGCAGACAGAGAGGGGACCATGAATAGCAGACAGAGAGGGGACCATGAATAGCAGACAGAGAGGGGACCATGAATAGCAGACGGAGAGGGGACCATGAATAGCAGACAGAGTGGGGACCATTGAATAGCAGACAGAGAGGGGACCATGAATAGCAGACAGAGAGGGGACCATGAATAGCAGACAGAGAGGGGACCATGAATAGCAGACAGAGAGGGGGACCATGAATAGCAGACAGAGAGGGGACCATGAATAGCAGACAGAGTGGGGACCATGAATAGCAGACAGAGAGGGGACCATGAATAGCAGACAGAGAGGGGACCATGAATAGCAGACAGAGAGGGGACCATGAATAGCAGACAGAGAGGGGACCATGAATAGCAGACAGAGAGGGGACCATGAATAGCAGACAGAGAGGGGGACCATGAATAGCAGACAGAGAGGGGACCATGAATAGCAGACATAGAGAGGACCATGAATAGCAGACAGAGAGGGGGACCATGAATAGCAGACAGAGAGGGGACCATGAATAGCAGACAGAGAGGGGGACCATGAATAGCAGACAGAGAGGGGACCATGAATAGCAGACAGAGAGGGGACCATGAATAGCAGACGGAGAGGGGACCATGAATAGCAGACAGAGAGGGGACCATGAATAGCAGACAGAGAGGGGACCATGAATAGCAGACAGAGTGGGGACCATGAATAGCAGACAGAGTGGGGACCATGAATAGCAGACGGAGAGGGGACCATGAATAGCAGACAGAGTGGGGACCATGAATAGCAGACAGAGAGGGGACCATGAATAGCAGACAGAGAGGGGACCATGAATAGCAGACAGAGAGGGGGACCATGAATAGCAGACAGAGAGGGGACCATGAATAGCAGACAGAGAGGGGGACCATGAATAGCAGACGGAGAGGGGACCATGAATAGCAGACAGAGTGGGGACCATGAATAGCAGACAGAGAGGGGACCATGAATAGCAGACAGAGAGGGGACCATGAATAGCAGACAGAGAGGGGACCATGAATAGCAGACAGAGTGGGGACCATGAATAGCAGACAGAGAGGGGGACCATGAATAGCAGACAGAGTGGGGACCATGAATAGCAGACAGAGTGGGGACCATGAATAGCAGACAGAGTGGGGGACCATGAATAGCAGACAGAGAGGGGACCATGAATAGCAGACAGAGAGGGGGACCATGAATAGCAGACAGAGAGGGGACCATGAATAGCAGACAGAGAGAGGACCATGAATAGCAGACAGAGAGGGGGACCATGAATAGCAGACAGAGAGGGGACCATGAATAGCAGACAGAGAGGGGGACCATGAATAGCAGACAGAGAGGGGACCATGAATAGCAGACAGAGAGGGGACCATGAATAGCAGACAGAGAGGGGACCATGAATAGCAGACAGAGAGGGGACCATGAATAGCAGACAGAGAGGGGACCATGAATAGCAGACAGAGAGGGGACCATGAATAGCAGACAGAGAGGGGACCATGAATAGCAGACAGAGAGGGGACCATGAATAGCAGACAGAGAGGGGACCATGAATAGCAGACAGAGAGGGGACCATGAATAGCAGACAGAGTGGGGACCATGAATAGCAGACAGAGTGGGGACCATGAATAGCAGACAGAGAGGGGGACCATGAATAGCAGACAGAGAGGGGACCATGAATAGCAGACGGAGAGGGGACCATGAATAGCAGACAGAGAGGGGACCATGAATAGCAGACAGAGTACCATAATACTATAATATAGTACAGTACTATACTATAGTACAGTACCATAGTACTACGATATAATATAGTACTATATAATATAGTACAGTACCATAGTACTATGATATAGTATAGTAGCATGATATAGTATAGTACCATAGCACTATGATATAATATAGTACAGTACCATAGCACTATGATTGAATATAGTACAGTACCATTGCACTGTGATTGAATATAGTACAGTATCATATTACTGATATAATATAGTACAGTACCATAGCACTATGATTTAATATAGTACAGTACCATATTACTGATATAATATAGTACAGTACCATAGCACTATGATTTAATATAGTACACCCATAGTCCTATGATATAACATGGAAATGATATAATCTGGTGCGCCGTAAATCAATATGATCCCTTATTGTGTAAATGTTTCCTATGGAATAATGAGACATCACCATTACTTACTACGTCTGTGATCATACTGAATACTATCAATAACACTATGGCACTGTGCCCACAGAGGCTCGTGGGAATGTATTCTTGGTTCCATGTCTCTAGACAGAGGCCAATGGCCATGGGTGAATTTCAAAAGTGTTTTTCTAGATTCCTCCAGGATTTTCCTTGCCTCTTCAATCAAAACAAATCAAGTGTTATGTCACATGCGCCAAATACAACAGGTGTAGGTAGACCTTACAGTGAAATGTGCCCTTAACAATGTAGTTTTAAGAAAAACAAACTAAAGAACACAAAATAACAATAACGAGGCTATAGCCTAGTCGTTAGAGTGTTGGGCCAGTAACCGAAAGGTTGCTGGATTGAATCATCCCCGAGCTGACAAGGTAAAAATCTGTCGTTCTGCCCCTGAACAAGGCAGTTAATCCACTGTTCCTAGGCCGTCATTGTAAATAAGAATTTGTTCTTAACTGACTTGCCTAGTTAAAGGTTAAATAAATAATAATGAAAAAAAAAAATATATATATATACCGGTACCGAGTCAATGTGCAGGGTACAGGATAGTTTAAGTAATTGAGGTAATATTTACATGTAGGTAGGGGGTAAAGTGACTATGCATAGATAATAAACAGCGAGTAGCAGCAGCGGAAAAAAAGGTGAAGGGGGTTCATGGAAAACGTCAGAGGGAAGCAGTACTCTCTGACATTTTGAGAAGCAGGCGAGGAATTGAGCAAAATACTTTTGACATTAACTGGGAAGTCCTGGACTGGGGATTGAAGGGATAATAGCAAACTCATCATCATTTATATTGATATGGGACACCCTTAGGACAAGATCACAAGGTTGGGAATTGGTGAGATTTTGCAAAGAGTCAGGTAATTGACACTGACAAACACCTTGCAGTCACTTTGAACATGGATGTTGTGCGCAGTTTCCATTGAAAAAGTTAAAGATTTTTCTACTTACTTGACTTCTGGATAGTTATCTCTGACATAGCTAGAGAAAATGTGACAAATATTTTTGGAGATGATTTATCTAGTTTTACAATTGGATCAGTTGGGGATCGTTTAACCAAAGTAGTCCCCCCCAAAAAATACTAAAATAAAGAAAATATTGGCAATTTAAGCTTTCTTTCGTGTTATGTGTCAGTCATTCAAATCCGCTATGTAGGCAATAGGTCATGTACAACAGGTGTAGACCTTACCATGAAATGCTTACTTACAAGCCCTTAAGCAACAATGCAGTTCAAGAAAAAAACTAAAGTTAAATAATTAAATTAAATAAAAAAGTAACAAGAAAATGACATAACAATAACGAGGCTATATACAGGGGGTACCGGTACCGAGTCAATGTACAAGTTAGTCGAGGTCATTTGTAAAGTGACTTTGCAGAGATAACAAACAGCTTGTAACAGCAGTGTAAAAACAAAGGCGGATAGCCATTTGATTATTTGTTCAGCTGTTTTATGGCTTGGGGGTAGAAACTATTAAGGAGCCTTTCGGTCCTAGACTTGGCGCTCCGGTAGCAGAGAGAACAGTCTAAGACTCGGGTAACTGGAGTCTTTGACAATTTTTTGGGGCCTTCCTCTAACACCGCCTGGTATATAGATCCTAGATGTCAGGAAGCTTGGCCCCAGTGATGTGATTAGTGGTTTCACCAAACCATTCATGTTGCAGTCTACACTAGTGAAATAGGATTCGTTCTAGAAGTTTTCTTTCAACGTTTGGTAATTAGCATAGGACATTGTAACATATATATTTTTTTAGAAACAATGTTTCTCTTTCAAGGATTAGTCACTATTGTTTTTGACAAAGTTATGACGTTGAGAGACAGATAGCCGCTACGCTAACAGAGCAGCTTTTATCTGCAGGCAACTCAAGTGTGTCGCGTTGAGTTGTTATAGCGTTTTGATTTGGCAAACACTTCCTGAAACAAAGTCGTCTTACACCAACAACACGATTTGGGATTGTTTTATACACTAATGGCAATGGCTAGCTACCTGAATCTTCTCCGTCCAGATATCTAATGCTCAAGTCATCCTTAATATCGGAGCTGTAATGACGGGTCGCTCCATTGCTTGTCGGACGAATGTACTGTAGTTTGTTGTTGAGGACATTGTGCAAAGACTTCGTATGCTCCTGCAATCTGCGCACTCCCTCGATGGTACCCGTTTGGGGTCGAATAGCTTGCAGAAGGACTCGGCAACCCACAAGAACCGCCATACTGTAGTGCTGCAGTGTTGTTTTGACTTTCAACTTTGAACCGAGCGTGACGTGGGGTTGACCACGTGACAAGCCGCAGACTAGGATTCCCTCTGCTCGCTACAGCCATGCAGTAATGCTCTCTCCAGAATTGTTTAAACAAACAAACAAAAAACTCTCCATCGAAATCCATCACTTTGACCTGTGTATCTTCTTCGAGGCCGTAATAACACTACAGTGAAATTCTGAGCTATGGCACGAATGCATTTTTGCCCAAACATGCATTAGATAGGACAAAAACAAAGCAACTTGAATTGTTACCTGCACTCAAGATGCATTGGTCTCAGGTTGTCCATCAAAGAGTGAAACCACCAACAAAATGTAAACACTGCAGTGTGCTGTATCTCTTTACATGGTAATCACTAGCGGTTCTGAGGAGGGGCCAGGGGGGCCAGTGCCCCTGTGACAACAATTTTGGACCCCATTGTGGCCCCCCTAAATGTGGACTATGAAATCATTTTTACATAACTAATTTTTGCTATCTTTCTTTTTTTACATCCGTTATTAGACAGAAAATGCAAATAAATTGTTCAATGATTATGAACATGGTCTTTTGCCTGCTAATCCCTGCAACGCAGTGAAGAAAAACAATATGACAACAATAACGTCTAATGTAACTGGCCCCTCTAACAGTACAACTGGCCCCAGCTTGGCCCCCCCCAGTTGAAATGGTCTAGAACCGCCACTGATGATAACTGCCCTTGTTCCTGTATGCAGTGCTCAAGGAATGACATTCCATGAAATTAAGCAGTTTGGCTATTAGAAAACATGACTGTGCATGACACCATTGTTCTCCTATGGCTTAGTTTTATATTTATAATGGATTAAGAAAGACAGTTGTATTAATCTGATTAAGCTAGGCTATTCATGAAAATGATGTGGTATTTCAATAATTGAAATGACTGAGACTGGAGTCTTTAAACAAGTATTTCAGTAGTACCCCAGTCAAACAGTGAAGGAATGTAGACATGCCGACTGTATAGTAGTTTTTGTTGTGATGAGGTTGGATTACTTTCCCAGATTTAATGAGATAGTAATATTGTTATTATTAGGTGTCTGTAGACTTGCATCCCAGGCATTATCTTATAAATGGTAATTGAGGAGACTGAAAAGATTTGGCATGGGTCCTCAGATGGGTCCTCAGATCCTCAAAAGGTTCTACAGCTGCACCATCGAGAGCATCCTGACTGGTTGCATCACTGCCTGGTATGGCAACTGCTCGGCCTCCGACCATAAGGCACTACAGAGAGTAGTGTGTACGGCCCAGTACATCACTGGGCAAAGCTTCCTGCCATCCAGGACCTCTATACCAGGCGGTGTCAGTGGAAGGCCCAAAACATTTTCAAAGACTCCAGCCACCCTAGTCATAGACTGTTCTCTCTGCTACCGCACGGCAAGCGGTAACGGAGTGCCAAGTCTAGGTCCAAGAGGCTTCTAAACAGCTTCTCCCATCAAGCCATAAGACTCCTGAACATCTAGTCAAATGGCTACCCAGACTATTTGCATTGCCCCCCCACCTCTTTTACACCGCTGCTACTCTGTTGTTATCGTCTAGTCACTTTAATAACTCTACCTACATGTACATATTACCTAAATTACCTCAACTAACCGGTGCCCCCACACATTGACACTGTACCAGTACCTCCTGTAAATAGTCTCACTATTGTTATTTTACTGCTGCTCTTTAATTACTTGTTACTTTTATTTCTTATTCTTATTTGTACTGCATTGTTGGTTAGGGGCTCGTAAGTAAACATTTCACTGTACGGTCTACACCTGCTGTATTCAGAGCATGTGACTAATAAAATGTGGTTTGATTATTTGATTTGACCAAGATACTGGGGACAGAGCCAACATGGTCTTCAATGCTTTACTTTGTTATAGTTGTGGCCATATGACCGAAATCAATAAACTCTTTTTGACAAAATGCAAGTTAGGCTGGTTGCTGTGAGAAAACAAGTTCTCAAACGGGATATATTTGTTTGCTTCAGAATGCAATAATTTATTCATAATTATTCATTTACTGTATATGTAAATGGAATGTTCTAATTTCAAGGTAGGGTTGTATAGTTAGTTGTATGTTAGTCAGCTGATTTCCAGGGTTAAAAATAGTATTGTTTTGCTTAGGGGTGCTCTTGGGCCAAAAGGGGTCCCCTTAAATGGACAGAAATATTGTCCAGAAAAAATCTCATTAGACAGAAAGGGACACACCTCCCCACACTTATGAGCAAAAAGCATATAGGCTATTGTTGGCCTAATACTTTGTGTGGTTTCATGATATACTGTAAGAAATTGGTAATTATCATAAATGTATATGACTTGAACCATTCAGCAAAGATTCTGTCCAAAATTGTATGTAAACAATTAGCAATTTAACACACATAGTGTTTCTTTAACTTGCCTGGGTAGGGGCGGGAACACAAAAGAGGGCATCTGCAGAGCACCCTTCATGTAAATGCCTCACCTGTAGTTTTTTTCCCCCTGCTAAACTCTTCAGAGATTGTAATGGACATGAACAGTTTCTGATGAGTGTATTGCATTAATCCTACCAGTGTCAAGAGACAATGATTTATTTGCATCCTTGTCGTGAACTGTTTGTTGAAATACTCAACAGATCAACTGAAAATAATACTGCTAAAAGACACACCCGAACAAGATTCAGTGCTTACACATATTTATTGTCAACAAAAAAGTCACCATTTACAACAAATTTTCAAAAGTTAACATGAAATGTGCATGTACAGTAGCCTCAGCCTGACATTTGGCTTTGGGTTACAGGTGGAGTTATGAAGAAGATACGCTGAACTACAACAGCAAAGTGCACAACACACCATTCATTTTAAATGTACTGCATTTATACACCATATCAACCACACAGTGCAATAGTAAATACAGTGGAAAACAAGGCATTGTGCAAACAGAACTCATTTTGAGTAACATCCTTTCGATAATGACTCGTGATCAGTAGTGCTTTTGGTTGACTCTATCACGGACCCTTGCCTCGATGTTATCAGTCTTTTCAGAGACAAAACTTCTGCAGACAGGTCAGCTATGCCTCGTTTTAAGTACAAGTTCTCAGAGTCTGAGTGGGCGTAGGAGCCGTCTTCAAGGTCCAGAGTGAGTTTTTTGGAGACAGGGACCGGGGAGAGCCTGTTCTGGTAGCCATTTTGTGGCTTCTCTGAGCTGTCTTTGTGCCAGTGCTCTGGCCGGTGGGTCCAATCCCGGATGTTGGTCACTTGGAGTGACAAGGGGCTGAGGGACGACTGCATGTAGTCTGCCACGGCACCCTGGCCTCTCTGGTAGCCTTCTCTGGCCGATATGTCGATGGGAGAGGAGGACTTTCCAGAAGAGTCGTAGTCAGGGTCGATGGCCTCCACTTTGATTGGAATGGCCCTGTTCTTGAGCCGCAGTTTGTGGGGCAGAGCCGACGAACAAGCATCTGGCACTTTGAGGCGGGATACGATGACGCTCTTCGGGTCGGCGGCATGTGGCATGGGGCCTTTGGGGACCTGCTGCTCATCCTCACCGTCCGAGGACTTACTCACGGCCCCGTCGTCCGAGGTCCTCGGGGAGTTGCTGATCGACCTGGTGAGCGGCAGGAACGGGGAGGGTTGGGAGTAAACCCCGGGGAAAGGGCTGGCAATGTAGTTCCTGTACAGTTCGTATGGACTGCTCCTCTCACGCACGTAGCTTCCGTGCTCGGCTGGCTCTTGCTTGATGATCTCGGGGGTCCTGCACATGCTACCCTTGGTCGCTGCAGAGATTTCGGCCATGTCAGACAGCGTGCTGTGAGGGGAGTGCTTGATGACCGATATGCAGCTGCTGCCCAGGTGAGGGGACTCTAGGTCCCTGATGCAAGAGCCTCGGGCTTCGCCCGGCGAGACAAAGTCGTGGTAGAGGGCGGCCGTTGACACAGAGATCTTCTGCACTTCCTGCGTGTAGGCCGCAGAGCTGACCAGGCCGAATTTGAGTTTCAGGGCCAGCAGCTCTCCTTTGAGGGAAGCGTTCTCCTCACCCAGGGCCAGCAGCTTGTTCTCCAGCACCATGTCGTTGAGGCGGCGCTTCTCCCGCGAACGCTTGGCCGCCTCGTTGTTCTTGCGCCGCCTCTCCCAGTAGAGATTGTCTTTCTTCTCGTCCGGGATGAACTCCCGTTTCCTGCGGCAGGAGGTGCCTTTGGCCTTGAAGGGCATGGCGGAGAGCTTGTGGTCCATCAGATCCCTGTCAGCCCCTTGAAGGGCCACAGCCAGGACCAGGGCGTCCTCTCCGCTGTAGGAGCCATTTGACAGTGGCTCACTCTTGATGGTCTGCATATTTCAACGATTGGGATATTTGTGTTCAAGAAACTCATAGGTCCTTAGTCCTTTTGACTGGACATCGCGTTATCTTAAACCAAAAGGTACCAATGACATTTGTGTCCAACAATGGTAGTTCCAACAGGGGAATGGTCCTTTAGAATTCACCAAAGCTGTTGAGAAAAGAAAAAGGGAAGTTTTAGATATCAAAGTTTAAGATCAGACGGCTTTTCACATTTGTCTTTGGCTTCCACTTCATGTGCTATCAAAGTTTAAGATGAAACAGCTTTTCAAATTTGTCTTTGGCTTCCATTTCATGTGCTTAGTCACAGTGTACATCACTATCACATTAATCTTTCGGCTGAGTAAACAGATGTTGCTCAGTACTCATAGAGTACATTAAGAAACAAATTCTTGAAGATTATGTTCACGCTCACCTTTTTTTCATACTGCTTAATAAAGGGCAAGTTTTGTGTTTGAAGTTTTTGATTGGGATTTTTTTGTGCAGAACATACCATATATACCCGAAAAGGAGTAGCCAGGCTAGTTAAGTAAGCCAGGCACCATAAAATGGTTTTGTCTTCAAATGTATAGCTATCAGTGGATGAACTTGAAAAACGGGATCTGGAGTTAGTGATGCCGTAATAATCTCATAACGTTTAGTATAACTGACTCTTAAAGTAGCTGAAATCCTCAGCGGTTTAGAGACGTGAAATATCCTCCACACCATTATTAAAAGCCATTTTGTAATCTAGACTTTGGACATCTTGTATTATTACACCGTAATGTAAAGCGACTCTTACAGCAGAGGAAAATTAATGTCTTGAGCTCAGTTGAGTTTCGTAACAAATGACGGAATGTCTGCATAGCAAGCTTATGTAATGGCTTTAACATTCACCTCCTGCTTAACAGTAGATTTACACCAGTCCATGTCCAATTAAATACACTGTTTAGGTATAGGTATGTATTATTCTTTATTATAAACTGGGTGGTTCGAACCCTGAATGCTGATTGGCTGACAACTGTGGTATATCAGATACCGTATACCATGGGTATGACAAAAACATTTATTTTTACTGCTCTAATTATGTTGGCAACCAGTTTATAATAGCAATAAGGCACCTCAGGGGCTTGTGGTATATGGCCAATATTGCTGTATCCAGGCACAAAGCTTTTAGCTGTGATATATTGGCCACACACCACACCCCCTCAGGCCTAATCGCTTCTGTATTGTTTACTGACAGGGTGCCTGTGAGCAGGTTACACCACTGAGGGTGGCCCTTGGCCACACATCTTACAAGTCTGAGCCTGCTGGTCATCTATGAACGTTTGAACATCTTGAAGAACAATCTTGCCTTAATGGCCATCTACTCTTATAATCTCCGCTCTGAGGGACTGGCCACCCCTCAGAGCCTGATTCCTCTCTAGGTTTCCTCCTAGGTTCTTTCCTTTCTAGAGAGTTTTTCTTTAGCCACTGTGCTTCTACATCTGCATTTCTTGGTGTTTGGGGTTTTAGGCTGGGTTTCTGTATAGCTCTTTGTGACATCTGCTGATGTAAAAAGGGCTTTTTTATAAATACATTTGATTGATTGATGTTACTCATCCTGAGAGGTGACATAAACTGTTAAACTTTGCAACCTCTTCAGATCACAATATCAAGAGGGAGATGCTTGCTGAACCAGGTCTCCATTTCCCTTTATAACAGACCAATCAGATGCCCTATCTTCATTCTTCACCAGAGAAAATGTATTACAGTGGATTCAAGGTTTTATTAACTATTACCATTAGTTTGGTCCCATTCTCTCTCTCTCTCCCTCTCAAATTCTAATTCAAATTGGCATGGGAAACATGTTTACATTGCCAAAGCAAGTCTTTCTTGATCTCTTTCTCTCCCTCTCTCTTTCTCCCTCTAAAAGTACAGTGTAGGAATTAGGTAAAAACATTATCATAAATACATTAGACTGTCCATCTGTATCTACAGACAAATTAGATGCTTGTAACAAGTACAACCTTTCCAGGACGAATGGAGGACTAGACTACTCTGACATTTTAGGGTGATACAACTGCGAAATCCATTGGTCGGAGAGTGGCGAAAATTATGCGATTTTTGAGCGCGCACGACCCCATTCAGGCTCTACAAATGATGTCATCGCCAGAGGTCTTTAAGCATTAAGTCATGCACACTGAAACAATGCCCGTTTCAAAACGGTCTAGGAGGGAAAGCTATTTGCTATTTTCTTGCGGCAAGTCAGTTGAACAGCAAGATCTATTAGTGCCGTAAACCCACGACCCTAAACATAGATGTTTAGCTCCAGTCGTAAAAGAGCTGAGAGACTGCCTGACAATGACCTTCAATGGTCAAGCTCGGTGGTGCGTTCAAATCGAATGAGATAAACAGCTCGGAGCCAAATGCGTGGGCTTTACAAAAGGCGTGGTCCTTTAGTAACCACAGCCTAGGCTTATAGTCAGATTAAGCAGCAATGGAAGAAGAAGAAAAACCACGCAGCTATACTGTAGTTACATTGTGTTCCTATATTGGAGCCTACACCGTGCTCCCATAACTCCCCAAAACATGGAACAAAGGAATGCGGCCAGTCATAATCATCACACGTGGTCGGACAGAAACAACAAAATAAAAACAAAATAAGAGGAACAATGACGTCAGACTCACACAATTGACATTATGCTAACTAAAGGCCCGAAACACGTGCGAATGAGTCTGCGATGTTTTTCTACACATTTATAATGGAGTTGTTTTTTTGGAATGAACTTGAGTCAGTATCGCGGCAATCATGTAGGCAACAACGGTATAATAACGTTTTATACTACGGTAGCATACAATGTCGCCAAACGCGCACTAAATGGAACAATATACTCTGCAAATATTGATTCCCCGCTCTTTTTTTGATACCATGCTCGGATTTGTGAGTCATTTTAGCCTATGGGCAACAACTCCAGACAGTCTATAAGTGTAGCGTGCAAAGTTCCTCAATCGTTAAACAGCGACGGAATGTTCTGATTGTCAGTTGAACGGACCCGAAAGAATGAGGTGCTCGTTCACCGTCATGTCCCATTGCCCCCGATTACTTCATTGTGTCAGGATTATAAAATAAGCGCGATCAACTCCATCCCTCCCCAGCAAATTCTGTGGCTGAGGAGGTTATGCAATGTTAGCCTATACAGGACTGGTAATTGGTTTAAAGAAAAATGATCTGACACTAAGAACAAATACATGTCTACTTGAAATACATTATCCAAGCCTATTTCCTCAATGGGAAAGCGTCAAACATAGGTAGTCCTATGCATGTTTTCCTTGCTGTATTGGTATGTAGGCTAATGCCCATTTTAAACTGCAACGGTGTGATGTAAAGCAGTTCTTGGATAAGCCACCAACACAGGCATATTAGGCTATTATATATATATATATATTACTTATTTCAATCCGCAGAGAGACAGCAGCAAATCCACCCACATCGAATTCCAGGTCACTGTGCCATGTTCCGTCTGCTCGTGATGTTATCAAGCCTATAATGCTACTAAATATCAAACTAACCCGCACGCTCGCTACTGTAGCAACATGTGAAGTGTCCAGCCGTTACAGCTAACAAAGCAGGCGATCCTCACACGTAACATCATACGTGATACCACAGCTATCCAACTAGCTAATTACACAGTAATACACTTGTTATGAGTTAATGTAATACGTTGTTTTTGTAATAACAGGTAAACTTTTTAAATTAATGAATATGGTGCAATACAATAGCTAGAGATTTTGTCTATAGAGACAAAATAGTTAGGGCGGCCAACTAGACTGCGTAAACATAATTTCTACCAGTATGGCTGGCTTTCCAACGCTTAACTAAAATTAAAATTACCTTTTCAAGCATCAGGTTGATTTTAAAAAAAAGTATTGTTTCCCGATGTATACCGTGTAAAATAGTAGAGGCTGAGTTTTTGATTTACAAAAACAAATAGTTTTTGCCGGAGGTAACATCCAGTAAATTTGGAGTAACGTTCCTTGCTTCGCTTTTCCTTTCCGAGTGACACTAGTATTCTGCCAGCAGCACAAACGGTGACGTATGCTAATAAAGAATTCTTCAAAATAAAAGCCCGCATTTCAAAACATTGCAATGTGGGTAACTAATTCATACAAGATATTAGATTTTAATCAATGTCCATTTTTTATTGTGATTATAAGCGAATGAAATAAGGACTTTTATGGAAACAATTACACATATGCTCATAATTATTTATTTATTTGACAACTATTGAAAAAATACAATGTTCAGATATGTTCACAATATTGGGCTTTCCACTCCACCCATTCCATTGGTCCCAATGCAATACACGATTCTATGTGCCTTTAGATAAAGTGTGGTTGGGTATACTCAATAGGCTTTGTAGAATCTATAGATGGTGTTTTGGGGGTAGTTAGGTCTATATACCCAGCAGCAGTTTATACTCTAACCATTCCATTCACTGTAATGCCTATAAATGACATATTGGCTTATAAAGAAAAAAATAAGGTAATACAAAAATATATATATAACACTTTAGCCAAAGGCACATAACTATTTTATTTTTCTATAAGCCAATATGTAATTTATTGTCCCTACAGTGTATTGCATTGGGACCAATGGAACGGGTGGAGTAGAAAGTAATGCTGGGTGTTAAGACCACAGTCTCCTAAGAAACAAAACCTATATATAGATTCTACAGACCCTACTGAGTATTCACAACCCTACTTAGAAATACAAAACAAAAATCTGCAATCGTGCTTCCAGCATAATATCCTGTTGCCAGGAGAACAGTAATCGAAGTGACCGCTGCCTCATGAATTTGTGTTAGTAGGTCAGTGGAGAAGTGTATTGGCAGCGTGCATTGAGTGAAAGCCCCCGCAGCCAATTGAAACCCAGCATTTTCTGTTTTGAGCCAATGATTCTTTATTCAAGTCTGATGCTCGTGAAGTCGCAAATCTTTTTCGGGGAACACAGTAACAAGAGATATTCATATCAATGGAAGAAGTTAAAACATTGTGAATTTTGATTGTTGGCCATTTTTTATATTTTAATTAGATGGAAACATTTCAAGTACAAATATGATTCTAGAAAAAAACATTAATTTGAAAGATTTTTGCATTAAAGTAACCAAAGTCAACTCTTTAGTGAGCTAACATACACCACCACATATAGTACATTTATAACAATGAAGTGACCCTGCAAAACAAGAGTGTCCTCTATTGACTAAAATAGATAAAAACTAGATATGATGCCATATTTGATGCCATATTTAGAGTCCATTTAAATAATTTTGGTTTTAATATTATTTAAATGGACTCTAAGTTATGGTCATAATATATATATATTAAAATGACCATAACTTAGGCCAAGTTAATATGAATCGAATTGTGCAGTTTAGTTTCTAAGCTACTCAAGCGAAATGACTTGGAGTAATGGAACACGAGCATAGAACCGTGCCTATTTATTATACACCAGCCCTCAACAATGACGAGACTAACTGATTGACACAAGTAAAATAATTTATCCAAATTGCTAAATTATGGGATGAGGTATGAAAAACGATTTAGTATGAGCAGTACTAATGTGTAGGTAGGGCTTACAGACTCATGCTCTTTATAAAGAAAGTGCGACATCACCTGGCTGTAAAATCCATATTCATGATTTTGCAACGTTATTAACAATTTTGTTACTGTAATTTACTGTTCAACGTATGTTTGAATAATACACGAACTAGGCATACAATAGGACCATTGTCGTTTAGGGGATTTTAATCATAACATACCGTTAATTTAAATTTTTATAATAGGCTTCAATAGTTTTAAGCCAAAACAGATTTTGGAAAAGAGCAACACAGCAGCATAATATCAACAACAACAACAACAACAAAGGTTAGAACAGTCAATTTGGGATTCAATCCAAAAATCTGTGTGATTTTGACAAAATTATTTGCTTTAGGTTTTTCACCTCGGCACATAGCGACGCCAACTGGTGCCTTAAATGTCCATTCTCAATCATTTCACCTGAGACGATTGTGGCAGGTGAACTTGTCATTATTTCTGGCGTCGTTGCTTCTTTTGACACTAACAGTTTACTGCAAGAGCTGGCAAAATATTGCGGCAACTTGTCTTTGTCAGGTTGAATGTTGGACCTACTTGAATTAGGCTTACTTTCTTTTGCGCAATCCCAGTGTATCAATTCTTGCTCATCCATATGGCGCATAGGCCTACTCCCATTGTAGATGCACAGTTGACCACTGTTCTTTATTTCACTGTCGTTATCTGTAGAATCTCTGTTCAACAAATTCGTTTGTTCCATTAGAGGTTTGTTAGCTTTGAACCTTAATTTGTGAGGTAAAAGGTACATTGTCACACCGTCAGATGTTTCGGTGGTTGTTCTGTCATGGGCTTGTGCGCCCCTATCATTTCTTTCCGAAGAGCGCGGTTCTATACGGTGACTCTGACCGTCAGTTGAGATTCCTTTATTTGCGCGGTCGAAATCCACAGGTGTGTTTCCATTTGCAAAATCTTCAGCGTTGGCATCTTGCGCATGGTGCGCACGTGCATTGGAGTATTGAGCGCTTGTCCGAATCACCGAGTATGATATGCCGACATTTGGAGAGGTGCTATATCTGGATGGTGATTCAAATATACGAGAAGGATAATGTTCAACATTGCATGCAATACCAACATTTCTGTAGCATTGATAGTCATTCAACATTGGCACAGGTGGATAAGAATCGGGTACTGCAGCTCCGGAGAAACATTCCTTGTCCGGAGAATGGAATTGGTGAGAAACATCTGAACAGTTAAGATGGGTTCTTCGACAGGTGCCAACATTGGGGAAATCTGGGTTATGGATGAATCCAGGTACATCAGTAAATGTATTGTCCGACACATCTTTTGAAACGTTAAACTTTGTGCCAAATGACACATCAGGTGGCAGCATCCAAGGAGCCGCACGAGGGACACTAGTTGAGGACGGATGAAAACAATGTGTTGAGAAGTGTTGTTCATCAACGGGTTTATCACGACCACCGTCCACTCCAATGGCGCGAAATTGAACGGCTGAAAGGGTCGCTCTTAGTTTTTCGTTCTCTCTGAGAAGTTCATTTGCTCGCCCCTCTAACAGAATCCCTTCCATTCTCCGACGCTGCCTTGACATTTTCGCTGCCTCGTTGTTTCTTTTCCTTTTGAACCAATAATTGCCATCTTTTTGCTCCTCAGGTATGAACTCTCTCTTTCTACGCACTCGTAGTCTCCCTTTAGGACTAAAGGTCGAATTTAATCCCAAAACGGAGTTTGCGTAAAGACGCACAGGGCTGCTGGTGTTGTCACCAGACTCCTGAGAAGGAGAAGACAACATGGTGGTCACCTTTGGATAAAGCGATGTATCTTGGCTAGTCCCACCTACACTTATCCATTGTTTTGCCATAAATGATGTGCGTAAATCCAATCTTTTTTCTGTGCACGGGCAACGTCCATTCTGTAGGCCACAACTTCGAGGTCCATCTATGTGCACGCCTTTTAAGTGAATTCAGAGGGACATTCGAGGATGCTGTCATTGTCAGTAGGATCAGTGAGGCACGCCTACACTTTGCAAAACCACAAGGATAAATCGAGTGAAGCTGTGTCTGTTATGTTTTTACGCGCCAGCCCAGCATCGGGCAGCTCGTGCACTTTTGTTAATCACAATGCAGCATTTTACAGCGCTTTACGTTTTGATCTGAACCAAGGCTATAATTGGTTCACACAAACGAGCTAGGAAAATGCTTAGTAGAGTCAAATCGAACAATATACCTCACAAAGGTACAAACACAATGAACTTAACTAAAAGAGGTGGGGTTTCAGGTGTCTCCGGAAGGTGGTGATTGACTCCGCTGTCCTGGCGTCGTGAGGGAGCTTGTTCCACCATTGGGGTACACAACGTTGACTAAGAATATAAATACAGAACCTTACAGATAAGGATGAAAATACCCTCAAATTAAAGCTGACAGTCTGCAATTTAACCTCGTATTCATTGTTTGGTTTCAAACACTGTTGTTTGGTTACTTCACTGTTGAAGTATAAAGCCAATGGAAGAAACAATGCTTCTCTGTCCCAATAATTATGGAGTGGACTGTATAGATTGAATTATACATCTTTAGTTACACTCACGTGGAATGATGAAAAATGAGAAATAGTTTTGTTTGACTTGTATTTTCAGGTTTACTCTGATCAGTTGAAACTTAAAGTGAACATATACAGTGCATTCAGGAATGTATTCAGACCCTTTACTTTTTCCATTTTGTTACATTACAGCATTATTCTAAAATTGATTAAATTGTTCTTTCCCCTTGTCTACAAACAATACCCCATAATGACAAAGCAAAAACAGTTTTTTATACAGTATCGGTCAAAAGTTTGGACACACCTACTCATTCAAGGGTTTTTCTTTATTTTTACTATTTTCTACATTGTAGAATAATAGTGAAGACGTCAAAACTATGAAATAACACATATAGAATCATGTAGTAACCAAAAAAAGTGTTAAACAAAAATCTTCTTCAAAGTAGCCACCCTTTGCCTTGATGACAGCTTTGCACACTTGTGGCATTCTCTCAACCAGCTTCATGAGGTAGTCACCTGGAATGCATTTCAATTAACAGGTGTGTCTTGTTAAAAGTCTATTTGTGAAATTTCTTTCCTTCTTAATGCATTTGAGCCAATAAGTTGTGTTGTGACAAGGTAGGGTTGGGTATACAGAAGATAGCCCTATTTGGTAAAAGAACAAGTCCATATTATGGCAAGAACTGTGACGTGATGAGGTTGCACCCAGGAGCAGAGAAGAGACCAGAGGAGGAATCAGTGGGTTAGGATAAACGTAAATACTTGTCACGTCCTGACCAGTAAAGGGGTTATTTGTTATTGTAGTTTGGTCAGGACGTGGCAGGGGGGTGCTTGTTTAATGTGGTTCGGGGTTTGTTGGGATACGTGTTTATGTAGAGGGGTGTTTGTTTAGAGTATTCCGGGGTTTTTGGTTATGTTCTATGTTTTGTATTTCTATGCTCTGTCTATGTTGTGTATTTCTTTGTGTTGGCCTGGTATGGCTCTCAATAAGGAACAGCTGTATATCGTTGTTGCTGATTGGGAGTCATACTTAGGTAGCCCTGTTTTCACCTGTCCTTTGTGGGAAGTTGTTTTTGCACTGCTGTGTTTAGCCCGTGATACTGTGCGTTCGTTTTCTTGTTTTGTTTCGTTAAGTGTTCAAATAAAAGTTAAATATGAGCACTCAACCCGCTGCGCCTTGGTCAATTACATACGACGACCGTTACAATACTTTACTGAGAAATGGAAACAGGAGGATCACAGTAACACTGGGAAAACAACAAACACTAGGTCACAAAATCACTCAGGAGACAAACACACACAGCAAACGAATCAAGCTTCTGCAAAAGGAAACAGAAAACACACCTCTCTTAACAGGGAAATCATAATGAGTAATAGGACACACCTGAGTGTCATTAATGTCTCTAGGACGGTCTCTGGCACCCTCTGGTGACAGGTGGAACCATGACAAGAACAGCTAAAATAAGGATAGAGAAACAACAGTCCATCATTACTTTAAGACATGAAGGTCAGTCATTCCGGAAAATTTCAAGAACCATCAAGCGCTATGAAGAAACTGCCTCTCATGAGGACGCCACAGGAAAGGAAGACCCAGAGTTACGCTATGCGCTTCAGCACTTCACGGCCCCGTTCTGTGAGCTTGTGTGGCCTACCACTTAGCGGCTGAGCCGCTGTTGCTCCTAGATGTTGCCACTTCAAAATAACAGCACTTACAGTTGACCGGGGCAGCTCTAGCAGGGCAGAAATTTAACAACTGACTTGTTGGAAAGGTGGCATCCTATGACGGTGCCACGTTGACACTCACTGAGGTCTTCAGTAAGGCCATTATACTGCCAATGTTTCCCTATGGAGATTGCATGGCTGTGTGCTCGATTTTATACACCTGTCAGCAATGGGTGTGGCTGAACTGGCCGAATCCACTAATTTGAAGGTGTGTCCACATACTTTTGTATATATAGTGCACCTGCCTCCATGGTTATAATGCCATTTGTGCAAAGATTGCAATGTATGCCACTGGTTTCCAGGACTCCAAAAAACATGATTCTGAAATAGTATAACCCCCTCACTGGTGCTGTGAAGAAACATTGAAAACTTTGAAAAGACAGAACACATATGAGTCCCCCCCTCTCTCAAAATATTAAACTGCAGTGAAGGATACATTACAATTCACCATTTGTTGGGTTGTAGTGCTTGCCGATGATAGTGAGGATGTTTTTGTAGACCAGGGTATTATATTTGTTGAAGTAATCCATGGTAACCACTAGTCCCCAAAGTAATCCATGGTAACCACTAGTCCCCAAAGTAATCCATAGTAACCACTAGTCCCCGAAGTAATCCATAGTAACCACTAGTCCCCGAAGTAATCCATAGTAACCACTAGTCCCCAAAGTAATCCATAGTAACCACTAGTCCCCAAAGTAATCCATAGTAACCACTAGTCCCCGAAGTAATCCATAGTAACCACTAGTCCCCGAAGTAATCCATGGTAACCACTAGTCCCCAAAGTAATCCATAGTAACCACTAGTCCCCGAAGTAATCCATGGTAACCACTAGTCCCCAAAGTAATCCATAGTAACCAATAGTCCCCGAAGTAATCCATAGTAATCACTAGTCCCCGAAGTAATCCATAGTAACCACTAGTCCCCGAAGTAATCCATAGTAACCACTAGTCCCCGAAGTAATCCATAGTAACCACTAGTCCCCAAAGTAATCCATAGTAACCACTAGTCCCCACAGTAACAGAGAATGCCATCTTCCATTCTGTAAGAGGAAACACACACACACACACAGACACACATATAAACACACACACACACACAGAGACACACATATAAACACACACACACACACACACAAACAAAATCAGACTCGAAATCAAACGATACCTACCAGAGGCCTGATCCACCCAAAAAAGTGATCTCGTTGTTGATTAATGTGGCAGTTCCAGTTATGTGCGTGTATCTCAAGACAGTATTGTAAACTAAGACCAGTTTTCCTGTGTCTTACCTGTGTTCTCTATCTTCAGCTCCTCCACCTCAGTCTCCTGTAGTCCTAACTGGTTCTCAGTGTGGTTGGAGCAGACATCCAGAGTCCTCAGTGTGGTTGGAGCAGACATCAAGAGTCCTCAGTGTGGTTGGAGCAGGCATCAGGGTAGTGGCTCAGTTGGTAGAGCATGGTGTTTGCAACGCCAGGGTTGTGGGTTCGATTCCCACGGGGACCAGTACGGAGAAAAAAATGTATGAAATGTATGCATTCACTACTGTAAGTCGCTCTGGATAAGAGCGTCTGCTAAATGACTAAAATGTAAATGTAAAAAATGCATCAAGAGTCCTCAGTGTGGTTGGGGCAGACATCAAGAGGTTCTCAGTGTGGTTGGAGCAGAGATCAAGAGGTTCTCAGTGTGGTTGGAGCAGAGATCAAGAGGTTCTCAGTGTGGTTGGAGCAGAGATCAAGAGTCCTCAGCTCCAGGGCTTGGGCTGGAACCAGTGAGTTTAACCATTGATTGATTGGAGTAACAAATGACAAAATATTGGTAGGTTATCCAATTCACCAAAATATCAGGTTTTCTGTGTCATCACCTGCATTCCATTCAGCACTTCCAACTGCATTCTCTTCAGCTCTTCCACCTGCATTCCCTTCAGCTCTTCCACCTGCATTCTCTTCAGCACTTCCACCTGCATTCTCTTCAGCACTTCCACCTGCATTCCCTTCATCTCTTCCACCTGCATTCTCTTCAGCACTTCCACCGACATTCTCTTCCACCTGCATTCTCTTCAGCACTTCCACCTGCATTCCATTCAGCACTTCCACCTGGCTCTCACTGGCTGTAAGTCTGGCCTGTGTTTCTGAAATGTAATGACAGTAAGGGCTCTATTCAATCTGCACCCTTTCAGCGTTACAGATTGCCAGATATAAATGTAAAAATAATTTCAGATTGCGACAACATTTGCAGCATTTAGCGTGATTGCAGTCTATGCTAAGGCGGGAACATTGCCTTTAAATTTCAATATGC
Organism: Salmo salar; assembly: GCF_965601325.2. Classification (NCBI taxonomy): domain Eukaryota; kingdom Metazoa; phylum Chordata; class Actinopteri; order Salmoniformes; family Salmonidae; genus Salmo; species Salmo salar. Next base: position 175,660,040 of record NC_138291.1, read on the forward strand.
TGTAACGCTGAACTTTATCGATACAGACTGAGTAGAGCACTAAAACATGAGATAATGGTTTGTGTGTGTGTGGGTGAGTGTGTGTGTGTGTGTGTTTACCTTCATTCTCAGCCTTCAGTAGCTCCACTGGGTTTCTCTGCAGTTCTCAGCCTGAACTCCTGAACAATCACAATGAAGGGTCTGCTGTTGGACTCTTATCTGTACCTTTGCCGATATATATCATAGACAGTAATGGTTTTAGAACATTCCATGATCTAAAAGACACATACAGATTACCAGGCAGGTGGGCGGGTAGATAGAGATATGGAGGTTAGGGACCGACAACCAACCTCTGTTGCTAGACAAGGTGGATAACATGGTTTTCGGATGGGGGGGGATGGGGGGAGTGGAATGGGGAGTTGTGGAGTTGGGTGGTGATGTTGGGCTGGGGTGAATGGGACGGGGTGTTGGGGGTGATATTGGGCAAGTTGATGATGGGATGGGGAATTGGGAGTGTTGTTGGGCTGGGGGGAAAGGGATGGGGAGTTGGGGGTGATGGGATGGGGAGCTGGGGGGAATGGGATGGGGAGTTGGGGGTGATGTTGGGCTGGGGGGAATGGGATGGGGAGTTGGGGGTGATGGGGAGCTGGGGGGAATGGGATGGGGAGTTGGGGGTGATGGGGAGCTGGGGGGAATGGGATGGGGAGTTGGGAGTGTTAGGCTGGGGGGGATGGGATGTGGAGTTGGTGGTGATGTTCGGCTGGGGGGAATGTGATGGGGAGTTGGGGGTGATGTTGGGCTGGGGGGAATGGGATGGGGAGTTGGGGGTGATGGGGAGCTGGGGGAAATGGGATGGGGAGCTAGGTGTAATGGGATGGGGAGCTGGGGGTACCATTTCCCCAGCTCCACCACCATGGTCCCCAGATCCACAACCATGTTTCTCAGTGCTCTCAGCTCAGCCCAGATATCCGGCTCGGCAGATGTCTGTCCATCTGTTGACCTCATTTTCTGTCTCGTACTCTACACCTGAGGGGAATGGGATGGGGACCTCGGGATAATGGGATGGGGGCCTGGGGATAATGGGATGGGGAGCTAGGTGTAATGGGATGGGGAGCTGGGGGTACCATTTCCCCAGCTCCACCACCATGGTCCCCAGATCCACAACCATGTTTCTCAGTGCTCTCAGCCCAGATGTTCGACGGATGTCTGTCTGTTGACGTTTTGACCTCATTTCCTGTCTCGAACTCTACACCTTTACCTTTAGTGAACTGTACACTTTGACCACTCGTGACCTCAGTAGCAAATCTCAGCAGTAGCAGAGGAACAACAAAGACTCGCATCTTCATATCACAAACACACCTTTCTAATGGAAGAGGAGGTAGTCTCTATCTCACCCTTATATGCACACATACATATTCAGGCGCAAGTAACCCACACACACACCTAGCCTGTGCAGGTGTGTGATAGTCAATCATTACCCATGTTTGTCAACAGCTCTGCAGTGTTACAGCTAGTTTGGTCTGTTAACAGTGTCCTCAACTGCCCTGGGACCAGTTTAAAGGGCTCTGGTCCAAAGACGTGCACTATATATGGAATAGGGTACCATCTTGGATGCATCCTAGGAGTTTGGAGGATCAAGTGTACATCTATATTGTAATACCACAAACTTGCTCCTAGTTTTATACAGATTTTCTTCATTTTAGGCTCAAAAGTAGATGCCACATGCCGCTCAGTGTTTGATATGTGTTTGTTCAGGTATTTGTGTTTTTGGCATGTCTGTAACCCTAATGTCACAATGCATACTACCTAATTAGACCAATTAGGAAATGTAAGAATGACTACATTACCCATAATGCTCTGTATATCGGCTTCCATAGAACTATGTGACATCATGAAAATCCATCATAAGTCTTTTGGTACAAACCTCACAATGACCAAGGGAACTATGGCTTTGCAAAACAGGTGTTGGAGGTAATGACCAAGGAAGGGAACTATAATGAATCAAATAAGCACTAGGCCTAAAACTTAGGCAACAAACATGAGCGGGTAGGTTTGTCAGCCTACACTGGACAAATAACCTGTATCATCACTCTGTGTGAATTCTGTCTCTCTTTGTTTCTGTGTCTGCGTTTCTCTGAGCGCGTGTCTCTCACTCTCTTTCTTAGATGTCCCTGTCTACAGAGCAGGAGAAGCCCATATGTAACAATGTTTACCTAATTCACTTTACCTACCTATGTAACTAATCATTCTCTGGGTGGACAGCATCTGACCAAATTACACAACATTTTAGTTCTGGGTTATTAACCAAGATTACTATGTAACTAAACATTTATTGGGTACTTATTGTAAAGTGTGGGCTTTAATAAAGTGAGGAACAAGGCTAATGTCTTTATAATGTATCACTTTATTGGATACTCCATGTGGCTGGATGTATACAATATATGGTTAAGATTTGTTATTACACCTTTTCAGAAAACAAAAAGCAAATATCTGGTTGCAATGACATTTAAGTATTAACCTCAAGACTAAACACTTTTTGCCAACAACGCATGATAAAACAAAAATGGTGTTTAAAAAAATAATAATTACATAAATTACAAATCTGTAAAACAGGGTATCAAAGTTGAAGTTGAGCAACGTGTAACATACGAAGGAGAATATGAGCATAAGGCTCATACGGAATAAGGCTAAACATCAACAATTCCAACGCTAATATACTTATCATGTACAGTTCTTTCTTGTCTTATCACATGAAGATATATGTTGAGTAGTGACACATCCATGTTCAGTGACAGTGAGCAATATCAATCTACTGAGTATAACAAGGAAGGTTTAATAAGACAATTCCGCCACTTTTCAACCTCATATTCATTATATCCAGCACCATACCAGTATCTACATACTGTATGCATTTCTATGATCTGTGGTCCTAACAAATGCTTCTCTGTGACATCACATGGCATGGATTAAAAGTACGATTTTTTGATTAAAAGTAAGACGGCGATTTTTAAAATCGGCAACGAGTTTCTATAAATCACTTTTTTAAACATTTGAACTTTTGATGATGTCATGTGCCATTTTCACATATATAGACATATGAAGACAATGAAAATGGAGGTTGAAAAGTGGTGGAATTGCCCTGTAAACTCCCAATAAATTTTTCCGTCCATTCATCATACATTCTGCCAAATTGACACACTCCTATCTCACGTAAAACCACAGTAAAATCGTCTCTGGAGTAGGCCTACTACTATACAATTGAACATTTTGAAAACATTAATACAAGGCAACTTCAGGAATCGTTTGTCGAAAAGAAAATACTTCATGTTGCACAGAAACAGTAAGAACCTTAAGTTCTTCTGAATGGCTTTGCAACAAAGTGAGAACACTGTCCATGCCGGTCGCACCCGCAGCCCAAATGGTGAAAATGGTTCTCTTCATTGACGTTTTCTGTCGAGCGGCATTCAGGGTTCAGGGTTCGTTTTATGACACTTCGCTAAAGGGGTCCTGCAGGGAAGAACCTGAGACACTGATATCATTCGGATGCACCAGTGACAACTAAACAACCCATAAATAACATTCAGTCACTGTTTTTCCAATGCGTTCCCTTCACTTATTCATGGCGCTCAATTGAACTCAAACAAACTAAGTTCACAGAGCGTTTCAGCTCTAGTTTGTTCCCCAGTCCTCCAGACTTTCGGTCCCCCTATGCCTCAGAGTGCATCTCCATGTCGTCAGTCTGTGGCAGGTCATTATCACCCAGTAATTCAGTTTCAGGGACTGTTGTGTCCTCCCCATGCCCCAGCCCATTCTGGGACGCCCCGTCCGCCATGTCCTCCATGTTTGCCTTGGGGCTATCGCTGAGCAAGGCCGCCCGCTCTGTACCTGAGGCGTTGGAGGGCGCCGTGGTGACGTAACCCGTGGAGGTGGAGCCGCTGCCGCTGTGGTGCGATCCTGCCTTGGCCACCATCTGCGGCGGGTGGTGCGCCATCTGCTGGTGCGCCATTTGGTGCATGGACATCTGCATGGGGTAGAAGTTCTGTAGGTATGGGTACGCCGGCATGGGCTGGTAGCCGTTGACCGGGATGTAGAGCTGCTGCGGGTGCTGCTGCAGCATGGGCCGGTGCATCTGGCCCTTCATGGGCATGAACTGGGGCTGCGGGAAGGGCGAGTTCTTCTTGGGGTTGGCGTAGCGTGCGGCGTTGGTTGCACTCATGCTGATGTTACTGATGGGGCTGGTGCTCAGGGAGCTGGTCTGGGTGGTGTTGCTGGTGCCCGAGGTCTGAGCCGAGCTGTTGTAGTTGGACAGGCTCTCCCAGGTGCGCAGGCGCGTGTGGATGTCCTTAAAGCGTGGGCGGCGTGCCGGGAACTCGCTCCAGCACTCTAGCATGAGTGTGTAGATCCAGGCGGGGCAGTCGTCGGGACAGGCCAGCACCTGACGGTTGCGCACCATCTCGATGACGTCCTGGTTGGAGTAGCCGCAGTAGGGCTGCAGGCCGTAGCTGAAGATCTCCCACAGCACCACACCGTAGGACCAGATGTCCGAGTCGGTAGAAAACTTGCCGTACATGATTGCCTCCGGGGACATCCAGCGGATAGGGAAGGGGCTGGTGCCCATCAGCTTGTAGTAGTCGGCTGAGTAGACCTCCCGGAAGAGGCCCAGGTCCAGGATCTTGACGTTGAGCTTGTCGCAGACCAAGATGTTGCGGGCAGCCAGATCCTTGTGTACCACGTGGTGGCTGGATAGATACTCCATGCCGGCGGCCACCTGTGTCACCACGTGCAGGAAGTCGGCCTGCTCCAGCGTGGACTTCACCGTCTTGTCGTCATCCGAGCTGCCCACGTCTGAGTGTGGCGAGCGCATGACCAGAAACTCGTGTAGATCGCCCAGGCCCGAGTAGCTGAAGATCATGCTGATGGGTTGCTCTTTGGTCACCACGCCCAGCAGGCACACGATGTTGGGGTGCTGGAGGCGCGAGCGCAACATGGCCTCATGGCGGAACTCCTCGCGGAGGGTGCCCTCGTCTTTGTCCTTGACTGTCTTGATGGCCACCACCTGGGTCTGCTCGCCGGGCGCCGTGCCATATAGGTGGCCCTTGTAGACCTTGCCGAAGCGGTCCTCGCCCAGCTCCTCCATGAAACGCACCGCTGAGAGGTTGATCTCCCGCAGCTTCGCCTGGGTCACAAGGGGAAAACAGAGAGAGAATCAGAGTTTAAAAAACACTGACACTGATTCATGCTGATGTTAAAATAACACATACAATACCAGTCAAAAGTTTGTACACACCTACTCATTCAAGGGTTTTTCTTTGTTTTTACTATTTTCTACATTGTAGAATAATAGTGAAGACATCAAAACTATGAAAAAAGACATATGGAATCATTTAGTAACCAAAAAAGTGTTAAACAAATCAAAATATATTTAACATTTCTGATTCTACAAAGTAACAACCACCAAGTAACCGCCTTGATAACAGCTTTTCACACTCTTGGCATTCTCTCAACCAGCTTCATGAGGTAGTCACCTGGAATGAATTTCAATTAACAGGTGTGACTTGTTAAAAGTTAATTTGTGGAATACTTTTCCTTCTTAATGCGTTTGAGCCAATCAGTTGTGTTGTTTCAAGGAAGGGGTGGTATACAGAAGATAGCCCTATTTGGTAAAAGACCAAGTCCATATTATGGCAAGAACAGCTCAAATAAGCAAAGAGAAATGACAATCCATCACTACTTTAAGACATGACAGTCAGTCATTCCATAACAAGTGCAGTTGCAAAAACCGATATGATGATATGAGGACCGCCACAGGAAAGGAAGACCCAGAGTTAACTCTGCTACAGAGGATAAGGTCATTAGAGTTCATTAGCTAACCCATATGACAGTAGCTAACCCATATGACAGTAGCTAGCCCATATGACGGCAGCTAGCCCATTTGACACTACTTACCCCATGTGACTGTAGTTAACCCCCATGTGACTGTAGCTAGCCCATACGACACTAGTTAACCCCATGTGACTGTAGTTAACCCCCATGTGACTGCAGTTAACCCCATGTGACTGCAGTTAACCCCATGTGACTGCAGTTAACCCCATGTGACTGCAGTTAACCCCATGTGACTGCAGTTAATCCCATGTGACTGTAGTTAATCCCATGTGACTGTAGTTAACCCCATGTGACTGTAGTTAACCCCATGACAGTAGCTAGCCAACCCCATGACAGTAGCTAGCCAACCCCATGACAGTAGCTAGCCCATATGACAGTAGCTAGCCCATATGACAGTAGCTAGCCCATATGACAGTAGCTAGCCCATATGACAGTAGCTAGCCCATATGACAGTAGCTAGCAAACCCCCATATGACAGTAGCTAGCAAACCCCCATATGACAGTAGCTAGCAAACCCCCATATGACAGTAGCTAGCAAACCCCCATATGACAGTAGCTAGCCCATATGACAGTAGCTAGCCCATATGACAGTAGCTAGCCCATATGACAGTAGCTAGCCCATATGACAGTAGCTAGCCCATATGACAGTAGCTAGCAAACCCCCATATGACAGTAGCTAGCAAACCCCCATATGACAGTAGCTAGCAAACCCCCATATGACAGTAGCTAGAATACATTACAGTATTTAGCCCATATGACTTTAGCTTGCCCACCTGGTGCTTGTGCTGGTTGAGCAGCGGCAGCTCCATGTCCTGGCTGGGCGAGGCAGTCAGCTGACGGCGAGGGGGCGTGTCAGTGGGCTCCTTCTGCTTGTTGCGGCACATGCAGACCAGGAAGAAAAGGCAGGCGATGACCAGTGGGATGGCGATGCTGGGGATCAAGATGTACAGGATCTCCTTCTTCAGGTTCTCTGGCGGTGCTGGAGGTCAAAGGTCAAACAGGGTATGTCGTTAGTCAGCCTTAAACTGACACTCAGCAGTATAATGTCGCCGCGAGCAGCACCACACACATTTAGGTGATCAAAACGTTGAAAGACTTTGCTCTCACACAGTCAGTCACACAGTGTATCTTCACATGTACACAGGCACACTTCACGCTGCAATGTGGTAGCTATGGGACCAAAACAGAGGAGTTTAGTTGTTCGGAAATTGACCCGATATTGCGGTTTACTTTGTGTATCGCTGACTCTACCTTGAACTGGGCATTACTGAGTTAACTACTTTAGTGTTTTTATTGATTAAATGTAGATTTTCCAGATTCAGATTCTTGGACTGAAAAGCACTTTCAAATGGAGATTCTTCACTGAGCCTACATTTTAGTCCATTTAAGGTTTTATCTGGGTCCGGAAAAAATGGCCTATTATGTGTGCACATATAATGCAATGTAGAAAAGTCCAAGTGTACTCATGTAAGAGGAATGGAATGGCATGTAGTAAAAGTAACACTATCATTATGTACATACGATACCACTGGCATCACAAACAAACACATTACCTTTTTTACTACTCATTCTAACATTTTCCACCAGACTGGGACTCTGAGATCTCACACCTTTTATGTGAAGTGGGGGGGATGTGCCAAATCGGTGACAAAATGCTAAAAAGACATGCTCAGCTCTTACTAAGTTTAGTAAATAAATATTTGGGTGCTGTAGCCCAGGAGTATTTTCCATGGAAATCAAAGGCCGGCCATAAAATAACTCTGGGGTTCAGTACTCACTGCAGGGGCGGACGTCGCACAGGTCCACTCTGACCTGCTGGTCAAGGGTGAAGCACCAGGGACCGTCCATCTGGCCCCCGGGGTTACGGCAGAAGTTGTGGCCCCCTCGCAGCTCAGGATACTCCACGGGGGACAGGTGGTGGCTGTGGGGGTACTGGGCACTCCACGGCTGGCAGGGGTAGCCTGATTTGGAGACGCTCACCGTGCCCTTATAGTTGGCTCCGCTGCCATTGTAGCAGCTGTGATCTGTTGGCGAATCTTTCGCGAAGATTAAAAGTTAGTTTTGGATGACTTCATCTATGTTTTTACAATGTTTGAATTATAACTGCCAGGAAATCAAATAAGGAAGAAGAAGAAGCAAGTTTGAAGTTGTGTTAAGTTTCTTCAAATGTAGATCCCCTACCTAAATGTGCCAAAGTAACAATTTCCAGAAATGCCACAAGAGGGCCCCCTAGATACACAATACAAACAACCATAGTTCCTTGACCTGATGATGTAATGAAATGTCATTCAAAAATGTGCATATTACAAAATATAGGTGACAGCCTGTGTCTGTCTATCTGTCTACCTCTGCCTGCATGTTTGTGTTCAGGTATCCACCTACATGTCCCTGTCTTGTGTGTTACATTTACATTTTAGTCATTTAGCAGACGCTCTTATCCAGAGCGACTTACAGTAGTGAATGCATACATTTCATTTCATTTTTTTTTTTTTTCTGTACTGGTCCCCCGTGGGAATCGAACCCACAACCCTGGCATTGCAAACACCATGTTCTAGCAACTGAGCCACACGGGACCACCGTGTTAGTGTCTGTGTGTCTATGTCTATTGTCCACTTACATGTACCCAGCTTGTCCAGGGGCACCCCGATCCTCATGCAGTTGGCAGCGTCGGGCGAGCCCGGGTGGGGCAGCAGGTGGCAGCTGGGCAGCTCCAGCTGCATAAGGATGAGAGGGTTAGAGCGGGCGATGGTGTACTCGGTGTGGCACAACTCGTTCTCTAGTGCCTCGCACTCGTCACGGCACAGCTGGCGGCGCCGCGGGCCCCGAGCCCCCTCGTCGCACAGCGGGAACACGTAGTGGCAGAAGGAGGGGATGGCGAACTTGGAGCACTGGTCCGAGAGCTGTGTGGACGTGCCGATCATGGTGAACGCGGCTGTGGGGGGGGGGGAGAGCAGGAGTAGTGAGTCATTATATTATAGAGACTTGAGTTCAACACCTAGTGACCTCATCAAGAGGTTCAGACCTCTAGATGAACCCTGAGTGTTCCGGGCTCCTATCCATTAAGTGTCTCAGAGTAAGAGTGCTGATTCAGGATCAGATGCCCACTGTCCATGTAAATCTTATTCATTATGACCTAAAAGGCAGAATTCACTAGATCTGCACTGCTACTCTGAGATATTTGAATGAATATGGGCCCTGGTCAAACAACCCCTTGAATTCACAAGAATATATGATGGTGTTGAGTTTGGCCAAATTTAGAGATGCCATTCTAAGAGTATATTCTGATTATCGTATTTAGCCTTTCATTAGGATCTCCACTACTCTTCCTGGGGTCCATTCTGAAGCACTACTGTCTTTATATCAACTTTTGTATGCCATCAATACAAAGTAAGCAAAGTGAACGGGAAACTCTTCCCATAAGCCTTTTCTGTTTTTGGGGGTTAGTCTTCTACTTGAGGTAGGGACACTATGTCCTCACTATAAGATATTATTACATAGAGGAGTGAAAGTAATGAAAGAAAATACCCTCATTTCCTGAGAGAACCCATGCCAAACAGAACAGGGTTACGTCCCAAGACGTTAACCCCTATTCCTCATGTAGTGCACTACCTTTGACCAGAGCCCTATGGTCAAAAGTTGTTCACTATATAGGGAATAGGGTGCCATTTGTGATACAGTCCGAGTTTGGGACAGAGGAATCATGGGGCAATATCTTCTCTGACAGAGTTATTGCTTCAAATGTATTTCATTTGAGGGGCTTAACGATAAGATTATACTTCTTAGTCATATTTTCTATGTCCTTATGGTATCTTAAACTCGAGTTAGGTAACTGTACTTGGCATCTGTTTTGTGTAAAGACCCGTGCATTCCGAAGGTTTAAAACCCCCCCCCCCAGAACCCCCAATTTTACAGATCTGATATGTACCACGATCTGCCAGGGCAATTTTCACCAGTCAGATTTGGTTGCCATACATACTTTAATAGCCTCCAGATCTATACACTACTCAAGTAAAAACAATCCTTTCCTTATGCATCCTACAAAACGACCCTTCATCTACACCACTTGGAAAACATGGAAACGTTCAAAACACACATCATGCCTGTGCGAAGGTGATTATGTGCGTGCATTTTTGTGTGCGGGTGTGAATAAGCAAGAGAACGAGAGAAACAGACAGTGTTTTACTCCAGCAGAGCTTGTGACTGTATTTTGGCATAACTCCCCACAGGCAGCCCCGGGACCCCTGGGATGTGCCTCCCCACGGGCAGCCCCGGGACCCCTGGGATGTGCCTCCCCACGGGCAGCCCCGGGACCCCTGGGATGTGCCTCCCCACGGGCAACCCCGGGACCCCTGGGATGTGCCTCCCCACGGGCAACCCCGGGACCCCTGGGATGTGCCTCCCCACGGGCAACCCCGGGACCCCTGGGATGTGCCTCCCCACGGGCAACCCCGGGACCCCTGGGATGTGCCTCCCCACAGGCAGCCCCGGGACGTTCCTCCCCACGGGCAGCCCCGGGACGTTCCTCCCCACGGGCAGCCCCGGGACGTTCCTCCCCACGGGCAGCCCCGGGACATCCTCCCCACGGGCAGCCCCGGGACGTTCCTCCCCACGGGCAGCCCCGGGACATAACTTCTCATGGGCAGCCCCAGGTCTAGGGTTGCAAATTTCCAGGAACTTTCAACAAATTCCCTGGTTTAAACCGAAATCTTGGTTGGAGGAATCCGGATTTCCTTCTTATTCCCTTCTGATTCCGGGAATCCTCCAACCGGAATTTAGGAAAAACCAGGGAATTTATTGAAAGTTCCTGGAATTTTGCAACCATACCCAGGACATATGACTCACAGTGAAAATAAAGAAGCGCTGTACGGTGGGTCAGAACAATATAATATAAGTGGACAGCAATTTGGCGAACAATAAATTATTGAAAGATAAATCCAAGGCACATCACTACTAAACCGACCAAGCAGACAAAGCAAATTCTTAATAAGTTGGGATCATTTTTATTCCAGTGTTCATTTTTCCAGTTCTAGGTATTGAACTGATTATGGAACATTTACATTATGGCTAATAAATGGAACTGAGCCACATTATGGATGTTGTCAGGGTATTCTTGATCAATGCACTATGCTATAAATCAAAATAAGATAACACAACATTGTATCTTTCTGGTAGTAATGGAGACAAAATACAGTGTACTGAATTTGCCCCTAGATGGCTCTGATCTTGGTTCAGTTTTGAAGTTTCCCCCGCCAATAGTGAAGGTTAGCATTTGGGGAGGAGAAGCTGATCCTAGATCTGTACCTAGTGGGAACTCCCCCCCCCCCCCCCCCCCCCCAGAGCATAAGGGTGGTCGAGGGGGTGTGGTCTCACCTGTGATGCGGTTCTCGCTCTCTCCCTGCATCTGAAAAGATTCCACGTAGATGCTGCGGTTACCGATGAAGCGGGCACAAGCGATGCCCCGGTAGGGCTGGCAGAAGCCCTTCTCATGCGTCCTGTAGGAACACAGACAGACAATGAACCACAGGTTCACTCAATGTTTCCCCTACCGTTGTATAGGCGGGGCGGAGCGAGAGAGACACACACACACACACACACGATACAGAGAGCCTGTTCAGCCAGATATCTCGGCTAGGCTACATGCTAACACTAACATGCTACCGTATTACATAACAGCCTCTCCTGTGTACGCTGATGTACAGGTAGCCTGTGAGCTAACATTACAGCCTCTCCTGTGTACCCCCTATGTACAGGTAGCCTGTGAGCTAACATTACAGCCTCTCCTCCCAGCTAGCACAGTGGATCAGGAGTGATTCCGGCTGAGAGTCGGGGCACTCGGCCGACGTCATGTGGCCCGAGACTTCGGCAGTATTACTTAAGGCTAGGATGTGGGGATTGAGCGCGGTCCGATTCTGGTGTGAGTTATCTGGCCAAAATGTATTACTTGGGTCTCGGGCCGATTGGGGATACTCCCTGGCAGATGATTACACGGGCTGCTTTGTATAATTAACATTTCATTATTATTTTTTCCATATTTTCTCATTGTTTCTGTGATCAAAAAATACAATTAACATTTAAATGAAATTCTTTAAGAGTCCTGTTTAAGTTGTATTTTAGTATTTTGATACTTTGTGCAAGGCAATTGATAAGCATTAAAAACTTTGTGGATGGAGCCTCCCAAGTGGCGCAGTGGTCTAAGACACTGCATCGCAGCGCAAACTGTGTTGCTACAGATGCTGGTTCGATGCCGGGCCGCGACCGGGAGACCCATGAGGCGACACACAATTGGCCCAGCGTCGTTAGGGGAGGGTTTAGCTGGCCGGGATGTCCTTGTCCCATCGCGCTGTGGCGACTCCTGTGGCTGGTCAGGCGCATGCACGCTGACACGGTCAGCAGGTGTATGGTGTTTCCTCCGACGTAAAATTATTTTTTGTGGATGGGTATAATTTGAATGTATAAAATGGATAATAGTAATATTTAAAATGACTAAAATTGGGTAATTTGTATACATTTATTTAAATTTGCATTGGGCCGCTTCTGGGGGGGTTCTAATAAGATGCCAGCAAAGTCGGCTGAATTCCGGTAGACTGAAACGGCCCGATGTACTTGGGCCGATTCTGGGCAGTCATTCATTTTGATTGCGGGGCGAGTCCGACACCCGATTCCGGCCCGATTCAATCAGTTCGGGGGCCACTTCTGGGCCGATTCCTCATGGCTGTGTACGCTGATGTGCAGGTAGCCTGTGAGCTAAACCAAAGGGGAAATGTCTAATGTAATATTGCCTTGTTTTGAAACTTTTCTCTGAGAACATTAGCATTTTGTGTTTGCACTGGGCTTAAATCTGGTTCCAGATCAGTTAGGTAGCTGCCAGGGCCGACTACAGACTTTAATCCCCAACACAAACAAGCAGTGGGTTCAGTGACAAAACCTGTATGTTACTGAAATGTGAGACTTACCTTAGGTTTGCACATGATCTAGAATGGGTAGGAAGGGTTGCATCATTTTTCTGTATCCCTGAGAAGATGTGTGTGTCTTTCTGTGCAAATGTCTCTTTTCAGTAACCGGTATATGAAAACACATTGAACTGAGCGTGTAAACCCATTATACAGACTAAAGGTAGGCATATGAGCACTTTGTATAATCTGGTAGGCTGTTTGATTCAGTATCCTCTGTCTCTGTAAACCCTGTGTGGAGGAGCCAGTGAGAGCTGGTCAAACGTTTAGCTTTTTGCCATTCTCAGTGCAGGAGGTACATAAAGCCCTGAAATCCTTAGATCAGAGAAAGCCTGCAGGTCCTAATCTTTTGGATCTCTGCTTTTTAAAACTGGCAGCTGATTTCATAGCTGAACCACTTACACATCTGTTCAATCTAACCCTGGAATGTAATGAAATTCCAAGGATCTAGAAATCAGCATTTGTCCTACCACTTTTAAAAGAGGGAGATTCAACTTTTAAAATAAATTACAGGTCAATCTCAAAGCTGTCACCCTTGGCGAAAATACTTGAAACCCTTGTTAGTGAACAGCTAAAATAGTTTTTATATACCAACTATTTTATCAATGTACCAATCGGGCTTCAGGAACAAGCATAGCACAATTACAGCAGCCATGATATCACTGAAGGCTTGACAAAAAACAGCACTGTGCCTCACTTTTTATTGATCTCTGTAAGGCTTTTGATACAGTTGATCATGCTATACTGAGGCAGAGATTGTCGAGCGTAGATCGCATACAGTTGCATGGTTTGTTAACTATCTGTCTGATAGAACTCAGTGCACTCAATTTGATGGGCTCATGTCTGTTAAATTGTCTGTCTGTAATGGTGTGCCCCAGGGCTCTGTACTTGGTCCCCTCTTACTCACTATTTATATAAATAATTTAGACAAAAATTTGCAAAATGCGCAACTTCACTTTTATGCTGATGATACTGTTATTTACTGTTGTGCCTCGTCTCTCACAAAAGATTTCCAGAACTTGCAAAGTGCTTTTTATACTGTTCAACATACCTTGTGTAAATTGAAGCTTATCCTCAATGCTGACAAAACTAAACGAATGGTGTTTTCTAAAGCAAGAAATAGACTTCTGAACCTTTCACCTATTACGACCTGTCAGGGCAATGATATTGATGCTGTAACCTCATATATACATCTTGGAATTTTAATTGATGAAGGCCTCTCTTTTAAATTAAAATGTAAACTGAAGTTGGGATTTATTTTAGGAATAAGGCCTGTTTTTCTTTTGAAGCCAGAAGGAGGCTAGTATCAGCTACATTTATGCCTTTATTAGACTATGGTGATATTTTATCTATGAATGCTTCCGCTCTGTTTTTGAGATGAATTGACACCCTTTACCATGGAGCATTGAGATTTATTTTAAAACTGCAAAACCCTTACGCACCACTGTACTTTATATACCAGGGTTGGCTGGCCTTCTCTAGTCATGCGTATGCTCAGTCACTGGTATACTTTTATTTATAAAACCATTTTGGGTTTACTACCATTTTTTGGGGCATTTTTATTCTTCAGAAATGTGGTGGGTACTCTCTTCGTTCACAGGATTTTATCCTGCAATCTGTTCCAAATGTCCAAACGGAATTTGGTAAAAGGGCTTTTATGGACTCTGCGCCATCGACTTGGAATGCCTTAAAAAAAATAGTTTTAAAATGGAATAACTTGTCCCAATTGGTGTTTTTAAATCATTGATGAAGGATTTTGAGGCTGATCCCTTGACCTGTCAATGTTTTTAATTTGCTGTTTTATGATTTCGTTATACTCCTGTGATTTCTATGGTTTTTTACTAGATTACTTGTAGTTTTTTCATGTTGTCTGTATATAATTGTGTAATCTTGGCCAGGATAGGCATCAGTGATTCGTATTTCCTGCAACTTTCTGAAGAGGGAAGGAGAATGCCCCTGTCTGTGTGTGGTGCGCGCGTCTACCTCTTTGTGTAGCAGTTAGCGATAATGCTAACGATTACAGTCTTCTGGTAGATGGAAAGGCTTTCCCCAAAAAAACTTCTCAATTAAATATTAACTACAAAGTAGCCTATTCTTTCAGAATGATATCATGATTATTTTCATCAATCCAGTGGGTATTTGTTTTGTAAACTGTACCATCACGTGCTCAAAAAAAAAAAAAACAGCACTAAACAACAGGTTCTTGCTAGGTGCACACTGGAATTACAGAGTAACTACACCCAAAAATCTAAATTTCTCAAACTTTTCCCAGACCTCAAAAGTGGTCTCCTGATGTGGTTTAAGCATAGTTGTGGACTTACATCCAATTATGTTTTTTTTTAAAGATGTGATTTTGAGATCAAAAACCTGAATGAAAATAAATAAGTGAAAATAAATGTATTTTTCCAGATAATGTGGGCTATTTACTTCATCTTTCTGTTTTAATCAAATACATCATTTGAAGAACTAACATCAGTGTTAAACTGTAAATAAGACTTTAATCAAGAGAATACAGGTTAAATGTAAAAAATAAAAAGAAAGTTTAATGTTATCTTACTTTGAAAATAGTCCTGATCATATAGGCCTAGACCTAGATCATTTCCAAAACAACTAACACACTGAACTCATACATTTTCAGTCATTTAAAT
The DNA here is from genome assembly GCF_965601325.2 of Salmo salar. Taxonomy (NCBI): domain Eukaryota; kingdom Metazoa; phylum Chordata; class Actinopteri; order Salmoniformes; family Salmonidae; genus Salmo; species Salmo salar. The sequence goes on from NC_138291.1 coordinate 175,675,500, forward strand.
TGTAAAGTCATGTCTTTCTACACAATATCACACAAAAAAAAATCTAATCCGGGAGGTAAACACGATTAAGTATTCAATAACACTGTTTTGGATGTGCTTGAAACATACTTCCTCACAACAGAGAGTGGGAGAGAGACGGGAAGAACATCGAATATCGCAAAGCTCCCAATCCTAAAACTTGGCTGCCCCTCACAGACCCCTCAGCTGACAGGCAGCCCCAAATGTATAGGGCGGCGTTGCCCTTAGACACTGATCTTGGGTCAGCTTTGCATCTTTCCCACTAATGGTTAAGGTTAGGATTGGGGAGGGGAAACTGATCCTAGATCTGTACCAGGGAAAACTTCACCCAGAGCCAGCCCATATGGAAGCAGCAGGAGGAGGGAAGGGAAAAAGAAAGCCGCAGCACTGGGAAGCAAAGCCACAATGACGTACGTCGACTCGCCAAGGGAGACTTCAGCATTCTAGAGTGTCCCGTGATCTGCCCTTTTCTCAGATTAAAGAAAAGTGGGATCCAAGCAAAGGAAAAGACGTGGGCCAGTGGGTAGGTTTAAGGATTTCAACAACAGTACTGTGGGTTGGGAATCTTTGGATAAAATTCCCCTTATGTAAGACTCTTGTAGGTTACACAGTATGCCTACCTTCCTTTAGTAAGAGTATTGTTGATACACAGTAGGCTTACCTTCCCTTTGAGTGCAATGCGTTTGCTTTCCCTAAAGGATCTTGGTGCACTAGTCAAATAAGAAGTGAGGACATCCTCTTTTCCAAACCCAAGCAAGCAATGCAGAGAACCTGATACTGATCTCTTAACCCGTACCAACACAAAATGTCTGGAGAGCTAGCTCAAGGCTGCGGTTACTGCTCGCTGCCCTTAACAACTGAATTCGGATCAGTTCTCTCTAACCCCAGTCGTCTAGATTAACTAGAACAACACTGGTCCAAAGCCAGTTGTTAAAAATGTACAATAATCACACACTGCTCTTGAATACCAGATTCATATTAGGGGAACATGCACACTTTCCAGCTAAGAGGCACATCTTTCCCTAGGCACAGATCTAGGGCCAGTTTAATCCTAAAGATGAATCATAACCACAATCCATACAGGACATAAACTGATCTCAGATCAGTGTCAAGGGGGCAACTTCATCCAACTCCGATTTAAAGGGATTTTGGCACATAAACCCTTCTTTTACTCACCCAGTCAGATGTCTCTGCGTGCAGTTTGAAGGAAGTTGAATGTAGCTTCTGGAGCAATTGCTAACTAGCATTAGCGCAATGACTGGCAGTCTACAGGAACAGCTAGCATGCTACTGACACCTAGATATAGATTAGAGAGACTGGTGAGATCTATTCTAAGGAGATCTGGGGTCTAAGGCTGTGTTTGGGCTTGCCCTGTAATCAGTAGCAGACGACCTGCCATCGTAAATCAATCTAGGTTATCTCAGGGAACACAAATCAGAGAGTGCTCATGCTTTGTGTGCATCGTGTACCTCAGTGTGTTTAGTCTTCCTCAGATTATCTATAATCCTCTTCACGACGGTTATCGTTGACACCTCTGACTGAATCCTTTACCCTATGACCAATAATATTGTAGTGTCGTCATCCGTGGTTGGCTTCAATTGCTCAGAAAAAAGCATTGGATACACGTGAAGTTGTCGTGGATTTGAGAGGTTGAGAGCTAGATTTCAAAATGTCAAAAAACATTGAGCAAAAAGCAGTCAACTGCCGTTACGCCTCAGAGAAAGGAAACTTGCTTGATTCATAAAAAAAAGGAGAGCCTTTGTAGTTGTCCCTCAACGGAAGAGGGGAAATGCAGGAGTAGATGTGGCAGGTAAACTGGGGACATAATTGCATGTGGCGGGCCAACAAAGGCTACTTTGAAAATAGCCATGCCCCTGGGGACTTCGTCCAGACTTTCTTCAGCCGTATTGTAAACAAAAAAAGGAGTTACTAGAACCAGACTGCTTGAGAGCACAATGTTGCTGTAAAAGTTTAAAGGTCAGGAGCAACAGTGTTATGACATATTTTCTCCAATTCATGAGTTAAGTTTACAACAGCTTAGATAAATGAATCCTATTTTTCAGGGCGTTTGTGCGATTTGTGCTTTCTCTCTATTCAAACAAATGGGATGTGTGAATGGATATGGTGCAGAGGGTGGCACCTCTAGAAAAGGAATGTCTGCACCGTTCACTTCTCGTTTGCTTCAACGTCCTCCAGAGAGGCACGTTGCCAGGAGAGCTGTCAATGCTTTAAGCCCTGCAGTCCTTCCAGCTTCAATATCCCATATGGTTACAATTTAACTCCAGTTTGGATCAACTGCGGGGGATTTTTTGCCCAAAACGCACGTTTGAAGACTGAAGTTTAACAAGAATTACTGTAGGTTCGACTTCCTACTTTCTTACTTCCTTTTGGCCGACGAATGCGTGGTGAAGGTGAAAAATAAATACTTGCGTGAATAAAAGGACGGAAAACGTTTCCAACTGGACACAGTCGAAACACAGCTACGGGAGCTGGAGTGGGTTAAAATGCTTGTGGGCACTGAGGGTCAGATGAGTTTCAGAACGAGAGAGGTCACTATAGTTTATAGCTACAGACTCATAGACAAAGGCGTCAAAACCGACAGAAAGAACTCCCTAAGGCTACTCTGGCAGTGACATTGTTTATAGACTTATGGCATTGATTTACCTCCATGTTTTTACAAATGCAGCTCAAGCATTATTAGCACACATTCCACAAAAAAACTATTTAACACTACATGCGTGTAGTGTACAATTGTGTGGTGTGTAAAAACTGAATTGGATATTTATGCACCAAAAAAAAAAAAAAGACCAAAATCATTAACTTCACTTAGCCCTCATTCACATCAGCTGGACTGAAAAACACAGGAATTGTATTTATAGAAAGAAAAACGCCTTCATGTGGTGCGAGCAATTTCCAACAGCTTTTGATCTCTGAGAGCATCTACTTCTGTAAAGCTGTGCCTTCCTTCTCGGCCTAAACCACCTATTATCCTTGTGACTGCACAAAATATATAGAGTCTGGAACCTTCCCTATATTTATTCAAGAAGATTGTGGACAGTAAAATAACTCCATAGCAGAAAAGACGAGTTGCCGGATGGTTTTCGATGTGATTTCACAAAAGGGGGAGAGACTCAAGAAACTAATTTAAAAATCGGCACGATCCGTTGGGCTGTTTTGCTACGAAGGGAAACTTTTCCAAACCCCCCCCCAAAGAACAATGTTGATTATCTGCAAAGACTGGCTTGATTACTTGGCTTTGTAGTTTGTCCTGCAAAGAAAACGAGACAATACCAAAAGCTGTATCCTCTTTTCTCCAAGCCTGTAGAACTCTCCAAACACACAGAGAAAGAGTGAGAGAGGGGTATTGGTATCATAACATTCAAGCTCCAAATAAACTCTTTGGATCATCTCCGCACCACAAAACACCATTCCAAACCTGCTCCGCTCCACACAGAGAACTGGGTAACATAACAAGCACATAACATGCAAGCTCCAAATATGAAATTCCCTTTGCTGAAACGCAACGTTCAGAAATGCCGTTTGTTTGGGCATTTCACAGGGGGGAGCCAGCCTGAAGGTGTGTGGACAGGGGCGAAGGGGCGAGAGAGAGACAGAGGAGGGTTTGTGTGAGTCCAAGAGAGTGGAGAGAGGGGAAAGCAACCAGGTCAGGCCAGAGGGCAACAGAACACAGAGAACCTGTATAAGGGAAACATTCTACCTGATCAGCATTAAGCTCTGTACACACACACACACACACACACACACACACACACACACACACACACACACACACACACACACACACACACACACACACACACACACACACACACACACACACACACACACACACACACACACACACACACTTTGCAAATTGCAACCTAACTAACACAAACCAGACCCCTTCACCAGAAATCGCAAACCTGGCTAAGAACATTTTCAGAAACAGACAAGTTCTTTAGAAAGTACTTTTGGCTAGGTGAGACATTTGGTTTCTGTTTCAAGGTAAAAAAAACTACATATTTTCCACTGTAAGTGAACAATTAATTTATACATCCTATTCTAATTCACATCTATTGTAATAATCGACTCAATTCTATATCACTAGGTTAAAGGTTACATTTTACGTTGGCAGCCAGATATTCTAAAAGAATCAGTAGTAATTGTCAATCTGTGAATTGGATCAGAGACAGACTCCTATTGGCCAGGATGTCCAGCTCTGTAGCCAAATTAGTCTGACACTCTTCAGATGGCTCAACAACAATGCAGTTAGTTGTGAACACAACGAATGAGGGGGAGAAAAGCTTCCAGAGTTCCATTCACTCTATAGGTTTTTAGAAAGGGTGAGATTCTCTGAGTCAAACAACCTGTCAACAGAGCTAGTATGTGGAGTTGGACTGGGAGTAACAATAACTAAACATAATATGAAGCACATGGTTGCTGCTAAAAAATAATTGTAGGTTTATTGTCTGTCTTTTGAGAGTGCCCCATACACCGTTCGACTCTCGGTCATAAAGAGCAAAGACTTAGCTATAGCTTAACTTATCTTAATTTTACTTAAAAACAACACACCTGACAAACAACAGCCCTATATCTCCACACGAAGCCCGCTGAGCCAAGTAAGACAAGCCACACATGAATTACACTCACAGAGGGAGGCTGGCACCTCTTTTGAAGCCTGATGAGATGTTTCCTCAGTTCCTCACAACTCCCGGGTTCTCAGCATTGATTGGGCGATGCCAAGTAGCAAGTGACCTATTACAACTCTCCACAAACAAGCATGCTAATTGCTAGGAAGCTCTATAAAGATCTGAGGTCCTCAGCAAGGTAGAACTCCATTGCGTACTTGCAGGCTACGAAGAGAAAACTTCGCCTTTGGTGGCAGAGAAACATCATATTTACCTCAGCGGATAGGTGATTATTACCTTCTGAGGTAATATGTGATAGTTTATGACCGTTTCATTTACTTTGGCTGGATTCACCAAGCCATGTAAATGAGTTTTGTAAGCAGATTTCCTCCAGGGAGAAAATTGTGTTTAATGGCGTTACTAGAGGCAATTAGGGATTTACGCACAGGAAGTGTGGTTTGTTTTTCTAATAGAGGGGAAAGCTACAGAAATGTCACTTGTTTGGCCTCTGGATTAAATTAAAAATGGTTCATGCAGTGGTCTTTGTGTCAGTAAAGGACAGTGCAGGTAAAAAAATCAACTTTACCACAAGGTGGCGATAATGAATTAAATAATGGGAGAGATTGGTTTACATAGAAGCCCGGACAGGCCGTTAAGAACGGCTGTTCACCAAGTTGGAAAAACAAAATCTCACTAGTGACAAAACAGACAGGACCATCTTCAGTGCCACATGTGAGACTCGGTCTTGGTAATTACATATAAAACTATGAGTGGAAAACCCTGGATCTTCTTCACTGCTCCACTTCGGTTTATTTTAACCCACACAACACTTTTTTTTAATTTCACCTTTATTTAACCAGGTAGGCTAGTTGAGAACAAGTTCTCATTTGCAACTACGACCTGGCCAAGATAAAGCACAGCAGTTCGACACATACAACAACACAGAGTTACACATGGAATAAACAAAACATACAGTCAATAAATAATACAGTAGAACAAAAGAAAACAAAAAGTCTATATACAGTGAGTGCAAATGAGGTAAGTTAAGGCAATAAATAGGCCATGGTGGCGATGTAATTACAATATAGCAATTAAACACTGGAATGGTACATGTGCAGAAGATGAATGTGCAAGTTGAGATACTGGGGTGCAAAGGAGCAAGGTAAATAAATAAATACAGTATTGGGATGCGGTAGGTAGATAGCCCGTCTGTAAACAGCCCATCTATGTACAGGTGCAGTGATCTGTGAGCTGCTCTGACAGCTGGTGCTTAAAGCTAGTGAGGGAGATAAGTGTTTCCAGTTTCAGAGATTTTTGTAGTTCGTTCCAGTCATTGGCAGCAGAGAACTGGAAGGAAAGACGACCAAAGGAGGAATTGGCTTTGGGGGTGACCAGTGAGATATACCTGCTGAAGCGCGTGCTACGAGTGGGTGCTGCTATGGTGACCAGTGAGCTGAGATAAGGCGGGGCTTTACCTAGCAGAGACTTGTAGATGACCTGTAGCCAGTGGGTTTGGCGACGAGTATGAAGCGAGGGCCAACCAATGAGAGCATACAGGTCGCAATGGTGTATGGGGCTTTGGTGACAAAACGGATAGCAATGTGATAGACTGCATCCAGTTTGTTGTGTAGAGTGTTGGAGGCTATTTTATAGATGACATCACCGAAGTCGAGGATCAGTAGGATGGTCAGTTTTATGAGGGTATGTTTGGCAGCATGAGTGAAGGATGCTTTGTTGCGATATAGGAAGCCGATTCTAGATTTAATTTTGGATTGGAGATGCTTAATGTCAGTCTGGAAGGAGAGTTTACAGTCTAACCAGACACCCAGGTATTTGTAGTTGTCCACGTAAGTCAGAGCCGTCCAGAATAGTGATGCTGGACAGGCGAGCAGGTGCGGGCAGTGATCGATTGAATAGCATGCATTTAGTTTTACTTGCGTTTAACCTCTCTGGGACATGTGGGACGCTCGCGGACACACTATTCAACAGCCAGTGAAATAGCAGGGCGGCAAATTCAAAACAACAATAATCTCATAATTCATATTTCTCAAACATACAACTATTATATCCCATTTTAAAGATACACTTCTCATTAATCCAACCATATTATCCGATTTCAAAAAGGCTTTATGGCGAAAGCATAACATTAGATTATGTTAGGACAGCGCCTAAACAAGAAAAACCACACAGCCATTTTCCAAGCAAGGAGAGGCGTCACAAAAAACAGAAATTCAGCTAAAATGAATCACTAACCTTTGATGATCTTCATCAGATGACACTCCCAGGACTCAATGTTACACAATACATGTATGTTTTGTTCGATAAAGTTATTATTTATATCCATAAACCCCATTTTACATTGGCGCGTGATGTTCAGAAAATGTATTGCCTCCAAAACTCCGGCGAATGAGCACATCAATGTACAAAAATACTCATCATAAACGTTGATAAAATTTACAACAGTTATTGAAAGAATTATAGATACACTTCTCCTTAATGCAACCGCTGTGTCAGATTTCAAAATAGCTTTACGGCGAAAGCACATTGAGTACAGAGCTCAACCATCAAAGCAAGCTATACAGTTACCCGCCAAGTTCTGGAGTCAACTAAACTCAGAAATAGTACTATAAATCTTCACTTACCTTTGCTGATCTTCGTCGGAATGCACTCCCAGGACTCCCACTTCCACAAGAAATGTTTGTTTTGTTCGATAAACTCCATATTTATGTCCAAATACCTCCGGTTTGTTCGTGCGTTCAGATTACTAATCCAAAGGCATAATGCGTGAGCGCAAAACCCGAGACGAAAAGTCAAATAGTTCCATTACCGTTCGTAGAAACATGTCAAACAATGTTTACAATCAATCCTTAGGGTCTTTTTAAGATAAATCTTCGATAATATTCCAACCGGACCATAGCATATTCATTACAGAGGAAAAAGAAGGAACGGCGCGCCTGCGTGCCCGCACAGTAAACAACTCGTTGGTCTCAGGCTTGAGACAGCTCTTATTCTCTTCCCAGTAACAGTAGAAGCATGAAACAAGGTTCTAAAGACTGTTGACATCTAGTGGAAGCCTTAGGAAGTGCAAAATGACCCCACAGACACTGTAGTTTGGAAAGGCAATAAGTTGAAAAACTACAAACCACTTCCTGGTTGGATTTTTTCTCAGGTTAGAAAGGGCCTCCCACTCCTCTTTCTATTCTGGTTAGCGCCAGTTTGCTCTGTTCTGTGAAGGGAGTAGTACACAGCGTTGTACGAGACCTTCAGTTTCTTGGCAATTTCTCGCATAGAATAGCCTTAATTTCTCAGAACAAGAATAGACTGACAAGTTTCAGAAGAATGTTCTTTGTTTCTGGCCATTTTGAGCCTGTAATCGAACCCACAAATGCTGATGCTCCAGATACTCAACCAGTCTAAAGAAGGACAGTTTTATTGCTTCTTTAAACAGAACAACAGTTTTCAGCTGTGCTAACATAATTGCAAAAGGGTTTTCTAATGATCAATTAGCCTTTTAAAATGATAAAACTTGGATTAGCTAACACAACGTGCCATTGGAACACAGGAGTGATGGTTGCTGATAATGGGCCTCTGTACGCCTATGTAGATATTCCATAAAAAATCTATCATTTCCAGCTACAATAGTCATTTACAACATTAACAATGTCTACACTGTATTTCTGATCAATTTGATGTTATTTTAATGGACCAAAAATTTGCTTTTCTTTCAAAAACAAGTACATTTCTAAGTGACCCCAAACTTTTGAACGGTAGTGTATGTTCCCCATGCCAATATAACCCTTTAAATTGAATTGAAATTGAGAGGAGAGTGAGAAGAAAGGGGTACTCAGAGATACAAAAGCATTGCTCCAGTCTGGTATTTATGACAGAGCACTAATCTACCACCAGTTCTCTGTTTGATTGGGCTAGGGAACCATCGTCACGGAAACAGCCCCCACTATCAGTACTAGCCTGAGAGCCTCTTCTTCTCCCATGAGCCTCCAGAAAGGGACAATGCTCTGGGGGGGGGGGGGGGGAAGAGTTTCTCCTAGGTACAGATCTAGGGTACGCTTCCCCTCCCACCATTAGTGGGAAAAATACAAAACTCACCCAAGATCAGCATCTAGGTGCAACTTCAAACATATTCCTTTTATTGTGTGACCCCTTTGTGATAATAATGACTGTCTGAATTTGCAGTTGATCAAAACATTCTTAGCACATAGCTTATTGTCTGCATCCCAAATGTCATCCTAATTCCCTATATATAGTACACTACTTTTGACCAGTATAGGCTCTAGTCAAAAGTAGTGCACTAGGATATAGGGTGCCACATTTGAGATGCAGACAAGACCACAGAAGAATGATTCACTTCTCGTGCCTCTTCCTCCACGTTGTACTTCAAAGGGAATTGTCTTGGTTGGTTATTGCTAAGGTGTTGTTAAAAAGGTCTCTGAATCATTGCTTAGTCAGAATTCAAGTTTAGGTGAGGAGGGTTACAGTTGGAAGTCCTATTAAGGTAACCACACACTGAATGGAAGGGTGGTAGCTCACTTGGGGGTACATTAGCGGTGTGTGTGTGTGTGTATATATATATATATATATATATATATATATATATAGCTCAAAAAAATAAAGGGAACACTAAAATAACACATCCTAGATCTGAATGAATGAAATAATCTTATTAAATACTTTTTTCTTTACATAGTTGAATGTGCTGACAACAAAATCACACAAAAATAATCAATGGAAATCCAATTTATCAACCCATGGAGGTCTGGATTTGGAGTCACACTCAAAATTAAAGTGGAAAACCACACTACAGGCTGATCCAACTTTGATGTAATGTCCTTCAAACAAGTCAAAATGAGGCTCAGTAGTGTGTGTGGCCTCCACGTGCCTGTATGACCTCCCTACAACGCATGGGCATGCTCCTGATGAGGTGGCGGATGGTCTCCTGAGGGATCTCCTCCCAGACCTGGACTAAAGCATCCGCCAACTCCTGGACAGTCTGTGGTTCAACGTGGCGTTGGTGGATAGAGCGAGACATGATGTCCCAGATGTGCTCAATTGGATTCAGGTCTGGGGAACGGGCGGGCCAGTCCATAGCATCAATGCCTTCCTCTTGCAGGAACTGCTGACACACTCCAGCCACATGAGGTCTAGCATTGTCTTGCATTAGGAGGAACCCAGGGCCAACCGCACCAGCATATGGTCTCACAAGGGGTCTGAGGATCTCATCTCGGTACCTAATGGCAGTCAGGCTACCTCTGGAGAGCACATGGAGGGCTGTGCGGCCCCCCAAAGAAATGCCACCCCACACCATGACTGACCCACTGCCAAACCGGTCATGCTGGAGGATGTTGCAGGCAGCAGAACGTTCTCCACGGCGTCTCCAGACTCTGTCACGTCTGTCACATGTGCTCAGTGTGAACCTGCTTTCATCTGTGAAGAGCACAGGGCGCCAGTGGCGAATTTGCCAATCTTGGTGTTCTCTGGCAAATGCCAAACGTCCTGCACGGTGTTGGGCTGTAAGCACAACCCCCACCTGTGGACGTCGGGCCCTCATACCACCCTCATGGAGTCTGTTTCTGACAGTTTGAGCAGACACATGCACATTTGTGGCCTGCTGGAGGTCATTTTGCAGGGCTCTGGTAGTGCTCCTCCTGCTCCTCCTTGCACAAAGGCGGAGGTAGCGGTCCTGCTGCTGGGTTGTTGCCCTCCTACGGCCTCCTCCACGTCTCCTGACGTACTGGCCTGTCTCCTGGTAGCGCCTCCATGCTCTGGACACTACGCTGACAGACACAGCAAACCTTCTTGCCACAGCTCGCATTGATGTGCCATCCTGGATGAGCTGCACTACCTGAGCCACTTGTGTGGGTTGTAGACTCCGTCTCATGCTACCACTAGAGTGAAAGCACCGCCAGCATTCAAAAGTGACCAAAACATCAGCCAGGAAGCATAGGAACTGAGAAGTGGTCTGTGGTCACCACCGGCACAACCACTCCTTTATTGGGGGTGTCTTGCTAATTGCCTATAATTTCCACCTGTTGTCTATTCCATTTGCACAACAGCATGTGAAATGTATTGTCAATCAGTGTTGCTTCCTAAGTGGACAGTTTGATTTCACAGAAATGTGATTGACTTGGAGTTACATTGTGTTGTTTAAGTGTTCCCTTTATTTTTTTGAGCAGTATATATATATATATATATATATAAATAAATAAATAAAATGGACCACATCCCATCAACAGCTCGTACTTCTGAAACAACCAATCCACAACAAGTCACTACCTAGCCTTGTATCATATTCGTTTGAGTGTACCCTCAACCCCCCTCCCCCCATCTCAATCCATCCTGTTCTCTTCAGTAGCCTACTTTGGTTAACATGCTCCATTCAGTGTGAGTGGCTTTCAGAATGGCCCCTCAGACTTAGCGCTATTTATTTGACCTTGGCTAGGAACAATTACGACCCCAAACCGAGGGTGACTGCCAGCTTTCTTAGGGCTCCCTGGGACATTAAACAGGGCCTGTCCGACATTAGAATGAGTCTTTTGTTTCCCAGCTTATGTAAAGGAGTCCCAAAGCAGGGGTCCCACACTGTTGCACCTACGGAGGTCCACCACTCCTTTCAGACACCCCTCCCCCCTTGCTTATCGGCTTCAACTTCCAATCATCCCCCGCTTTGTTAGGCTTTATTAGGACGCCACAGCAGCCAAAAGCAACAAGTGCTTTTTTTTTGTGTAACTGGGTGTGTTGGTGTGTGTTTTGGGGGGCAACTAGCAGTCATTTTGGGGGGGGGGGGGGCACACACTGCCATGGTCATTGAGCTGGTCTGGTTTTGAGGAAACAGAGTGAGGGGGAGTGTGATTTATATTGGCCAAGCGCTCTGTTGAGTTAGACACGGTCTACGTAGAGAGTGTGTGTCTGAGTGGATAGCGGTGGGCGGTGTGAACAGAGCAGAATATAGAGCGCTATAGCAAGTCTGACACATTGGTCGAGTGCTAAGCTACGCTAACGGCTAGCACGTGTCCAAAAAACACTGACTGGATTCTGCCCTTTATAATAGCAATAATAACACATGGGTTTTATATACAGTTGAAGTCGGAAGTTTACATACACCTTAGACAAATACATTTAAACTCCGTTTTTCACAATTCCTGACATTTAATACTAGTAAAAATGCTCTGTCTTAGCTCAGTTAGGATCACCACTTTATTTTAAGAATGTGAAATGTCAGAATAATAGTAGAGAGAATGATTTATTTCAGCTTTTATTTCTTTCATCACATTCCCAGTGGGTCAGAAGTTTACATACACTCAATTAGTATTTGGTAGCATTGCCTTTAATGTTTAACTTGGGTCAAACATTTTGGCTAGCCTTCCACAAGCTTCCCACTATAAGTTAGGTGAATTTTGGCCCGTTCCTCCTGACAGAGCTGGTGTAGCAGTCAGGTTTGTAGGCCTCCTTGCTCGCACACACTTTTTCAGTTCTGCCCACAAATTTTCTGTGGGATTGAGGTCATGGCTTTGTGATGGCCACTCCAATACCTTGACTTTGTTGTCCTTAAGCCATTTTGCCACAACTTTGGAAGTATGCTTGAGGTCAATGTCCATATGGAAGACCTATGTGCGACCAAGCTTTGACTGATATCTTGAGATGTTGCTTCAATATATCCACATAATTTTCCTACCTCATGATGCCATCTATTTTGTTAAGTGCACCAGTCCCTCCTGCAGCAAAGCACCCCTACAACATGATGCTGCCACCCCCGTGCTTCACGGCTGGGATGGTGTTCTTTGGCTTGCAAGTCTCCCCCTTTTTCTCCAAACATAACGATGGTCATTATTGCCAAACAGTTTTATTTTTGTTTCATCAAACCAGAGGACATTTCTCCAAAGAGTACAATCTTTGTCTCCATGTGCAGTTGCAAACCGTAGTCTGGCTTTTTTGTGGCGGTTTTGGAGCAGTGGCTTCTTCCTTGCTGAGCGGCCTTTCAAGTTATGTTGCTATAGGACTCGTTTTACTGTGGATATAGATACTTTTGTACCCATTTCCTCCAGCATCTTCACAAGGTCCTTTGTTGTTGTTCTGGGATTGATTTGCACTTTTTGCACCAAAGTACGTTCATCTCTAGGAGACAGAACGCATCTCCTTCCTGAGCGGTATGACGGCTGCGTGGTCCCATGGTGTTTATACTTGCGTACTATTGTTTGTACAGATGAACGTGGTACCTTCAGGCGTTTGGAAATTGCTCCCAAGGATGAACCAGACTTGTGGAGGTCTACAATTCTTTTTCTGAGGTCTTGGCTGATTTCTTTCGATTGTCCCATGATGTCAAGTGTAACAGTATAGCTTCCATCCCTCTCCTCGCCCCAACCTGGGCTTGAACCAGGGACCCTCTGCACACATCAACAACTGACACCCACCGCGCCACAAAAGCCACAGCCCTTGCAGAGCAAGGGGAACAACTACTTCAGGTCTCAGAGCGAGTGACGTCACCCAATTGAAACGCTATTAGTGCGCACCAAAGCTAACTAACTAGCCATTTCACATCGGTTACACAAACAAAGAGGCACTGAGTTTGAAAGTAGGCCTTGAAATACATCCACAGGTACACCTCCAATTGACTCAAATTATTTCCAACAATTGTTTACTGACAGATTATTTCACTTATAATTCACTGTATCACAATTCCAGAGGCTGTATCACAATTTCAGAAGCTTCTAAAGACATGACATAATTTTCTGGAATTTTCCAAGCTGTTTAAAGGCACAGTCAACTTAGTGTATGTACTTCTGACCCACTGGAATTGTGATACAGTGAATTATAAGTGAAATAATCTGTCTGTAAACAATTGTTGGAAAAATGACTTGTGTCATGCACAAAGTAGATGTCCTAACCGACTTGCCAAAACTATAGTTTGTTAACAAGAAATTTGTGGAGTGGTTGAAAAATGAGTTTTAATGACTCCAACCTAAGTGCATGTAAACTTCCGACTTCAACTGTAAGCCTAGTGCTTTTAAATGTCCCAAAGTCACTTAAAGCCAGGCTAGCAATGAAGCTAGGTTAGCAATAGACATGACGACTGGTTAGCATCCTGCATTTGACAAAACTGCTAATTACATTGTTAACCTACTGATGATATAAGCAATTTGTTCTGACTGAGATTCCAAAAACAACTGGTCACAATAGAGAGACTATGAATCAGCCAGTGTTGTTTTCGAGACCACCTAAAGCAAGACCGATTCATCACTAAGACCTGAGCTAATCAAGTCAGAGTCAAGAATATGGAGACTATGAATCAGCATTCTTTCCAGTTTTGGACCAACCTCGATGAAAACCGCTAGTGTCTGACTCAGTGAAGGAATCTATTCCCTGCTCTGTCTTTAACTCATTCACGTCAGGAGAGCTTCAAAGGAAAGGAGAAGAGAAGCTGCAGGAGCCTCTGTTCTCAAATGAGTTAATATTCTGCTTCAATGCATGTTTTGTTCAATGGCATGCTGTTAGACTATGTATTGATAATTGCGTAAACCCACACTGATGTGAAAATCATGAGATAGATAGTGAACATGTGCATGCCTGTATTTGAGTGTGTTTTTGGGTGCTAGTGAGGTCACATGTACTCATATATATATACACAGCGTTTGGGCACGCCTCCTCATTCAAGGGTTTTACTTAATGTTTTACTAATTTCTATATTGTAGAATAATAGTGAAGACATCAAAACTATGAAATAACACATATGGAATCATATAGTAACCAAAAAAAGTGTTAAACAACCCCAAAAATATGTTATAATTGAGATTCTTCAAAATAGCCACCGTTTGCCTTGATGACAGCTTTGCACTCTTGGGTTAGGGTTACCTGGAATGCATTTCAATTAACAGGTGTGCCTTGTTAAAAGTTAATTTGTTGAATTTCTTTCCTTCTTAATGCGTTCGAGCCAATCAATTGTGTTTTGACAAGGTAGGGGTGGGTATACAGAAGATAGCCCTATTTGGTAAAAGACCAAGTCCATATTATGGCAAGAACAGCTCAAATAAGCAAAGAGAATTGACAGTCCATCATTACTTTTAGATATGAAGGTCAGTCAATCCGGAACATTTCAAGAACTTTTAAAGCTTCTTCAAGTGCAGTTCCAAAAACCATCAAGCGCTATGATGAAACTGGCTCTCATGAGGACCGCCACAGGAAAGGAAGACCCAGAGTTACCTCTACTACAGAGGATAAGTTCATTAGAGTTAACTGCACCTCAGATTGCAGCCCAAATAAATGTTTCACAGAGTTCAAGTAACAGACATCTCAACATCAACTGTTCAGAGAAGACTGCGTGAATCAGGCCTTCATGCAGGGGCGGAAATCCCGGGGGGGGACGGGGGGGACACGACCCCCCCATCCTGGGAAAAATATGATTTGTCCCCCCCAATATATCACTGAAACATAACTATGTAATTTAAATAATATTAATAATACGCAATGAAAGCAATTGTGCTGATTATAGACACTTAATAGCGCGTTTTTAAGTTTCAAAAGATTGCGACACCCCCACCCTTTGCCTCACAATGGTTTGATCCATTGCCAGTTCCTTAGCTTGCTCCGTAACAGAGAGGCCGGATCTACTGTCTGAAAGGCACTCAATGAACGTAACTGACGTTAAGTTAATCCAGTCAATCGCGCACACACTAGCTGAATATGCAGAGCTAGCGCGCAAATATTAACTATTAAGCTAGCTAGTACTTATTCCATTTATGTGGCCTCGTCAAAGATGGAATCTTTGCTATCGTCAATTTATTCCGAGATCAGCATGCAGATGATGTAAGTTAGTGCTTCAAAGTCCCTGTGATAAGGTTAGCGATAAACTGAAATACAAACTGAACAGAACTACACTCTCTTCTAATTTAGCTTTTGCAACGAGACCATTAAATATATTTAAGACAATGGTCTTAAATATATTTAATGCTCTCGTTGCAAAAGCTAAATTGTCGCAAGGGAATTTTTATTTATTTTATTTCAACTTTATTTAACCCGGGTAGCAAAGATTATAGCAAACACCACTGAAACGGAATTGGTGCTCGCTAGCTTTGCAAATTCAGCTATTGTTGGAAGCCAGCCAATATGAAACAAACTATTAAAATTACAAAAGGTTGCAGCATATGTTGTGTAAATGGTGAACTCATACAGCTGTTAACTCTTGTCATTTTAATCCATTTCACATTTGCTAGCTACCTTTTAGATCGAAGTCCATATAGAATGATAGCAGATAAGATGATAGAAGCCCATCTCCTACTGTAAATAACCTACACACTGTGTGTGTGTGTAGCCAGCCAGCCAGCCAGGTAGAAAAATCGCAGAAAAATAAGAGACGGACATCAGAGTATTTTTCAGTACACCAAAACGCAAAGTAAGAACCCTAGTAGCCTAATATCTCAAAGACTAGTTGATAAAATGTTCATAAGAAAGAAATGAAATTCTAATGGAAATGTTTCACAATGATGTCATTGGGCAGAGCAGGCAACAGATGGCACACAGACAGCAGAGTTGGGGACAGATATGCAGGGACAGACTGGCAGAGACAGGGAGTCTCAGGTAAGTTTGAGTCTTTGTTTGGCAACATTATGAAAGGTTCTAATTTGTTTTAACTTGTAAAATAGGGACATAATTGGAAAATGCCATAGATACCCCCACTCTCAACTTAAACTGGTGACTGAACTAAGATTTGTTTAAGGCAATGGTATTGCTGTTTTGATTAATTGTGTAGTTTTGGGTACCGGTAGTTAGGAGTACAGAATGAAATTCTGAACATCATGGCCAATACAGTCATTCAAGGCATTGCAGCTGAGATTAGGTCTCTTCCGATTGTACAATTTTCAGTAATTGTTGATGGTACTCAAGATGTCTCTGGTGCTGAACAGGAGAGTGTCTGCCTGCGTTATGTTGACCATGACCTTGTCCCTCACGAGGAGTTTATTGGGCTATACAGGGTGTCGGAGACAACAGGCGAGGGCATTGCGAAAGTGGCAACTGATGTGTTGTTGAGGCTCAATTTGCCCATGTCTGGCTTACGTGGGCAGAGTTACGATGGTGCCTCAAACATGGCAGGAAAATACACAGGTGCACAGGCAATTGTGAGGAGTCAGCAGCCATTAGCCCTCTATGTGCATCGTGGAGCACACTGTGTAATCTGATTACACAGGCTGGCTGCACAGCCTCCCCACTGATCCGGGATTCCCTTTCTTGGGTCCATCAGTTCGGTGTCCTCTATGGCCAGTCAGGAAAGTTTAAGAGCATGTTTAAATCAATTGCCACGTCCAAAGATACAAATCTGACCACCCTGAAACCCCCATGTCCAACGAGGTGGACTGTGCGGAATACTGCTATTAGAGCTGTGCTAGGGCAGTATGAGCGGGTACTAAGCAGCCTAGAGGAGATGGCAAAAACTGCATCCAAGACAGCTTCAACTGCCAGTGGCTTATTCGAGCACTTCAGCAAAGGCAAGACTGTGTTGGGCCTCACACTTGCCTCTGCTGTTCTTGGAGAGCTTGAATGTCTAAACATTTCACTGCAGAAGAAAACTCAGACTGTCTCTGGTATGCAGGCTGCAGTCGAGTGTGTGCGGTCATCTCTTAGGGGCAAGAGAAATGACGAAAGCTACCTTGCACTGTATGAGAAAGCAACAACATTGATTGACTCTATTGAATCCATTGAGACACACTCAAGACGATTTGCTGGCAAAGCAGTGGATCACTATAGGGCAGAATTTTTTTAAGTGTTGGATGGTGTGGAGGTTCAGTTTGGCGACCGTTCTGACCAGGACAGTCTAAACGTCCTGCAAAAGTTGGAAAGAGCGCTTCTCACGGGGGAGTTGGATGAGTCTCTAGATCAGTACCCAGAGCTGAACATAGATTCTCTTTCAGTGCAGATCCCTCTCTTTTGCAACAAATACCCCTGTAGCAGCAGTGGAGAGGCAGCAGAGGTCCTCAGGAGGCTTTAGTACATGACAGTACACTTACTAATTATTTATTTCATGTTATTTTATTTAGAATTGCATACTTTGTGTGACATACTTGTCCATAGCTGCTGTTTGAAGAGTTGAGACACAGACTGAAGGATATTTTGGTTGATTTATTTGGGTTATTCATTGAAGTAGTTATTTTGCTTTTAGGACTGTACTTATTTTTAGCTTTTTGTTCTTGTAAAGCTATTGTAGTAGACTCAGGCCAGTGGCACATATTTAATGACTTTATAAATGTATCAGAAAATGTAAAATGAAAAGGTCAATTCAATACGGAGAACAACTTTGTGATGTTACTCAATGGAGATTATTTTAGACGAGATCACACCATGTTCATTGTATTTACGAAAACTGCACCCATACAGTGTACAGTACCATTGCCACCTACTGGCCTTTCTTGGTATTGCTGGTTGTAAATACAAATACCTGCAGACATACTGGACCGATAAGGAACACTGCTATAACTATTATTAGTAGTAGTATTATGATGATTTAAACATTTGAACAAGTTGGGACAACCCTTCTGTTAACTACTGTACCTATCAATTATCCAGTAGTAGTAATTATGGTTCCTCAATATACATTTAACATATTACAACGTAGGCTATGTGTTACAGCACTACTTTTGGTGTCCCCCTCAGGAATTGCTCTTGAGAAAATTTTATGTAATTGTCCCCTCCAAAGTTGATGTCAGATTTTCGCCCCTGCCTTCATGGTCAAATTGCTGCAAAGAAACCACTACTAAAGGACACCAATAATAAGAAGGGACTTGCTTGGGCCAAGAAACACGAGCAATGGACATTAGACCGGTGGGAACGTGTCTTTTGCTCTGATGAGTCCAAATTTGAGATTTTTGGTTACATCTGCCGCGTCTTTGTGAGACGCAGAGTATGTGAACGGATGATCTCCGCATGTGTGGTTCCCACTACGAAGCATGGAGGAGGAGGTGTGTTGGTGTGGGGGTGCTTTGCTTGTGACACTGTCTGTGATTTATTATTAATTCAAGGCACACTTAACCAGCATGGCTATCACAGCATTCTGCAGTGATACGCCATCCCATCTGGTTTGCACTTAGTGGGACTATCATTTGTTTTTCACGGAGTGCTGCCTCAGATGACCCCGGCCTCCACAATCCCCCAACCTCAACCCAATTGAGATGATTTGGGATGAGTTGAACAGCAGAGTGAAGGGAAAGCAGCCAACAAGTGCTCAGCATATGTGGGAACTCCTTCAAGACTATTGGAAAAACATTCCAGGTGAAGCTGGTTGAGAGAATGCCAAGATTGTGCAACGCTGTCATCAAGGCAAAGGGTGGCTACTTTGAAGAATCTAAAATATATATTGATTTGTTTAGCACTTTTTTGGTTAATACATGATTCCATATGTGTTATTTCATAGTTTTAATGTCTTCACTACTGTTCTACAATGTAGAAAATAGTGCAAATTAAGAAACACCCTTGACTGAGTAGTTGTGTCCAAACTTTTGACTGGTAGTGTACACACACACACACACACACACACACACACACACACACACACACACACACACACACACACACACACACACACACACACACACACACACACACACACACACACACACACACGTAGTAGAATTACTTACGCTTCATTGGGCTCGTGTGTTGGTGACTGCCCTGTAGAGAACAAGAAAACAGGAGAGTGTGAAAATGGAGCAATATGCGATTGCCTTTTATCAAGCCACCATGGAGTATTTATCAAGCCACATCAGACGCTATCCCATTTCACTTTTGGTATTACAATCATAGGTCAAGGCCAAAGGCTGAGGATTCAGAAAGGGCTTTAGTGTCACTGAGGGAAGTTAACACCCAGTTTGTGTTTCTGGTCTTGGTTTACCTCCATAAATCATCAGTTTGTGTTTCTGGTCTTGGTTTACCTCCATAAATCATCAGTTTGTGTTTTTGGCCTTGGTTTACCTCCATAAATCATCAGTTTGTGTTTCTGGCCTTGGTTCACCTCCATAAATCATCAGTTTGTGTTTCTGGTCTTGGTTTACCTCCATAAATCATCAGTTTGTGTTTTTGGCCTTGGTTTACCTCCATACATCATCAGTTTGTGTTTTTGGCCTTGGTTTACCTCCATAAATCACCAGTTTGTGTTTCTGGCCTTGGTTTACCTCCATAAATCATCAGTTTGTGTTTCTGGCCTTGGTTTACCTCCATAAATCATCAGTTTGTGTTTCTGGCCTTGGTTTACCTCCATAAATCATCAGTTTGTGTTTCTGGCCTTGGTTTACCTCCATAAATCATCAGTTTGTGTTTCTGGCCTTGGTTAACCTCCATAAATCATCAGTATGTGTTTCTGGCCTTGGTTCACCTCCATAAATCATCAGTATGTGTTTCTGGCCTTGGTTAACCTCCATAAATCATCAGTATGTGTTTCTGGCCTTGTTTCACCTCCATAAATCATCAGTATGTGTTTCTGGCCTTGGTTCACCTCCATAAATCATCAGTTTGTGTTTCTGGCCTTGGTTTACCTCCATAAATCATCAGTTTGTGACAAGGGAGTGTAGCTAGTAGTTGATGTTCAACAATGCCGAGCATCTAAAAATCGGTGATTTCAATTATGACTCTTGTAATTACAAGTCTACAACATGACCCAAAGCATCATGATATAGCATAATACACCACTATATGTCCTGGGAGAAACGTGAATGATAAATTGCTAGTGGCATGAGTTTAGAAATAAAAATCCCACTGGTGACATAACAGACCTTCTCCCTCTGAGGAAATACCAACTTCTGTTTTCAATAGCAGCCTTGGTAAAACATTCACTTACTAAAAGCACTAACATTATTGTACTGAGATGACTATGCGTGGGGGAAGCTAGCGCTACAGTTTTAGCCGGCTATTGCACTAAAACTGTCAGCGGCGTGGGTCTTTAAAAAGGAGTTTATCTAGAATCACATAAAAGCAGTTGAAAACATTTGGAGAGCAAAAACACTGGGGAAACTGTTTCTGTGCTCGGCTAGATTTAGGAATGGTCGTTTTTACGTTGGGGAGGTGGGAGAGTTATACTAGTGCTCTTCAATAAATCTTAGCACAGTGTCAGGAGTATGAGGTTGTACATAGGTTGTACACTTTGACTAGTGTCGCTCCAGTTCATTTAGATCAATGGCATTGCCACATAATAACCCTCCAAAATAGCTGGCCAGAAGAGGAATAAGGCTATAATCGCTACTTGGGTGAATTAATGGATTGTGACTTATGAGTAGTGAACAGAAAGTCCAATTACCAAAAACGTGCAGTTTACCTTGTCCAGGAGTAGCTATGAATGCTGGGTTTATTTATTGAGTAAGTGAGTGGTTTCTGAAACCATGTATCCCACAGGTAGGTTTAACAACCATCTCTGTATCGCTCTCCTTTTTAGCCCTGCCCTCTCGCTCTTTCTGTTAAAGGGTGAGAGGGAAAGAAAGACAGACACAGGGGCAAAAGAAAAAGTGAAAGAACAAGAGAAAGAAGGTGACACAAAGCCCACAAGCCCAACCACTCAACCTCTCCTTACCCAGCTTCACGTAGAGCACGCCGGTGCCAGAGATCACCTTGACCGGGTTGGAGGCCACGCACTGGTAGTAGCCTGTGTCCGTGGTGTCCAGGTCCGTGATGCGCAGCTTGGAGCCCGCATCGGTTTTGCGGATGGAGATGCGCCCTTGCTCCTGGACCACGGGAGCGTCATTCTTCAGCCAGCGGATGGTGGGCCGTGGATTTCCCGTCACCTTGCAGTGCAGCGTGGCCGCCTGGCCCTGCACGATGGTGATGTTGTTCACCGGCTCCTGGAACTCCAGGAAGTAACCTAGGAGAGAGGTCACTGGTTAGGTTGAAGGTTAGGGGTTAGAGGGCTAGGATAAATATCAATGAGGGATGGAATGTTGGGGTGAAGACCTCTACGTTCTCTTGTCCTGGTTGGTCTTTGGTCAAAGTTTTTATGCACTTCTCACACTGTTGTGCTGACTCGAACCGTACTCTGCTGGCTTGGATGTTTTGTATTTGTATTCACTTTACCGTATAGTTCCAGTAACTATGGTGGATATGTAACTAACCAGGCCAGTGCGGTACAGCTCGGCATGGCTCACTAGTGTGAAAAGAGGCCTATTATAGAAATGAGGCAACATACAGAACTATGTTGAATCAAAAGGAAAGAATTCCAACATAATATTCTGAAGCTCCAAGGCCTGTCCTGTTCTTTACTGCAGTGTTGCAGAGAAAAACACCCATTCCCCTCTACTGATATAACTTATTAGGTGGACACATGATCTCAACGGCTACAATAAGGAACACGCTAGTGGAAGCCTTAATGAGTGAGGGGCTGATCCTTTTCTTTTCATCCAAGTTTGTGTCCCAAATGGCAAACTATTTCCCTACATAGTGCACTACTTTTGATCAGAGATCTATGGGCCCGGGTCAAAAGTAGTGCACTATTTAGGGAATAGGGTGCAATTTGGGACACAGCGCCAGTTTCCTGTCTGGAAGAGAGGAGAGTTAGAGCCAAACAATCGTGCTCCCCCACCTCCTCCCACTTCCTGTTCAATGGAGGTTGAGTACTTCCTGCATCCCTCTTTCTCTCTCTCTCATTCTCTCTTCATCCCTCCTTCCCCCCAGATGCCTATTTTTAGAACACAAGGCCCGCACTGAGAGGAATATATCTATATGCCAACAGTGCCTAATTTATCATAACCATTACAGATAACAAATCCTAATTGCTAAATTGCCGCATATATATACAGTCAATAAAAAAGCAAGCGTCATCTAAGATTGATTTATTGAAACCGTAATATGAACTGGTTATATCACGGAACACAATCTTCAAAAAGGTAGTAACCTCAACAGTAACCTCAGCAGTGGCGGCTTGTAGAAGCCTATGGCTGTGCAATGGCATAGCCTTGTTTTGTTCATTTAGCAGACAAGACGCTCCTATTTCCCGAGCTCTTATCATAGTCAAGACACATATATTTTATAGTACTTTTTAAAAAAAATTTTTTTATCATGAGGTAATATAACAGAATAAAATACAACAGAATATTTTTCCAAATTATAAAAAAAAAAAAGAGGCCAGTGCAAAATGATGCGCATCTCATTCCTAGAACAGTTATTCTCAAAGAGAGATCATTTGAAAAAGAAATCTGGGTTACAAACCAAAATCAGTCTACTTTTCAATATACAGATTGAGTTCATTCTGCCTGTTCTTTCGGATTTTCAAAATGGATGTACAATTCCACACTGAGCATTGCATGGTGATGAATTACAGCCAAAACATCTATTTGGTGGGTAGGCATATGCTTAATAATTCTGATGAAAATACACTCTGTCTTTATCAAATTCATGTTTTTGCATATTTTCAGTGTGGAACGTGTCTATGTTTAGGGGAGTTATAGCCTAGTCTAACCAATTCTAAATGGCACTAGGAGTTTGCAAAGTAGTTTAAGCGGAAAATAGACCGGACGCAATTATTTGAAAACTGCAGCTCGTTGTTGGAAAACATATTTTCCTACTTCAAATCAACCAGTCCATTTTGAATTTGTGATAAAACAGTCGTCATTTGAAAGAGGAACGTAGCTCGTGTATCTCATGAGTTAGATAGGCCTACAGAGATAAACACCTTTTAAAAACCTAACGGGAGCATCCAGTCTGCACGTGGTGTGTGCCCTACAAACACAGATGTACAACTGGAACGCTAGAGTCAAAGTAAACGAACGTGGTCTTCAAGACAACATTTCACTTGCCCGTTCGGGCAGTCACAAAGCATATTCTACCACAAAGTATAAAATGGATCTCTGACTAAAGATTATGTTTAATTTGAACCTTTATTTAACTCGGCAAGTCAGTAGAGAACAAATTCTTATTTACAATGACGGCCTACCCCGGACGATGCTGGGCCAATTGTGCGCCGCCCTATGGGACTCCCAATCACAGCCGGATGTGACTCAACCTGGATTCGAACCAGGGACGGCAGTGACGCCTCTTGCACTGAGATGCAGTGCCTTAGACCGCTACGCCAGGCAGGAGTTGACGTCCATTACAGTACTCCATTACTTATGCCCATCCCTACGCGCAAACTTGTGGCGGTCGCCACATCTGGTTTACGTAACACTGACTCTTCAACAAAACAAACATGTCACTTCCTCGCGACAGAGATTGAAGGAGTAGGGTGGGAGAGGGAAGGAGGGAGGGAGACCTCTTCTCCCCTCTGCTGCTCACAAGGAGGTGAGAGGAGATGAGGTGAGGAATACCGCAGGCAATGAACTCTCTCTTGAAATAGAGGGCCCGGGAGGAAGGAATGGACAGAGTGAGCATGAGAGAAAGCAGGAGAAAGAGTGAGAGAAAGAGGGAGAAAGAGAGAGAGAGAGAAAGAGGGAGAATGAGAGAGAATAAAGAGAAGGAGAGAATAAAGAGAAAGGGAGGACAGAAGAGAGCATAAAGAGAAGGAGAATAAAGAGAAGGAGAATAAAAAGAAGGAGAATAAAGAGAGAATAAAGAGAAAGGGAGAGAGAGAAAGAGAATAGAGAAAGACCCTTCAGTTTCTCTGCATTCCGATCGGCGCTACCCACTACAAATAACCGATGCCATTGGATAAGAGACCCAGACCGAGCCCACACTGCACAGTCATGTGATCCTGCCCTGTCGCCAGGTAACCGATGTTAACAAACATTGTCCAGGGTCAACACTCTGGTCAAGACCGGTAGACCACTGAACCATAGAAATAGCCAACAGAATATCTAAGTACTGAACTCTGTGTACCAAGGTTACAGATGCCTAGCCCCAGACCTGCATGTGATTTAGCCAACTGCTTTCGCAGATTTGAGGTCCATTCCATTTCAACTCTGCAAGGGATATAACATCAATCATCACATTGGACATTTGAGTCAAAACCATTTCTGTTCACATACTGTATCCTATTCCCTAGATAATTTATTCCTTGCCCATAGGCTTCTGGTCAAAGGCGATGCATTATGTAGGGCAGTGTTTCCCAACTCCAGTCCTCCAGTAACCCCAACAGTACACATTATGTAGGGCAGTGTTTCCCAACTCCAGTCCTCCAGTAACCCCAACAGTACACATTATGTAGGGCAGTGTTTCCCAACTCCAGTCCTCCAGTAACCCCAACAGTACACATTATGTAGGGCAGTGTTTCCCAACTCCAGTCCTCCAGTAACCCCTACAGTACACATTATGTAGGGCAGTGTTTCCCAACTCCAGTCCTCCAGTAACCCCAACAGTACACATTATATAGGGCAGTGTTTCCCAACTCCAGTCCTCCTGTAACCCCAACAGTACACATTATGTAGGGCAGTGTTTCCCAACTCCAGTCCTCCAGTAACCCCTACAGTACACATTATGTAGGGCAGTGTTTCCCAACTCCAGTCCTCCAGTAACCCCTACAGTACACATTATGTAGGGCAGTGTTTCCCAACTCCAGTCCTCCAGTAACCCCAACAGTACACATTATGTAGGGATGGAGATGGAGAAAGGGGGATTGGAGGGAGGGGGAGAGAGGAGGGGGAGAGAGGAGGGGGAGAAGGTAGATGGAGATGGAGTGGGGGGTGAGAGAGGAGGGGGAGAAGGTAGATGAGGGGGGGTGAGAGAGGGGGAGATGGGAGAGGGGATGAGAGAGGGAGAGATGGAGGGGGGGTGAGAGAGGGGGAAATGGGATGAGAGAGGGAGAGACGGAGGGGAGATGAGAGAGGGGGAGATGGGAGAGGGGATGAGAGAGTGAGAGAGGGGGAGATGGGAGAGGGGATGAGAGAGGGAGAGATGGAGGGGGGTGAGAGAGGGGGAGATGGGAGAGGGGATGAGAGAGGGAGAGACGGAGGGGAGATGAGAGAGAATGTTGGCCAGGTTCTGACAGGCAATCATGTCTCAAATCTCTCATCAGACTGTCTATCTCTATGGTCTGGTCATGCTCTGTTAACACCCTGCATTGGGAGACTTACAATACACACACACACACACACACACACACACACACACACCTCTAAAGATAGTGACTTATTCTCTGATAATTACTGAACCATCTCTGATTTAACAGTTGATGACTTCCTGCTTTCTTATCCTTTTATCTGAGGATTTGCCTGTGTGCCATCTGTCCTATGATAAATCCTGTTGTCTTGGCCCAAACCTTGGTGAGGTGGCAAGCCTGCTCATGTAGGTTTGGTACATGCCTATGACCACATAAGCAATCAAGTACTTTGGTGGTTAACACAGTAGATCAGTTGTTACATACATGCTGTCACTGAATCGTACAGGACCTACTGTGAGTATGCACTCTGTAACCACTAACCTAATCTACTGTTCTACAGTAGTGAAATCCATGTACACACACACACACTTAGAGAAAATAACATATGACCTTCATAGAGCCCACCACTTGGGTATGCCTTCAAGTTGTATATTTTGTAATGCCATAACATTAGGTTGCCAAGCCACAACTAGCCATGCTAGCCTCCAACAGCCTTGATGGAAAGTAATGGACAATGTTAGCAGGCCAAGGAGAGTGCAAGGCAAAGCTCCACTCCAGCTATATTCCAAATGGAAAATAACCTCAAACATCCTCAAATAACCTCAATCACTTTGGTGTTTTTCCTTTCCTCCAGGCCAAAAGGTTGTTGGCGCCTGCACAACTGTCGATTCGAACAAATACACTTAAACAGTCTCGGAGTCGGTAGATATCTTGGATACTTGTCCTCAAGGCATCGGTTCAAAAGGCCGGTGATAGGATTTATCCATTTAAACGCCAACAAAGGTCAAGGGTGAAACCAATGGTGTGGGATGAGTCTCAAGCAGTTACAATATTCAGTGCATTATGCCTATAGGCATTTGATGTGTAATGTCTTCACGCATGGCAAATAAATCAGGAAGTGATGACTATCATCATCTTCACTATCAACTTATATCATTAACCAATAAAATTGTACAAGCAATAACCCAAGTTCAAAAGTGGTCTGGAAAGTTTTCCAACCTATTAATGCTACTATTCTCTAGAAAACATTTTACGTTATATTTTCTCCAAATTGATCTCAATATGTTGAGTTTTGGACAATTATTCCCCCATAATGCCGTTAGATAATATAGTAATACCATTACTTATTTATATATATATATATATATATATATATATATTTTAAATGTCCTCTTTCCTCAACTTACCCCATTAATATAGAGAGCACCCCCCTATCCACATCGACAGGACAGCAGTGGAGAAGGTGGAAAGTTTTAAGTTCCTCGGCGTACACATCACAGACAAACTGAAATTGTCCACCTACACAGACAGTGTGGTGAAGAACGGGCAACAGCGCCTCTTCAACCTCAGGATTCTAAAGAAATGTGGCTTGTCACCTAAAACCCTCACAAACTTTTACAGATGCACAATTGAGAGCATCCTGTTGGGCTGTAACCCCACCTGGTAAGGCAACTGCACCGCCCACAACCGCAAGGCTCTCTAGAGCAATGCATCACCGGGGGCAAACTACCTGCCCTCCAGGACACTTACAGCACCTGATGTCACAGGAAGGCCAAAAAGATCATCAAAGACAACAACCACAAGAGCCACTGCCCGTTCACCCCACTACCATTCAGAAGGCGAAGTCAGTACAGGTGCATCAAAGCTGGAACCGAGAGACTGAAAAACAGCTTCTATCTCAAGGCCATCAGACTGTTAAACAGCCATCACTAAACACAGAGAGGCTGCTGCCTACATACAGACTTGAAATCATTGGCCACTTTAATAACTGGATCACTAGTCACTTTAATAATGCCACTTTAATAATGTTCACATATCTTGTATTACTCATCTCATATGTATATACTGTATTTTATACCATCTATTGCATCTGGCCTATGCTGCTCTGTCATTGCTCATCCATATATTTCTATGTATATATTCATATTCCATTCCTTTTCTTAGATTTGTGTGTATTAGGTAGTTGTTGTGGAATTGTTAGATTACATGTTAGATATTACTGCACTGTCGGAGTAAAAAGCACAAGCATTTCGCTACACTCGCAATAACATCTGCTAACCATGTGTGTATGTGACCAATAAGATTTTGATTTGATTTGCTAATTGTAGTTCATTAGAGGGGCAACATAATGTCCTCTTCTCTCAATTGACCCCTTTACTGATTACAGTTCACTAGGAAGAGCCAGAGAATGCATGGTTGAATAGTGACACACAATTTTGTTGTACAACTTGTACATCCCATCCTCTGGCTCCACACACTACAACATCTGCCTGGAGTAGTTGTGGTCCGCCTCACAGAGAGCTTATGCAATGGAAAAATGGTGCTGAGGAGTGTGCCTATCCCCACCGCATGCAGCAGAGTACTCAGCATAGCGCAGAGCAATGATGTCACCATTTAGGGTTTAATTAAAGCTTCCTAGTCCAAATGGCATCCTATTCTCTACGTAGTGCACTTATTTTCACTATGTAAGGAATATGGTGCCATTTGGGACACATCCCTCCATTTGGAACACGCCCCCCCTGTTTTCTTCTGACAGCCCAGAGGAAGTGGAGGATCTCTGCAGCTGGCAGACAGAGCCAAATGGGTTTGACTGTTTGTGTGCAGTGGTGATTGGAGGACAGTAAACAACGTGTTGAGTGCTGACAGGCCATTGCACACTTCAACGACGCAGCGCCACTGGACGAGCCAAAGTACGCCGGAAACAAACGAAGGAGCTCATTAACAGGTGAAAATGACAGGAGGGTTTTAGTTTGGGATAAACACGTAACATGCTGCCTTTAGGCAAGAAGAGCCGAATACGTTTATTTGCTGGAAACACGGCCAAAGAACTTAAAGTACATTGGTATCGATGACTCGATGCTTTCTTTCCAATCCTCGGGCTAGAGTAATGAAATACATCTCCAGTTGCTACAGCCCGCATGCGCTTGTAACTGGGCCTGGTTCACTAAAATCCTCTGAGGATTCCATCATCAGTCCTGGTCAAAAGCCAAACTACTTTGTGTCCAGTGCCGGGGTTCTCGTGGCGACATGGTTGTATCAAATATCAAGGTTTGAGTGATTTACTTCTCCCCGAGAGATAGACGTAATGAAAAGCAGCTTCCTCCTAAAGCCCAGTGCTGCCACCCTGTCGGACCAGGCCAACGAAACCTCAGTCTTTTGGATCATGCCACAGCGGTGGTGTTGATGCTTCCAAAACACACAATGGCCGTCCCAAAGCATCGAATCCCACCCCATGTCCCCACCTATGACCCTCAAGTCTGTAATTCCCCTCTATCGCTGATATCACTGTATCCCATCTCCTTTCAACTACCCAAATTTACTGGGAAAAGAAACTGGCTGGGATTGACTTGGGCAAATTCAAACAACCACTGTTTGAGGACTTAACCTGGTCTGACAACCCATGTACCTTACTAATACAGACCAAAACATTCCCTTGCATCTGTCAAAGGAGAGGGAAACACTGAGATTAGGGAGCTTTGATTTCTCTCGAAAGTTCAATTTCTTTTAAATTGAATGAATTGTTCTGAATGTGAAGAGTAGACCCGCTCCTCTGAAAACTACTACTGTGTCCCAAGACCCTGGACCGATGGCCAACACAAAGCCTCCATGGTGCAGCATTTTCCCTCCGCTGGTATTAAAAAGACCACTCCCCCCCCCCCCAAAGAACCAAGTGGTAGCTTTTCTTGAAATGACATCCTGATTTATGCACGCAGTTGACTGGGGGGGGGGCGCCCTCAACGCACGTCAAACCCCCACCGCTCTCCACGACATAATTAGGCTGCACATGGAAGATAGAGATCTCTGCGTTTGGGAGGGGCTATGTAGTGTTTGATGTTCGTGCCAATATGGCGGTCGGTGGCTTCAAAGCCTCACATTTGCCAATACATAGCATCAGCAATCCAGGGTTTACACACATCATTGGTTTGGAAGGGCTATGTTGTGTTTGACGTTTGTACAGCCATTCGGGGGCGCTATTACAAAGTTTGTCCGGTGGTCATTAATTATCCTAATAACATAGGGCTGTGGGCTGATTTTCATTATGAATTTTGGAGTATGGTTTTGGGTGTAGAATGGCTGTAGAATGGCTGTGCTCCAGTTACTTCCCGTCCTTCATAACAGATCTAGGATCAGTTCTTGCAGCCCTAGTCTAACACATTCTGAACATCTCAGCCAATCTGGCCAGGAATCAGTTCTTATGTGGAACAAATGTACTGTATCAACATGACAGAATAGAGGGGGGGGGGGGGGGGGGCTCCGCTACACGCCTCCCCTCTAGGATCCAGATTAGAATGGGGATGGGGGGGATGGGGGGGGGACAAAGTGCTAAAGGGACTATCAGAACAAACGCTTTATTCCGACATAACGGCTTCCCTCGTCTGCAATCACCCAGAGTCATTGAGGCAGAGGAGGCTGGATGGAGGAGCCATAGTAGGATGTGTTCATGGAATGGAATGGAGTCCAACATGTGGTTGCCATGTGCTTGATGTGGTTGACTCCATTCCAGCCATTACAATGAGCCCGTCCTCCTATAGCTCCTCCCCAGCAGCCTCTTCTGAACTTAAGCATGGGATGAGATGAGCTGTGAAGGCCCTGCTGCAAAGGGATGGGAGCTCTGTTCAACTCCAAATGGCTTTCATTTTGCAGTTTCCCGTGCCGCCACGCTGACCTTCAACACGGGGGTCCCACAGGGGTGTGTGTTTAGTCCCCTCCTGTACTCCCTGTTCGCCCATGACTGCGTGGCCGCGCACGACTCCAAAACCATTATCAGGTTTGTTGACGGCACGACGGTGGTAGGCCTGATCACCGGCAACGATGAGACAGCCTACAGGGAGGAGGTCAGAGACCTGGCAGTGTGGTGCCGGGAAATTAACCTCTTCCTCAATGTCAGTAAGACCAAGGAACTGATCATGGACTACAGGACACGGGGAGGCGAGCACGCCTCCATCCACATCGACGGGGGTGCAGTGGAACGGGTCGAGAGCTTCAAGTTCCTCGATGTCCAAATCACTGAGGACTTAAAATGGGCCACGAACACGGGCACAGTCGTGAAGAAGGCGCGACAGCACCTCTTCCCCCTCAGGAGGCTGAAAAGGTTTGGTATGAGCCCTCAAATCCTCAAAAAGTTATAAAGCTGCACCATTGAGAGCATCTTCACTGGCTGCATCCCTGCTTGGTATAGAAATAGCACCGTTCTCGATTGCATGGTGCTACAGAGGGTGGTGCGGACAGCCCAGTAGATCACTTGGGCCGAGCTCCCTGCTATCCTGGACAACTATAACAGGCAGTGTGAAAGGAAGGCCCGGAAAATCATTAAAGACTCCAACCACCCAAGCCATAGACTGCTCTCTCTGCTTCCACACGGCATGCGGTACACCAACAGGCTCCTGAACAGCTTCTATCCCCAAGCCATAAGACTGCTAAATAGCTAACACACACACACACACACACACACACACACACACACACACACACACACACACACACACACACACACACACACACACAAAATCATAATTTACTCTGCTGCTAATCTGTTTATCATATATGCTGATGCCTACTCACCTTATCCCTATACATATCTACCTCTATCACTCCAGTATTCCTGCACATTGTTAATATGGTACTGACCCTGTATATAGGTCACCTTACCCCTATACATATCTACCTCTATCACTCCAGTATTCCTGCACATTGTTAATATGGTAGGTTCTCCTGTTCTTCATATTTCTATTTCTCTGGTGTTTTTGTTCTACATTGTGTTATTTTTAGTACTACATTTACTTTGATTACTGCATTGTTGGGTTTATAGCATCGAAGAAATGCATTTCACTGTACTTGTGCACGTAACATTAAAACTTGAAACTTAATCTCGACCCGGGCCCTTCCATTGAACTGCGTAGTGAATCAAACGAGAGATTTTCTTACAGCTGTAATATGTAACTTTTTGGGCGACCTAACCAAATTCACATAGAAATGTGTGTCATAGATCTGTCATCGAAAGCAAGTCTAAGAAGCGGTAGATATGTTCTATATGCGTAATATGTATGCTTCCCGTTTTTTTTTTAACGTATTTTACTTTTGGTTACGTAAACCAGCTTCAAAAGAGCAGAAAATACAATATTATTGGTTATGGAAAAGATATTTCACAGCGGTTTAGATGGTACAATTACTCTTTCTACACTACACTCGCTTGTTTTGTCACAAACTGACATTTGATTTGATTTTAGGAACCAGGAAATAGCGGAGCGATTTCTGCATAGTGCATCTTTAACCGAGAAACCGAGGCTGTGTCCCAAAAGGCACCCTATTCCCTATATAGTGCATTAAATGAGGGAGTCATTTGGGACACATACAGACACACTCAAGAAACAGGAGAGTCAAGGACATCATTGCACTTGAGAAGAAGCAGGTCTCTGCAGAGCCTTTTGGGGAGAGGTTTTAGGCCAGGGCGGGTCTGGAGGCCTGGAATGTTCTTTCCAGAGATTCTGTGCTCTGTCACACCACACTGGGTTCAGATTAACGTGAACAACTACTCTTCAGATCGAGATAAGGGGAGTCCGTCTGTCAGTCAATTTGTCCGTCTGACAGTAAACAGCTGTACGAACTGATAACAAGTAAATATGTGTGTGTTTACAGCTCATGTACACTCCTATAGTAAATCATGATTAGTGAAAGGAGAAAAAGAGGGGGAGGAGCCATAAAGAGAGAAAAGGAGAGAGGGGGGTTACCTTCAGCTGTGGGTGCTGCGACAGACAGACAGACAGACAGACAGACAGACAGACAGACAGACAGACAGACAGACAGACAGACAGACAGACAGACAGACAGACAGACAGACAGACAGACAGACAGACAGACAGACAGACAGACAGAGAGTTACCTTCAGCTGTGGGTGCTGCTCCACTTTGAGCTTCTGCCAGCCCCTCAGACTCCACTGGTTGGGATAAGCTAGGATCTGCTTCTGCTGCAGAGACAGGAAGGAGCCCAGAGTTAGGAGGGAACAGAACTCACATAACCCTGCCTTGGTTTGCCTTAGATCCAGGTGTCTGAACAGAAACCTGCTGATACTGACTATAGTGCTGCTGACACATCAAACAATATACCACCTGAAATATTAAACACATCAATATGTTTCTGTTAGTAAATGATCCTATCATCTTGCTAAATGTGCAGCAAAGAATGATCCAACAACTGTCATGTCTCAATGCTTGAAGTCACTGAAATGTTTATTTTTTTTATTTATGTAACCTTTATTTAACTAGGCAAGTCAGTTAAAAACAAATTCTTATTTACAATGACAGCCTACACCAGCCAAACCCTAACGACACTGTGCCAATTGTGCACCACCATATGGGACTCCCAATCACATCCAGTTGTGATACAGCCCGGATTCAAACCAGGGTGTGTGTAGTGACGCTTCAAGCACTGAGATGCAGTGCCTTAGACCGCTGCGCCACTCGGGAGCCCAGAACAGAATGAGAAAAGAGTCTTCATAAACTCTGCCAAACACAACAAGTGGATCCAAAACCTCAATTTAATACAGCCGTTTTGGGAACAAGGCTTTAGAGTGACTAGAAGGATATTTCATCTGATGAAAATTGCCATGGCCAAAAGCAAAAACAGAGTTTTCATTAAACTATGATATTGTTGTATTCCATCCAACATCTGCCACCAAGAGCGCCGGTCTTGCTACAAGATGAACAGAGATCAATTTTCAGTGAGCCTGGCTATAAATGACTCCATCACATCAAAGGATCAACGTTGCCTATTGATTTGTCATTAGACTAATGTGTTACAGATGTTAGTTACGTGCTCTACTGAAGTTAACGATCACACAATGGATAATTACTGCCGAACTGGTCTCAGGGCACTATTGAAAATGAGATTTATTTATTTATTCCCAGAGGAATTAGGAAAAAAATACAAATACATATGTGCACAGAAAAATCATGATTTATATGGTCAAAATTCACAACAGGTTATTTCTCTAAATAATCTGGACATTATTTTGGGACAAACACTCATTCATATGTTCAGTTTTTGATCCAAGAAAAATCAAAAAGATCAACAGATTTATGGTAGTGATTCCCCCCCCCCCAACAAAAACTTTACGATCGTTAAGAATTGCTTTCCAAAAGTACCGGAAAGAGAGAGAGAGAGAGAGAGTTCATCTTATAGGAAACCACACTTTGGCACATAGAAGCCCAAACATAGCTGCTGGACAAGTTGAGGTCACTCACATGGTCTGCGTCTCAAACACCACCCTATTCCCTATATAGTGCACTAGTTTTGACCAGGGCTCATAGGTCTCTGGTCAAAAGTAGTGCACTATATAGGGGATAAGCTGCCATGTGGGATGCAACCAAGATTACTCTGCAGTAGCGTTTCCCCACAACTGGGTTAGGAATGTGCTGCGGAGCTGGCAATTAGCGATTAGCACATTAATGAGCGAGTGGCAATGGAGGAGCGTTTTAGCCCTGTCCAGTCCAATCCACACCTCCCATGCTCCGACATACACAGGGTGACGTTCAGTAGCCAAACGTTGTCGAACATTACAGATTGAAATGGCTTGAATAGAGCTGAAGCGATTCCTTATTCTACAGGTCAGAGGCATGTTTGTTTTTACATAGCATATTTCTATCTGAACATTCCACAAGTGTGTCCTGCTGAAGGCCCCGGTCACCAGACAGCACATCAGCTGTGTCCTGCTGAAGACCCCGGTCACCAGACAGCACATCAGCTGTGTCCTGCTGAAGACCCCGGTCACCAGACAGCACATCAGCTGTGTCCTGCTGAAGGCTTGTGTTCAGTAGGGCACACCATAGCAAATGTATTTAGGAACATTTGCATTTCTACTTGCACAAATTGTGGTAGTACCTCTCCCGTTTCTTTCAGGTTTAAAACATTTTCTCCCTACTGGGCATGATCCTGGAAGCCTCAAGAACATGTCCATCTGGTAGACATATCTCACTAGTCTTCACTTCAAATCGATCCAACTCCTAGGTTTTATCACCTTTAGTAGTGTTCAGTGTAATGAAAATATGTCAAGCACAGACTATTATTACAACGTCCTGCAAGTCTTCACTTGGAAAAACATCACACTAACATTTTTCTAGTTATAGTGCATGACGATGAGAGGAGTTTAAACGTTGATATGTACGTGAGCTCCTTCAAATGATACATCCTAAATGACACCCTGTTACCTATGTAGTGCACTACTTTGACCAGGGCATATAGGGCTCTGGTGTAGTCCACTACATAGTAGTGCACATGTATAGTGAATAGGGTGCCACTTGGGACACAAATCAAAGGTTTAGCTCAGCTCCCACGGTCTGGTTTAGTCATGCTGAAAAGCACAGCTAGGATCTGAGAGAGCAACACCTCACGCAAATTCCATACATTGCAAGACCTATTAATTTGACTGAAGTTTTACCATGGCAATGGGCCTTTTATCAAATCAATTCTCAACCCAATTATGTCAAATCTAAAAAAAAAAAGGTGCAAGTCCATTTTTTTATTCTATCCAGAGAAGACTTCAATTGAGGTGTTCATAAAAAAACAGCTTTATCCTTGACTGGGCAACATTCTTAAAATAATATTTAAAAATGGGATTATTGACTTTCAATTGCATTGAAACGCAAACTATTTCCTTACTCTACAATGACTGCAAAACTACTCAAATACTCGTCCTTGATGAGCATATAGGGCTTGTCAGCTAATATAATTCATTGAACGGCTTGCATTTTGAACGGTACTGTGTATATATAACAGTAGTGTGTGTGTGTGTGTGTGTGTGTATACACACACACACACACACACACACACACACACACACACACACACACACACATATATATATATATATATATATATATATATACAACATTAACAATGTCTACACTGTATTTCTGATCAATTTGATGTTATTTTAATGGACAAAAAAATATATATTTCAAAAACAAGGACATTCCAAGTGACCCCAAACTTTTGAACAGTATTATATATATATATATATATATATACTACTGTTCAAAAGTAGTATATATATATATATATTACCAGTCAAAGGTTTGGTTCACCTACTCATTCAAGGGTTTTTATTAATTTTTACTATTTTATACATTGTAGAATAATAATGAAGACATCAAAACTATGAAATAACACATATGGAATCATGTAGTAACCAAAAAAAAAGTGTTAAACAAATCAAAATATATTTTATATTTGAGATTCTTCATATAGCCACCCTTTACCGTGATGACAGCTTTGCACACTCTTGGCATTCTCTCAACCAGCTTCATGAGGTAGTCACCTGGAATGCATTTCAATTAACAGGTGTGCCTTGTTAAAAGTACATTTGTGACATTTCTTTCCTTCTTAATGCATTTGAGCCAATCAGTTGTGTTGTGACAAAGTAGGGGTGGTATACAGAAGATAGCCCTATTTGGTAAAAGACCAAGTCCATATTACGGCAAGAACAGCTCAAATAAGCAAAGAGAAACGACAGTCCATCGTCACTTTAAG
This sequence comes from Salmo salar, assembly GCF_965601325.2. Taxonomy (NCBI): domain Eukaryota; kingdom Metazoa; phylum Chordata; class Actinopteri; order Salmoniformes; family Salmonidae; genus Salmo; species Salmo salar. The sequence continues at coordinate 175,711,677 of NC_138291.1, forward strand.
ACATGAAGGTCAGTCAATGCGGAAAATTTCCAGAACTTTGAAAGTTTCTTCAAGTACAGTTGCAAAAACCATCAAGCTCCATGATGAAACTGGCTCTCATGAGGACTGCCACAGGAAAGGAAGACCCAGTGTTACCTCTGCTGCAGAGGATAAGTTCATTAGAGTTACCAGCCTCAGAAATTGCAGCACAAATAAATGCATTACAGAGTTCAAGTAACAGACACATCTCAACCACAACTGTTCAGAGGAGACTGCGTGAAATCAGGCCTTCATGGTCGAATTGCTGCAAAGAAACCACTACTAAAGGACACCAATAAGAAGAAGAGACTTACTTGGGCCAAGAAACATGAGAAATGGACATTAGACTGGTGGAAATCTGTCCTTTGGTCTGATGAGTCCAAATTTGAGATGTTTTGTTCCAACCGCCGTGAACGGATGATCTCAGCATGATGGTGAGCTTTGCTCAAGGTCACATCCACAGATTTTCCCCCTTGTCGGCACGGGCATTCGAACCAACAGCCTTTTGGTTACTGGCCCAACACTCTAACCACTAGGCTAGTTGCCGCCAAACCTGACTCAGTGAGGAATGTTATGTCTGTAAGGAAGAGACTGCTTGGCTACCTGTGTGTGTGGTGTGTGTGTGTTACCAGTATCAAAGCATTACTCCACAGGGATCTCCGCAGCTAGGACGTTCCTTGTCCTAGTCCCAAATGGCACCCTATTCCCTATATAGTGCGCTACTTTTGACTATAGCCATACATTCTGAAGAGGGAGGATGAGTTATGGCTGGTAATGGAGCCAAAACCAACACCGAGGGGGAGTTCCCATGTCAAATGATCGTCCCATTGTTGTGGAAATACGCCTGGGATGACTTTTACAATGTACATAATACACATACTCTTTCATGGAGAAGCTTACCTCAGAAAAGGCACAAAACCATTTCCTAAAATAAAAACAGGTAAGAGAAGAAGAAAAACTGCTTGTTTAAATCAGCCATCTTTAAACTATGCTTAATGTTCAATGGCCAGAAGCTTTTGAGAGAGAGAGAGAGAGAGAGAGAGAGAGAGAGAGAGAGAGAGAGAGAGAGAGAGAGAGAGAGAGAGAGAGAGAGAGAGAGAGAGAGAGAGAGAGAGAGAGAGAGAGAGAGAGAGAGAGAGAGAGAGAGAGAGAGAGAGAGAATCTGACAGCTGACCTTGGTGAGAGAAAAAAAGTTCTCCAGTGTCCTAGGGTGGGGGGGGGGGGGGGGGGGGGTTGAGAAAGATGAATGAATGCCTGTCGTAGCACAGGAAGTCAAAGTAATTTATGTCCGCCAACTAACAAATGAATAGAAAGAGTAGATAATTGTTTCAGCGTTAACAATGGCTCTGTGAGATACTTGAATTTCACCGGCAGTAAGTAATGAGTTTAGAGGCTGACAACAAAGCCAATGCTGCTCAGTGATCTTTATTTTGCTTCAAGTACTATCTGTAATATTCAGTTTAAAAAGGCCCAATTTATTTATTATTATTATTGTTTTATTTAACTAGGCAGGTCAGTTAAGAACAAATTATAATTTTACAATGACGGCCTACACCGGCCAAACTCTAACCCGGACGATGCTGGGCCAATTGTGCGCCGCCCTATGGTACCCCCAATCACGGCCGGTTGTGATACAGCCTGGAATCGAACCAGGGTCTGGTGTGACACCTCTTAGACCTCCTGCGCCACTCGGGAGCCCCAATGCAGATGTTTTATATCAATATCAAATAATTTATGTGTAACAATTAAGTACCTTACTGTAAAAGTTCTCCATTAAAATTGTAAAAAATAAATAAAAATAGCTTTTTAGCAAAAATAATATTTATCAAGCAAGAATATTTCTTGGACTGTTTGGAACTGGTCTGTGGGGAGGGGGAAAACTGAAAACTAGCTGCTATTGGCAGAGAGGTTTGGAACTCTTTGTTATTGGTCTATTATTGGTATATTAACTAATTGAACATCCCGTGTGATGCCACCAGGCAGTCTGAAACTCCCCTCATGCAAAACCTGCTGACTAGAACGTCCTGTGTAGACTGTATTTTTGAACCAGCAACTATCAGGAAATAACACTGAACAAATTGTTCACAATTTTACAGTGTTAGTTTCATCAGCTGTTGTACGATATGATACAAAATGCACTGGGCCTTTACATTTAGACTAGTGTATATTCCTGGTCAATATCCATGAAGAAGAACTCTTAACATTAGGACCCTTCAAGGCCATTTTTGTCCGACTTGCTCAAAAGGCACTTTGTAACATGACCCTTCCAGCACTACCTAATGTCCTACCAATGACACCCAACACAACAAAGCCCTCCCTTGATAATGAGCGCCAGTATTAATGAATAAATAGATATCATGTTCTCCCCCTCCCACCCGTGTAGAATGGACTGATGGACAGAAACAGAAACACAGAGAGAGAGGGAGAGAGAAACAGAGGGGGAGAGAACCAGAGGGGGAGAGAAACAGAGGGGGAGAGAAACAGAGGGGGAGAGAAACAGAGGGGGAGAGAGGGGAGAGAGAGAAACAGAGGGAGAGAGGGGAGAGAGAGAGAGGAGAGAGTGTGGAGAGAGAGAGTGGAGAGAGAGAGTGGAGAGAGAGAGTGGAGAGAGAGAAAGAGAGTAGAGAGAGAGAGAAAGAGTAGAGAGAGAGAGAGAGAGTGGAGAGAGAGGGGAGAGAGTGGAGAGAGAGGGGAGAGAGACAGCGCGACATTGGACTGAGGCGCTAGCTAATTATTTTGTCTCTGAGACAGTGGAGCCCTCGAGGAGCCCACAGTGCCCCCCGAATCACAGCCACCTTTCACAGAGGATTCTCCTTTTTCAACATCCGCTTCTCCTGGCAACGGCCAGCCCAGCCACTCCAAACGCTCATAAAGACGGGAGAGGAGGCAGAGGGAGGAGAGGGGGGGCAAATGGCCTCCAGCCCCCACTGGGGCTTAGTTGGGCTCCAACGAGGAGAGCCGCAGATCCCCTTGGCCCAGCCCAAAATGTAGGAGCTTGTTAACACTCCTCGTGCCCCTCAGGAGAGCCATTTTGACCAGGCCTGTTTTGCCAAAGTAATAAAATAAAATAAAAAAGAAGCTGAATAAAATAATGAAATTGAGCAGCTGGAAGCCTTGTTGGGACCAACACAGTATTAAAATGCAACTTCAAAATTCATAAGTCTTCAGCGTCTACAAATGTCATTACTCAGTGTGGATGGCTGATGTAAGTATGTTCGCATCATTACCCCTCTTCATACCACTTGTTGACAGCAAGGTAACAGATGCTTGAGCTTTCAGGATTTCTCCAGTAAGGCTCCAACTGGAGCACATCTCTGTCTGCAAAAGCCCTTAGAGCAGAAGAGGCTGCTTGGAGACAAACAGCTCCTGGAGGTGCCTGACATCCGTTAACTTGCAAATGCAGTGACCTGGAGTTCCACGAGTGTGTAGAAATGTTGGCAATGTTATGCACACAGAGTCCATATCTCTCCATTTAAGATGAAGAATGAGTTGAATGGATGGATGATTGACAAAACCCACATGCAAACTGTTGGGTTCTCTCCTTCCTGTGGATCGTTTATTTGCTGAAAAGTTAACTTCTTTTGACCAGAGCAATATGGGCCCTGGTCAAAAGTAGTGCACTAAATAGGGAATAGGGTGCCATTGGACCCTGGTCAAAAGTAGTGCGCTAAATAGGGAATAAGGTGCCATTGGACCCTGGTCCAAAGTAGTTCACTAAATAGGGAATAGGGTGCCATTTGGGACACAACATGGGAGACGTCCAGGGTCTCACAGGCTAAACACAGAGTCACTCTGGACTCTCTCTAAAACGCTGTGACCCGGTGAGAGCCTGCTAGCTAAGGTCATTGTACACCACATTCTAACTTGGGAACTAGCGCCTTCAGTGCAAAACAACGTTAGAAATGAGATGATCTATGGCTCTGGACCAAGTGGTGCGTAAGTTAGGCCTTGAACCAGAGGTTAAAACTACAGAGCAAGTTTGAATCCCAAATACTATTTCCAAACCAAGGCCTTTTCAAGAAATGACATCATAGCCTAGCAGTTAAGAGCGTTGGGCCAGTAACCGAAAGGTCTCTGGTTCGAATCCCCGAGCTGACTAGGTGAAACATCTGTGGATGTACCCTTGAGCAAGGCTCTTAACCCTTATTGCTCCTGTAAGTTTCTCTCCATAAGTGTTTGCTAAATTACTAAAATGGAAACAATGTAAACCTTGAGAATTTCAGTGGGATGCTGCTATCATATTACAATAGCCATTACACACATCCTATCCTTTTACGAAACTAGACTGAGGACTCAGGTAAACCTGAGCATGCATGCATATCTTTTTCTAGCCTGAAATGTCCCTTGCAGGTGGATTGTGGTTGGACAAGGTTTGGCCTTTCTCCAGTGGACTGCCAATAGCTCGTTATCACGCTACACAGGTGCACATGCCCAAATCTGTGTCGTCCCAGTGAGGTAAAGGTGGGGCCTTATAAGGACTGTGAGGATTATGGAATTCTGGGTAATGATTAATTGACAAATGTTTTGATCTTGTAATTCATCTTTAAAAATGAGCTATGACATACCTAACGAATAGAACACCGTTTTGGAGAACTAATGGTTGGAACTTTTGGAAAGCTTCTCCTCCTGACTGTGCCGTTCTGTTCGTAAAATGATTACCAACTTTACTCATTTTATTTCTAATTGAAAAACTGCTATTGGGTAAACTGTATCTACTCGAATATGAAGTTGAATCCCCCCCCTTCTCCTAAAATAAATGTATAAAGATGATTGACGATTACATTTTTTTTGTTCACGGATATTGTCCATAATTGTGGATCACCCTGGGGCCTATTGCAGCTTTCATTAAATCTACCGTCCTCTGGCTTCAGTATTACCCAATCTGAGATCTCTTTATATTCATTTACAGCTATATTCACCCATTCAGTACATTCCTCAGTATTACCCAATCTGAGATATCTTTACATTCATTTACAGCTATATTCACCCATTCAGTACATTCCTCAGTATTACCCAATCTGAGATATCTTTACATTCATTTACAGCTATATTCACCCATTCAGTACATTCCTCAGTATTACCCAATCTGAGATATCTTTACATTCATTTACAGCTATATTCACCCATTCAGTACATTCCTCAGTATTACCCAATCTGAGATATCTTTACATTCATTTACAGCTATATTCACCTAATACATACATTTCTCAATAAGTAACAAAAACATCCCAGTGGACTGCACCTCGAGTATTCTGGCAAGAGGCAGAATATTAGAAACAATCGTGTTTATTAGCTAATAACAAATCACCAAAAGTAACAGCGCATGAGACGAAGTTGGAATCAAACTCATCATATGGCAATTACCGTAAATTGTCCTTTACATAGAACAATTTACAACAGCTTCAGTAAATCCACTTGCGGTGTGGGAAAATCATTGGTATAAAAGTAAGCAACTTCATGTTCCCAGAAAAAATAAATAATGATGGTCTGATCCTAATAAGACCCTTATGAAAATATCAAACTAATGACATTTTTCTAAAAACGACTCAAGTACTCCAGCAGCGTGCAAACACAACAGTACAGTGTTGTAGTGTTGGAAATCATTCAAGGTGTTTCCACCCATGCATAGCTGTAGAAGCCAGGGTTGTGAAAAAGTGCTAACAGGAATCAATCAATAACAGAACCCTCAGACCACCCTTACACAAAGCAGGCACATTCAGGTCTTCGTGTGCCCGAGGCCATCCGCCCGGTTAACAGGAACATTAAGGAAGACCTGGGGACTATTCTAGAGATAATTAATGTCGGGGCTAAACTAAGAGCTGTGGCTAGCATTGGACTTATAGTTTCTTAAATTGCACCATGCACTTTTAACTGATGCCTTAATGTTTTTTTTATTATTATACTGTGTGTTTGTCCTGTTTGAAGCCCTCTGTCAGCACTGAACAAATTGACCCTAGGGGATTAATAAAGTTGTATTGTATTGAACCTTGGCCTGAGCTACATCCTAAATTACACCCTATTCCCTATTTAGTGCACTACTTTTGACCAGGGCCCATCTGGCTATGATCAGAAGTAGTGCACTACAGAGCCTGGGAACAGAGGTGTGTGTGTGTGTGTGTGTGTGTGTGTGTGTGTGTGTGTGTGGTGTGTGTGTGTGTGTGTGTGTGTGTTTCAATTCAGGACGGCATTTTCCTACCCTACCAATATCTCTGCATGTCTCTAGCTGTTGATGCTTGTCATTCCAAATGTCTAATGAACATGGTAGCCGGTAGCCTAGAGGTTAGAGTGGAGGGGCGGCAGGTAGCCTAGTGGTTAGAGTGGAGGGGCGGCCGGTAGCCTAGAGGTTAGAGTGGAGGGGCGGCAGGTAGCCTAGTGGTTAGAGTAGAGGGGCTGCAGGTAGCCTAGTGGTTAGAGTGTGGGGGCGGCAGGTAGCCTAGTGGTTAGAGTGGAGGGGCGGCAGGTAGCCTAGTGGTTAGAGTGGAGGGGCGGCCAGGTAGCCTAGAGGTTAGAGTGGAGGGGCGGCAGGTAGCCTAGTGGTTAGAGTGTGGGGGCGGCCGGTAGCCTAGAGGTTAGAGTGGAGGGGCGGCAGGTAGCCTAGTGGTTAGAGTGGAGGGGCGGCAGGTAACCTAGTGGTTAGAGTGTGAGGGGCGGCAGGTAGCCTAGTGGTTAGAGTGTGAGGGGCGGCAGGTAACCTAGTGGTTAGAGTGGAGGGGCGGCAGGTAACCTAGTGGTTAGAGTGGAGGGGCGGCAGGTAACCTAGTGGTTAGAGTGTGGGGGAGGCAGGTAGCCTAGTGGTTAGAGTGGAGGGGCGGCAGGTAACCTAGTGGTTAGAGTGGAGGGGCGGCAGGTAACCTAGTGGTTAGAGTGGAGGGGAGGCAGGTAGCCTAGTGGTTAGAGTGGAGGGGCGGCAGGTAACCTAGTGGTTAGAGTGGAGGGGCGGCAGGTAACCTAGTGGTTAGAGTGTGGGGGCGGCAGGTAGCCTAGTGGTTAGAGTGGAGGGGCGGCAGGTAGCCTAGTGGTTAGAGTGGAGGGGCTGCAGGTAGCCTAGTGGTTAGAGTGGAGGGGCGGCCGGTAGCCTAGTGGTTAGAGTGGGGGGGCGGCCGGTAGCCTAGTGGTTAGAGTGGAGGGGCGGCCAGTAGCCTAGTGGTTAGAGTGGAGGGGCGGCAGGTAGCCTAGTGGTTAGAGTGGAGGGGCGGCAGGTAGCCTAGTGGTTAGAGTGGAGGGGCGGCAGGTAGCCTAGTGGTTAGAGTGGAGGGGCGGCCGGTAGCCTAGTGGTTAGAGTGGAGGGGCGGCAGGTAGCCTAGTGGTTAGAGTGGAGGGGCGGCAGGTAGCCTAGTGGTTAGAGTGGAGGGGCTGCAGGTAGCCTAGTGGTTAGAGTGGAGGGGCGGCCGGTAGCCTAGTGGTTAGAGTGGAGGGGCGGCCGGTAGCCTAGTGGTTAGCGTGGAGGGGCGGCAGGTAACCTAGTGGTTAGAGTGGAGGGGAGGCAGGTAGCCTAGTGGTTAGAGTGGAGGGGCGGCAGGTAACCTAGTGGTTAGAGTGGAGGGGCGGCAGGTAACCTAGTGGTTAGAGTGTGGGGGCGGCAGGTAGCCTAGTGGTTAGAGTGGAGGGGCGGCAGGTAGCCTAGTGGTTAGAGTGGAGGGGCTGCAGGTAGCCTAGTGGTTAGAGTGGAGGGGCGGCCGGTAGCCTAGTGGTTAGAGTGGAGGGGCGGCCGGTAGCCTAGTGGTTAGAGTGGAGGGGCGGCCAGTAGCCTAGTGGTTAGAGTGGAGGGGCGGCAGGTAGCCTAGTGGTTAGAGTGGAGGGGCGGCAGGTAGCCTAGTGGTTAGAGTGGAGGGGCGGCAGGTAGCCTAGTGGTTAGAGTGGAGGGGCGGCAGGTAGCCTAGTGGTTAGAGTGGAGGGGCGGCCGGTAGCCTAGTGGTTAGAGTGGAGGGGCGGCAGGTAGCCTAGTGGTTAGAGTGGAGGGGCGGCAGGTAGCCTAGTGGTTAGAGTGGAGGGGCGGCAGGTAGCCTAGTGGTTAGAGTGGAGGGGCGGCAGGTAGCCTAGTGGTTAGAGTGGAGGGGCGGCAGGTAGCCTAGTGGTTAGAGTGGAGGGGCGGCAGGTAGCCTAGTGGTTAGAGTGTAGGGGCGGCAGGTAACCTAGTGGTTAGCGTGGAGGGGCGGCAGGTAACCTAGTGGTTAGAGTCTTAGATTTGTAACCGAAAGGTTGCAAGATCGAATCCCTGAGCTGACAAGGTAAAAATGTGTCTTTCTGCCTCTGAACAATGCAGTTAACCCACTGTTCCTAGGCCGTCATTGAAAATAAGAATTTGTTCTTGACTTGCCTAGTTAAATAAAGGTTAAATAAATAAAAATCTTTCTAGCAGCTTCTGAGGCTTTTATTTACCAGCCAAGCTCTGAACACAACAAAGTGAATACTTTATTATTCACCGTGTGCATTCCATATGTGAAGTCATTCAATATATTTTGATCTGAGCAGTACACTGAGGGTAGTTATGAAAACCAAAACACTACAACCCTCTGTTCATTGATGCTTAAAATGACAAATAGCCTCAGATATGACACTGTCAGGTTTAGGGGTGGCATACTGTATTTGCTTTAGTACTACGATCACCAATTAACTGATTGAACAAAGCCCTTAAAGTGCTCAGCATGTAACATGTTGTGTCCCTGCTGCGCTAAAAATACGACACAAAGCCTTTGATTCCAGTGGAGCGGTGCATTTTTAAGCCAAACGCAATTACATAGCGGAACAGCCGACTCCTCAGATCTTCCACAATTACGGGATAACGACAGCTCTCTCTCCGCAGACATAAACTCCACTCCACGGAACTCGCAAGGTTCTGTGTTTATTGTCAGGAATTCTGGTAGTCATAACAACACCTCTAAATATAAAATTGCAACAGGTCATTAGACAAATAGAGTACATGGAACAGAAATGTTCAACACCCAACCCCCCTCCTCCAGTCGGTATGTGCCATGCCACCATGTGTCCCCAATAGTCATAATTAGGGTGACAACATGTTGTGACATTCTGAAAGGTTGGTTGGGTTGGGGAGGTTGATGTGAAATGTAAGGTCATGCCTTGAACTTCGAGCTGAAACAGATGTAATGAATCGTATCGAGGATCAGCCGTGGTGACAAGAATAACATGGGAAAATAATGTCGTCTCCAACGTTTCGTTTTTTTTGTGGTTCTGAACAGTTGCACTTGAACAGTTGCACAGTTCAGTGAATCTGATGTGACTGCCGTTCATGCAGGTACAGTAAATCATGGTACAGAAGCTCCGCTGAACAGGACCACCCCATATCGTGTGCCTGACTGAAAGTGCAGTAATGCAAAGATATATGGACCCTCTCGGCCAATGGGGTAATTAAATAAATCAACTGGTTTCACAGTGAGCAATAACATTGTACAATGTTCGACTGTGGAGTTCCGTAAGTGAGATTACTTGGCCTTTGCCCAAGATATAACACAGCTTTTACTGTCCCATAACAGTATTTTGCAGAAGCGACAATCAAATGTAAGAAATGTGATTATGTTACGGCAAAATCTCTGCCCGATTTATTACTTATTATTTCCATTTGTCAGAATAGGTTCACAGGGCTACTATCCTGCATGGCCTTGTTTGGAGTTGAACTGCAGGGAGTCCAAGTTCCTGGGGTCTGAACAGGCATGTTTGGTCCACTGCCTCATAAAACCTCTGGTCCAATGCAGATGTGCAGAGATGCTGGGGGAGACGAATGGAGATGGTGGCCTGGTGGGAGACTTGCAGAGATGCTGGGGGAGACGAAGGAGGGAGTGGCCGGCTGGGAGACTTGGCACGACTAAAGGCTCTTGAGCGTGCTTCTCAACCAGACAAATTTATTTTCTGCATGCTCATCAGTGTGAGGGAGTAGCAGTGGTGAGGGGTTGGAAATGGTTCCCTGAAGCCTGGAAGACTTCCCAACCATTTCCTCCCTCCCTTCCCCTCGCCAGAGCAGAGCAGGGAGCTGCCTGTGGAACCCAGCTCAGGTTCACAGAGTTAAGATCGGAGTCTTCCATCAGCCATTTGCCCCGAGCATTTCAGAAGGTCCAAACAACACGACAGCTGGAGCCGTTGGAATACATGAAATTATACATATTTTTTTTTTTTAAAACTACATCAGCAATAAACATCTTGAATTTAATGGTAAAATAGGATTGTTAATAAATAAAAAGGGGTAAATGTTAAATGTGGAGCACTATACCAGTACTGTACTTCTGACTAAGTCTGTAATGATGTAGTGGTTACAAGGTTTGTTGCAGAAATACTCAAAATGTCGGCTATCGAACTCCATGCCATTTATGAATGACAGTGAAACTGTTCCTCTGAATGACTGCAAGCAGGTCCTCAGGAAGGCCTCTGTGCATTACAGACGTCAATAAAGCTCTACAGAGATATGCTACAATGAAAAGTCACTATCGCTAGCCATACATTCTTCATCTCTGCATCCCATAGCCTGTCAGGGTTCAAGGTCAACAAACATCATTAATACGGCGGGTAAACAGTTTAAGTCCCGATTACAGTCAAATTACAGTCTGTGTTCTTTTATGGACTGGCAGCTCAGACATTTTTCTTCACAAACAATTTAGTCAAACGCAAATTCATAAGTCAACATAATTTAATCTCTTTAAGTTTCCTTTGGGAGGGGGGGGGATACCCAGCCAGCTCTTGCCAGTGAAAACATTAAGAACATGAGTTATCTCTCTGGGTGCGCTCAGATCAAAGCTATAGCGCTGCCTTGAGACTTTCTAAAGGAACTCTCCTCCCTGTGGGTAACAAGGGCCATCATGGCGGTGGACTGCCCTTATAGATGCCTCCAGTCCAATACCACTTCAAATGATTAATCATCACCTAACTACCCTGGGTCATGACACACACAACATGATGTCTGCATGCATATACAGCGGCTCTCTACTGTAAATGGAATTCATGGAGATGTGGCTCCCATTTAAGTGGAGAAACGTATTAGTTTGACTCGAGAATCTCTGGTTCCGCATGAGAAAGCTAAAAAAAACTAAATAACTGTAAGCATTTAATATCTATTCATATCTAAATATGAATAATAGTGTCCCACAAGGTGGCTAAGCCCAGTATTACTTCCAGGGCAACAATTAATCCTCTGATATCCATGTAAGGGTCACAACCAGAACCATGAAATAAGGCCAGAAGCAACTTTATAGTTTTGTCCAAGATGCCAAAGCGTGGAGTTACCGGAGGTCTTCGAGGTTGGTAGGACCTACATCCGTTAATGTTGTTCTGCCATGCCTCTTTATTTGCAGTTACCTAAGCAACAAAGCCTCTGGTTTGGAGGTGTTAAACCTTTTTAATGTAAACAAACTTTATGACTTTTCCTGAAAGACTACAACCACTCACGGCTAACAGAAGTCCGATTAGCTATGTGAGGCATTCACCTTGTTTGTTCTACCCCCAGTGAATGGAAAATGTAAGTTCATGAGAGGAAACAGGTTTAGTATTTTAGGGGCAGTTGGAGAGATGGCTGCTAAGCTAGTCTTCCTAGTGTGAACGTAACGTCATCAGGAGAGCAAGGGGGAAAAATAGCTTCATTCCAAGTTCACATTTTTCCTTCCAAAGGAAATGTAGGAAAAATAAACAGTGAGGGAAGATGACCCCTAACAAAACCCTTGGCAATACCCTCAGGTCTGCCCTTTTATATCTATACAACAATAAGACAAAGGCCTATTCCTTTTCCTGACTTACTGAGGATTCTTGAGGAAAAGTGTTGTTTAAATGTGTTGGCAACAGGGTGCTATTCAAAACAATGGCACATGAAGATGCAATGAGCACTTATGGGGTAATCAGGTTACCAGACAGACTGCTGCATAGATTGCCAAGGCAACTAGTGTCAGCCCCCGACAGTTTGTGGCTTTATGGGACTAAATTATTTTACGTCCCCTTGCTTCCTTCGATTTGACCTCCATTTGGTAACCTCAGCCACAAGTGAGGAATTTGTCTTTCAGAGACTGTCCCCTCCCACCAATGGCACGTTAAATGATTAATAACGGACTTCAACTATAGTGAAAACTAACAAACTATGTTCGGCACTATCACAACTTGGAGTTTGGGTTGAAATTTCTCCCTGCCCGTTTCAGCTCTTAAACGCCGCGAAGACTGTTACACTTACGACCCCCTTCTTACTGATCAGCAGAGTGAAACAGCAATGGCGCTAGACAAACTAGAAAGCAGTATGTGGAAAACTGAATGTCTGAGCTAGAACAAAAAAACAGAGAACATGAGAAGACTCCAAGTCAACTGTGACAAAAGGGCCACGTTTACCTTCTTAAATTACCCACAGTCACCTTCAATCAAAGGCCAAAGTGAGCTGGGCAATGTGGCTCATCACACAGGCTTTGCGGTCAGTTCATTATCCCTAAAAATGTCTGAAGGTTAGCCTATTTTCACTGATTCACAGTATGGCTCTTCATGAATCTTCATTGTTACGCAGTAGGAATGACAAATACATGTATGCACAATGTCGTACACATCTCATGCCACAGTGGGGAGAGTAGTCTCCCCACACACACACTGTAATTTATGGGTTGGTGTTTTATCACGATCCGGCTCCATTTCATTTTCCATGGGGTTTGAAGCCTTGGCAGCATCCTTAAAACAAACAGCCATTTCCTTCCTCTGACTGGTTAGAGAGTGAAAGACATTGCGTGGCATTCACACCAGTTATGACATGAGTGTTTCTTCCAAAAGTTAAGATCGTTCCCCAGACCCTCAACACCACAATGAATGACTACAATATTAGGCTCATCAACACTAGTTTATAAGGGAAGGAAATGTGAGAACGCGATGAGAAACATTGAAGAGGCTAGGGAAGGTGAGAACGTGATGAGAAACACTGAAGAGGGAAGGTGAGAACGTGATGAGAAACACTGAAGAGGGAAGGTGAGAACGTGATGAGAAACATTGGAGAGGCTAGGGAAGGTGAGAACGTGATGAGAAACATTGGAGAGGGAAGGTGAGAACGTGATGAGAACCATTGAAGAGGGAAGGTGAGAACGTGATGAGAAACATTGGAGAGGCTAGGGAAGGTGAGAACGTGATGAGAAACATTGGAGAGGCTAGGGAAGGTGAGAACGTGATGAGAAACATTGGAGAGGGAAGGTGAGAACGTGATGAGAAACATTGGAGAGGGAAGGTGAGAACGTGATGCGAAACATTGGAGAGGCTAGGGAAGGTGAGAACGTGATGAGAAACACTGAAGAGGGAAGGTGAGAACGTGATGAGAAACATTGGAGAGGCTAGGGAAGGTGAGAACGTGATGAGAAACATTGGAGAGGGAAGGTGAGAACGTGATGAGAACCATTGAAGAGGGAAGGTGAGAACGTGATGAGAAACATTGGAGAGGCTAGGGAAGGTGAGAACGTGATGAGAAACATTGGAGAGGCTAGGGAAGGTGAGAACGTGATGAGAAACACTGAAGAGGGAAGGTGAAAACGTGATGAGAAACATTGGAGAGGGAAGGTGAGAACGTGATGAGAAACATTGGAGAGGGAAGGTGAGAACGTGATGAGAAACATTGAAGAGGGAAGGTGAGAACGTGATGAGAAACACTGAAGAGGGAAGGTGAGAACGTGATGAGAAACATTGGAGAGAGAAGGTGAGAACGTGATGAGAAACACTGAAGAGGGAAGGTGAGAACGTGATGAGAAACATTGGAGAGGGAAGGTGAGAACGTGATGAGAACCATTGAAGAGGGAAGGTGAGAACGTGATGAGAAACATTGGAGAGGCTAGGGAAGGTGAGAACGTGATGAGAAACATTGGAGAGGCTAGGGAAGGTGAGAACGTGATGAGAAACACTGAAGAGGGAAGGTGAGAACGTGATGAGAAACATTGGAGAGAGAAGGTGAGAACGTGATGAGAAACATTGAAGAGGGAAGGTGAGAACGTGATGAGAAACATTGGAGAGAGAAGGTGAGAACGTGATGAGAAACATTGGAGAGGCTAGGGAAGGTGAGAACGTGATGAGAAACACTGAAGAGGGAAGGTGAGAACGTGATGAGAAACATTGGAGAGGCTAGGGAAGGTGATAACGTGATTAGAAACATTGGAGAGGCTAGGGAAGGTGATAACGTGATGAGAAACATTGGAGAGGCTAGGGAAGGTGAGAACGTGATGAGAAACATTGGAGAGGCTAGGGAAGGTGAGAACGTGATGAGAAACATTGGAGAGGCTAGGGAAGGTGAGAACGTGTTTTAGCCAACAGCAGCTTATGGTGTGAAAACTGGGCCAAGGTGTCACAGAGCCAGCCATAACACCCCGGTTTGTTTGTGTTTTCAGCCACCTAAGGGACTCTTTGTTTGGTAACGTGTTGTCTACACCGACAGACACTGACCCTTTGCTCCAATTGATGTTCAATTAGACCCTCAACATCCCGACAACTCGAAATCGACGCCTCAGATGATCTGACCTTGTACGACCCAAAGCAAAGTCCTCCCGCCACATAAAAAAAAACAGAGTGGCTGCGGTTCTGGATTTTCTGGAAACCCGATTTGCCGTGGCTAAACATACGGAGATTTCTGCACAGGTGCTGGATTTTCTTTTACCTAGCTGGTGCTGAGTGCTCCGCTGCCTCTTCCCCATCCTTGATCAGCGATGAACACCTTTATCTTGTGTAGCATAGAAACTTAATGTTGTACACAAAGGACATCGTCGACATATTCCAACTATTGCATTCTATAGTAGGCATAAGAATGTTTTCATGTTCTTTTCTTTCAGGAAGTTAAAAGGGTACATGCAGCTATTAACATGTTGTACACAAAAGACATGATCAACATGTTCGTACAAACTCGCAGATAGTTTTTTGCCCCAATGCAAAACTCAAGTAGGGAGTGACATGCAGCTAGCTAGGCAGCACATCAAAACACAAGCAAGACACAGACACGCAGTCTAATTAGCAGTTTAATGATCTTTTTTTTTATCATCATTGCAAAAATTGTCTAAGCAGGTGGCAGGCATACAGTCAAAGTAGTAGTGTTATTTTTTGAGCAACTCTGGCAGCAACTAAAAAAATATAAGCTTGCATCGTTACACAAAACGCAGTTTTTTTTAATGCTCAATGCAATGTGTACTGCAATATCCATTACAGACAGAGAAGGTTGTAGCAAAGATGGTTTAGTTTGGTTTGGAAACTCCGTGGTTGTAGCCTTCATAACGGCCTTGAATGTTCTTTCAAATCACTACAGGGTTTTTATTTCAGCTGTTCAGAGACATAGATTAGGATTAGGCTACATTATCATGGTTCAGAAGAGGGTGAGTAAAGAGAGAAACGTGAAGGGAGGTGGAGTATGAGTAGCAGCTATGTAGAAACTAATGTGTGCATAAAAAAATGCTCCTGGTTTCAGCGGTTTGAGGACACTGACGTTTGGTGAGCCGGACTGAAATGAATCGGCCACTTGTCTTCTGAGGAGGCAGCATGTTTCACAGCTGGGGGAAGAAGAGGACCCTCACTAAGGTACATTGAACCACCTCACATGACTGCTAGGGAGGGTGCCTGAAAATGTGAGTCTCATCATTAGCAAGCAGTAAAACCTATTTATTTTTGGTCAGGGGATTTCAGTCATTCCTTCAAAACCAGGGAAGGAACAACAAGCCCAGTAAAAGTTATTTAAAAAGTACTCATCATCCTAGGTGATTAGGAGCAATTTATATTTAAATAAATGTTTAACACAGTTCGAAACTGAAAACTCATGTTCTTGCTTCACCATTTTTTCATTGAGGACATCGCTTGAGTGCTAGGATTCTAACATTGCCACGATGAAGGGGTTGAAAAGTCAAATTACAGACTTCAGACTCTTATTCCTAGACAAATATGGGAACATTTAATGTGATATTCTTAAAACGCCACTAACTGTCCTTTTGAACTCTCTCCTTAACACAAAGTACCGATTCACTGTGTGTCTGACATTGACGGCAAAAAGAAAGTCTTAGATGCTCAGCCAAGGGGCGAAGGTCCAAATAAACCGTTATCCTCTTCTCTCTTCCATAGATGGAGGGAAACCAAACAACACATGTGATCAATGGTGTAGCAGAGCTGTAGAAATGTTCCCTTGTTGAAGCTCAACATCACCAGCTGGGAACACACACAGACTTTTTGGACCCAAGGAACAATCTCCGGCGTATAATTCTCAAGATGGAAGGTTGACAGAGCACAGATTTATCAAATGGCACCTTGGTGCAGCACATCTCGCCAGTGCACGTCGAGCTGCGTTGGGCTACAAATTACAACTGTTAACACTTGCATAACCTAAACTTTCCACCCAGGAGTTGCTCCAGCCTACAGACCACTACTCCCAGTCCCAGACCACTGCTCCCAGTCTACAGACCACTGCTCCCAGTCTACAGACCACTGCTCCCAGTCTACAGACCACTGCTCCCAGTCTACAGAGCACTGCTCCCAGTCTACAGAGCACTGCTCCCAGTCTACAGACCACTGCGCCAAGTCCCAGACCACTGCGCCAAGTCCCAGACCACTGCGCCAAGTCCCAGACCACTACGCCAAGTCCCAGACCACTGCACCAAGCTTCTGACAGACATTTGTGAACTGTGGATTTCCCTGCTGGACGGGCAAGCAGGAGTGGGCAGCGATCGGTTGAAGAGCATGCATTTAGTTTTACTTGCATTTAAGAGCAGTTGGAGGCCATGGAAGGAGAGTTGTATGGCATTGAAGCTTGTCTGGAGGTTTGTTAACAGTGTCCAAAGAAGGGCCCGAAGTATACAGAATGGTGTCGTCTTCGTAGACGTGGATCAGTGAGTCACCAGCAGCAAGAGCGACATCATTGATGTATACAGAGAAAAGAGTCGACCAGAGAATTGAACCCTGTGGCACCCCCATAGAGACTGCCAGAGGTCTGGACAACAGGCCCTCCGATTTGACACACTGCAGTGGGCAATTGGGAAGAGGTGCTCTTATTTTCCATGGACTTAAGTGTCCCAGAATTTTGGGGAGTTTGTGCTACAGGATGCAAATTTCTGTTTGAAAAAGCTAGCCTTTGCTTTCCTAACTGTCTGTGTATATTGGTTCCTAACTTCCCTGAAAAGTTGCATATCGCGGGGGCTATTCGATCTTAATGCAGTACGCCACAGGATGTTTTTGTGCTGGTCAAGGGCAGTCAGGTCTGGAGTGAACCAAGGGCTATATCTGTTCCTGGTTCTACATTTTTTGAATGGGGTATGCTTATTTAAGATGGTGAGGAAAGCACTTTTAAAGAATAACCAGGCATCCTCTACTGAAAGAATGAGGTCAATATCCTTCCAGGATACCCGGGCCAGGTTGATTAGAAAGGCCTGCTTGCTGAAGTGTTTTAGGGAGCGTTTGACAGTGATGAGGGGTGGTCGTTTGACCGCAGACCCATTACGGACGCAGGCAATGAGGCAGTGATCGCTGAGATCTTGGTTGAAGACAGCAAAGGTATATTTGGAGGGCAGGTTGGTTAGGATGATATCTATGAGTGTGCCCGTGTTACGGAATTGGGGTTGTACCTGGTAGGAATTTACGGAATTGGGGTTGTACCTGGTAGGTTCATTGATAATTTGTGTGAGATTGAGGGCATCAAGCTTAGATTGTAGGATGGCCGGGGTGTTAAGCATGTCCCAGTTTAGGTCACCTTATACGTTTCCCTTTTCATCTGTGCCTGCTGTTAGCTAGTTACTGGTTAGCTAGGTCTTCATCTGTGCCTGGTGTTAGCTAGTTACTGGTTAGCTAGGTCTTCATCTGTGCCTGGTGTTAGCTAGTTACTGGTTAGCTAGGTCTTCATCTGTGCCTGCTGTAAGCTAGTTACTGGTTAGCTAGGTCTTCATCTGTGCCTGCTGTAAGCTAGTTGATGGTTAGCTAGGTCTTCATCTGTGCCTGCTTTAAGCTAGTTAATGGTTAGCTAGGTCTTCATCTGTGCCTGGTGTAAGCTAGTTGATGGTTAGCTAGGTCTTCATCTGTGCCTGGTGTTAGCTAGTTGATGGTTAGCTAGGTCTTCATCTGTGCCTGCTGTAAGCTAGTTACTGGTTAGCTAGGTCTTCATCTGTGCCTGGTGTTAGCTAGTTACTGGTTAGCTAGGTCTTCACCTGTGCCTGCTGTAAGCTAGTTGATGGTTAGCTAGGTCTTCATCTGTTCAAAACAGTTGTCGAGTCAACACATCAGTCAGTGCTGCTGTGAACCACTTCACAAAAGAAGAGATATGCCAAATGGGAGACATATACATATACATCAATGATATATATTATCATTGATGAAATTTAAATGGTGTTTGCTTTGTGTATCACCAAATTTGCATGAGATGACATAGGCATTTCAACGAGCTGTCAGTCAAGGCGAGCACATGAACATGAGCTCCCCACCCCCACAGCCTGTAGGTAGCCAAATATATCTTTTGGGGAATTGAAAATGATACCGTCGGTACTTCGAAATATCCCTGTATACTGTATAAACGGTATATCGCCCACCTCTGAGCTCCTTACTCACCAAGTACTTTGTTGTTACTCAAAGAACACAACCTGACAGAAGACAAACTGAGTAAACAGATGTACACCGTCAAAAGACGTAGACCAACGTAGAGTCATGTAGACAGTCAACGGATGTAGACAATCAATTTTAGACAGTCAGACGTATACAGTCAACAGACGTAGACAGTCAACAGATGAAGACAGATGTAGACAGTCAATTGTAGACAGTCAACAAATGTAGACAGTCAGATGTAGACAGTCAACAAATGTAGACAGATGTAGACAGTCAGATGTAGACAGTCGACAGATGTAGACAATCAATCGTAGACAGATGTAGCCAGTCAACAGATGTAGCCAGATGTCGACAGTCAACAGATGTAGCCAGTCAACAGATGTAGCCAGTCAACAGATGTAGCTAGGTGTAGACAGTCAACAGATGTAGCCAGATGTAGACAGTCAATAGGTGTAGACAGATGTAGACAGTCAACAGCTGTAGACAGTCAACAGATGTAGACAGTCAATAGGTGTAGACAGTCAATAGGTGTAGACAGATGTAGACAGTCAACAGCTGTAGGCAGTCAACAGATGTAGACAGTCAACAAATGTAGACATATGTAGCCAGTTGTAGACAGATGTAGACAGTCAACAGATGTACAGTCCACAGATGTAGACAGATGTAGCCAGTCAACAGATGTAGACAGTCAACAGGTGTAGACAGTCAACAGGTGTAGACAGTCAACAGGTGTAGATAGGTGTAGACAGTCAACAGGTGTAGACAGATGTAGCCAGTCAACAGATGTAGCCAGTCAACAGGTGTAGACAGTCAACAAATGTAGACATATGTAGCCAGTTGTAGACAGATGTAGACAGTCAACAGATGTACAGTCCACAGATGTAGACAGATGTAGACAGTCAACAGATGTACAGTCCACAGATGTAGACAGATGTAGACAGTCAACAGATGTAGACAGATGTAGACAGTTGTAGACAGATGTAGACAGTCAACAGATGTAGACAGATGTAGACAGCCATCAGATGTACAGTCCACAGATGTAGACAGATGTAGACAGTCAACAGATGTAGACAGAACCCATGACTGTTTTTTTACTGGTAAATAAAACACCAACGGTAAAGTGATTACCCCGTGTGCCTGTTGACAAGGAAGGCAGCTTGAGACAAACGTGCAGCAGTGAAGAACTTTCTTCAGTCGGGGCATAACTTGCTGTGGCAGGTTTTCACTCCCAGGTGAGCGCTACAGAGCAGCCTCCCAGTCTTTATCACTTCCAGAGTGTTGATGGGGAACTATTGCCCTGTAGGGATGGGCCAAGTGAACTAGCACGTTTCCTCCCGAGCACTACTTACACAACACAGGAAGTAAGGCTGGCGTGTTGTGGGGCGACTTCCACAACACAGCTGGAAGTAAGTTGTTGGGCGGCATGCGTGCGCACACACACACACACACATGGCAAAGAGGGTTGTGTGTGTGTGTGTGTGACTGTTATGGTTGCACAGACAGCTGCCACCTAGCCTGGCGCCATCCCACCACAACCAACCTTCTAAAATCTCCCACTACAGAAAAAACACAAGAGGAACTTGAAATGAAATTCACTCTTCTTTCTCACAGTGTAATATAAGCCTTGAACAACCAGTTCTACTTTTAAAATAGTACTTCTCTCCCTAACGTCTAGTCAACTAAAATAAACTGATAGTGAGTCATGTGGGTCGGCTGGGTCCTACATTAGTGGCCCAGGCTAAGGGACGATGAGGGCCTCCAGGACTGTGTATGTCATGTACATGGTCCTCCTTCGGTCTGAAATCTTTGGGGAATAAAACACTAGTACATCTAATCTCAGGGGAAGTGGGCTGCCAAACACGCCTGTGGCTGCAAGATCACAGCAGTCCCTTACTGTAAACAGAAGAGGATGGCCACATGGCCCAACTAATGCCAAATAGGTCCCCCTGTATTAAGCCCGATGGAAAAAATATCTGCTAGCTAGAGGGACCGACATTAAGCCATTTTGGTGGATCTTATTCCAAAACAGTTTGAGTCGTGCGTGCCCTCCCTCTACCAAAATGTAGTGTAGGTATGTAGGTAGCTCCAAAGTTGCATTGCCAGTAATAATGATTTCATGTTTCCTTTATGGACTGTGCTTAGGCCCTCGAGGGAATCTCTCCCCATCTGTTCTGGGCCAAATCGGCCAAGCTGTAAATCACATGCAGTCAGTCCCGAGCCTGTCAGAATTGAGAAACGGAGACCAGAAACAAATAATGCATGACTATGAACTGGAGGTTCCCCAATCGGTTGATCGCTTGCGTCAATACCAATACAAGGTAAAGTCATTTCATCGTAAACTCACTTTTCTAATTTAAGGAGATAACTGAGCCCTGTGAGGCCAAGCTTAGCCTCGACCAACACAAAAATAGCATCTAGTTCTTCCTACATGTACATATTACCTCAATAACCTCAACCAACCGGTGCCCATGCACATTGACTCTGTACCGGTACCCCCCTGTATATAGCCTCGCTATTGTTATTTTACTGCTGCTGTTTAATTATTTGTTACTTTTATTTTACATTTTTCTAATTATTGATTTTTTACTTAACACATTTTTTACTTCTTAAAGCATTGTTGGTCTTGTAAGTAAGCATTAAGGTCCTGTTGTATTCGGCGCATGTGACAAATACAATTTGATTTGATTAGTTAGTGACACAAGACCGCTCATGGAAATCCTTGCCCACTAGTGGATTTCTTGAAACTCAACAGATAAAAAAAAGTATTCACAAGAAAATAAGGCTAGACTATGTGGCCAAAATATCACATTAGGATATTAGTCTTATTTTTTTGATTGTATTTTATGTTTCTGAATAGTAAAAGTTCTAAATAATGTTTTATGAGTAGTGCATAACCCTAAGATGGCAACACATGATGTCTAAGTTGTTTTAATGGCTTTCTCCATTCTGGTGGCTTTATATTCAACCAAACTAGAACAAAACCGACAGTGAAGTAGTCCAATTTGTAGAACTTCATTTTTTGTTGTTGCACTGTATCAACATATATCTTTATAGACTGTATTCTAAAAATCCATACCGGTATGTGGTTGGTTGCCATGTTAAAATTGCTTTTTCCTGACCTGTGAGAGACAACTTGTGTCGGACAACATTGTTTTTTCCTTTTTTATTTTTTAGGGCACTTTCTTCTTTTAACATTCTTGGAAGGGGCGGCAGGGGGTTTGCACAAGCACTAAAAGCTAAAAGGAGTGTTGTGTCATAGGCAGGAAGCTGAGGAGTAATTTGCCTCAGACAGTGTCGACGAAGCCCTGAGGGGGGCTCTTACTTTTTAGGGCCCTGGAATGACAACAGCTTCACTGTACAGCTGTGGTAGCTAGCTGCTATTGGAGGGGGCTTGAAACAAGAGTTTAGACCAAGCGCTCAGATGCACAAAACTGCTATTCTTTTACCATTTCCTCCAGCCCTTTTCAAAACAAACTCAGCCCCAACCCCCTGTTCTTCGTGAAAGACAATGACAAGACAGCTTTTCTTGTTATTAGCCTTTAGGGTATAATGAAAAGTGCTATTCTCTGTGACATCATGGTAACCAAAACCAACGGTATTTATAGCCTATATGAAGGATACTTGAGGTAAAACAGGAATTATTTGAATCATTCTAAAAAAAAATGCTTAATCCTGTCATCAATGCTTTCTTATCAAGTGTACAATTGAGAGATCTGAGATAGGAAAACCAGGCACATTTAGTAGCCTTTTTAAGAACATACTGTATCAGTCATGCCCATTGTCTGCATAGCACAAAGAATGCGTTGCTACAGCTTGAAGAGAAGCAGTCTCCGAGCAGTGCTGTTGACTTTAGGACCTCACACTGTCATAAATAACATGGGAACCCCCCTAACACCACGCAGGTTGACATTTATTATCATCAGTCTTGTCCTGGAGGCAGCACTGAGTCATTTCCCCTTTGATAGGCCAGCTGCAAAGTCAACATTGTCTATAATAATTCATGATTTTTGTTGTTGTTGTTGCTTTTTGGTCTTAATATAAGGTTAGGGTTATGCATTAGGGTAAGCAAAGTGGTTAAGGTTAAAATGTGATTTTATGACCTTGTGGCTGTGCCAGCTAGTGACCACACTGCAGTACTGCTTCCAGAACAACATTCATGACTAAAACCTATAACCTGCTAACACCGCAGGACACTGGGAAAGTAAATGAGTCTAAACAAGCGCGCTCCCAACAGACTCACCCCTGCACTTCATAGATGTCAAAGGGAAACGTCTCAACTGGCACCCTGTACCCTATACAGTGCACTACTTTTGACCAGGGCACATAGGGCTCTAGTAAAAATAAATAAAAAATGGTGCCCTATGTAGGGACTAGGGCACCATTTGGGACACAAACAAGGATACCGGGGGAGAATGGGGGGGGGGGGGGGGGGGGGGGGCTTGACTCCCTCTAGTGCATAGGGAATGAAGGGTAGATTCGATTGTATACATTTTCAGAAAGGCATAGCTTCCATAAACCACCAACCGGGTGAAAGTGCAAGGCTTCCAGAAACTAAAAGTGTGCGTCATCAAGTTTCTGCAGAAAGGGGAGGGACGGAGCCAGGGGACTTGACCATGAACAGCCACGGGTCAGAGTCCCATTCTGCTGCTAATGTTCCCCGTCTGGGGAGATTTTTTTATGGCTTACTTTACACACTCAGGCCCTTGGCAGATCCATATGGAAATTACTAAATGACCTTCCAGTTTTTATAAGTGTGGTGGCTTTTGATTTTGTTCGACTTGCATTTCCTTCCAAAGTTCCACAAAACTCCATCAAAAAAGGGAGGGGGCAGGCAAGGCTTGTACTTGGAATATGCTTCATTCTGGAGTGGATGCTGTTCAAAACAACAGCTTTTCTATGTCTAAACAAAGTCATCCATGTGAAAACTCTGGTTCTCGTGCACCGCCGGTACCATCATTCTTATACTGTAACTAAAGGGTCGGGCGCAAGAGAGACATTTACAAAGTAGGGCTGGGCGATACGGCCAAAAAAATCATAGCACAGTATTTGTTTTTTTAAATTGGACGGTATGTAACGTGTTTTATGTTTTTGAATAATAAAAGTTATACATTTGCTTTATGAGTAGTGCGTGACCCTAAGTGATTTAAAATGGGTCTTCTTCCATTCTGATTGTTTTTATACTGTTCAATTCAACGCAAAATATATATTTTTTAAATTTTCATCAATTTCTGCACTCAATTGAGATCATTTCCACACTGCCACGTAGGGCTGCACAACATGGGCAAACAATCTAGGCTTTATTTTTAACCAAATGTTGCAATTGCGATTTCACTTGCGATTTACAGCAATATACTGAGGTGAACTGTTGAAATCATGGCAATAGAATGATAGTTAGAATATATTAGTGGGCACTTATAATACGGTGTTGTTTGACATGACAATGAATGAAAATGCCAGGGAGGAGTTATTGTGACAGGGTAGGAACCAAAGTGTTGACAAGTGTTTCCTAGGGGACCCTATAATTTTTGGCTACATTGAATGTTTTCCCTTAGTTACTTCATAGCTAACATATTCTTGCTTCACGTATTCCTCTTTGATTTAGAAGATACTGTGTCACAAACAACATGCTGACTTAGGTCTACACCATCACTGGTATTATCAGGCTGTATAGCTAATTACGTTTGCTCTGACTCAGTACATTTATTATCTAGCTAGCTATTAGCATTAGTGGCTAACAATTAGCAGCTAACAAGATTTAGGCCCAACTTGCTAAGAAAAGACAAGCTAGCTGTTTGCAGATGTAAGAAACACAAACTGATAGTGTAAATATAGAATGCTAGTTGATTTATATTAAGAAGTAAAGTGAAAACAGCATCGTTGTTATCAACATTGTTGCATGTGCTGCATTGACCATGCAGACTGAACGCAAGTGTCTCGTGGTCGTAGAACCGCAAATGCGCTCCTTGAGTGACAGGTGACGGGGCTAGGTCTGTGTTGAAAGAGGCATGGATGGAGAGCTGAGAGAGATGACTCAAGTAAGGAAGTAAACTATAAAATGGTCGTTACACACAGCGTATCACATTTAATAAACCAAAACATTCAAATAGCATTAAAGGGTGAAGTAAAAGCCCAAACCGGTCCGTGCATCAATACCGGTATATCGGAAAATACGGTATACCGCCCAGCCCTACAAAGAAGCTTGTAATAAACAATTCTGCAACTCATCCAAAAAACGTAAACGCTCTGGAATCATCATGCGTCTTGGGCTGTGATGTCTGGAAGAGTAAATGGCTATGAGGATTATAGGAATCCAGTTTATCACGTAATTATTTTACAATGAACTTAAAGAAAAAGGTTCAGTGCTAGCTGTCAGTAACCCAAAACAAATGATATGAAATGAAATTCTGAAAACCCTCAATTTCTACACATCTGAAAGTCATACATGGCAAAATGAAATTACTCTGCAAACAGCCAGTTGCAACACATTGTGCAATGTATGACTCGACTGAAATCGCTAAACTAGTAGTGTGTGGATGGTGTAAACCATAATCAACATGGCTAAACCATCTGCAAACAGACCTCAAGTACCACAACATCCAGGGAAACTTGGAAAACAGCAAAACACAATGCCACTGAACGCCGGAACAGCCAGAAAAACACAATAACCCCATAAATTCAAGTTGACAGTAACTAGAGACCGGTGGTGTTTCTTAGGCCTACTTACAGTATGCCTTTCCTAATCTGTTGTAATAGATAGATCTAACATTTGCATTGTGGGTTTATTTTGCCCTTAGAAACTGGTCCAAGGCTAGTTTTGTTGTAAAGCTCAAAAGTGTTCATAGACTGGCATTAGAGGAGCTGACCCCAGATCTGTTTGTCAGGACAGAGGGTTATTAGAACTGGGATAGTACTGTCTGAATTACTCTGTGGAGGTTGCCTAGGGGCTTATGGAGCTGCTGGTAGACAGAATGAAACACACACACACACACACACACACACACACACACACACACACACACACACACACACACACACACACACACACACACACACACACACACACACACACACACACACACACACACACACACACACACACACACACACACACACACACACTTCTGGTATGCCCTCTGGCTGAGACCCACATCTCTGCCACTTCAAACCCTTGAGCCCGCTCCAATGTGGGTCTGATTAGGACTCAGCGCCCCTATGCTAAAAGACAAGAAGCTTCGTTTCTCACACCAGTGACTACACGATTACAGATTCTGTTTCACAACCATTGTGCTACCAAAGTGTCATATGGGTACAGAGCTTTTAGATTTCCATCAGACCTATTTGACCATGTTTCCAGTTAATCACTGCATAAGAACCTCAGATCGTACTTTGACAGATAGTGAAAACCGAAAGTCGGTCTCATAAGGGAGGTGAATAGGTGAAACCGAGACTGTCAGACTTCCTGCTTTAAATCCAAGTCCTAAAATACAGGTCTATGGATCGGAATTTGGTGAAGACTTGGCAGAAGCGAAAAACAGATGCTAAGCTGCCAGCCAGGCTGATAATGTAGATCCCACACAGGAAACCAGTAAGACCTGAGGACTGACTACACCTGGCTAGTGTCTCTCACCTCTGGCCAGGTATGATGCTCTGTCTGTCTGTACATTGTGTCTGTCCACTGGTACCATATTTGGTTATGGGTGGATGACCACCAAATGAAAGGTGATCCACAAGTGAAAGTCAAGATCTAGAGTTCCACACTTGTGCTGCGTGTTTGGATTCATGTGATACCCATGTAAATTAATTCAGTGTAAATTCAGTGTAATTCTTTATGTAAAACACAAAGGAACCAGTCTTGTTATTAATTCAGACACACTCTCTTAAAGCATGAGGAACAAGTTGTTTGGCCTCCCTCTGAAAATGTCCACACACAGGTTGTGATTGAATGGGGCACTTAGATGTTAAGAGTTTGAAGGAAGGCACAGTTAGGAAATTAGCTGGACAGCTTCGCACCATTCCAGATCCACAACCAACCAACGGGAAATTTAAAGATGAAAAAAAACATGCCGAATGACGATCTGCCGTTCTTTCGGCACTGTGTTTTAGGGACCACCTTGCCTACATTTTCACCCGTTGTTACAAGTAGAATCGGTTTGCAGATTACGGCCTGCACTCTGTTCAGAGGTGCTAAGTACTCTCGACCGGCGTGTCCATGCCTTTACACTCATCAACTCCTACTGCCCTTTCAATACCCTCATATTAACAACAGATTGAGTAAATCCCAACCAGATTTTGCCATACAGTGGGATTAATGTGAGCTGTTAAGAAAACACAGTCATTACGGGGCCTGTGAGTAGCCAAGATGGAATTAGTAGTAGTAGTAGTAGTAGTAGTAGTAGTAGTAGTAGTAGTAGTAGTAGTGATAGTAGTAGTGATAGTAGTAGTAGCAGTAGTAGCAATAGTAGTAGTAGCAGTAGTAGTAATCGTAATAGTAGTAGTAGCAGTAATAGTAATAGTAGTAGCAGTAATAGTAATAGTAGTAGCAGTAATAGTAGTAGCAGTAATAGTAGTAGCAGTAATAGTAGTAGCAGTAATAGTAATGGTAGTAGCAGTAATAGTAATAGTAGTAGCAGTAATAGTAATAGTAGTAGCAGTAATAGTAATGGTAGTAGCAGTAGTAATAATAGTAGTGATAGTAGTAGTAGCAGTAATAGTAATGATAGTAGCAGTAGTAATAGTAGTAGTGATCGTAGTAGTAGCAGTAATAGTAGCAGTAGTGATAGTAGTAGTAGTAGTAGTAGTAGTAGTAGTAGTAGTGATAGTAGTAGCAGTGTGATAGTAGCAGTGGTGATAGTAGCAGTAGTAGTAGTAGCAGTAGTAGTAGTAGTAGTAGTAGTAATAGTAGCAATAGTAGTAAGCTATGTAGAACTAAATCAGGATACACACCAGCCAGAAGTAAAGATACACATCTCAGCAAAAAAATAAATCTCTTTTTCAGGACCCTGTCTTTCAATGATCATTCGTAAAAATCCAAATAACTTCACAGATCTTCATTGTAAAGGGTTTAAACACAGTTTCCCATGCTTGTTCAATGAACCATAAACAATTCATGAACATGCACCTGTGGAACTGTCGTTGAGACACTAACAGCTTACAGACGGTAGGCAATTAAGGTCACAGTTATGAAAACTTAGGACACTAAAGAGGCCTTTCTACTGAGTCTAAAAAACACAAAAATAAAAATGCACAGGGTCCCTGCTCATCTGTGTGAACGTGCCTTAGGCATGCTGCAAGGAGGCATGAGGACTGCAGATGTGGCCAGGGCAATAAATTGCAATGTCTGTACTGTGAGACGCCTAAGACAGCGCTACAGGGAGACAGGATGGACAGCTGAATGTCCTCGCAGTGGCAGACCACGTGTAACAACACCTGCACAGAATCGGTACATCCGAACATCACACCAGCTGGACAGGTACAGGATGGCAACAACAACTGCCCGAGTTACACCAGGAACGCACAGTCCCTCCATCAGTGCTCAGACTGTCTGCAATAGGCTGAGAGAGGCTGACTGAGAGCTTGTAGGCCTGGTGTAAGGCAGGTCCTCAACACACATCACCGGCAACAACGTCGCCTATGGGCACAAACCCACCGTCGCTGGACAAGACAGGACTGGAAAAAAGTGCTCTTCACTGACGAGTCGCGGTTTTGTCTCACCAGGGGTGTTGGTCGGATTCGCGTTTATAGTCGAAGGAATGAGCGTTACACCAAGGCCTGTACTCTGGAGCGAGATCGATTTGGAGGTGGAGGGTCCATCATGGTCTGGGGCGGTGTGTCACAGCATCATCGGACTGAGCTTGCTGTCAGTGCAGGCAATCTCAATGCTGTGCGTTACAGGGAAGTCATCCTCCTCCCTCATGTGGTACCCTTCCTGCAGGCTCATCCTGACATGACCCTCCAGCACGACAATGCCACCAGCCATACTGCTCGTTCTGTGTATGATTTCCTGCAAGACAGGAATGTCTGTGTTCTGCCATGGCCAGCGAAGAGCCCGGATCTCAATCCCATTGAGCACATCTGGGACCTGTTGGATCGGAGGGTAAGGGCTAGGGCCATTCCCCCCAGAAATGTCCGGGAAGAGTGGGGTAACATCTCACAACAAGAACTGGCAAATCTGGTGCAGTCCATGAGGAAGAGATGCACTGCAGTACTTAATGCAGCTGGTGGCCACACCAGATACTGACTGTTACTTTTGATTTTGACCCCTCCTTTGTTCAGGGACACATTATTCCATTTCTGTTAGTCACATGTCTGTGGAACTTGTTCAGTTTATGTCTCAGTTGTTGAATCTTATGTTCACAAAAATATTTACACATGTTAAGTTTGCTGAAAATAAACGCAGACATTTCTTTTTTTGACTAATTTAGTAGTAGTGGTAGTATTGGTAGTAGTACTAGTAGCAGTAGTAGTAGTGGTAGTAGGAGTAGTAGTAATAGTAGCAGTGGTAGTGCTTGTAGTAGTGATAGTAGCAGCAATAGTAACAGTAGTAGTAGCAGCAGCAGTAGTAATAGTAGTAGTAGCAATAGTAGTAGTAGCAGCAGTAGTAGTAGTAGTAGTAGGGGTGGCAGTACTGGGTAGTAGTAGTAATAGTAGCAGTAGTAGTTGTAGTAATAGTTGTAATAGTAGTGGTAGTAGTAATAGTAGCAGCAGTAGTAATAGTAGCAGCAGTAGTAATAGTAGCAGCAGTAGTAGTAGTAGTAGCAGTAATAATACTACTAGTGGTAGTAGTAATAGTAGTAGTAGAAGAAGTAGTAATAGTGGTAGAGTAATAGTGGTAGTAGTAGTGGTTGTAATAGTAGCAGTAGTGGTGGTAGAAGTAATAGTAGTAGAAGTAGTAATAGTAGTAGTAATAGTAGCAGTAGTAGTAGAAGTAGTAGTAGTAATAGTAGAAGTAGTAATAGTGGTAGTAGTAATAGTAGTAGTAGTAATAGTGGTAGTAGTAGTAGTAATACTGGTAGTAGTAAAGGTAGTAGTAGTAGTGGTGGTAGTAGTAGTAGTAGTAGTAGTAGTAGTAGTAGTAGTAGTAGTAGTAGTGGTTGTAATAGTAATAGTAGTAGTAGTAGTAGTAGTCGTAGTAATACTGGTAGTAGTAAAGGTAGTAGTTGTAGTAGTAGTATTAGTAGTAGTAGCGGTGGTAGTAGTAATAGTAATAGTGGTAGTAGTAATAGTGGTAATATTAGTAGTAGTAGTAGCAGCAGCGGTGGTAGTAGTAATAGTGGTAGTAGTAGTGGTGGTAGTAATAGTGATAGTAGTGTAATAGGAGTAGTAATAGTAACAGTGGTAGCAATGGTGGTAGTAGTAGCAATGGTGGTAGTAGTAGTAGTAGTAGTAGTAGTAGTAGTAGTAGTAGTAATAATAGTGGTAGTAGCAATAGTGGAACTAGTAGTGGTAGTAGTAATAGTAGCAGCAGTAGTAATAGTAGTAGTAGTAGTAGTAGTAGTAGTAGTAGTAGCAGTAATAATAGTACTAGTGGTAGTAGAAGTAGAAATAGTGGTAGTAGCAATAGTGGTAGTAGTAATAGTGGTTGTAATAGTAGTAGTAGTAGTAGTAGTAGTAGTAGTAGTAGTAGTAGTAGTAGTAGTGGTAGTAGTGGTGGTAGTAGCAGTAGTAATAGTGGTAGTAGTAGTAATAGTAGAAGTGGTTGTAATAGTAGTAGTAGTGCTGGTAGTATTAATAGTAGTAGTAGTAGTAGTAGTAGTAGTAGTAGTAGTAATAGTGGAACTAGTAGTAGTAGTAGTAGTAGTAGTAGTAGTAGTAGTAGTAGTATTGGTAGTAGTGATAGTGGTAGTAGTAATAGTATTGGTAGTAGTGATAGTGGTAATAGGTGTAGTAGTAATAGTAGTAGTATTGGTAGTAGTGTAATAGTAGTAGTAATAGTGGTAGAAGTAATAGAAGTAGTAGTGGTGGTAGTAGGAATAGTGGTAGTAGTAGTGATAGTGGTAGTAGTAGTAGTAGTAGTAGTAGTAGTAGTAGTAGTAGTAGCGGTGGTAGTAGTAATAGTGGTAGTAGTAATAGTGGTAATATTAGTAGTAGCAGCAGCGGTGGTAGTAGTAATAGTGGTAGTAATAGTGGTAGTAGTGTAATAGGAGTAGTAATAGTAACAGTGGTAGCAATGGTGGTAGTAGTAGTAGTAGTAGTAGTAGTAGTAGTAGTAGTAGTAATAGTGGCAGTAGTAGTAATAGTAGCAGTAGTAGTAGTAGTAGTAGTAGTAGTGGTAGTAATAGTGGCAGCAGTAGTAGTAATAGTAGCAGTAGTAGTAGTAGTAATAGTGGTAGTAGTAGTAGTAGTAGTAGTGTAATAGGAGTAGTAATAGTAACAGTGGTAGCAATGGTGGTAGTAGTAGCAGTATAGTGGCAGTAGCAGTAGTAGTAGCAGTAATAGTGGCAGTAGTAGTAATAGTAGCAGTAGTAGTTATAGTAATAGTGGTAGTAGTAGTAGTAGTAGTAGTAGCAGTATAGTGGCAGTAGCAGTAGTAGTAGTAATAGTGGCAGTAGTAGTAATAGTAGCAGTAGTAGTTATAGTAATAGTGGTAGTAGTAGTGGTAGTAGTAGTAGTAGTAGTAGTAGTAGTGGTAGTAGTAGTAGTAGTAGTAGTAGTAGTAATAACATCAGTAATAGTAGTAATAACAATAGTGGTGGTAGTGTAATAGTAGTAGTAATGGTAGTAGTAGTAATAGTGGTAGTAGTAGTAGTAGTAATAGTGGCAGTAGTAGTAGTAATAGTAGCAGTAAGAGTAGTAGTAGAAGTAGTAGTAGTAGTGGTAGCAGTAATAGTAGTAGTAGTAACAGTAGCAGTGGTATTAGTAATAGTAATAGTGGTAGTAGTAGTAGTAGTAGTAGTAGCAGCGGTGGTAGTAGTAATAGTGGTAGTAGTGGTGGTAGTGTAATAGTGGTAGTAGTAGTAGTAGTAGTAGTAGTAGCAGTAATAGTAATAGTAGCAGTAGTAGTAGTAGTAGTAGTAGTGATAGTGGTAGCAGTAAGTAGTAGTAGTAGTAGTAGTAGTGATAGTGGTAGCAGTAA
This sequence comes from Salmo salar, assembly GCF_965601325.2. Classification (NCBI taxonomy): domain Eukaryota; kingdom Metazoa; phylum Chordata; class Actinopteri; order Salmoniformes; family Salmonidae; genus Salmo; species Salmo salar. The sequence goes on from NC_138291.1 coordinate 175,743,262, forward strand.
TAGTGGTAGTAATAATAGTGGTAGTAGTAGTAGTAGTAGTAGTAGTAGTAGTAGTAATAATAACAGCAGTAATAGTAGTAATAACAATAGTGGTGGTAGTAATAATAGTAGTAATAGTGGTAGTAGTAATATTGGTAGTAGTAGTAGTAGTAATAGTAGTAGTAATAGTGGTGGTAGTAATAGTAGTAGTAGTAGTAATACTCATTGTAATAGTAGTAGTGGTAGTAGTAATAGTAGTAGCAGTAGTAGTAATAGTTGTAGCACTAGTAATAGTGGTAGTAGTGGTACTAGTAATAGTGGTGGTAGTAATAGTAGTAGTAGTAGTGGTACTAGTAATAGTTGTAGCACTAGTAATAGTGGTAGTAGTGGTACTAGTAATAGTGGTGGTAGTAATAGTAGTAGTAGTAATAGTAGTAGTAATAATAGTGGTAATAGTAGTGGTGGTAGTAATAGTAGTAATAGTAATAGCGGTAGTAGTAATAATAGTAATAGTGGTAGTAGTAATATTGGTAGTAGTAATAGTGGTGGCAGTAGTAATAGTAGTAGTAATAGTGGTGGAAGTAATAGTAGTAATAGTAGTAATAGTGGCGGTAGTAATAGTAGTAGTAGTGGTAGTAGTAATAGTGGTAATAGTAGTAGTAGTGGTAGTGGTAATAGTAGTAATAGTGGTAGTAGTAAGTAGTAGTAGTAGTAGTAGTAGTAGTAATAGTGGTAGTAGTAATAGTGGTAGAAGTAATAGTGGTAGTAGTAGGAGGACTGTCTTCTCTGGTTTAGATAAAGCCATCGTTGTGGAGGAGCACTGAAGTGAGACAGACAAGGCTTTGTGGGTAATCAAAGCCAGAGATGTGCATAGGCACTCTGGAGACACTGGGTCCATGGGATAGATAGGAGAGGGAGAGGTAAGAGAGAGCGCCAAGACGTCATCAACCATGGTGGCATTTCACAACTACTAGTACGAGTACAGACTTCTTGGAAGTACCTGAGGTCATTGAAAAGAATGGACCATTAACTAGGATGCCTTATGGTGATGGAACCCTCTAATTGAAGTAGGCTTGGATAAGTGTACGCAAGGATACCATCCAATGACTTTAACCAATTCAACCAATTCAGGTCTGTGATTTCTTCAAGGAAGGTAGGAAGTAAGGAAGGATTTCTACCAGGGATGGATATTTGTCTTTTTCCCGCTGAAACTGAGAGGTTACCGTCTTTCAAGACCAACGTAGCCAACAAAAAGAGGCCATATCTGATCGTTTAGACATTCATCTAGGCCCACAGTTGGCGATGTGTAATGGTTATGCCATCTGTATAACTGATTTCATCTAGGTCTCCCTGGGAGCTAATCAGTACAAGAGACACACAGCGGGCAGGTGAGTCCCAAAATGAAACCCTTTCCCCTATATAGTGCACTATTTTTATACAGAGCCTTATGAGCCCTGTCCTATATTGGGTATAATTTGGGACACAGCTTTAGGAGTGAGACTCATCACCCCCCTCACTCTCATTTTCATTTTAGTCATTTAGCAGACGCTCTTATCCAGAGCGACTTAGGGAGTGAATGTTATTTATAATAACATGGAGAAAATCGAACCCCTCTGAAATCAGACTTCCCTGAATACTTGAAAAAATATATATATATACCCAAAATAATAATTAAATAGCTGAGAAAAAAATTACCATTTACCCTCACTTCTTAGACCGACCAGAGCCTTAGACATGCCGTTTTAGAAAGTGTTCTTCGTCCTGTCAGCATTACATGGCAACACAGGAATGTTGATAGCACACAGGGCTGCGGGCCAGAAGGTTGTGGGTTCGCAGAAACACCGTGGACAAGAGGATCATAGTAAAAGCATTGTATGAATTTAATCATCGTATTTGCAGTCCTGAGTTAAAAAAAAAAAAGCCTTTTATAAAAAAAACGTTATTTAACTCGGCAAGTCAGTTAAGAACAAATTCTTATTTACAATGACGCCCTACCCCGGCCAAACTTGGACAATGCTGGGCCAATTCTGCGCTGCCTGGATTCAAACCAGGGTGTCTGTAGTGACGCCTCTAGCACTGAGATGCAGTGCCTTATACCGCTGCGCCACTTGGGAGACCAAGCCCAATATTAGCATAATCTCTTCTGAATACCATACAAATTACCGAAATTAGAGGATAAGAACAGAGAGAGAGATAGACCTATGTGTTCATCTTATATTTAGCAGCCTATAGCCTAATTTATTCTCTCAAATTGGTAGGCCGACCTCTTCTTTATTAAATAGGCTCCAACACAAAGCTTTCTTGTTGTTAGTAAAGTCTAATCATAATGAAGACTGTTTGAATGAATTATGTCTACTCAAATTTGCCTACTTTCAGCACCATGAGCTACGCATTTTTGATTGATTGTGCTGCAGCTGCTGCTTCAAGTTTCAGCACCACAATGTTAATTACTTGAATCTGGCTTATTGTGAGGTCAATAACTCTGACAAATACATCATGGGCAGGAAACAATGTTTTTAATCAAAACAATTATAGTAGCAGCAAGCCATCAAAGTTGACCTCCGTTCCTCCTCATCTTCGCGCTCTCCTTCTCAAACTGAACAGAACATAGGCTAGTCCGTGCGTAAGATAGTGCATTTTTGTTGGACTAGAGGCCTAATCAAAAATGACTTTCAGAAGAAACCTTTGACTCTCCTCCTGAACTGCCACCGTAGGACTACGTAGCACAGCCATTGGTTAGACAGCATACAAAACCCTTTTGGATTAGCAAGAGCAGAGCAGGCCGGGGCTCAGTGTTGGAATATCCATTCCAGCAGCTATTTTAGAAATATCATTTTGCTCTTTGCTTCTCCGAGCATGCACTTTGTAGCCTATAGGCTATGAATCATTTGATTCCCACAGTAAGTAGCCTATAGGCTATGAATCATTTGAATGAGCCCACACTAAATAGCCTATAGGCTATGAATCATTTGATTCCCACAGTAAGTAGCCTATAGGCTATGAATCATTTGATTCCCACAGTAAGTAGCCTATAGGCTATGAATCATTTGATTCCCACAGTAAGTAGCCTATAGGCTATGAATCATTTGATTGAGCCCACACAAAATAGCCTATAGGCTATGAATCATTTGATTCCCACAGTAAGTAGCCTATAGGCTATGAATCATTTCATTGAGCCCACACAAAATAGCCTATAGGCGCCATTGATATTATGCACACAGTGGAGAATCAGATATGAGTGGCATTTGGCACACATCAATATATAGCCTAAGTCAACTAATTCTAAAATATAGAAATTTCATCAATTACAAATTACATGACCCTCCCCTGGACTAGATTTCAAAAATACTAAACCCTCCCCTTTACTGAAATTTTAAAAGCATGACCCTCTCCCATTTTCCTCCAGGTAACCATTCTGTAAATGTTGATCCATCTCTTACAGTCTTACAGTATACATTTTTTACGTTTTTCCATAATAGTCAATGTGGGAATCAAACCCACAACCCTGGCATTGCAAGTGCCATGCTCCACCAATTGAGCCACACAGGACCTCTCCCATGTGCTCGGCAGATGTGGAGGGAGGAGGACAAAAGCCTGAGCATTTCCCTCTGTACCCATGCACCCCTAATTCTGTTTTGTGGTTTAGCCCGACAATCCAGACTGTGGCCTCAAAAAAGCTCATTAATATGAAAAACACAGATTTCTCTCTGCTGAGCTACAAAGTTATTTTCAGGGCCAAAGACGGAGAGTTAAAAATGTCTGACTTCCAATAATCAAAAATCCCTTGAAGGGAAGAAAATCATTGTTTGAGTCAAGGAATGAAAGTTTAAGAAAGTAAATATGTGGTATTTAACACCACGGATACCCTGGCAGAACTTTACAGGAGACTGTCACATTTAACGAACGTGTCCAAAGCGGTGTTGACTTAATGTAAACATTCGACCGAGTGGTTTTGGAGGAGTAGCTCAACGCTAAACAAATATGTTCTCACAAACACAGCTAACGTTCATACAACGAGACAAACACACACACACATAGCTAACGTTCATACAACGAGACAAACACACACACACATAGCTAACGTTCATACAACGAGACAAACACACACACAGCTAACGGATACGAGACAAACACAGACAGACACAAAAGGGCTTTTTTCCTCCATCTTCTTACAGAGTCTGTACCCTTTCACTTCTCCATCTCACAGTGAACAGTGACTAGCTCATTGTGGGTAGTGGGGTCATTTATGATCCTTTGAGATGCCATTGGGGACTCCTCCAGGGTCTAAGCTTGCTCTCACAAACACCATTGAGCCAATTGGTCAAATCTGATGATCGAGGGCTTCCTCAACACAACAGATTGGTTGTACATTCATCCTGGTGTTTTCCTTCCATACACAGTTGACTTTTCACCGGACTAAAAATCTACTCCGATATGTAACATAAACCTAATGAAAATCCAAAAAACGCCTGTATTAAGCCTTCTTATACCACCATACATAATTTGTGATTATTGTGATTATTTCATGAACAGCCAAGGCTTTGTACCATTGGATGTCTAGGCTCAGGTCAACTCCATTGGATGTCTAGGCTCAGGTCAACTCCATTGGATGTCTAGGCTCAGGTCAACTCCATTGGATGTCTAGGCTCAGGTCAACTCCATTGGACTATTGCAGTGCCTTCAGAAAGTGTTTCCCACCCTTTACTTTTTCCACATTTTGTTGTGTTACAGTCTGAATTTAAAATGGAAAGTTTGTGTCACTGGCCTACACACAATACCCCATAATGTCAAAGTGGAATTATGTTTTTAGAAATGTGTACAAATGTATAAAAAAAATGTCAAACTGAAATGCCTTTAGTCAATAAGTATTCACCTAATCACATAATAAGCTGCATGGACTCACTCTGTGCAATAAGTGTTTACCATGATTTTTGAATGACAACCTCATCTCTGTACCCCACACACAGATAACTGTAAGGTCCCACAGTTGAGCAGTGAATTCCAAGCACAGATTCAACCACAAAGACCAGGGAGGTTTTCCAATGCCTCGCAAAGAAGGGCACCTATTGGTAGATGAAAAAAAACAAACAGACATTGAATATCTCTTTGAGCATGGTGAAGTTATGAATTACCCTTTGGATGGTGTATCAATACATCCAGTCACTACAAAGATACAGGTGTCCTTCCTAAATCAGTTGACTGAGAGGAAGGAAACCACTCAGGGATTTCACCATGAGGCCAATTGTGACTTTAAAACGGTTACGGAATTTAATGGCTGTGATAGGAGAAAACTGAGGATGGATCAACAACATTGTAGTTACTCCACAATACTAAATGACAGAATGAAAAGAAGGAAGCCTGTACAGAATAACAAATATTTCAAAATATGCATCCTGTGTGCAATAAGGCACTAAAGTAAAACTGCAAAGAAATGTGGCAAAGAAATTAACTTTATGTCCTGAATACAAAGTGTTATGTTTGGGGCAAATCCAACACAACACAATGAGTACCACTCTGCATATGTTCAAGCATGGTGGTGGCTGCATCATGTTACGGGTATCCTTGTCATCGGTATGCTTGTCATCAGCAAGGACTAGAGAATTAAAAAAATTAACGCAATACAGCTATAAGCACAGGAAAAATCCTAGATGAAAACCTGGTTCAGTCTGCTTTCCCACAGTCACTGGGAGACAAATTCACATTCCAGCAAGACAATAACCTAAAACAGACGGCCAAATATACACTGGAGTTTCTTACCAAGACAACATTGAATATTCCTGTGTGGCCGAGTTACAGTTTTGACTTAAATCGGCTTGGAAATCTATGGAAAGATCTGAAAATGTCTGTCTTGCAATGATCAACAACCAACTTGACAGAGGTTGAAGAATTTTAAAGAATAATGAGCAAATATTGTACAATCCAGGTGTGCAGAGCTCTTAGACTCACCCAGAGACTCACAGCTGTATTTGAGTCAGGGGTGTGAATTCTTATGTATATTAGATATATTTCTGTATTTCATTTTCAATAAATTTGCAAAAGCTTCAAAATACATGTTTTCACTTTGTCATTATGGGGTACTTGGTATTTTATTAGGATCCCCATTAGCTGTTGCAAAAGCAGCAGCTACTCTTCCTGGGGTCCACACAAAACATGACATAATACAGAACATTAAATAGACAAGAACAGCTCAAGGACAGAACTACATATATAAAAAAATACATGTAAAAAAGGCACCCATAGCCTACATATCAATACCAATACATACACACAAACTATCTAGGTCTCCCTCTTTTCCCCTCCTACAGTCTCCCGCTTTTCCCCTCCTACAGTCTCCCTCTTTTCCCCTCCTACAGTCTCCCTCTTTTCCCCTCCTACAGTCTCCCTCTTTTCCCCTCCTACAGTCTCCCTCTTTTCCCCTCCTACAGTCTCCCTCTTTTCCCCTCCTACAGTCTCCCCCTTTTCCCCTCCTACAGTCTCCCTCTTTTCCCCTCCTACAGTCTCCCTCTTTTCCCCTCCTACAGTCTCCCCCTTTTCCCCTCCTACGGTCTCCCTCTTTTCCCCTCCTACAGTCTCCCTCTTTTCCCCTCCTACAGTCTCCCTCTTTTCCCCTCCTACAGTCTCCCTCTTTTCCCCTCCTACGGTCTCCCTCTTTTCCCCTCCTACGGTCTCCCTCTTTTCCCCTCCTACGGTCTCCCGCTTTTCCCCTCCTACAGTCTCCCTCTTTTCCCCTCCTACAGTCTCCCTCTTTTCCCCTCCTACAGTCTCCCGCTTTTCCCCTCCTACAGTCTCCCGCTTTTCCCCTCCTACAGTCTCCCGCTTTTCCCCTCCTACAGTCTCCCGCTTTTCCCCTCCTACAGTCTGCCGCTTTTCCCCTCCTACAGTCTCCCGCTTTTCCCCTCCTACAGTCTCCCCCTTTTCCCCTCCTACAGTCTCCCGCTTTTCCCCTCCTACAGTCTCCCGCTTTTCCCCTCCTACAGTCTCCCGCTTTTCCCCTCCTACAGTCTCCCGCTTTTCCCCTCCTACAGTCTCCCGCTTTTCCCCTCCTACAGTCTCCCGCTTTTCCCCTCCTACAGTCTCCCCCTTTTCCCCTCCTACAGTCTCCCCCTTTTCCCCTCCTACAGTCTCCCCCTTTTCCCCTCCTACGCTTTTCCCCTCCTACGCTTTTCCCCTCCTACGCTTTTCCCCTCCTACAGTCTCCCGCTTTTCCCCTCCTACGGTCTCCCTCGTTCCCCTCCTCCCACGGTCTCCCTCGTTCCCCTCCTCCCACGGTCTCCCTCGTTCCCCTCCTCCCACGGTCTCCCTCGTTCCCCTCCTACGGTCTCCCTCGTTCCCCTCCTACGGTCTCCCTCGTTCCCCTCCTCCCTCTCCTCCATCGTTCCCCTCCTCCCTCATTCTCCCTCGTTCCCCTCCCTCGTTCCCCTCCTCCCTCATTCTCCCTCGTTCCCTCCTCCCACGGTCTCCCTCGTTCCCCTCCTACGGTCTCCCTCGTTCCCCTCCTCCCACGGTCTCCCTCGTTCCCCTCCTCCCACGGTCTCCCTCGTTCCCCTCCTCCTACGGTCTCCCTCGTTCCCCTCCTACGGTCTCCCTCGTCCCCCTCCTCCCTCATTCTCCCTCGTTCCCTCCTCCCACGGTCTCCCTCGTTCCCTCCTCCCACGGTCTCCCTCGTTCCCCTCTTACGGTCTCCCTCGTTCCCCTCTTACGGTCTCCCTCGTTCCCCTCTTACGGTCTCCCTCGTTCCCCTCTTACCGTCTCCCTCGTTCCCCTCTTACGGTCTCCCTCGTTCCCCTCTTACGATCTCCCTCGTTCCCCTCCTACGGTCTCCCTCGTTCCCCTCCTACGGTCTCCCTCGTTCCCCTCCTCCCTCTTACGGTCTGGTCTCCCTCGTTCCCCTCCTACGGTCTCCCTCATTCCCCTCCTACGGTCTCCCTCATTCCCCTCCTACGGTCTCCCTCATTCCCCTCTTCGGTCTCCCTCATTCCCCTCTTCGGTCTCCCTCATTCCCCTCTTCGGTCTCCCTCATTCCCCTCTTACAGTCTCCCTCATTCCCCTCTTACAGTCTCCCTCATTCCCCTCTTACAGTCTCCCTCATTCCCCTCCTCCCTCTTACGGTCTCCCTCGTTCCACTCCTCCCTCTTACGGTCTGGTCTCTCTGTTTCCCCTCCTACGGTCTCCCTCTTTCCTTTCCTCTCTGTAAGGCCATTTCATAGAGCTGGATTTCAGATGAAATAGGCCCTGATTTGATCCAGACTAAAATGGAACTCATTTGACTTGGGGATTTCATCCTAGTAAGTAGGGAAAAAAACAAAATGAATGACAAATCATGGAGCGAGAGAGAAAGGCAGACAGAGAAAGAGAGAAGGAGAAACCGAGAGAGAGAGAGATTAAGAGGGTTTAGAAGTGACCAGAGGAAGTATTTACTGTCTGAACCACAGCACTGCATTAAACTTAAGGGCCAAGATTGCTTAAAAAAAAAGAAAAAAAATTGTCTCTTCTTCCAACAACTGACCAAATAAGGTCTTTAAATGTATCTGTTGTTAGTACAGACAAGAACAAAACCAAAAGGAAAATATTTACCACATTTTCTTTTAAATTAAAAGTATTGTGGTTGCACTCTTGCAATGCACTGTACTGAAATTACTATTTATTGTCCCTTCTGAAAGAATTCACAGCTCCGGTGCACAAAATTGATAGCTAGGGCGTGCTTCCATCCACAGCTGAATATCAGTGCTGGCTGCATTGCATTCCTGTAGCCTGCTTCCCTTGCCATGAAAGGGCCCTTTGAGAGTGGGGAGAGGAGGGCCAGACTGCTGGGGTATCAGCACAGCCTGGCGAACCTCAAGCCTCTCCTGCCAGGCTGTTCAAACTGCCTTTTGGAGAGAGGTAGGTGTGTGATCTCTCTCCCTCTCTCTCCCTCTCTCCCCCTCTCCCTCTCTCCCTCCCCCTCCTCCTTTGTAGCCTCCCATCCTCCGTCAGCCCCAGGTTTCTACCCATAAGGAGGCTCCTATTAACTTCTAGATTCCTGCCCACCATTTCACTTTCAGCCCTGTGGTAAATACCTTTTGGCCTCTTATGGAAAGGACAGCAGTCCACCGGGTCTGAGGCCTGTGGAACTGCTCAGGGTGTCAAAGTGTGGATCATGAATCCTGAACCAGATGTCTCAGGAATGGTTCAAAATAGCAGTAATACACACACGATCTGGACTACTAGAGGGCAGTTGATGATTTTACTGAAGGCTCTGACATTAGCTATGCAGTATATGTTGAGAAGATTACCATCTCATTACATTCAGGGCCAATATTCTGTTTGCTTGACAATTATATACACACACACACACACACACACACACACACACACACACACACACACACACACACACACACACACACACACACACACACACACACACACACACACATAAAATATATTGAAATGAAAGATATTCTAATCTACATGACAGACAAAAATTGTCAAGCAAACAGAATACTGGCCCTGAATGTAATGAGATGGTAATCTTCTCAACATATACTGCATAGCTAATGTCAGAGCCTTCAGTAAAATCATCAACTGCCCTCTAGTAGTCCAGACAGGCTAGTCACAGCGTAAGTCCCATTCTACAGACCACACACACCATGGCAGTGAATTAAGCGCCACTACAGCTGGTCATATCCTGCCTGCTTGACCCCTTCGTGACAATACCCAGTCCTATAAACAGTCCAGGGACTGTGGTGCTTTTTATGGAGAATATCATCATCAGTTTCCATATACACAGAGCCCTGTGGTCGGCTCAGTTTGGATTTACGCCGCTTGGTTGTTTTCATAGCGCATGCCTCTCCCAGCTTAGGGGGGGCTTCACGTGTGTATCTTTCAGCACCTCACACAAAGTTTACAGTCTCCACCAATCGAAACCTCCCAGAGAGCCAGCTTTGCGGTAAACACGGCCAGGATCGCGACAGCATGGAGGGGGATTAGGCTGGCAATCCCCACCGCCTGCGACCCAACTGCAAGGTTGACCTGCCACTATCGCATGCTAACACCTCTCTGTGAAAGCCTTGAATGTCAGCACAGTATTCACAATAAGGCTAATCAAAGAGTGTGGCAAATTGAGGGCTTTGAAACCGACAGAGAGTGTGGTGTGCGAAGGGGGTAAGGTTTCTCGCGTCAACTGTACAAGGGGGGGGGGGGGGGGGGGGGGGGGGGCGAGATCATATTGGCTTTGATCATGCCCATGCTTAACCCACAGAGCCAAACCACACCGTAAGAGATACACAATAAAAAGTGACCCAACCCTTAGTCAATCTAATTGGAGCCCTCTGAGGGACGGCTTTACAATGGAGGTCTGGTACACATTGTGTTTCCCCCTCCAAAAATGTATTTATTCTTAACTGGGGCTTGTAAAACATAACATGCTTTCAGTGCCCAGAATCAGTAGGGACAACATATCATAGCAGTAAAATGTTGGAAAAATATTATTTCAGAGAAAAACCTCCTATAGGTACTAGGTAGCAAAGCCTGATGAGTAGAGGGGGACTTGGAAGCATCTGGGTCAAGCTCGGGGGTTCAAAAGGGAATTTAAGAACTTCTGACAACACAGTAAAAAGTTACAAATGTAATAACGGCTTAACAACAATCATCTGAACATAATTCAACAAAGTTTTACAACAGCCCCAATAACTTTTTAAATTCAAATTTATGGAGGAATTTGCAGTCAATTTGTACCAGATGAATAAACTACACAAAGGATTGAAAAAGACAAGGGAATGAATGACACTGCAACCCAGTCCTCATACCGAGTGGAGAGAGACAGATTTCAGAGTCACTTTTCAGTCCCACCTTCAAAACCACAATCCATTCCTGCTTCTCCTCAAATGACCATCTGGTTGCCATTTCTACCTCCGCAAACTGCTTTTTAATTGCAACATTAATCAGATGTCCAATCCGACCATCGCTAAGGTCGTCCCATAAACTGGGTGTTTATTTGATGAACACTTGTCATAACAGCACCGATGGAGAGGACCCAGTTGAACAAACCCACTAATTCTGCATCAGTGCTTATTAAGCCATTAGAAGTCCTCAAGAGGGGAACAAGGTTAAAACAGCCTTAGTGTTACCACCTCATATTAGATACCAAACTACGTGCTAATTGCGCTCTGTGTTTAGAGGGTTTATTTTCTCCCAAATGCTAATCCCAAACTCTGGGATTTGAACTTCGCAGGGTCAATTGTCTGCATTTTTCCCCCTAAAGACAAGACATTCTGAAATATAATATGGCTTCTTCGTAGACACACCACCCATTAGTCTCTGAAGTACTGGGATATCAGCAGCAGAGTAAGTCATCTGGAGAAGTAATATCTCAACTTGAGGTCAAAGCCTCAACCCCCTGAGGGGCCTTAAGTCACCAAACGCCGTCCTCTACTCGTTATCTCTCCGAACAGAGGACTCTGAGATACTCCAGAGATCTCCAGTGGGAGAACCCAGCGTTTCCCTCAGACCTGCCTTGGGTGGGGGGGGGGGGGGGGGGGGGGGGGTACGATGAGTGACTCCGGGAGGATACCAAGAAACTTCACAGGAAGAAACGGGGCTTGGTTCCACCAAGAGGCTGAATCCTGGGTGTAAATCACCGTGGTGACCTGAAAGCAGGTGTGCCTTGAGGGGCAGGCAGTCAGCTGGATCCTGATTCAGTATGGTTGAGTTTAATGGCCGCGTGGTGCGGAGGAGTTCCGTCAGGGCATTTACAGCTGGGAAGTTTCCCCCCACTTGGCCCATTGGCCGATCAGTTTTAAATACCTGTAAATTAAATAGACCGAGGTAGAAATTGCCCGGAGCGCTTTAGCAGATACTGTAAAGAGAAGAAAATGCCAGCATATTGATCCCCTCTAGGCACAATGACTTTAGAGGCTGGGAGGTGTGATCTGTGTGTATGTACTATGGATCTTCATTAGCTGTTGCCAAGGCAGCAGCTTCTCTTCTTGGGGTCCAGCAAAATTAAGGCAGTTATACAGTTTAAAAAGAATAACATTACAGTCACAATAGATTTCAAAACATATTAAGTGTGTTCCCTCAGTCCCATACTCTACTACCACATATCCACAACACATAATCCATGTGTACGTGTGTGTATAATGCGTATGTTATCATGTGTGTGAATGCATGTGTCTGTGCCTATGTTTCTGTTGCTTTACAGTCCCCGCTGTTCCATAAGGAGTATTTTTACCTGCTTTTTAAATCGGATTCTACTGCTTGCATCAGTTACCTGATGGGGAATAGAGTTCCTGGAATAGAGTTCCACGTAGTCATGGCTCTATGTAGTACTGTGCACATCCCATAGTCTGTTCGGGACTTGGGGACAGTGAAGACACCTCTGGTGGCATGTCTTGTGGGGTATGAATGGGTGTCTGAGCTGTGTGCTGGTAGTTTTAACAGACCTCTGGTGGCATGTCTTGTGGGGTATGCATGGGTGTCTGAGCTGTGTGCTGGTAGTTTAAAAACAGACAGCTCAGTGCTTTCAACATGTGTGATGTTCGACGTACTGACAGGTGTTGCCCATCTCTAACCTTTGGACATCTCACGTCCAGCCTTGGTTTAAGTGACAGAAAAATGTATCAAATTTAAACACTTGGCCTGTTTTCACACTGACCACAGCAGTGTGAGTGTGCCCAGGCCTGGCCTGGTTCTCATAGATCCCAGGGTGCGTGCGTTCTCCCTCTCGGAAGCATCGCTCTTTAATTACGATGAAAGGCGGTAACCCTGGTAACCCTAGAGCGTGCAAATCCGGGTGTATCACGGCAGTAATGAAAAGGCAAGTGGTCTTCATTGAGAAAGCGGCGCCGCACATGGACTCTCTCGCGCCCCTGCCCTGAGCCCTCACTTCCTGTCTGGGGTTTAACCTAAAGCTTTAAGGGGAGACTGTGGTTGTGTTTGCAGAGCCTTGCAGTGATTTAGCCCCTACACGCTCTGACCTCGGTAAACCTCATAGTCCTGTTTGCCTAGCCGTCTACACAGAGCAGGGGGTGGGGTCGAACCTCTTATCACAGCTGCTTTGTGTTACCTCACCAGCGAGGCAGCCAATCGGGGGTCCCCGACACAAAGAGGGGCGAGATCTCGTGCTGGCGTTATCCAAACAGATTAGCACAGAGAATTTGGGAGTGGAGCATAAATTGGCACCGATTCTGAAATGCCTTTAAACTGAGCCTTGGACGATAAACCAGGCCATGGCCTGGAGGCTTTCTGAGGCCTGATTTTTCATCCATGGCCTGGAGGCTTTCTGAGGCCTGATTTATCGTCATGGCCTGGAGGCTTTCTGAGGCCTGGTCTATCGTCATGGCCTGGAGGCTTTCTGAGGCCTGATTTATCGTCATGGCCTGGAGGCTTTCTGAGGCCTGGTCTATCGTCCATGGCCTGTAGGCCTCCTGAGGCCTGATTTTTCATCCATGGCCTGGAGGCTTCCTGAGGCCTGATTTATCGTCCATGGCCTGGAGGCTTTCTGAGGCCTGATTTATCGTCCATGGCCTGTAGGCCTCCTGAGGCCTGGTCTATCGTCCATGGCCTGGAGGCTTTCTGAGGCCTGGTCTATCGTCCATGGCCTGGAGGCTTTCTGAGGCCTGATTTATCGTCCATGGCCTGGAGGCTTTCTGAGGCCTGATTTATCGTCCATGGCCTGGAGGCTTCCTGAGGCCTGGTTTATCATCGCTTTCTTATCTGTCCATCTGTTTGCAGGATGATTTGGAGAGCAGTAGGGCCTCCAGGGGTATTTGCATGTGAAACGTCTGCTACACTGGACAAATCCTCTTTCACTACCTTCTCAGCTGCAGCCTGCAGCACAACGCTTCGCTTCAACTGAGACGGGAAATCACCAAAAACTTGACTAATTAATTCATGCCCAAAGCGTCATATGAAAGTGACTTGTATCAAAAGGAATTCGTAACGACTTTGTACCAAAGAAGATCACAGAACTCAAAGGTTTGGCCAGAAAATATATCACATGGCCCAGAAGATCAGACGGACATCGAAAAAAAATATATCCCCTAAACTTCAAACACTGATATTATCCAGACTTCCTTCAATCCAAGTCCTAATGACTGTCACAACCGACTGCATCACTGAAAACCATTTTGATGATTTAACTATGATCTTAACAATCAATCATATTGTAAATGATAAATAGGATTAGGCTTCTAATCACATAGAGGAATGTCTTTGTTGTAGTGGATGCCTGACTGGACATGGAGGAACTCATTACTTGACTGTGATGACTTGTCGTCAAATGCACTTTGTAGAGCGGTCCATGCATCGTGCAGCGTCTATTCGCTAGCTTAGAAGTAAATTGGCAGCTCGCCACTGCTGCTGTTCACGTAAAGCCTAAACACATCGGGTTAGGAGTCACACACACTGGATTTAGATGCCGCAAGGCAACCACAGCAGCCTGAGGATCTTTTCTCCAGTTCCTCTACTATTTGGCAGCAGAGCGAGTCCCTAAGTCTAAGATCTGAGGAGTACCTGTAGCTACAGTATGTCTTGGAGGGGTGAGTTTTGGACAGAGCTGTGGGAGTCCAGAATAGTTCCAATCGTTGCCTTGGACAGAATTGTACAGGTTTTCTGGACTACCCTTCGAACTGTCCAATTTCCCTGGGTTTATCCGCCCCCAGTTTCCTGCGGGTCCGTGAACGGGCAGCAAAACCACAGGCACACTCTGCGGTGGTTACAACAAAAGGGTAAATGTACAAATCGTACAAAAAAAATAAAACATGATCCCCAATTCTCGCTGCAACATGTGGGAAGCCAAGGGAGAGGAAACAAGAGGGACTTGGACGGCCATGCAAATGAATGGATGGATTTGTAATCATAGCCTATTTCTCAAGTCCCCATAGTGTCCATAAATCACTGGAGTGGGCCCCAGACAGGATTGCATGCACAGCAAAGCCGGGCCTCGTGTTGAGCTATTTGTTAATTGCTGGGTTTGACGGGCTGAGGCCTGTGATTGAACATGTCTAAAGGCAACATCTTGTCAAAGAAGGAGAGAGAGGGAAAAAAAGCAATTCCCACTCTCAGGTAATGAAGAATACAAGTCTAGAAAACAACACTTGCTTGTAAGTCTAGAATACTCATGAATACAGCACTTGCCTGGTAAGTATAGACCAATCCAAAAATGATGAACATTGGTCTGATGTCAAGGACATACTTTAAATATTGAACAATTAGAAACTTAAACTATTAAGAACAATACTACAACAGAGTATGTCAATACTACAACAGATATGTCAAATCAAAGCTGTAAACAGAGTATTCGGTCTGGCTGTAAACAGAGTATTCGGTCTGGCTGTAAACAGAGTATTCGGTCTGGCTGTAAACAGAGTATTCGGTCTGGCTGTAAACAGAGTATTCGGTCTGGCTGTAAACAGAGTATTCGGTCTGGCTGTAAACAGAGTATTAGGTCTGGCTGTAAACAGAGTATTAGGTCTGGCTATAACAGAGACGTAACTTAATACACCAAGATGTGGCTAACATGTTGAAATATGTAGCCTACTGTAATATTGGCTGAAAATTGCATCTAGGCTGGGGATTCATATATTTCTGTCTGGACTTCTTCTGTAAAAAATACATTCAAATACAACATGGAGCATTGAAATATTTGTCAAACTAAACATTGGGAATCCAACCCCAGCGTTTCTTCTTCCCAAGAACGTGATGGGTTCATGGAGTGTTTTAATAATTTCATTCGATTTATGAGAAGTTATGATGTACATCCAGTGTGCTGATACCCCTCCAACATTACCATCCCAGGGAATATTAAAGTTGGACGAACAACAGAAATGACCGACAGGGTCCGCTCTGGCATTGTTCAAGAGTTTAAAAATGGGGAAACCATGTCGGCTCAAAAGGCACAACATAAAATGTTACATTCACCACTAATTGTATACCTATAGACTTTAATAAGGGCTTAACATATTCATCAATATATTTATGTGGCTCAGATACATTTGATTTGACATATCATTGCAGAAATGTGTATTTATAAAGCACTTTTTACATCAGCTGATGTCACAAAGTGCTTATACAGAAACCCCTCCTAAAACCCCAAACAGCAAGCAATGCAGATGTAGAAGCACGATAGCTAAGGAAAAACTCCCTAGAAAGGCAGGAACCTAGGAAGAAACCTAGAGAGGAACCAGGCTCTGAGGGATGGCCCAGTCCTCTTCTGGCTGTGCCGGGTGGAGATTATAACAGTACATGGCCATTAAGGCCAGATCGTTCTTCAAGACATTCAAACGCTCATAGATTAATAATCACAGTGATTGTAGAGGGAGCAACAGGTCATTTGGCATTTCATAGCCAAGCATTCAGAGGTCAAGACAGCAGGTGCAGTAGAGAGGGAGAAAGAGAGGGAGAGAGAGAGCATCGAAAACAGCAGGTCCGGGACAAGGTAGCACGTCCAGTGAACAGTTCAGGATTCCCTGGAGCAGCAGCACAACATGTAGAAATTGAAATTAAAATGTATTAAGATGGCCGAGTCTGATATTAGGTCTATAACTTGAGGACATTTCACATTCTCTATGACAAACATAGGTCTACTTACACAACATGCAACTTGCTTTTGACCCAAGTTCATTTTGAGAGGAGTTCTGTCCACAGTTCACCTGACATGAGTTCAGATCATTTAAATTGTGTTCCGCTAGGTTTTATGTAGTGCACCTGGGCAGGCTAACCATCACCTCTCACCTGAGGAACTCTCCCAGAAGGCCTTGCAATGGGGCACTGCACACTATGCAAATCAATGTCAGCACCAGAGCCAAAAATAGCCCAAGCAAAACACAGAACCTTCAACATGAATTAGCCTAGAGCTATTTTCCTGAATAAAAGTCAGTCAGTTTATGGCAACCCAATACACAGCCGCCTTACTTCCAGGAGAACCGACTGGGCCGAGACAGGGGCCAAGACAGGGGCCTCGCTCTGGTAAGACGTTCTAGAGAGAAGACAGTGAGTCAGTGTTAGTAGTAGTTATTGGGGATTAATGACGTATTGTGACAGTGGCAGCCATTTCTGGGTGGTGGTCATCCATTACCCTGGCAGCAGATGGAGCCACATTGGCATCCACCCACCCAGCCAGACAGGCTCTCAAGAGTCTGGCCTAGAGTGCCAACAGCAACAACCCAGGGTGGGGTTCCAGTTCTCCATTTCCACTTTAATTAATCACCCCCTTTTTTACCTCGGTCCTCAGAAACCAAAGCATAATACACTAGATTGAAATGGCTTCGTCACCCAAGTTGTTGCTTAGAGAGTTCCTATTGTGAAGAACTACTCTGGATATTCTGACTAACCCTTTATTTTGGACAGCCCGAGTTCACCGAAAAACATGAGGTGTGTAGACAGGGAGAACTGTTTTTGGTAAATACTCTGGGTATCCGGCTAAAATAAAGGTCAAGTTCACTTTTGCTCTAACGGAAATGTAAAATGGGTCAGGCACATGAGAAACAAATGTATACTTGGAGGACACCATAATGAGTAAATTTAACAGACACTGCACTGGCATCTTTCTGTTAACAGAAGTAAATTCTCCTGCAGTCTCCATTTCAGCTCATTTATCGCCTGATTTACTTAACAAAAGGCACATCTCAATAGGTGGTCCAGGTGTCCTCTGACATGGCACAAGTGGGGGGGGGGGGGGGGGGCTTTCCTCTTTTGTTGTCTGTTGCTCCGCTATTGTTCCTCAAGCAAGGGGGGAGGGGGCTGATGACATCAGAAGGCACCATCAAACCAACTCCTTGAATGGCCTACTCTGTGAAGTTTGCACTTGTGTCAACAACAAACAAAAAAACTAATATTTTGCTAAAAACATGTTGTTGTTTTTTTAACCCTTAAGTGTTTGTAAATTATTGTATATGTGGGATATTGTTTTTCAACAGGAAACGTTTTTTTTTTTTTGCTAGAGTGTGTATTTAAAGTTTCAGTTTTAAACATTATAGAACTACTTCCTCTATCTTATCAATACAAACGTTAAGACAAAGCACCTAGAGAATTTCTACATGCAGGCCATTGAACAACACTTCAATTTGGTCAATATTATCTCTACATGCAGGCCATTAAACAACACTTTAATCTGACCACCATTATCTTTAAAAGGCAAACACAAAAGCAGCCATTTTACAAAAGCTTAAAAGAGGTAGCCGGCACGCACACTTAGCAAACCTATGACAAGAGCCCATTTATCAGAGTAACAGAAGAAGTCCAACCCGAATCCCATGGTAGGGAACTGTGATCTAACCACGGCACACTAGACAGAGCAGGCCACTTTGGTCAGGCACAATTGAGCTGTATTGGGTAACAACGGGAGAAGAGAGAGGGTTTGACGAGGGGCCTTATTTAGACGTGAAAAAAAAGGGGGCCCTCAGCCGCATGGCCCATCACACAGATTGCAGTACAAAGGGATGCCCCTGGCAATGGCTATGTACTCTGATCCAGCACAGGTCAAGTGTCCGCTTAGCGGTGTGAATGTGGTCACTTGCGCTAATGCTTTTAGAGAGCGGGCACTTGAACGCTGATAATATTCCACAGTAAACAGAATGACGCTGAGACTCTCTCTCTCTATATATATATATATATATATATATATATATATATATATATATATATATATATATATATATATATATATATATATATATATATATATATATGCAGTATATATATATTTTTTCTTCTTTTTTTTTTTTTTTTTTTTACATTGATTGCAAAGTTAAAAAAACCATACAACTCTATACACAATACTTTTAACAATTTCCACTGAACCGTTACCATTTTCTCAGAGAGCAGAGTAGATGTAAAGTCTGGTGACAGAATGACAGTAGAAACGGTTTTTATGTGACCACGTTTTCCAAAAACCCAGTTAAATATCTACTCTGAATTAAGATTCAAAGATGTCTGCAGAAAGAATGGGATGTCTGCTATGATATGACACATTGAGTTTGAAAAAATATATATTTTGGTTATTAAACTACAGTAAGTAAAGTGAATTAACACCCGGTAACAAAATTATGGTAACATAATGCAATTATTGATCCCTGATCTGTACTACCGTAAATTCCGGACTATAAGCCAAAACCTTTTTCCCAGCTTTGAGCCCCGCGGCTAATATATGGATTTTTCCCACTTTCAATTTTTTTTTCTCCAAAAAAACACATCCTCTGACGTGCTCAGTTTTTTGGCGGCATGAAGCTTTCATTAGACCAATGAAATTGCTGAACGGGTTAAGGTCAAACAACTTTTTTGGTTACTGTTTAGATTAAATCGAGCGCTCTCAAACTTCCCATCATTCTGATTACGGTAGTTATTTTGTCACCCTCATCATGGCAAAGACACGGAGAAATGCATATGATGCAGCTTTCAAGTTGAAGGTGATTGATCTGGCTGTTGGAAAAGGAAATAGAGCTGCTGCACGGGAGCTTGGTCTTAATGAATCGATGATAAGACGTTGGAAACAGCAGCGTCAGGAATCGACTCAGTGCAAAAAGACAACTAAAGCTTACTACTAATTTTGTATTTTTGTTACAAGCCGTGTTTTGTTAAAGCCTATTTATTTTGTTACAAGCCGTGTTTCGTTAAAGCCTGTGTAAAGTTAATTTGTTTCAATGTACCGGTAGGCACCTGCGGCTTATAGACATGTGCGGCTTATTTATGTTAAAAAAATTAAAATAAAAACAATTTAATTCAGTGGGTGCGGCTTATATTCAGGTGCGCTTAATAGTCCGGAAATTACGGTACAAAGAAATGCATAATTATGAATGTCATGACAGTAACAGAAGACCTTATGAGCTGAACATAACAGTATGCCAGTGGAAGAGAGGACAGTAACAGGAGACACTATGAGCTGAACATAACAGTATGACAGTGGAAGAGAGGACAGTAACAGGAGACACTATGAGCTGAACATAACAGTATGACAGTGGAAGAGAGGACAGTAACAGGAGACACTATGAGCTGAACATAACAGTATGTCAGTGGAAGAGAGGACAGTAACAGGAGACACTATGAGCTGAACATAACAGTATGTCAGTGGAAGAGAGGACAGTAACAGGAGACACTATGAGCTGAACATAACAGTATGTCAGTGGAAGAGAGGACAGTAACAGGAGACACTATGAGCTGAACATAACAGTATGTCAGTGGAAGAGAGGACAGTAACAGGAGACACTATGAGCTGAACATAACAGTATGTCAGTGGAAGAGAGGACAGTAACAGGAGACACTATGAGCTGAACATAACAGTATGTCAGCGGAAGAGAGGACAGTAACAGGAGACACTATGAGCTGAACATAACAGTATGTCAGTGGAAGAGAGGACAGTAGCAGGAGACACTATGAGCTGAACATAACAGTATGACAGTGGAAGAGAGGACAGTAACAGGAGACACTATGAGCTGAACATAACAGTATGTCAGTGGAAGAGAGGACAGTAACAGGAGACACTATGAGCTGAACATAACAGTATGTCAGTGGAAGAGAGGACAGTAACAGGAGACACTATGAGCTGAACATAACAGTATGTCAGTGGAAGAGAGGACAGTAACAGGAGACACTATGAGCTGAACATAACAGTATGTCAGTGGAAGAGAGGACAGTAACAGGAGACACTATGAGCTGAACATAACAGTATGTCAGTGGAAGAGAGGACAGTAACAGGAGACACTATGAGCTGAACATAACAGTATGTCAGTGGAAGAGAGGACAGTAACAGGAGACACTATGAGCTGAACATAACAGTATGTCAGTGGAAGAGAGGACAGTAACAGGAGACACTATGAGCTGAACATAACAGTATGTCAGTGGAAGAGAGGACAGTAACAGGAGACACTATGAGCTGAACATAACAGTATGTCAGTGGAAGAGAGGACAGTAACAGGAGACACTATGAGCTGAACATAACAGTATGTCAGTGGAAGAGAGGACAGTAACAGGAGACACTATGAGCTGAACATAACAGTATGTCAGTGGAAGAGAGGACAGTAACAGGAGACACTATGAGCTGAACATAACAGTATGTCAGTGGAAGAGAGGACAGTAACAGGAGACACTATGAGCTGAACATAACAGTATGTCAGTGGAAGAGAGGACAGTAACAGGAGACACTATGAGCTGAACATAACAGTATGTCAGTGGAAGAGAGGACAGTAACAGGAGACACTATGAGCTGAACATAACAGTATGTCAGTGGAAGAGAGGACAGTAACAGGAGACACTATGAGCTGAACATAACAGTATGTCAGTGGAAGAGAGGACAGTAACAGGAGACACTATGAGCTGAACATAACAGTATGTCAGTGGAAGAGAGGACAGTAACAGGAGACACTATGAGCTGAACATAACAGTATGTCAGTGGAAGAGAGGACAGTAACAGGAGACACTATGAGCTGAACATAACAGTATGTCAGTGGAAGAGAGGACAGTAACAGGAGACACTATGAGCTGAACATAACAGTATGTCAGTGGAAGAGAGGACAGTAACAGGAGACACTATGAGCTGAACATAACAGTATGTCAGTGGAAGAGAGGACAGTAACAGGAGACACTATGAGCTGAACATAACAGTCAGTGGAAGAGAGGACAGTAACAGGAGACACTATGAGCTGAACATAACAGTATGTCAGTGGAAGAGAGGACAGTAGCAGGAGACACTATGAGCTGAACATAACAGTATGTCAGTGGAAGAGAGGACAGTAACAGGAGACACTATCAGCTGAACATAACAGTATGTCAGTGGAAGAGAGGACAGTAACAGGAGACACTATGAGCTGAACATAACAGTATGTCAGTGGAAGAGAGGACAGTAACAGGAGACACTATGAGCTGAACATAACAGTATGTCAGTGGAAGAGAGGACAGTAACAGGAGACACTATGAGCTGAACATAACAGTATGTCAGTGGAAGAGAGGACAGTAACAGGAGACACTATGAGCTGAACATAACAGTATGTCAGTGGAAGAGAGGACAGTAACAGGAGACACTATGAGCTGAACATAACAGTATGTCAGTGGAAGAGAGGACAGTAACAGGAGACACTATGAGCTGAACATAACAGTATGTCAGTGGAAGAGAGGACAGTAACAGGAGACACTATGAGCTGAACATAACAGTATGTCAGTGGAAGAGAGGACAGTAACAGGAGACACTATGAGCTGAACATAACAGTATGTCAGTGGAAGAGAGGACAGTAACAGGAGACACTATGAGCTGAACATAACAGTATGTCAGTGGAAGAGAGGACAGTAACAGGAGACACTATGAGCTGAACATAACAGTATGTCAGTGGAAGAGAGGACAGTAACAGGAGACACTATGAGCTGAACATAACAGTATGTCAGTGGAAGAGAGGACAGTAACAGGAGACACTATGAGCTGAACATAACAGTATGTCAGTGGAAGAGAGGACAGTAACAGGAGACACTATGAGCTGAACATAACAGTATGTCAGTGGAAGAGAGGACAGTAACAGGAGACACTATGAGCTGAACATAACAGTATGTCAGTGGAAGAGAGGACAGTAACAGGAGACACTATGAGCTGAACATAACAGTCAGTGGAAGAGAGGACAGTAACAGGAGACACTATGAGCTGAACATAACAGTATGTCAGTAGAAGAGAGGACAGTAACAGGAGACACTATGAGCTGAACATAACAGTATGTCAGTGGAAGAGAGGACAGTAACAGGAGACACTATGAGCTGAACATAACAGTATGTCAGTGGAAGAGAGGACAGTAACAGGAGACACTATGAGCTGAACATAACAGTCAGTGGAAGAGAGGACAGTAACAGGAGACACTATGAGCTGAACATAACAGTATGTCAGTGGAAGAGAGGACAGTAGCAGGAGACACTATGAGCTGAACATAACAGTATGTCAGTGGAAGAGAGGACAGTAACAGGAGACACTATCAGCTGAACATAACAGTATGTCAGTGGAAGAGAGGACAGTAACAGGAGACACTATGAGCTGAACATAACAGTATGTCAGTGGAAGAGAGGACAGTAACAGGAGACACTATGAGCTGAACATAACAGTATGTCAGTGGAAGAGAGGACAGTAACAGGAGACACTATGAGCTGAACATAACAGTATGTCAGTGGAAGAGAGGACAGTAACAGGAGACACTATGAGCTGAACATAACAGTATGTCAGTAGAAGAGAGGACAGTAACAGGAGACACTATGAGCTGAACATAACAGTATGTCAGTGGAAGAGAGGACAGTAACAGGAGACACTATGAGCTGAACATAACAGTATGTCAGTAGAAGGGAGGACAGTAACAGGAGACACTATGAGCTGAACATAACAGTATGTCAGTGGAAGAGAGGACAGTAACAGGAGACACTATGAGCTGAACATAACAGTATGTCAGCGGAAGAGAGGACAGTAACAGGAGACACTATGAGCTGAACATAACAGTATGTCAGTGGAAGAGAGGACAGTAACAGGAGACACTATGAGCTGAACATAACAGTCTGACAGTGGAAGAGAGGACAGTAACAGGAGACATTATGAGCTGAACAGTATGTCAGTGGAAGAGAGGACAGTAACAGGAGACACTATGAGCTGAACATAACAGTATGTCAGTGGAAGAGAGGACAGTAACAGGAGACACTATGAGCTGAACATAACAGTATGTCAGTGGAAGAGAGGACAGTAACAGGAGACACTATGAGCTGAACATAACAGTATGTCAGTGGAAGAGAGGACAGTAACAGGAGACACTATGAGCTGAACATAACAGTATGTCAGTGGAAGAGAGGACAGTAACAGGAGACACTATGAGCTGAACATAACAGTATGTCAGTGGAAGAGAGGACAGTAACAGGAGACACTATGAGCTGAACATAACAGTATGTCAGTGGAAGAGAGGACAGTAACAGGAGACACTATGAGCTGAACATAACAGTATGTCAGTGGAAGAGAGGACAGTAACAGGAGACACTATGAGCTGAACATAACAGTATGTCAGTGGAAGAGAGGACAGTAACAGGAGACACTATGAGCTGAACATAACAGTATGTCAGTGGAAGAGAGGACAGTAACAGGAGACACTATGAGCTGAACATAACAGTATGTCAGTGGAAGAGAGGACAGTAAC
Source organism: Salmo salar (assembly GCF_965601325.2). Taxonomy (NCBI): domain Eukaryota; kingdom Metazoa; phylum Chordata; class Actinopteri; order Salmoniformes; family Salmonidae; genus Salmo; species Salmo salar. The sequence continues at coordinate 175,767,357 of NC_138291.1, forward strand.
AGGAGACACTATGAGCTGAACATAACAGTCAGTGGAAGAGAGGACAGTAACAGGAGACACTATGAGCTGAACATAACAGTATGTCAGTAGAAGAGAGGACAGTAACAGGAGACACTATGAGCTGAACATAACAGTATGTCAGTGGAAGAGAGGACAGTAACAGGAGACACTATGAGCTGAACATAACAGTATGTCAGTGGAAGAGAGGACAGTAACAGGAGACACTATGAGCTGAACATAACAGTCAGTGGAAGAGAGGACAGTAACAGGAGACACTATGAGCTGAACATAACAGTATGTCAGTGGAAGAGAGGACAGTAGCAGGAGACACTATGAGCTGAACATAACAGTATGTCAGTGGAAGAGAGGACAGTAACAGGAGACACTATCAGCTGAACATAACAGTATGTCAGTGGAAGAGAGGACAGTAACAGGAGACACTATGAGCTGAACATAACAGTATGTCAGTGGAAGAGAGGACAGTAACAGGAGACACTATGAGCTGAACATAACAGTATGTCAGTGGAAGAGAGGACAGTAACAGGAGACACTATGAGCTGAACATAACAGTATGTCAGTGGAAGAGAGGACAGTAACAGGAGACACTATGAGCTGAACATAACAGTATGTCAGTGGAAGAGAGGACAGTAACAGGAGACACTATGAGCTGAACATAACAGTATGTCAGTGGAAGAGAGGACAGTAACAGGAGACACTATGAGCTGAACATAACAGTATGTCAGTGGAAGAGAGGACAGTAACAGGAGACACTATGAGCTGAACATAACAGTATGTCAGTGGAAGAGAGGACAGTAACAGGAGACACTATGAGCTGAACATAACAGTATGTCAGTGGAAGAGAGGACAGTAACAGGAGACACTATGAGCTGAACATAACAGTATGTCAGTGGAAGAGAGGACAGTAACAGGAGACACTATGAGCTGAACATAACAGTATGTCAGTGGAAGAGAGGACAGTAACAGGAGACACTATGAGCTGAACATAACAGTCAGTGGAAGAGAGGACAGTAACAGGAGACACTATGAGCTGAACATAACAGTATGTCAGTAGAAGAGAGGACAGTAACAGGAGACACTATGAGCTGAACATAACAGTATGTCAGTGGAAGAGAGGACAGTAACAGGAGACACTATGAGCTGAACATAACAGTATGTCAGTGGAAGAGAGGACAGTAACAGGAGACACTATGAGCTGAACATAACAGTCAGTGGAAGAGAGGACAGTAACAGGAGACACTATGAGCTGAACATAACAGTATGTCAGTGGAAGAGAGGACAGTAGCAGGAGACACTATGAGCTGAACATAACAGTATGTCAGTGGAAGAGAGGACAGTAACAGGAGACACTATCAGCTGAACATAACAGTATGTCAGTGGAAGAGAGGACAGTAACAGGAGACACTATGAGCTGAACATAACAGTATGTCAGTGGAAGAGAGGACAGTAACAGGAGACACTATGAGCTGAACATAACAGTATGTCAGTGGAAGAGAGGACAGTAACAGGAGACACTATCAGCTGAACATAACAGTATGTCAGTGGAAGAGAGGACAGTAACAGGAGACACTGAGCTGAACATAACAGTATGTCAGTGGAAGAGAGGACAGTAACAGGAGACACTATGAGCTGAACATAACAGTATGTCAGTGGAAGAGAGGACAGTAACAGGAGACACTATGAGCTGAACATAACAGTATGTCAGTGGAAGAGAGGACAGTAACAGGAGACACTATCAGCTGAACATAACAGTATGTCAGTGGAAGAGAGGACAGTAACAGGAGACACTGAGCTGAACATAACAGTATGTCAGTGGAAGAGAGGACAGTAACAGGAGACACTATGAGCTGAACATAACAGTATGTCAGTGGAAGAGAGGACAGTAACAGGAGACACTATGAGCTGAACATAACAGTATGTCAGTGGAAGAGAGGACAGTAACAGGAGACACTATGAGCTGAACATAACAGTATGTCAGTGGAAGAGAGGACAGTAACAGGAGACACTATGAGCTGAACATAACAGTATGTCAGTAGAAGAGAGGACAGTAACAGGAGACACTATGAGCTGAACATAACAGTATGTCAGTGGAAGAGAGGACAGTAACAGGAGACACTATGAGCTGAACATAACAGTATGTCAGTAGAAGGGAGGACAGTAACAGGAGACACTATGAGCTGAACATAACAGTATGTCAGTGGAAGAGAGGACAGTAACAGGAGACACTATGAGCTGAACATAACAGTATGTCAGCGGAAGAGAGGACAGTAACAGGAGACACTATGAGCTGAACATAACAGTATGTCAGTGGAAGAGAGGACAGTAACAGGAGACACTATGAGCTGAACATAACAGTCAGTGGAAGAGAGGACAGTAACAGGAGACACTATGAGCTGAACATAACAGTATGTCAGTGGAAGAGAGGACAGTAACAGGAGACACTATGAGCTGAACATAACAGTATGTCAGTGGAAGGGAGGACAGTAACAGGAGACACTATGAGCTGAACATAACAGTATGTCAGTGGAAGAGAGGACAGTAACAGGAGACACTATGAGCGGAACATAACAGTATGTCAGTGGAAGAGAGGACAGTAACAGGAGACACTATGAGCTGAACATAACAGTATGTCAGTAGAAGGGAGGACAGTAACAGGAGACACTATGAGCTGAACATAACAGTATGTCAGTGGAAAGGAGGACAGTAACAGGAGACACTATGAGCTGAACATAACAGCCAGTGGAAGAGAGGACAGTAACAGGAGACACTATGAGCTGAACATAACAGCCAGTGGAAGAGAGGACAGTAACAGGAGACACTATGAGCTGAACATAACAGTATGTCAGTGGAAGAGAGGACAGTAACAGGAGACACTATGAGCTGAACATAACAGTATGTCAGTGGAAGAGAGGACAGTAACAGGAGACACTATGAGCTGAACATAACAGTCAGTGGAAGAGAGGACAGTAACAGGAGACACTATGAGCTGAACATAACAGTATGTCAGTGGAAGAGAGGACAGTAACAGGAGACACTATGAGCTGAACATAACAGTCAGTGGAAGAGAGGACAGTAACAGGAGACACTATGAGCTGAACATAACAGTATGTCAGTGGAAGAGAGGACAGTAACAGGAGACACTATGAGCTGAACATAACAGTATGTCAGTGGAAGAGAGGACAGTAGCAGGAGACACTATGAGCTGAACATAACAGTATGTCAGTGGAAGAGAGGACAGTAACAGGAGACCCTATGAACTGAACATAACAGTATGTCAGTGGAAGAGAGGACAGTAACAGGAGACACTATGAGCTGAACATAACAGTATGTCAGTGGAAGAGAGGACAGTAACAGGAGACACTATGAGCTGAACATAACAGTATGACAGTAGAAGGGAGGACAGTAACAGGAGACACTATGAGCTGAACATAACAGTATGTCAGTGGAAGAGAGGACAGTAACAGGAGACACTGAGCTGAACATAACAGTATGTTAGTGGAAGAGAGGACAGTAACAGGAGACACTATGAGCTGAACATAACAGTCAGTGGAAGAGAGGACAGTAACAGGAGACACTATGAGCTGAACATAACAGTATGTCAGTGGAAGAGAGGACAGTAACAGGAGACACTATGAGCTGAACATAACAGTATGACAGTGGAAGAGAGGACAGTAACAGGAGACACTATGAGCTGAACATAACAGTATGTCAGTGGAAGAGAGGACAGTAACAGGAGACACTATGAGCTGAACATAACAGTATGTCAGTAGAAGGGAGGACAGTAACAGGAGACACTATGAGCTGAACATAACAGTATGTCAGTAGAAGGGAGGACAGTAACAGGAGACACTATGAGCTGAACATAACAGTATGTCAGTGGAAGAGAGGACAGTAACAGGAGACACTGAGCTGAACATAACAGTATGTTAGTGGAAGAGAGGACAGTAACAGGAGACACTATGAGCTGAACATAACAGTATGTCAGTAGAAGGGAGGACAGTAACAGGAGACACTATGAGCTGAACATAACAGCCAGTGGAAGAGAGGACAGTAACAGGAGACACTATGAGCTGAACATAACAGTATGTTAGTGGAAGAGAGGACAGTAACAGGAGACACTATGAGCTGAACATAACAGTATGTCAGTGGAAGAGAGGACAGTAACAGGAGACACTATGAGCTGAACATAACAGTATGTCAGTGGAAGAGAGGACAGTAGCAGGAGACACTATGAGCTGAACATAACAGTATGACAGTGGAAGAGAGGACAGTAACAGGAGACCCTATGAGCTGAACATAACAGTATGTCAGTAGAAGAGAGGACAGTAACAGGAGACACTATGAGCTGAACATAACAGTATGTCAGTGGAAGAGAGGACAGTAACAGGAGACACTATGAGCTGAACATAACAGTATGTCAGTGGAAGAGAGGACAGTAACAGGAGACACTATGAGCTGAACATAACAGTCAGTGGAAGAGAGGACAGTAACAGGAGACACTATGAGCTGAACATAACAGTATGTCAGTGGAAGAGAGGACAGTAACAGGAGACACTATGAGCTGAACATAACAGTATGTCAGTGGAAGAGAGGACAGTAACAGGAGACACTATGAGCTGAACATAACAGTATGTCAGTGGAAGAGAGGACAGTAACAGGAGACACTATGAGCTGAACATAACAGTATGTCAGTGGAAGAGAGGACAGTAACAGGAGACACTATGAGCTGAACATAACAGTATGTCAGTGGAAGAGAGGACAGTAACAGGAGACACTGAGCTGAACATAACAGTATGTCAGTGGAAGAGAGGACAGTAACAGGAGACACTATGAGCTGAACATAACAGTATGTCAGTAGAAGAGAGGACAGTAACAGGAGACACTATGAGCTGAACATAACAGTATGTCAGTAGAAGAGAGGACAGTAACAGGAGACACTATGAGCTGAACATAACAGTATGTCAGTGGAAGAGAGGACAGTAACAGGAGACACTATGAGCTGAACATAACAGTCAGTGGAAGAGAGGACAGTAACAGGAGACACTATCAGCTGAACATAACAGTATGACAGTGGAAGGGAGGACAGTAACAGGAGACACTATGAGCTGAACATAACAGTATGACAGTGGAAGAGAGGACAGTAACAGGAGACACTATGAGCTGAACATAACAGTATGTCAGTGGAAGAGAGGACAGTAACAGGAGACACTATGAGCTGAACATAACAGTATGTCAGTGGAAGAGAGGACAGTAACAGGAGACACTATGAGCTGAACATAACAGTATGTCAGTGGAAGAGAGGACAGTAACAGGAGACACTATGAGCTGAACATAACAGTATGTCAGTGGAAGAGAGGACAGTAACAGGAGACACTATGAGCTGAACATAACAGTATGTCAGCGGAAGAGAGGACAGTAACAGGAGACACTATGAGCTGAACATAACAGTATGTCAGTGGAAGAGAGGACAGTAACAGGAGACACTGAGCTGAACATAACAGTATGTCAGTGGAAGAGAGGACAGTAACAGGAGACACTATGAGCTGAACATAACAGTATGTCAGTGGAAGAGAGGACAGTAACAGGAGACACTATGAGCTGAACATAACAGTATGTCAGCGGAAGAGAGGACAGTAACAGGAGACACTATGAGCTGAACATAACAGTATGTCAGTGGAAGAGAGGACAGTAACAGGAGACACTATGAGCTGAACATAACAGTATGTCAGTGGAAGAGAGGACAGTAACAGGAGACACTGAGCTGAACATAACAGTATGTCAGTGGAAGAGAGGACAGTAACAGGAGACACTATGAGCTGAACATAACAGTATGTCAGTGGAAGAGAGGACAGTAACAGGAGACACTATGAGCTGAACATAACAGTCAGTGGAAGAGAGGACAGTAACAGGAGACACTATGAGCTGAACATAACAGTATGTCAGTGGAAGAGAGGACAGTAACAGGAGACACTATGAGCTGAACATAACAGTCAGTGGAAGAGAGGACAGTAACAGGAGACACTATGAGCTGAACATAACAGTATGCCAGTGGAAGAGAGGACAGTAACAGGAGACACTATCAGCTGAACATAACAGTATGTCAGTGGAAGAGAGGACAGTAACAGGAGACACTATGAGCTGAACATAACAGTATGTCAGTGGAAGAGAGGACAGTAACAGGAGACACTATGAGCTGAACATAACAGTATGTCAGTAGAAGAGAGGACAGTAACAGGAGACAATATGAGCTGAACATAACAGTATGTCAGTGGAAGAGAGGACAGTAACAGGAGACACTATGAGCTGAACATAACAGTATGCCAGTGGAAGAGAGGACAGTAACAGGAGACACTATGAGCTGAACATAACAGTATGTCAGTGGAAGAGAGGACAGTAACAGGAGACACTATGAGCTGAACATAACAGTATGTCAGTGGAAGAGAGGACAGTAACAGGAGACACTATGAGCTGAACATAACAGTATGTCAGTGGAAGAGAGGACAGTAACAGGAGACACTATGAGCTGAACATAACAGTATGTCAGTGGAAGAGAGGACAGTAACAGGAGACACTATGAGCTGAACATAACAGCCAGTGGAAGAGAGGACAGTAACAGGAGACACTATGAGCTGAACATAACAGTATGTCAGTGGAAGAGAGGACAGTAACAGGAGATCCAACTGTGGTTTGTGACTACTATGAATACCCACTGTGAACTTTCATTATCCTCCCTCATCAGGAGGGAGAGAAATTAGAAAATATCTTGAAGATATTTCTGTCATTAAGATAATATATAATCAACTTTATTTTTCAAATCATATGTTTTCATGAGATTCCTCTTGGATTTCAGGGATGATAACCTGTATACTTTCTCATTTTCCAGAAAGCCACATGAAGAGACTCATCACACACACACACACACACACACACACACACACACACACACACACACACACACACACACACACACAGTGTCCTGACAGCCTAGCCAAAATACCAGAGAGAAAGAGTGACATAAAGAGATTGAGTGTATGTTAAGGAGAATATTAGAAACTTCTAAGAAAACTAAAATCCTATGTTATGCCTCAAAAGCAGCCAGACAGGAGTGGCTTTCAACAGTCTATGGAGGATGCATACGAAAGAACCTCATCCAAGTTTAGAGCTCCTTTTGGGGATTCCTCCTAAAAGAGAAGCTATATTTACCATGTGTGAAGTGTAGCTCCTAGTTAACACCCAACAGTATGAAAAGAGGGATTTAGGAAAACGTACTGTCTGGAAAAACAGTCAGTCATCTGAGCCTGTGGTTCCCATCCCCTTTCAGAATGGGACCCTGCCAGGGGTGTCTTAACCGCTGACGTTGTTCCGGGAGGTGGAGACACATTACTGTTCACAATTAGTTCATTGATACGTTTATGGCTCGTCACCACACACACACACAAAAAAAGGTGAGTCGAGGTATTCCTTTTCATTTAATATGCGTTGCTTTTCATTCTAACAGGTAAGGCTGTTCAAACCTCAGGCTTCAACCTTCTCTCAATGCATCAGAGACAACTTACAATTCAAATACGGAAATAACACCGACTGGGCTGTTGAAATAATTTGATCAAATTGCTTTTTGGAGGGTTTTTATTTTTCCTTCATGAGAAACGGAATATCTCACACATTGGAGGTATTTGGCGTATAAGCGATTTGGACAGGTGGATAAAGAATACAAGCGCTTGTGGCTTTAGGTGCAAAAATCAAGCTGGAATGTAGCCAATATGTTGTGGAAAGAGGAATTAATGAAGTGAAATGTTTTAAATCTTAGTCATGTTTCAAATCCTACAATATAAGTGTAATGGGAAGGATGGAAGTGTTCCTGCACATGGTGGATATTTATGCAGCTAGTTCAACATGTGGCATCTTGAAATATAGTAACATTACCATATTTGACCATTTCATATGAAGCAGATTATAGCAACTATGGTTTCATCTGGTTTCTGCCATCATGAGACTGATAGGAGAAGCACAATGAAGAGGCTCTTCAACTGGATCAGACAGCTCAATGACCAGGCTCTTCAACAGCACATAAATATAACTACTTTATCTATGTTAAATCACAGATACACTACTCACATCCCCATCACATCCCCATCTTGGGTTTTACAGTGTGTTGAGTGTTCGCCTACATCTGTGTGTGCATGTCACATACCATTAGCCTGACCACTCAAACTCAGTTCTTCCACTGCTCCGTCATTCCCTACATACTTTAGTCTGAGACCATCATTGAAGTCATTTGTGGTGACGAGGAGCACGTTTTACAAAACAAAGTAATCAGCAATTGGACCGTCTCTAACCAATCAAAAGTCAATGATGAATTTTCTAACCCGCTGCTTTACCCACGTGTGTTCTGGCTCCGCCCCAACCAATTGTTTTTTTTTGACCAATCAGACGGCCCCGAATGTGTTGGTATTCGGTGAAGTACTCAGATCCAGACTCACTGAGGAGAAGTAGCTAACGTCCGTGGACGTGGTGTAGTGTTTGGCCGGAGCAAGGAGTCTAGATAACCAGGCAAACATGCCAGTGTTCTGTCATTTGTAGTGTGTCTCTGTTGACTGGTCACATGGCTTATGGGCCCTGGGCTGAGGACAGAAGAGTACTGGTCCATTAAACTCCAGCCTCAATGTTGGGATACAGACGTGTAGTACTGCATAACTATGTCCCCCTGCTTTCGCCTCCTTAATAGTTCAACCCTCTCGTCGCTCTCCGCTCCACCTCTTCTTGTGTGGACAATAATACAAGACATTGTGATCTTAATCTAATCTGTAAACAAATGTGTGATATAATGATACAACTTCCTATAAAATAGTTAACAATGTCAGGATAAGGAGCTGTCTGGTTCAGGGGGGACTCAGGGCTATAGGACTAGTTATAGCTATGTTTCTCACATAATTCATTTTACAGACACAAAAAGATCCCAACTTGTCTAGAGTATTTTGTTTTTCGATTTGTAAAGTTCACTGAAAAATGTTCTGTTTCCATCAGGCCTGTCATGACTTGAACTTTACTCTCATAAAAAGGTAGGATGGAAACCTAGTTAAAGTATTATGATGACGATGATTATTCACTTATTTCTTCCGCTCGCTCTAGAGCACAAATTATTATTAACACGAAACCAACTCCCAAATGTCCAAACTGCCCCAAATTAGATTGCTTGAGAAAATATTTTGGATAGCATTCATAATTTTTGAACTACAACAATATTCAAATGAGCTCCCAATGCATTTCAATGGCCAAAAAAAAAAAGGTCCATAGACTTAATAAAAATGGTAAAACAAATGAAATCTCCTCTTTCGCCGATTACGCTATCAACTCCAAACCAACATTGAACTGTTCAGACTGACCCAACTTAGATTGCTAGCATTCCAAATTTTGATAACATTTATACTTTTTGAACAAAAACCATTTAAATTAGCACAAATTAACATCACTTAACATGGGTTTGAACACAGAGATAGCTATTCAAAATGGTCCAGCTCATTGGCCAATTAAGCTACAAAACCAACTTTAAAAACATTTAGGCTATCCTAAATTCAAATTCTTAAAAAGTTTTATCAACTATAACAAAATACATTTGCATAAATTAGCTCGCCAACAGTAACTTTTGAACCATTTAAGCTAGAGACCAAACCTGTGTTAAGTAGCATAAAACTTCATGTATTCAATACAACAAATAAGAACAGTGGTGCAGCGGTCTAAGGCACTGTATCACTACAAGTGTCCCTACAGACCCGGGTTCGATCCTGGGCTGTATCACAACCGGCTGTGCTCGGGAGTCCCATAGGGCAGCGCACAATTGGCCCAGCATTGTCCAGGTTCAGGGAGGGTTTGGCCGGGGGAGCTTTACTTGGCTCATCGCAATCTAGAGACTCCTTGTGGCGCGGCGAGCCGGGCGCCTGCAGGCCGACCTCGGTCGTCAGTTGAACGGTGTTTCCTCCGACACATTGGTGCGGCTGGCTTCTGGGTTAAGCGGGCTGGTGTTAAGAAGCTCGGTTTGGCGGGTCAAGTTTCGGAGGACGCAACCTCAACCTTCGCCTCCCAAGCCCATTGGGGAGTTGAAGCGATGAGACAAGATCGAAATTGGGGATAAAAAGGAGTAAAATAAGAACACATTTTATATGCTACCGCTCTTTATCGTTTTCACAACTTAAAACCATAAATGCTTTAAAACAAGCACACCACATTTTCTTCGGGAAATGTATTTTTCTGGTTATTTTTTAAGGTTGTGCACTATGGGCCAAAAATGTACTTTTACCAACGTGATGAAACAGTTGCTCTCCTTGCTGAAAACAGCAAAAGAGTCTTTGGTTTCCTAGGCAACACCACCCACAATGCAGCAGCAGCACACACAGAATGAGTAGAACAGGCTTGGAACGTCTTAACCCTGGTATTTTGACTGGCGAACTCTCAATGGCTGCCTGATATTGTGATGCAATAATTTCCATGGTAATGTAGAATGTTTATTCACATTATGTTAACTGGCTCATGCAACAGAATGTCTTTTTTTGTAATGTCAGTAGAGTTGAGTCAACAAATCACAGCACATATTTTACATCTTGCTTTGCTCCGATGGGTACACTCGCAATGGCCGCCAGTCCACCCATTATGCCATCATTGACTTGAACGGGGATGCCTGTTCTATTCGTTCTATTTCTATGGCAGCACATGTAGTCAGGAGCTGAGCGAACAGTTATTACGGTGACCGTGGTCATTTGGCTGGCCAATTACCGTCATCTAAAATTCCCAAGACCGTCACAGCCCTACAAATCATTGACATTGAAGCATGATTGATGTGCAAGTTTGAATTCCTTTATAACTTTTTATAAAATGTTAAGTAAATCTGAGTCTTTCAAGGACCAAAATGCCATCCCATACATGCTTTTACTGTCTACTTGCTACTAGCCGAATGTAGCAGGTGTAGAAACACACCAGAGCGGAGTTCCCTTGTTAGGTTGAAAATACTGTGTCCCTGAAAACCGGATGATAGTGTTTTCTGACGACTCTGCATAGGCTGACTTGCTACTGGATGTTTTAAATCTTTTGGAAACCTCTTAAAAACCAGATGATGTGATTAAAATAAAACACAAAGTCAGAAAAGTAAAATCAACAGTTGAGACGCTGCTTCTCGCCCAGAGGGGTCGTTGTGTTTGTAATACTAAGACGTTAATACTGAAACAAACACTTCCATACACAGCTCCTGCCGGCTAAGAGTAACTTAAACAGAGCAAGAGGAAAGCGAGCCGCACTCCAAACATCTCAATGATATAAAAACATGCCGTTTTTTAATGATGTCACACACATCTGCAACCCCATTGGATGACAACCAAGCTCTCAGAAAACATGATCCTTGTCATCTGTATCTGATTAATTAGGGAGAGCAGAGAGGAACTCTGGGTAATTGTACGCTGCTAAGTTTTCTAATGTAATCTAAATCGGAGACCACCAGTGGAAACTTAGCTTTTAGGCAGCAGGGGCAATACAAACACCCAACGACGATCGATTCTTCAAACCATTTACTGGTGAGCACAGGTTGAAAGTTGAAATTTCACTGTGGGAATTTGGCAGGAATTTATGGAGAAAAATAAAATAATAAAATCCTGGCTGGTGACTTATCTCGGAGCGTTGGCAGAAACGCTGATTCTAATCAGCAAATGGGTGAGGGACTGTGAACATGACATCAGAACCCCACAGGCCCCTCCTCCCAGCTCATAACGTCAGGAACGAGTGATGGTGGAGGTCTGTAATTAGAAGCATATGCACCAAACATAAAAGCATCAACAGGCATTATTGGTTGTTGTTGCAGGAAAAGCATTATAAAAGTCCAAGATGGTTTCTTGAACATGGCTTTGTTATACAGTATGGGCTCTTCTAATTGGCTCCTGTTCTGGTGTATGAAGCCATGCTGGGTTTTAATTACATCTCCTTCCTGTATTTCCCATCATCATTTCTGAGTAAGGAAAACCAAATCAATCATCAATCAAGCCAGTTAAATCATTCACTGTGCTGACCTTGGCTAGTAGCTCTATTTCACTTCAGTTCAGACAACAGACATTAGGAGAAAGCTCTTCCACATTGTGATAAACATCCCGTCAATGGTAATAGAGCAGCACGTTTACAGTGTTGCTAACACACTGGCTGTGTGTCTCTGTAGTTTTTCCATTTGCAGCAAGATTGTATCGCTTGTCTGCGTACAAATGGAATTCTCCCCCCATATTACCGATTCAGATGCTATCTCCCCACCAGCGACAGAGCTCGCCCTCATCGTCAAGGTAACTTACGCACGGTAACTTCATCCCAGTGGCTGGGTTAAAACAACAATGGCCGTCTCGTAAAATGGAGGCACTGCCCTTTGAAGCCTTGGCCATTTGGAGGCCTAAAAAGACAAAGATAATAAATGAGGTGAGGAATGAAAGCTGTGAAGGGGGACCATCTCCTCGTGGCATGTTGCATTTCCCTTTTACTGGCTCCGAGATAAAGTTAGCGGAGTGCTAAACAGATTATTGTCACCTGTGTTCTGTTACCGATGAAGGACATTGGATTTGGACACAAACCCTCAATATTAGTGAACATGGCATTCAGAGTGTCATCTACTGTCATCTGTCTGTCTCGTTTCCTTTATCCTGACAGCTAGAGTATGCAGACATTACCTCGAGTACATCTTTCCGGTAGTGAATAACACTCTCATTGCAAAAGGGCATATTTCATTAAGCACAAAGCTTTGTAAGTGAATGCATTTGGGCCAGCGGGGAAAATCTCTCCCCCATTCCTTCCCAGGCTCCCTCCTTTGGCCTCCATCACCAAGCTATGATTAACAAAGCATCTGTGTGAGGAGGGACAGACTTTATCTAAGGGGCTTGTTAAACCCCCCACTACGCACATGTCATTTCTGCACGTTCGCGGGAGACTGTTTTTAACTCTTCTGTGAAAGGAAAACAAAACACTTGGAACAAAATTGGACAGGGTCGATCCACTTGGAAGGAGAATGATGTGTTCTCATTTGGGGTTGTTTAAAACATTCGAGCTATCATGCTTTTTCTCTGGTTGTGTGTATGCTAGTGCTTAGGCTACACATGGTTTGAAACATGTTGAAAGTTCTTCCTGGTTGGGATGTTGCGCCGTTCAATCATTTTATTTGCATTTTTTGGTCACTACACTTTATTCACTACACTGCGGAGAATGTCAGGATCAAAAGGAGGCAGTGGAGAAGTACACGTGTTTGGAACCAGGCCCATTTCTTTTAATTAAGTTAGGGGAGGAAGCCAAGACAAGAGCCCCGGGCTGGAGAGAGAAATATACAGAAACACACACACACACACACACACACACACAAAAAAGAAAACTGGCGGTCGACTTTAAACAAGGTTACACAGTTGGGGAAGTATGTGCTATCACACATGAGACAACGTCCTGTGACTGTTTACGAGGTAGATTAGGAACAGATCGGAGAACACGGCCTAATGGTTTATTACAGGCCCAAACAGCTTGCAATCTAAACAGACATTTGCCAGGCAGGCACATGTGAAAATTATTTAGAAAAAATAAATAAGCTGTAACACTCATTCATATCACATGAGAAGTGAAAATACTTGTGCCATATGGAAACTGATTAGGACATATTAAGAAACTTACTGTAAAATGTTCAGGGTTCACTGAAATCAGTGTCAGAGCAAATGCATTTACCTGAAAAACCAGTTGAGGAGTTTTATCAAATTAAATTTGTATGTTCTATATGATATCATTTGGAGAAGAAACTAATGCAAAAATAACTGACATTTGAGCTAATGTCCTAAATAAAATAGTAATTTGTATCTGTGGCAAATCAAATCAACACTAAACAAAGAAAGCCATGTCTAATAAAATGCTCCTTCACCTCTTGAACTTAACTTAGGTAATTAACCTGATTAAGTTCACATTCTCTCTTTGTCTCACTGACGGTCACAACCACTAATATGGTATGACACCACAGTTCAGGGAAATACGCAACACACTCCATGCAGGAATGTGGTCAAATAAATAGTAAAAAGTCAACAGGAGAGCGGATCCATTTTTCAAACACTGTCAAAACAAATTAAGGCAGGACAACGAGGGTCTACTTGCCATCGTTACAAGGCCAAAATTAACTACAAGCTCAAAACTCCTTCCTTGCCCCGTGTTAACTCTCAAAATATCTCTGATGCAACACCCCAGAAAGCCAGCCTGTCTAAATTCAAAGAAAAACATTACTGAAAACTACGAGGGGGGGGGGGGGGGCGATGACATCTTCCAAACTTCTCAACTGGAATCTGAACCAAACACTGCTGGTTGAGTCAGGGAAATTCCTCACGCCAAGTGAGGACCTCAAATAATCCATCCCCATCTCTCACGCCACCGTTATCGCCTCACATTCTTTTATTACATTCCTGCATTTTAAGTGTCCTTCCCCTTGTCCCGGCTTTCATGTTTATTACAGAGCTGGAGTATCAGTGGATGAAATACTGGGCTCTTGGGAACACCTGGTGCTGGGGTGGGTGGATAGTAAAACCCCTTTGGATTCAGCTGGTCAGGTATGTGACGGACAATAATGGAAGTCACACCTTCATTACCCAACTAGCTACAGCACATGTCAAAGTCATTCCACGGAGGACCGAGTGGCTGCGGGTTTTCGCTCCTCCCTTGTACTTGATTGATGAATTAAGGTCAGTAATTAGTAAGGAACTCTCCTCACCTGGATGTCTAGGTCTTAATTGAAAGGAAGACCCACAGACACTAGGCCCTCCATGGAAAGAGTTCAACACCCCTGAACTACAGGGTCGTTCCACCTCAAAAAGCACCAGAAAGAGGTTTGACACCCACCATCTCAGATGTTTCTGTTTCTGTAGTAGTTACTAACAGGTACGATTATCATTCCTGAAAGAATTGTATGTCAACAAAATAATGCTATCTGAGAAATTAAGCTAATTGATTGCACCCAAATTGGCCATTTAAATGTATAGGATTCAGATAATATTCAATAAATATAGTACCCAACAACCGATTTGGACCAAACTTCCTCCTACCAATGAGTAAGACGTGAGGAACCCCCCCCCCCCCCCCCCATTTTTTTTGTGTCAAGAGCCACACATGGACCCCCACGCCAATCTCACCCCAACAACCAGTATACAGAATTAGTTCTCTGTTTGACAAGTAGTACGAAGCTGTGGCTTGGAGAATTGCTTCTCCATAATATATTCCCTGTGAATCTGGTTGTTTTTCACCTGCTCTGTGAAGTTAGTAATTGAAGTTGCTTGAATTATTTCCCATAAAGTAGTGTGATAATATGATGTAACTAGGTTTTGGCCGTTGTTCCTACTATACCGCCACACTCTTTTATCCATTTTGCTGGTCTCTTGCAACTTCGGAAAAGGGAAATCAAATAGATTTTGCTCATGATAAAAATAAATGGTGTGATCGTGCTCACAATTCAAGCCAGTCTTCCATGAAAGCAATTCAGTTTGTCCTTCTTTTATAAACCTAAAGCTTCAACCCAACTCTCCTTGAACAGTCCAACAAGTGACCTCTCTCTGAGAGGGCTATCCCTATGCAATTCTCATATGAAGACTTTTCCTACAAGCCCAAAACTGATGGAGAAATGGGCTAGGGACTAAAACGTCGGGACAACCCTAATAAAATAATTAATTGATGGCAGTCTTCTGTTTTTCAATAAAGTTGTCAGGAAACAGCTCTATATGTAGTGTGATTAGTGACATTTACCATTAAACTCAACGCAACCCAATTACAAAACAATGTGTGTTTGGGACTTTTACCATTGAAGACCATAATATTGAAACCATTACAACTGCTGTAGCCTAATGGTTTGCTTGTACACCAGGAATGGTCTAACAGTAACTGGAAGGGAATAAACCACACACACACACACACACACACACACACACACACACACACACACACACACACACACACACACACACACACACACACACACACACACACACACACACACACACACACACACACACACACACACAGTTTCCTGGACACAGATTAAGCCTAAGAGAAGGACAAACTGAATCACTTTCATGGAGGACTGGTTTCTATTGTGAGGATGATCACACTGTATTTTCATCATGAGCTAAATCTATTGTGTTTCTACCCAAAGTTGCAGAGGAAATGTTGTGATGTATTTAATACAGGGAAAGAATACATCTCCAGATTCACAGGGAATATATTACATAGTATGGAGAGGAAATAATCCAAGTGGCAGGTTCATACTACTTGTTAAACATAGAGACCTGATACTGTATACAGGTTGTTGGGGTGGGATTGGCGTGGTTGTTGGGGTGGGATTGGCGTGGTTGTTGGGGTGGGATTGGCGTGGTTGTTGGGGTGGGATTGGCGTGGTTGTTGGGGTGGGATTGGCGTGGTTGTTGGGGTGGTTGTGGGTCCGTGGGTGGCTTTTGACCATTTGGTCCAGATGGGATGTTGGGTACTATAGATATTGAATATTAACTGAATCCTATACATTACAATTGCTAATTTGTGTGAAAATCTAATTATCTGAGATGACATTTTATTTTCAACAAAATAATGGTTTCAGGAATGCCAAGATTACCTGTTCCTAACTAAAGAAACAATTTCAGATAATTCCAATGGCACATTTTCTAAATCGCTAGGATTTCATCTAGGAGAATATTTCCCTCCCTTGTTAAATATCATTTGAAGTCATTTTCCTTGCCGACATCCGTCCTTATCTTTATTTTCAAGTTACGCCTATCCTCTTTGTACACATCCCTGGCTTTGACCATCTTTCACTCCCTGTAACTATCATCTGACAGAGTCCTATGACACATCCCTTTTACAATCAAAACAGACAGAGACAGAGAGACAGAGTGACAGAGAGACAGAGTGACAGAGAGAGACAGAGTGACAGAGTGAGACAGAGTGACAGAGAGAGACAGAGTGACAGAGAGAGACAGAGTGACAGAGAGAGACAGAGTGACAGAGTGACAGAGTGAGACAGAGTGACAGAGAGAGACAGAGTGACAGAGAGAGACAGAGTGACAGAGAGAGACAGAGTGACAGAGTGACAGAGTGACAGAGAGAGACAGAGTGACAGAGTGACAGAGTGACAGAGAGAGACAGAGAGAGACAGAGAGAGACAGAGAGAGACAGAGAGAGACAGAGTGACAGAGAGAGACAGAGTGACAGAGTGACAGAGAGACAGAGAGAGACAGAGTGACAGAGAGAGACAGAGTGACAGAGTGACAGAGTGACAGAGAGAGACAGAGAGACAGAGAGACAGAGTGACAGAGAGAGACAGAGTGACAGAGAGACAGAGTGACAGAGAGAGACAGAGGAGAAAGAACCAAACCTAGAGGTTATGACAATCTTCTAGACTTTCTGATTAGCCATCTTGAATGCAGTTTATTGTAGTGAATACAGTCACTTCTAACATCATTAAAAGTATACTAGCTATGGAATGAGCAATTTCCTCCACAAAACACCCTGAGCTGTACTAAAGGGGGGTACTGCTGGTTTTCTTATAGTCCTTCTCAGCAGGAGTGGTCCTCCTTCACTGTAACACCGAAGGCAATTAGTTGGATGTGTTCACATTATGGGCACGGCTCTGTTTTACATGCAATCAAGATCATTTTGCCCAATCAACGACGTCAAATGAATGTTCCAGCCAAAAAAATAAAGAGCACTGCAGGTCACGGACAAAAGTCATTATCTTTAAGACTGCAAGCTTTTTCAATCATTGGCTAGCCTGGCTTTCTGTTGAATAGGAGCTAGGTCCAAGAAGGTATAGTTTCATTTGGAGGAGAAACTCAAGGTAATTTTCACTGACTACAATGTACTATAGTAGTCATAATAAATTTGTTGCGATTTAGGTTTCGGTGCTGTTTTTTGCAATCATAAATCTGACTGAAAGATACAAGAAAAACACAGCACTTAAAACGGTAGGAGAGAAATTCCACAAAAATACTCATATTGATGTTGAAATTACGACTAAGAGTTCTAGACCCCTGCAGAGACATACATAGAGGCACCAAGGCTGAGCTGTTGGTGCTAAAGCAACCGCATTAATGACACGTCCTTGGTTTATGGTTTTCTACCGATGAAATATGATCCATTCTTGGAGGAGAGTGGTACAGCAAAGCAGATTTTTAGCGATTTAAGAACATTCAATTTGCCTGTGTTTACCTTTCTATGCCTCATGCAAAATTCCAGATTGAGGATGGGGGGAAAGAAATATATAGAAATCGCTCTCAAAACATTTTGAATTACCTTCACATTAGTGTTGCACCAGGGACAGAGGAGAGATCCAATTTTCCAACAGAAGGCAACCGCATTAATATTCCTTTCCACTGAAAAGTCAATGTTCATCTTTGAGTTTGGTTAGACTCTGACCTTTTCCCTCACCATAAATCACTGGATCTCCTAGTGTGGTTTTCAACCATCTTGAACCAAGTTACTCCTAAGAGCTGATCTGAGGTCAGATTTTCTCCTTTTAAGATATGAATTCCTTTTAAGATATGAAGAGTAAACTGACCCTAGAACAGAACGGTTTACATTACCACCGCCTCATCTCACCCAAACCAGTGCAACAGAATCTGTAACAATTTAGATGTTCCTTTACAGATGATTGAGGCCTGGTGTTCACTATTCAACTAACTAAACACATGCCGTCCGTTTCATGTATTAAGAGCCATCTGTAGCACGCAACAACTAGGCCAACTTTTACAGCTAGGGCGGACGAAGATAATAAACAGTTACGGATGTCAGCAGAGTAGCTGTTGACTTTCAATAAATCTATGCATATAGTTTGTGGAACGTCTGAGAAGCTGTGAGGGACTATCCAAATAGGGCTGTCCAGATTACATGAAAGGACACAGATTCTGGTGTTCTTTTATGCCCTACTATTTTACTTCTCTGGTTTACTGATGCCCTAACCTAATTTAGAAATTGATTCAGCTTAAAGCCTGAAGATTCCAAACAAAATGGTGACCAAGAGATCCAAGTTCATAGAACTACAACCAGGCTGAGAACAAAAACATGTAACGGTCTTGTTACACGTTTCAGTTTGTTCACGTTACTCTATGAAATAAGGGGAAAATGAATGATACAATAGGACTGCTGTTGGTTTGTGTCAAGCCTTTCTTAGGCTTACTCTCTAGTCTGTGACCGCAGCTTTGAGCGACTATTCCGGAGCTGTGCTTTGGGTGGCCCAAAGAAAACGTTACTATGTGGCTTTAATGCGGTGCGTGGATGAATTAGGGCCCTCCAACTGCCAGAAGAAAATCATAAGTTTCAGAGTCAGCACAAATTCCACGGACATTAGTCATCCAACAGAACGGCTTGGAAAACTCTCAAATGTCAAGAACAAGCTTGGCACAGAGGGTACTGCCTGTCAATCACACCAAGTAAAATGAGCGCCTTGTGTAAAATTTTAGGTGTGAGAAGACAAATGACTGAAACAAATAAATACAGATTTTAGAGAGAGTTCTATTTTTTTTAAAGTTGATTAGAATGCAAGAATTACACAGAGGGCATGGAATATTTTTTCTGGTAAAAAAAAAAAGTCAGTTACACCAGGGGAAAACTTTACTAAAATATGGTTTATTCTTAAACACACGTTAAATGGGGGGCGGGAAGAGGGGCTGAGCTGGACCCAAGGAAAGAAACAATAATCCAAAAACACCCCTAAGCTAGACTAGCCTGCTTTAAGAACAGCTAGCTAACTAAACAAAAATACAGTGGGTAGTCCACCCAGTTCTAACTAGTGTTCTTAGACAAAGTATTCCTACGGGTAATGTAGGCCTATGGGCGACTTGGCTGGTTATCCCCTTTTCCCACAACAAACAAACAGTCATGCACCACAACAAAACAATAGTCACAGGTTGGGCCAAATGTGACATGTAGGCAAAAACAAAACAAAAGAGAGATCAATGCATACAAAGGGAGAGAGGGAGAAAGCTTGAGCTCAGCGAGATTGAGTTTACAGAGAGAGATTGAGTTTACAGAGAGAGATTGAACTAACAGAGAGAGATTGAACTAACAGAGAGAGATTGAACTAACAGAGAGAGATTGAACTAACAGAGAGAAATTGAACTAACAGAGAGAGATTGAACTAACAGAGAGAGATTGAACTAACAGAGAGAGATTGAACTAACAGAGAGAGATTGAACTAACAGAGAGAGATTGAACTACAGAGAGAGATTGAACTAACAGAGAGAGATTGAACTACAGAGAGAGATTGAACTAACAGAGAGAGATTGAACTAACAGAGAGAGATTGAACTAACAGAGAGAGATTGAACTAACAGCGAGAGCTTGAACTACAGCGAGAGCTTGAACTACAGAGAGAGATTGCACTACAGAGAGAGATTGAGCTGCAGAGAAAACAACTGACTGGGTTTTTAAACCAAGGGAAAGGGCTGTGATAGGGTAATGAAAAAGGAGCAGGTGTCTTCTGATTACTGACTGATTGGGGAATGATGATTGTCACCTGTGAGGGGAGAAGGAGAGAAAAGAAATACGCACACAGGATACACACTCAGGATACCTGTATCCGTAACAGACAGACTAGTGGGGATGTGACAATACCAGTGTCGCAATATTTTTCCCTCTGTAAAATAAAAACAAATCACACTAAACTCTTTGATCCTTTAAAAACCTGCTGTATGTAAAATGTGTGCTATAGCTTGGAAATACATACATGTGACTCTGGATAACAACACAATGATTACATTAGGGCTATTTTCCTAAAGAAGTTAAATCCATTTTGTATTTTGTTCCTTGACACGATACTAAACGGTATCGCGATACTGGTATCATCCCGGGCCTGCAGACTAGTATGCCTTTAATCCATTTCATATCAAACCAATTAAAATGAAAATATCATGGACAACACCTAACTGTGTTTCAGGGGTTGGACAACAGACAGGGTTAGACTTCCTATATTTTCCTAGTCACTAGCATGACTAGAAGCCTAGCAGGAAAGACTGGTTGGGACCCTACAGATGTGCCTTCTAATAGCAGGACTTAAAGCCCCACCTGCTCTTGCAGGAGGCAGATCAGCCCTCTTGTTTTCCGTGTCTCTCTTCTCCCTCCATCCTGGCATCTTTCAGCACTCCCCACATGTGTCAGATTATCTAATGACGCGATGCTGAGATCTCATTTCCAGCCAAGGCCCCCTTGATTACAAATGGAGCTCTTCTCCCACAACTTCAGGTATGCCTAAGAAGAGTTGCGTTTCGACAACCCAGCACGGCTTTCTCGGGGTAATTAATCCACCTGGGATGCTTCGCCTGGGCCCGTATTCATAAAGAGTCTCAGACTAGGAGTGCTGATCTAGAATCAGGTCTCCCTGTCCATGTAATGTTATTCATTATGATATAAAAAAGGCAAAACTGATCCTAAATAAGCACTCATACTCTAAGACTCTTTAAGAATAGGGGCCATGGTCAGTTAAAGCTCCATGCTTGATCAGCATTGAGGTTTCTGTGTTTGGATTTTTATTCTTTGGGATAAGCATATAGGGAACCACTGGGAGAGGGTTGAGTTGATAGTGAAAGAGGAAAGGGGGAGGGTTGGGAGAGTTTTGATAGTGGAGGAGGAAATGGAGAGGGTTGGGGTGGGAGAGTTTTGATAGTGGAGGAGGAAATGGAGAGGGTTGGAGTGGGAGAGTTTTGATAGCGGAGGAGGAAAGGGAGAGGGTTGGGAGAGTTTTGATAGCGGAGGAGGAAATGGAGAGGGTTGGAGTGGGAGAGTTTTGATAGCGGAGGAGGAAATGGAGAGGGTTGGAGTGGGAGAGTTTTGATAGCGGAGGAGGAAATGGAGAGGGTTGGAGTGGGAGAGTTTTGATAGCGGAGGAGGAAAGGGAGAGGGTTGGAGTGGGAGAGTTTTGATAGCGGAGGAGGAAAGGGAGAGGGTTGGGAGAGTTTTGATAGCGGAGGAGGAAAGGGAGAGGGTTGGGAGAGTTTTGATAGCGGAGGAGGAAAGGGAGAGGGTTGGGAGAGTTTTGATAGCGGAGGAGGAAAGGGAGAAGGTTGGGAGAGTTTTGATAGTGGAGGAGGAAAGGGAGAGGGTTGGGGTGGGAGAGTTTTGATAGTGGAGGAGGAAAGGGAGAGGGTTGGGAGAGTTTTGATAGCGGAGGAGGAAAGGGAGAGGGTTGGGGGGTGGGAGAGTTTTGATAGCGGAGGAGGAAAGGGAGAGGGTTGGGAGAGTTTTGATAGCGGTGGAGGAAAGGGTGAGGGTTGGGGTGGGAGAGTTTTGATAGCGGAGGAGGAAAGGGAGAGGATTGGGGGGTGGGAGAGTTTTGATAGCGGAGGAGGAAAGGGAGAGGGTTGGGGTGGGAGAGTTTTGATAGCGGAGGAGGAAAGGGAGAGGATTGGGGGGTTGGGAGAGTTTTGATAGCGGAGGAGGAAAGGGAGAGGGTTGGGAGAGTTTTGATAGCGGTGGAGGAAAGGGAGAGGGTTGGGGGGGTGGGAGAGTTTTGATAGCGGAGGAGGAAATGGAGAGGGTTGGGGTGGGAGAGTTTTGATAGTGGAGGAGGAAAGGGAGAGGGTTGGGAGAGTTTTGATAGCGGAGGAGGAAAGGGAGAGGATTGGGGGGTGGGAGAGTTTCGATAGCGGAGGAGGAAAGGGAGAGGGTTGGGAGAGTTTTGATAGCGGTGGAGGAAAGGGAGAGGGTTGGGGTGGGAGAGTTTTGATAGCGGAGGAGGAAAGGGAGAGGGTTGGGGTGGGAGAGTTTTGATAGCGGAGGAGGAAAGGGAGAGGGTTGGGGTGGGAGAGTTTTGATAGCGGAGGAGGAAAGGGAGAGGGTTGGGGTGGGAGAGTTTTGATAGCGGTGGAGGAAAGGGAGAGGGTTGGGGGGTGGGAGAGTTTTGATAGCGGAGGAGGAAAGGGAGAGGGTTGGGGGGTGGGAGAGTTTTGATAGCGGAGGAGGAAAGGGAGAGGGTTGGGAGAGTTTTGATAGCGGAGGAGGAAAGGGAGAGGGTTGGAGAGTTTGATAGCGGTGGAGGAAGGGAGAGGGTTGGGGTGGGAGAGTTTTGATAGCGGAGGAGGAAAGGGAGAGGGTTGGGGGGTGGGAGAGTTTTGATAGCGGAGGAGGAAAGGGAGAGGTTTGATAGCGGAGGAGGAAAGGGAGAGGGTTGGGGGGTGGGAGAGTTTTGATAGCGGAGGAGGAAAGGGAGAGGGTTGGGGGGTGGAAGAGTTTTGATAGCGGAGGAGGAAAGGGAGAGGGTTGGGAGAGTTTTGATAGCGGAGGAGGAAAGGGAGAGGATTGGGGGGGGTGGGAGAGTTTTGATAGCGGAGGAGGAAAGGGAGAGGGTTGGGGGGTGGGAGAGTTTTGATAGCGGAGGAGGAAAGGGAGAGGGTTGGGAGAGTTTTGATAGCGGTGGAGGAAAGGGAGAGGGTTTGGGTGGGAGAGTTTTGATAGCGGAGGAGGAAAGGGAGAGGGTTGGGGTGGGAGAGTTTTGATAGCGGTGGAGGAAAGGGAGAGGGTTGGGGTGGGAGAGTTTTGATAGCGGTGGAGGAAAGGGAGAGGGTTGGGGGGTGGGAGAGTTTTGATAGCGGAGGAGGAAAGGGAGAGGGTTGGGAGAGTTTTGATAGCAGAGGAGGAAAGGGAGAGGGTTGGGGGGTGGGAGAGTTTTGATAGCGGAGGAGGAAAGGGAGAGGGTTGGGGTGGGAGAGTTTTGATAGCGGAGGAGGAAAGGGAGAGGGTTGGGGGGTGGGAGAGTTTTGATAGCGGAGGAGGAAAGGGAGAGGGTTGGGAGAGTTTTGATAGCGGTGGAGGAAAGGGAGAGGGTTGGGGTGGGAGAGTTTTGATAGCGGAGGAGGAAAGGGAGAGGGTTGGGAGAGTTTTGATAGCGGTGGAGGAAAGGGAGAGGGTTGGGGTGGGAGAGTTTTGATAGCGGAGGAGGAAAGGGAGAGGGTTGGGGGGTGGGAGAGTTTTGATAGCGGAGGAGGAAAGGGAGAGGGTTGGGAGAGTTTTGATAGCGGAGGAGGAAAGGGAGAGGATTGGGGGATGAGCATATAGGGAACCACTGACCAGAACCTGAGAACACACAATGAGGCCTTTATTCTGACACTGTGTTCTCTATGCTGACATTGCATGTCATCGTTGGTGCACATCTGCATGCGTTTTGTGTGATAGCTGCTAGGTCGTAGTGGCACACCATATCTTAGCCTCTCCTCCTCGCTCCTGTTCTGCTAGAGGGGAGTGCTGTGTACGTCAACACGTCAACTACCATGTCAGTTCCTGTTCCCTCGTCACAGTTGTCACCAGCTGGTAATTACAGAACAAAGGAGACAATTACTGTTCTCTCCACACTGGCAACGAACTACTCCTTATAGGCATGAGGGCACATTGATATCAACCCCCTTCATGTGTTGAGTTAGTGAGT
Organism: Salmo salar; assembly: GCF_965601325.2. Taxonomy (NCBI): domain Eukaryota; kingdom Metazoa; phylum Chordata; class Actinopteri; order Salmoniformes; family Salmonidae; genus Salmo; species Salmo salar. The sequence goes on from NC_138291.1 coordinate 175,791,798, forward strand.
AAGATGAACATTTATATAAATATCAAAATCTAGACTATGCCAATTAGGAAAGCTGCCAAGCCTACAAAGGTACGCCTAACTATGCCAAATTGTAATGCATTAGAGGACAAACAAATGTAAGCTTGCCAAAATTGCATTTGCAAGCTATGCTATTGGCATGGCTCAAATATTATGAAAAATGAAGAGGGGGGGAATCAAAACTATTGTTGAGATGCGGGGGAACCCGGAGCAGGGAGCAGCTTTGAAGATTTCCATCCGCGGCCTGAGTTAACACTAGATTAGCTGGCTGAACTCTGGCTAACTTCTCTACCACGTCCAGTCCCACTACCTCTCGCCCTACTTCACAGCTCAGCTGCGGGAGAGGAAAGGGAGAGGGTTGGGGGGGAGAGTTGGTAGCAGAGGAGGAAAGGCAGAGGAGAGTTGATAGCGGAGGAGGAAAGGGAGAGGGTTGGGGGGTGGGAGAGTTGATAGCGAAGGAGGAAAGGGAGAGGGTTGGGGAGAGTTGATAGCGAAGGAGGAAAGGGAGAGGGTTGGGGGGTGGGAGAGTTGATAGCGAAGGAGGAAAGGGAGAGGGTTGGGGAGAGTTGATAGCGAAGGAGGAAAGGGAGAGGGTTGGGGGGGTGGGAGAGTTGATAGCGAAAGAGGAAAGGGAGAGGGTTGGGGGGAGAGTTGGTAGCAGAGGAGGAAAGGCAGAGGAGAGTTGATAGCGGAGGAGGAAAGGGAGAGGGTTGGGGGGTGGGAGAGTTGATAGCGGGAGAGGAAAGGGAGAGGGTTGGGGGGAGAGTTGGTAGCAGAGGAGGAAAGGCAGAGGAGAGTTGATAGCGGAGGAGGAAAGGGAGAGGGTTGGGGGGTGGGAGAGTTGATAGCGAAGGAGGAAAGGGAGAGGGTTGGGGGGAGAGTTGGTAGCAGAGGAGGAAAGGCAGAGGAGAGTTGATAGCGGAGGAGGAAAGGGAGAGGGTTGGGGAGAGTTGATAGCGAAAGAGGAAAGGGAGAGGGTTGGGGGGTGGGAGAGTTGATAGCGAAGGAGGAAAGGGAGAGGGTTGGGGAGAGTTGATAGTGGAGGCAGTAAAAAAAAAGCAAAAAGAGAAACCTGCCCTGTTTGTAAATCTTCTTCTGCCAGTGCCCTGCACCTATTATCAATAGTTCCCCTCAATAAAATTGCACCATGTGAGGCAGTTCTATTAATAGCATCACCGGTTGTGTTTTGTGATTGTAGCAAAGCTATTGGTTGTATTACAAACCACATATAAGTGATCCACTACCATGAGAGATGTGTTTATTATGCTCTTAATCTAATTCAAAATCACTAAATTAGAGGGCAACTCGTTGCAACGCCAAGCATGGTCTATTTACTCTAAACCGAAAAAGGGGCCAGACATCAATCATTTTGACCTGCTGTTACTATTGCAAGTTTCAAACTGCATTAGGGTTGGGCACTGCAGGGAGAAACACTGGAAAATACATGTTATGGTTTTGCTTGTGATGAAGAAGAAAAAAAGAGATGTATGAACATGAAGTTGTTTTAGAAGTCAATAAAGAGGACCAGTTATCACCAAGTTGGCATACCTGGATATTACCATGGCTTGAACATATCAGGAGGACACCCATACAATGAGGGCTCCCGAGTGGCGCAGCGGTATAAGACACTGCATCTCAGTGCTAGAGGCGTCACTACAGACACCCTGGTTCAAATCCAGGCTGTATCACAACCGGCCGTGATTGGGAGTCCCATAGGACAGCGCACAATTGGCCCAGCGTCGCCATGGTTTGGCTGGTGTAGGCAGTCATTGTAAATATGAATTTGTTCTGAACTGACTTGTCTAGTTAAATAAATAAAAAATAAAACCCATATAGCCTTTAATGTAAATAATGTTTTCTCAAGAAAAGTCATACAAAAAGGTACATTTAAAACACAATGTATGCATAATCATTCCAGTTAAAGAGGATAGACATCAACTCAAGACTAAAAGATAGCCTCAACGCATTCACATTCTAAAAATCAACTACTCTTTAGAGGAGAAATGCTCCTTTGTTCGATGGTAAAGACTATAAGCCTGTAAGTTCTAGGGCCGGTTATTAGCAAGTGAAACTATTAGCATGTAAATGGCCAGTTTGAATATTTGAATATCCCCCAACACCTTTTGATGGGATGTGAGTAAGGAGCAGAAGAGGTGAGCCTTCTGTGGATACCCCCTGCCCCCTCTCACCCTCTTCACATACCTCCCCAGGCCAGGCCAAGCTGTGCCTGGCCCCACCAACAGGCACTTCTATTCTATTTATACCCAAACCCCTGGATGAGAGACTGTTGCGCCAGCCATTAAAAAAAAAAAGCCTGCATGACCAGTAGCCTATAAGTTACGGAATTTGTAAAAACAAACTAACCACCCCATGTGAAAAGAGTGAAACCTTTAGCTTGATTTGTTGTATAAAAAAAAAAATCCACTGCAATTGAAAGCAATTCCATAGGAGTTCCACCACTTTCTTTCAATCGAACAGGCCTATAGTCTATTCCCCCAATTATGAACCAATTTAATTCTACTAAGGTAGTCAATTATGTTATTTTATATGTTATTGGAAGGTCCTTTGAGGGGACCTGGAGATACAAGGTAGGCCTACATGGTCCTAAATCTCTGTCCTACCCCCCTTTGACCTGATACCAAATGGTAGGACCTGGGGACCCAAGCTGAAAACAGGAAATCCCAACATCTGTCACCCCCCACCAGGGTCTAAATGAATTAGCAAGACTGACAAAGACAAGAGATCACTTTCAAATAGGCAACTGATTAACACCTTCACCAACCGTGGCCTCTGCCTGGTATTCCTTGGTTTTATAGGAGATGGATACTGAATATCATACGATGGACACATTTAGTGTCATGGCACTAAACAGCCTCCTCAGTTCAGTCTGTAGGCCGACAACATTTCAGATCATACACATCAAAAACAGGACAAAGCTGGCTACATTTTGAACTTGTCCAATACAGTGCATTCTCTTCTTTTCCTTGAATAAGCGGGGCTAATAGGATGAGGAAAACACCCTCTCTTGTTCCACTAGGGGTGATTTAAAATGACCGAGGTCTGATCATCACAACCTGAATGTATCCTGCCCCAACAACAATGGACGTGCTTGTTAAACCAAATCCAAACGTCCCACAGACAAGAAAATAACTGGAAAAGGTCTGACAGGAATCATAGGAAAAAGAAACCACTTAAGTATTCCAATAAACTCTTTCAGAACCTATCCCTGCGATGCAACACAGAATAACAATAACATATTTATGTATGTGAAAATGTGCTATCCTACTGTAAAGTATTGCTCAAATTTCAGAAACGGATGGCATTTTTTTTAATTTAAGGTTTATTTAACTACGCAAGTTAAAGTACTTGAGAGTACTCTCTGAGATAAAATGTGCCAGAGTTGCGTATAACACGAAGTTATAAATAACTTTTAATTCCAAGGAGCACTTACCTGCGGATCTCAAACTTGGAGCCAAAACGACCGCAATAAGGAAGCTTCTGAAGAGCTTGATCAAAACACCACTCTTTATCCATGCCATGGTTCCACAAAGTGCTCATGCAGTTTTATGAAACTTGACCAAGGAAAGTCTCATCCGATATGCACTACAGGTATTTCAATTATTATCTTGGGAGATTGAATTCGTATGGGGGGAAGAAAAAAAATTGAAGTAGTAAGTAGCACTCAATGGGATAAAAACTACGGTGTGCAATAAACGAAACTCCTGTTTATAGTAACTAGCTTTTCTGAAAAATAACGGCGAATTTCATCCAGTGCATTCAGAGGGGAGACCGTCGAGAGTCGCTATTCCTTCCTTAACTGTTGCCCGAAGTATCCTAGTTAAAAACGTCAGCTTTCTGCACACATGACGTCGCACGGAACTCTCCCCCAAGGACTTTGTGTTGTGGGAGAAGCGCCATCTACGGGCGAAATCTGCGATACCTTAATAAAAACCTTAAAAACCTTGACCTGCAACATTTGTTTCTGAGATGTCTACTTTGTGGATCATTTGCGCGTCACGTGCGCATTGGTCGATACCTACAATAAGGAACTTTATTATTTATTTATTTTTAACAATTATTTTACTAACACTTAAAGCCGAAATATGCGATCGCTACATACATTTTCAGACTTTTAAATTAATGATATACCCTTTGATTCTTGAAGAATATAGACTATAAATCCTCATGAACTTATTAGTTCAACAGTTGTCTTCCATCAGAACCCAAAATATGAACTTGTTTTACTCCAATGTTTGCAAACGTAAAAAACACTGTATAGCCTCGACACGGTTAAAACTATAATGTAGATATATCATGGATGTCCTGTCCTTCGATCCAGCCATAAATATGAGCGGTTACATTTCTCCAGCCCCATCCCTGTTTGATGACGACCCCCCCCCCCCCCCAAAAAAAAAAATTATACTAAGTTACCATTTTCCCATTTATTTGATTAATAGTCAATCAAATTGATAGCACAGTTAGCAACACAAAGGCACATAATAAACTGCATATTGGATGTTGTATAAATGAACCAGTGAGTATGTCTTTGTGTTACAAAAAAGGGACACTAGTGTGTCTTGCAGTAGCGTCATTATGTCACTCAATAGGCTTCATTGATGTGCGTCACAGTACAAATATATTTATATTCAAGTTGGCATGTGTTAAAACTCTCAAATTACATTAGGTGAAACTTGTATGCAAATCATTCTGTGTAACAATCATTTATGTGATCTAATTAAGAAAATGAACTTCAAATAAATTTAAAACACGTAAAAACACTGAGGCAAGTTACTTAATGATCAGTAACAAAACAAAACTGTAATACATTCACAAAGAGCCGAACATAAAAATAAATCCCCAAAGATAAATAACGTCAGGGCGCCAATGCAGGCTGACCTAACCATGATGCCAAGTGGGGCGATTGGTAAGATGTGAAAGAGAAACAATCTTGCAAAGCTTAAAATCAGTAACCGCTTGGAATCAAATATGAATTAGTGTACAAGACCAAAAAAATTAACTAAATAGGTGCATTTCATACAACGCAGTGCGATAATATGAAAATCTTTTTGGAATACAATCTAACATTTTGTCAAAAGAAGGAAAATCATAGTGTACACAATTTGGTTTTTGTCAGTATATAAAAAACAAAAACAAAGAAACGGTTTCACAATACAGTACGTATAAAAAAATAAGAAAAAAAGTAATTTGACTTACAAAATGAACCAGCTGTTGGTGACAAATATTTATTGTTTATTAGTTAAGACTTTCAACCTTCATTCAAACAGATAGTGAACTGAATGACGGTTGGCGGACGAAGCCCAGATTTTACATTCATTTATATGTGAGAAGGTGAATGAGGACCGGCAGCAAATAGGAGGTCAAACATAAGTAGCTGTGAGAAGGATAATCTGATTTAAAAATCGACAACGCTCCTCACAAAAAAGTGTTGTCCACCTTGAGTCTTCTCCTCGAGTTTGTGGATGAATGCACCTGGCTATGCCTTGATGGAGCTTTCCAACTTCGCTGTCAATTGATGCTCTGCGAAGCCTGGAGGTGAATCCTGGGAATGTCGGCAAACTGAGAACGGAGAATTCCAGGTCTGGTTGGTCAGGAGCCAGGAATCATTTGAGGATAGCCAGAGCTGCCTCTCTGATGCAGGATGCAGCTTTCTCAATGTCCTCTTCTGTCTGCTCGATGGTGACCACTACCCGGATCCTACAGACATTAGGGCCGTCGTGGCAAATGTCATCTTTCAATGCTATGATAACTTCCAATAGATATGACGTCATTATTATTATTTTACTAAATGTACAACAACAAAACACTGCATACATAACATTTATGTTAATATATATATATACAAATATATATATTTGATAAACTTACGAAGGCGGAGGGAGAAACCGCTCCTCTTTATCCAAGTACCGAGCTAGGGTGAGTGCGATCTGTCTCTCCAAACACTGGTCAATGAAGAACAGTAGAACCGTCAAACAAAACCTACATATGCAGCTCTCAGGAAAACCAAGGCCACTTGTCTAAAAGAAACTCATGGTATCCATATCTCTACAGTACTTCCTTCATATGTAATGTAAGGTAAAAACATTCACCTATGAGCAACACTCAAGAATCAAGGCAAACCATTTTAAATTGAGAAAAAAAACTCAACATAGTAAAGCCAATGTTTATCATTAAGACACTAGTGTTCTAAATATTTCATACAAATGTAGATCTCTTACGTAATCTACGATGCTTCGAAGCATCCTCACATCAGTGTCTCTGGATCCAGAGCTTCTCTCTAGCTGTAGGTGAAGAGCAGGGGCATAAGCTTCCCCTACTACCTTAACCCCAGGACATCTGCAATACAGAGACAACATCTACATGACAAATGTAAATACAGATTTCACAGCAGAATAAAAAAGTATATTTGAAAATATTTATTCACCAAATCATACATTAAAATAAAAAAAAATCTAAACCAGATAAATATTACAACTTTGAAAAGGTCTATTACTTCTTCAAATCCTTGAGAAACCAACACCGAATTTCCCAATGTCTAACGCATATTGAATTTGAAGTGCTTTCTCCCTACAGACTTCTGGGAACAGAAGAATTCTTAGCAACCCTGTGGTCATAACTCTGAACATGCTTCCCTTTTAGCGTCGCTGCAGTTTTCAGCTTTGGAAAGCTATTTACAAGGAAAGGAGATTCTCTGGTGCTGCTTTTCCACAGTAACACCAGTGTTCCACCCTGATGTTAAACTAGGGATATGGGGTTTCCAAATCTAGGGCTGACAATGAGGACTTGTGAAAAGCAGAATCAACAACATCTGCATAATCAAAAAGGTGTTAAAAGTCCACAGTTAACCATTGTTATGTAAATGCCAGCTGAAAAGTACCAGTGGCCTGGCTTTGTCCCTAAGTGAGAGCAGGTCCACCGGAGCCATGGCCCAGTGAGACATGGGTGGCAGCCCACGAAGATGGAAACAGGAGTCTGAGCCTTTTTGGGTAAAACACTGGGGTAAATCCTGAGCCTTTTTGGGTAAAACACAGGTAAAACACTGGGGTAAATCCTGAGCCTTTTTGGGTAAAACACTGGGGTAAATCCTGAGCCTTTTTGGGTAAAACACTGGGGTAAATCCTGAGCCTTTTTGGTTAAAACACTGGTGTAGATCCTGTATGGAAATGTTCCAATCATATTGACCCCTTTGTTAACTTCCCAGTACATTGTGTCAGATATGAAATACTTACTACATCCCTATGGAACAAGACTGATTTTGTGCTCTGATGTATAGCTTAGCTATAGTACAGAGACAGCCAATATAAGCAGTGGGGGGGGATCTGGATAGAGAGAGCCATGTGAGCCTCAAAACTAGGAGGTGGTCTCCTAAGAGATATCCTGTTGCCAGACGAGAGGAAGAGACACTAAGCAGACACCATGGAACAGTCACAGGGAGAATCCATGGAAAACAGAGAGCCATGCGAGAGACTGCTGTTATGGTTTGGTGTATAGGATTTCAAAAAATGTGTAAAAACACATATGGATAACCCCAGGATCCCGCACTGAGGTTGAGCGAAGAAGGTAAAGGGGAAGGTTTTGTGAGAGCAGCGCAATTGCGTGTGGAGATCATTGTTAAAAGGTGTAATAAATAACTGAAAATGTCTGCGTCTCTCTTTAACTACTCCCACGCCCTGCCTATATTCACTGTTTTCAAGAGTTTGGTTTCATTTCAATCATATTTATTTTTAAAGCCATTTTTTACATCAGCAGATGTCAAAGTGCTATACAGAAACCCAGCCTAAAACCCCAGCAAGCAGCGAAGCAATGCTGAAGCATGGTGCCTAGGAAAAACTCCCTAGATAGGCAGAAACCTAGAGAGGAACCAGGCTCTGAGGGGTGGCCGGTTCTCTTCTGGCTGTGCCGGGTGGAGATTATAACAGAACATAATTGGTTTTCACTCTTTTTTCCCCCTGCAAGGACCAGTGTTAATATAATGGGACCAACCTGACTGCTAGGACATACAGTTGAAGTCAGAAGTTTACATACACTTAGGTTGGAGTCATTAAAACTCGTTTTTTCAACCACTCGACAAATTTCTTGTTAACAAACTATGTAGTTTTGGCAAGTCGGTTAGGACATCTACTTTGTGCATGACACAAGTAATTTTTCCAACAATTGTTTACTGACAGATTATTTCACTTATAATTCACTGTATCACAATTCCAGAGGCCGTATCACAATTTCAGAAGCTTCTAAAGCCATGACATCATTTTCTGGAATTTTCCAAGCTGTTTAAAGGCACAGTCAACTTAGTGTATGTAAACTTCTGACCCAGTGGAATTGTGATACAGTGAATTATAAGTGAAATAATCTGTCAGTAAACAATTGTTGGAAAAATTACTTGTGTCATGCACAAAGTAGATGTCCTAACCGACTTGCCAAAACTATAGTTTGTTAACAAGAAATTTGTGGATAGGTTGAAAAACGAGTTAATGACTAACCTAAGTGTATGTAAACTTCTGACTCCAATTGTGTGCCGCCCTATGGGACTCCCAATCATGGCCGGTTGTGCTACAGCCTAGAAATGAACCAGGGTCTGTAGTGACGCCTCTAGCACTGAGATGCAGTGCCTTAGACCGCTGCGCCACTCGGGAGCCCAATGAAATCAATCACAAACTATGCATTAAGAAGGCCTGGATCTTATCGTTCAATGGGAAGTTCACAAGACCATGCAAAATCACAATTCCTTTCCCAGGACAAAATCAACTTAACTTACTCTTGCAACGCTTTGTGGACGTGTTTGCACTTCTCCCTCAGGATGGTAAAAATTTCTACAACACAAGACAAGGGAAAGTTTCAGTATTTTTCATTCTCAGATTGAAGCACCAGGCGAGCCAAGTTCCAGCTGGCGTACAGTAATTAGTTTACCTTGGCCAGTGTGTGGCTGGCGCCTTTTCAACAGGGAGTGAGACTGGGGTCTGCTCGGCAGTGCTAAGAGCACTCGACCTCAGCTCATCTCACGCTGTGAGACACGCGTGAGTGCACGCACGCACGTAAGCATACTTAGCATTTACACACACACACACAAATGTACTGTTCAAGCACCAATCACACCTAATAACACAAACACTGAAAATAACTTGCACTGGACATATGCACATACACACTTAGAAATTGGACTGCCATTCCTAGAAACCTCCTTGTTGGAGGAGAGGAAAAGCTGTCCAGGTTGTGAACAGGGCATGTGGTTTGGATCAGAAACTCAAATTGATCACACGGTGTTTCACTGAAGCGCTGCCAATTCAATCAGGAATAGTCAAAGAAAGTCTGGAGTCATTTGATAGGAATTTAATAAACTAATTAGTTGATAGACATGAATATCAGGGGGCAAATAATTGTTGTAAGTGTAAGATATGGTGTGTGTGTGTTTGGAAGAATCCTTGTTGCAAGTGAATGTGTGTGTCGCTCATCTACCTGGGTCTTCCTCCATGATGTTAAGAGCCTCTATGGCTGCAGCAGCCAGCATGGGGGGCAGGGAGGCAGAGAAACAGTACCCCTGGCCTGACAGACGCTGAGAAACACAACACATCAGACCTGGGAAACACAGAGGAACAGTACCCCTGGCCTAACAGACGCTGAGAAACACAACACATCAGACCTGGGAAACACAGAGGAACAGTACCCCTGGTCTAACAGACGCTGAGAAACACAACACATCAGACCTGGGAAACACAGAGGAACAGTACCCCTGGCCTAACAGATGGAGACAAACAGAGGAACAGTACCCCTGGCCTGACAGATGGAGACAAACAGAGGAACAGTACCCCTGGTCTGACAGATGGAGACAAACAGAGGAACAGTACCCCTGGCCTAACAGATGGAGACAAACAGAGGAACAGTACCCCTGGCCTAACAGATGGAGACAAACAGAGGAACAGTACCCCTGGTCTAACAGATGGAGACAAACAGAGGAACAGTACCCCTGGCCTGACAGATGGAGACAAACAGAGGAACAGTACCCCTGGTCTAACAGATGGAGACAAACAGAGGAACAGTACCCCTGGTCTAACAGATGGAGACAAACAGAGGAACAGTACCCCTGGCCTAACAGATGGAGACAAACAGAGGAACAGTACCCCTGGTCTAACAGATGGAGACAAACAGAGGAACAGTACCCCTGGTCTAACAGATGGAGACAAACAGAGGAACAGTACCCCTGGTCTAACAGATGGAGACAAACAGAGGAACAGTACCCCTGGTCTAACAGATGGAGACAAACAGAGGAACAGTACCCCTGGCCTAACAGATGGAGACAAACAGAGGAACAGTACCCCTGGTCTAACAGATGGAGACAAACAGAGGAACAGTACCCCTGGCCTAACAGATGGAGACAAACAGAGGAACAGTACCCCTGGTCTAACAGATGGAGACAAACAGAGGAACAGTACCCCTGGTCTGACAGATGGAGACAAACAGAGGAACAGTACCCCTGGTCTAACAGATGGAGACAAACAGAGGAACAGTACCCCTGGTCTGACAGATGGAGACAAACAGAGGAACAGTACCCCTGGTCTAACAGATGGAGACAAACAGAGGAACAGTACCCCTGGTCTAACAGATGGAGACAAACAGAGGAACAGTACCCCTGGTCTAACAGATGGAGACAAACAGAGGAACAGTACCCCTGGCCTAACAGATGGAGACAAACAGAGGAACAGTACCCCTGGTCTGACAGACACAAATGATCTTGTTTGCTCGGAACCAACAGTTACAAAAGTGTAAACTCTAAATGGAATCAAGTGCCTGAAATACTTATCCTATACTATGACTTGTCCGTTACATAAACAACCATATCAAAGCAGTCAGGATTCAAAAGTCAGTATTCACACATGGGTACACGAACAGGCAGACCTGTACAGCTGACATCAGACCTGTACAGCTCACGTATTGTATACAAACATAGACATGTTTTCCTCTTTCAAAGCAGAGCTTTACATGTAACAGCTGTTTTTACAAAAACAACTGATCATTGAAAGCATGTTCGGTTTGCTTGTGTGTGTATATATATATATATATATATATTTATTTACACACACAAACGTGTGTGTGTGTGTAAACTGCTTATGGGAATTAGTCCAAGTGTGTGTCCTTTGGAAATAACAAGAGACAGTTTAGGGACCAAAACCAGTTTACACAGTGGGCCTCCAACTATGACTGGGAAGTACTGCACTCCAATCTGTAAAAAGCCCATTATCAATACCTGATGGTCTATGACGAACGACCTTCCACAGCAGAAGCCGCCTATGGAAGCCACAGCGTTCTCCATGTTGGCACTAATGAGGTCAATATCGTCAATCTGAAAATGACAAATAGGAACCAAAGGGAGGGTAGTGAGATCCACCACACAGAACCCAGGGTCATGTTCACTAGGGCACACAATCAAAGACGCTTTAAAACGTTTTGCAACAGAAAATGGAAGCAAGCGTTTCTAATTGTCCAGGTAGTCCCTCCCCGTTTCAGTCAGTTGTCTTCCGTTTGGTGTATAATGAACATGACCCAGATTAATCCATCATATGGGGCATGGCTGTGTGGCGTACTACTCACGTTGACCCCAAAGTGTTCCGTAACCCCTCTGCCATGTTCTCCCAGCACTCCGAACGACATACTCTCCTCCAGGAAGATGCGGACCTTGTACTTGTACTTCAGCTTCACCTGGTGGCCAATAGAAATATGAGATGGAAGGAGGTGGAACATACCAAACACTATATTCTGTTGTAACGCGCTAGAAACTTGTCCCATAGACTGAAAGTGGAAAAAAAAGGGCAAGCGCTCATTTATATAGCTGCAGTTGATACTTTGATCAAAATACTGTATAATATGAACCAAGTACCATCATTACAAAGTACCACATATGACACACATAGCTCTATGGGAATCAACAATTGGTGTGCTCAACTCAACAGTAAAAAGGTCAACCATCTTGGGATATAATGGAACCGTATTGGGTCTCTCACCAGGTCTGGAAGGGGACAAACGTCTGCAGTGTTTATATACAGCCCCTCCACTATGATGAACCTCCTGGTCACTCTGGCCTTCCGAGGATTCTACAGCAATAGAACAAGATAGGTTTGAGAAGTGTGACTTTCAAAATGGCCTCCACACACTTCCAGGTCAACTGGATGGTGTTGAAACAAAATGGTGGCAGCCCTCACACATAGCTTGCGTCCCAATAATTTCTCTCCCCCCCCCCCCCCCAGAGTGCACTTGTTACGTTTCATTCATGGATTTGAGAGGAAATGACTGGTATATGCCTACACCAATCAAATGCTTTTAAATGTGGGGACTAGTGAACATGCACAAGCTTCAGTAAGGAGATATTGAGACTCAACAAGAGTCTACATCCCAATTCTTCACCCTTCTTCTGAAGTGTGCACTTCCCATCATGAATTTAACTATGTTGGAAACTCCCATCAGCCAAAACTTACACCATTCCTATACCTTTAAATCCATGCCAGGGGGAAAATCTCAATTGCATTTCCTTGATTCCTTGAGTCCCCTCTCCAAGCGTCCTTCTCAAAACACAATGGATGAGGTCAGAGATCCCTCCCCTGGGTTTTGAGAAGGAGGTAGGGAGAGAGGATGCAAGTAAATGCAATTGAGATACTCCCACTGAGTATGTAAGTGCACACTTAAGGGAAAAAAAAGTGTGGAGAATGGGGATTTAGAGATTGGTCAAGTGGATGGTCAAGTGGATGGTGTTGACAAAATGGTGGCAGGCCTGCTTTGACTAACCCTCTGATCCTCGATCTCCTGCTCTTTGAGCAGTCTCTCCAGATCTTCCATGTCGTTGTGTTTGAAGTACTTGATGAAACTGCGGGAGGCTTGGAGACCCTTTTGTATGGAGAAACATGCTGCTTCATCCCTGGAAAGATTTTTTTTAAATATGATTAAAAATGCTTGTTGGAGACTAAATTCAAGTAGGACTAGTTGGCTTGTTGAACCAATGGGGGGGGGTGTGAGAGAAACTTACACAAACACTATGTCTCCTCTCTTGGAGTAGGCAGGTATTGCACTAGCTATCGTTGCAAAGCCATAGGAATAGATGATGGCCTCCTCTGTTTTCATGAACTTGGCCAAACGATCCTCTAACTCCAAGTGGACATCTGAAATGATCCCCAAAAAATGTCAGAGTTATGGAGACAAAAAAATAAAATAAATAATAAATGTTTCATTTAAGAGACTGACATGGATGTACATGTACAGACTGACAACCCTTCAGTCTACATTTGTACATGTTGACACATAGGGACATCTTGTAAGATCTGAAATACACAAGAGGATAACTGAACTGCAAATCAAATTTTATTTGTCACATGCGTCGTATACAACAGGTGTAGAGCTTACAGTGAAATGCTTACTTACAAGCCCTTAACCAACAATGCAGATAAGAAAAATATTTAATAAATAAACTAATGTAAAAACATAAAAGAGCAGCAAAATAATAACAAAGCTATATACAGGGGGTACTGGTACCGAGTCAATGTGCAGGGGTACAGGTTAGATAGTAATATGTACAGTACCAGTCAAAAGTTTGGACACCTACTCATTCCATGTTTTTTGTAATTTTTTTTCCTCACTATTTTCTACATTGTAGAATAATAGTGAAGACATAAAAACTACATGGAATCATGTAGTAACCCCCCCCCAAAAAATGAAATAGTTATTTAATACATTTTTACCATCCTGGGGGAGAAGTGGAAACACGTCCACAAAGCGTTGCAAGAGTAAGTTAAGTTGATTTTGTCCTGGGAAAGGAATTGTGATTTTGCATGGTCTTGTGAACTTCCCATTGAACGATAAGATCCAGGCCTTCTTAATGCATAGTTTGTGATTGATTTCATTGGGCTCCCGAGTGGCACAGCGGTCTAAGGCACTGCATCTCAGTGCTAGAGGCGTCACTACAGACCCTGGTTCAAAATATATTTTATATTTGAGATTCTTCAAAGTAGCCACCCTTTGCCTTGGTGACAGCTTTGCACACTCTTGGCATTCTCTCAACCAGCTTCATGGAGGTAGTCACCTGGAATGCATTTCAATTAACAGGTGTAATTTGTTAAAGTTTATTTGTGAAATTTCTTTCCAACTTAATGTGTTTGAGACAATCAGTTGTGTTATGACATGGTAGGGGTGGTATATAGAAGATAGAAGATGTATAGAAATATAGAAGATATTTGGTAAAATATCAAGTCCATATTATGGCAAGAACAACTCAAATAAGCAAAGAGAAATGACAGTCCATCAACATTTCAAAAGTTTCTTCAAGAGCAGTTGCAAAAACCATCAAGCGCTATGATGAAACTGACTCTCACGAGGACCGCCACAGGAACGGAAGACCCAGAGTTACCTCTACTGCAGAGTATGAGTTCATTAGAGTTACCAGCCTCAGAAATTGGTGCAAAAAATTAATATTTCAGAGTTCAATTAAGACACATCAACATTAACTGTTCAGAGGAGACTGCTTGAATCAGGCCTTCATGGTCAAATTGCTGCGAATAAACCACTAATTAAGGACACCAATAAGAAGAATATTTGCTTGGGCCAAGAAATTTGCAATGGACATTAGACCGAGATGAGTCCAAATTTGAGATTTTTGATTCTAACCACTGTCTTTGAGATGCAGAGTAGGTGAACGGATGATCTCCACATGTGAGGTTACCACAGTGAAGCATGGAGGAGGTGTGACGGTGCTTTGCTGGTGACACTGATTTATTTAGAATTCAAGGTACACTTAACCAGCATGGCTACCACAGCATTCAGCAGCGATACACCATTCCATATGGTTTGCGCGTAGAGGGACTATCAATTGTTTTTCAACAGCACAATTACCCAACACACCTCCAGGCTGTGTAAGGGCTATTTGACCAAGAAGGAGAGGGATGGCGTGCTGCATCAGATGATCTGAGGGCCCATGCCAAATCTTTTCAGTCTCCTGGGAGGGGAACAGGCACTGTCATGCCCTCTTCACTACTGTCTTGGTGTGTTTGGACCATGATAGTTTGTTGGAGATGTGGACACCAAGGAACTTTAAGCTCTCAACCTGCTCCACTACAGCCCCGTCGATGAGAATGGGGTGTCCTTTTCCTGTAGTCCACGATCATCTCCTTTGTCTAGATCACATTGAGGGAGAGGTTGTTGTCCTGGCACCACACTGCCAGGTTCTGACCTCCTGCCTATAGACCGTCTCATCGTTGATCAGGCCTACCACCGTTGTGTCTTCGACAAACTTAATAGTGTTGGAGTCGTGCTAGGCTACGCAGTCATGGGTGAACAGGGAGTACAGGAAGGGACTAAGCAAACACCCCTGAGGGGGCCTGTGTTGAGGATCAGCGTGGCAGAGGTGTTGTTTCCTACCCTTACCACCTGGTGGCTGCCCATCAGGAAGTCCAGGATCCAGTTGCAGAGGGAAGTGTTCAGTCCCAGGGTCCTTAACTTAGTGATGAGCTTTGAGGGCACAATGGTGTTGAACGCTGAGCTGTAGTCAATGAACAGCATTCTCACATAGGTGTTCCTTTTGTCCAAGTGGCAAAGGGCAGTGTTGAGTGCAAGAGCTTGCGTCATCTGTGGATCTGTTGGGGCGGTATGCAAAATGGGGTGGGTCTAGGATTTCCGGGATAATGGCGTTTATGTGAGACATGACCAGCCTTTCAAAGCACTTCATGGCTACCGACGTGAGTGCTACCGGTCGGTAGTCACTTAGGCAGGATAGCTTGGTGTTGTTGGGCTCAGGGACTATGGTGGTCTGCTTGAAACATGTTGGTATTACAGACTCAGGTCAGGGATAGGTTGAAAATGTCAGTGAACACACTTGCCAGTTGGTCAGCACATGCTAGGATTACACATCCTGGTAATCCGTCTGGCCCTGTGGCCTTGTGAATGTTGACCTGTTTAAAGGTCTTACTCACATCGGCTACGGCGAGCGTGATCACACAGTCATCCAGAACAGCTGGTGCTCTCATGCATGCTTCAATGTGTTGCTTGCCTCGAAGCGTGCATAGAAGTCGTTTAGCTCATGTGGTAGGCTTGTGTCACTGGGCAGCTCACGGCTGGGCTTCTTTGTAGTCCGTAATAGTTTGCAAGCCCTGCCACATTCGACGAGCGTCAGAGACGGTGTAGTAGGATTCAATATTAGTCCTATATTGACACTCTGTCCGTTTGATGGTTCGTCTGAGGGCATAGCTGGATTTCTATTAAGCGTCCAGGTTAGAGTCCCACTCCTTGAAAGCGGCAGCTCTAGCCTTTAGCTCAGTAGTATTGTGCGAGTCACTGCTACTTCCTGCTTTAGTTTTTGCTTGTAAGCAGCAATCAGTAGGATAGAATTATGGTCAGATTTGCCAAATGGAGAGAGAGCTTTTTATGCGTCTCTGTGTGTGCAGTAAAGGTGGTCTAGAGTTTGCACATGTAACATGCTGGTAGAAATGAGGTAAAACGGATTTAAGTTTCCCTGCATTAAAGTCCCTGGCAACTAGGGGCGCCACCTCTGGATGAGCATTTTCTTGTTTGCTTATGGCTTTATATAGCTCGTTGAGTGCGGTCTCAGTGCCAGCATTGGTTTGTGGTAGTAAATAGACAGTTACAAAAAATATAGATGAAAACTCTATTGGTAAATAGTGTGGCCTGGTCCTTTATCTGGAGTAAATCCTTTGCGTACGACTTAAAGAAGAAATCTTTGTCCAGTTCGATGTGAGTAATCGCTGTTCTGATATCCAGAAGCTCTTTTCGGTCATAAGAGATGGTGGCAGGAACATTACGTACAAAATAAATTACAAACAAGGCAAAAAACCTCCCACAAAATAGCACAATTGGTTAGAAGCCCGTAAAAACAGCAGCCATCTCCTCCGGTGCCATTCTCAGAGCATGATTTTTCCTTAGAGCAACTCACCAAAGGTTCCATAGAAACCTCTTGGACCACAGGTACCAACACCATACCTCCTGAGAGAAGTCAAGGCCTTTTGCTGTCAGAGAAAGAGGGGAAAATAGAGCAATTGATATTCATTGAAATGCTATTGTCCTTCTACAAATACGCATTGCCGCTATAGGCATGTGTGGTGATGGTATGTTCAGAAAGACTAAACAAAACAAATAGATGGGTTAGCTGACAACGTCACGAAAACGATGCGCACCCTTCAAATGGGGCATAAGTCTGAGTTGTTGAGTTGCCAGACAGCGACCAACAATGACAAGAAACAGCCATGTGGGGAATCATTAGTGACTCGTTTCAGCTAGTTTCTTGTTCTTGATACCATGTCTTGTTTTGACTGATTTCATGTCAATGCTAATATGGCAAAACATTTTGTAGCTAGCTAACCAACAACTTTAACGCTGTATTTGAGAGACATTTGCTCATTGTGCAAATGTATTTATGTTTTCAATAAACATTGGGATGGAGAATAAATATAGTTTACATGTTGTCAACATTCTAAACCAAATGTCTGTTTTGCCCCATAGTTGTGCATGTGTCAGTTGTGTTGCTAAACAACCAACATGTCTATAGGGTTAAGCCCAAGATACACCATTGGTTGTCAACATAGGGTACTAGTGCCCATAGGGGTACTTGGCATATGCATAATTAATATGGGAACATGGGCTATTTCATCATTTGTCGTGTAAAAACAGACATAATGTTCAAATGAATAATAGTCCCGACTGGTTGAACCGAGGCAGGCAGAGTAAAATGTAATTTGGAGTACAGTAACCTAAATAGGTTGAGAACCAGTGCAATAAGCCATGATTACTGAATGATTGTTTTTATTTTAGTGTTTGTCTCCACAAAAGTATTTTGCTCATGTCTTTAGCATTGTACAGTGCCAACATTTAATCAAAATTGAAGCAAAATGGCTAATATCTTAGAAAATAAACAAAAAAGGTATGCTTCTACTTAAAATAGTACAGACCTTCACTCGCTCGTTGTCAAGGAAACCCAAGAAGTTAAATGAAGCAAAGTTAATGCACTCTTTTCCATTTACAATGATTTTGTGGCTTGGTGGGCTGTAAAATAAAACACCTGCTATTAGCTAAACACAACACAAGGTTCACTTGATGTTAGAATGAAGAAATGTGAGGTAGACAGCTAGACCGGTCAGGGTACTGTTCGGTAGGCAGAAAACTGTTTTGAAACCATGTACAACATTAACTTGTTCAACAAGACCACATATTGTAGTTTTTGCTACGGTGTGCCCTACTGAACATTGACCCAGGTATTTGACTGTACTGTGTAAAGCAAAAAAAAATTGCCTAGATTTGCCTACTTGGAAAGATGTTACAGTATAGGCTATGAGATCACTCACTGCCCTTCAAAAACAGTCAATAAAGCATCATTAGCTTACCCAGTGACTATGTCATAATTGAGGGACGGATGGTCTTTGGACATAGCAGGGACAAGAGGTTCTGGTTGCCATTCCTCAATTAAGTCCTCCTTTTCCTGTTATAGACAAATACTACAGAGTTAACACATTGTGCCAGAAACAGTTACATGCAGAATTTCCATCCAGAGTGTCCTATGCACTCACAGGTGGGTGAAACCATTTTTCTCTACCTTCTCTGTGAGGTCTGAACGCTCCTGTAGTTTGTACGTCTTTGAAAACAGCAGTCTGATGATCCACAATATGAGGATCCCCTCCAGGACCAGATGGTAGGCAGGTGCCTGGGGAGAGAAATGGGTCAAATCTTATTTGTCACATGCATAGAATACAACAGGTGTAGTAGACCTTACTGTGAAATGCTTACTTACAAGCCCTTAAACAACAATTCAGTTCAAGAAAGAGAGTTAAAAACATATTTACTAAATAAACAATAAAATAAGGACGTTATATACATACGGGGGTACCGGTACCGAGTAAATGTGCAGGGTTATAGGTTAGTTGAGGTAATTTGTACATGTAGGTAGAGATAAAGTGACTATGCATAGATAATAAATAGTGATTAGCAGCAGTGTCAATGTAAATAGTCAGGGTGGCCAGTTGATTTGATCAACAGTCTCGTGGCTTGGGGGGGTAGAAGCTGTTAAGGAGCCTTTTGGTCCTAGACTTGGTTCTCCGGTACCGCTTGCCGTGCGGTAGCAGAGAGAACAGTCTATGACTAGGGTGGAGTCCTTGACAATTTTTAGGGCCTTCCTCTGACACAGCACCGTCGATGAGAATGGAGGCGTATTCAGCCATCCTTTTCCTGTAGTCCACGATCAGCTCCTTTGTCTTGCTCACATTGAGGGAGAGTTTGTTGTCCTGGCACCACACTGCCAGTCTCTGACCTCCTCCCTATAGGCCGTCTCATCGTTGTCGTTGATCAGGCCTATCAATGTTGTGTCGTCAGCAAACTTAATGATGGTGTTGGAGCCGTGACTGGTCACGCAGTCGTGGGTGAACAAGGAGTACAGGAGGGTACTAAACACGCACCCCTAAGTGGCACTGTGTTGAGGATCAGCGTGGCAGATGTGTTGTTGCCTACCCTTACCACCTGGGGTCTGCCCATCAGGAAGTCCAGGATCCAGTTGCAGAGGGAGGCGTTTAGTCCCAGGGTCCTTAACTTAGTGATGAGCTTTGTGGGAATTATGGTGTTGAACGCTGAGCTGTAGTCAATGAACAGCATTCTCACGTAGGTGTTCTTTTTGTCCAGGTGGGAAAGGGCAGTGTGGAGTGGAATTGAGATTGCATCATCTGTGGATCTGTTGAGGCGGTATGCAAATTGGAGTGGGTCTAGGGTTTCCGGGATGGTGTTGCTGATGTGAGCCATGACCAGCCTTCCAAAACACTTCATGGCTAACGACGTGAGTGTTACAGGGCGGTAGTCATTTAGGCAGGTTCCCTTCTATTTCTTGGGCACATGGACTATGGTGGTCTGCTTGAAACATGTAGGTATTACAAACTCGGTCAGGGAGAGGTTGAAAATGTCAGTGAAGACACTTGCCAGTGGGTCCGCGCATGCTCTGAGTATACATCCTAGTAATCCGTCTGGCACCACAGCCTTGTGAATGTTGACCTGTTTAAAGGTCTTGCCGACATCGGCTACGGCGAGCGTAATCACACAGTCATCCGGAACAGCTGGCGCGCTCCTTGAAAGCGGCAGCTCTGGCCTTTAGCTCAGTGCAGGTGTTGCCTATAATCCATGGCTTCTGGTTGGGATATGTACGTACAGTCACTGTGGGGACGACGTCGTCGATGCACTTACTGATGAAGCCGGTGACTGAGGTGGTGTACTCCTCAATGCCATTGGATGAATCCCGGAACATATTCCAGTATGTGCAGCAAAACAGTCCTGTAGCGTAGCATCCACATCATCTGACCACTTCCGCATTGAGTGCATCTCTGGTACTTCCTGATTTAGTTTTTGCTTGTAAGCAGGAATCAGGAGGATAGAACTATGGTCAGATTTGAAAAATGGAGCGGCGACGCGCTATGTGTGTTGAGTAAAGGTGGTCTAGAGTTTTTTTTTTTCCCTCTGGTTGCACATGTGACATGCTGGTAGAAATGAGGTAAAACTGATTTATGTTCGCTCGCATTAAAGTCCCTTTCATAGTAGGTTTGAGCAGGTAGGGTATTTTATAATACTGTATAGCAGGTTATTTTGAAATATTGCGGGTATTATTTACAAAACCAGTGGCGTTGAACCTATTTCTTTAGTTTGTGTTAAACACCATAGTGATGAAAACGATTACTGCTCCTCCAAGGGACTTGGCTTCCTTGAAGCATTTCCGTCTCTGGACCCTACTGGGTTCCATTTATTCCTCATTGTGCTTCTGAATCGAGGTGTGAATTCAACTTAGCACCCTTGATTATCACAATATAAGCGTTCTTATTTAACTCCATTGTCATACAGTTTAGGGATCTCCTGTAATTTAAAAACCATTACTCCTTAGTTGTTACTGTAGGCCTAGCCTTGTGACGTGTAGGCTAAAAAGGTATCCTAATAGGAAATGGCTTTGCCTGCGATACACAACTCTGAACCTCATGCTACTGTCTGGTAAATCAAGGGGTGAATTGAACTCAGTATCTTTGGTTCCAGAGCTGAACATGGTAAGACAACTAGGCTAGTTCCCATGGGGGAGCGATAATCGTGCTTACCAACGCTAGGATCATTACAGTGTCTTAGATACTTCCCCTCTCCCAAACCATGTAAAGCAGTTGTTGACAAGTGTACTCTCAGGTAAAAGTGGTCCAACTAATTTTACTTACAAAGTTGAACTCAACACGCAATAGGTCTACTGTCTTTCCATTTTAACTAAGAGCAATGCTGACATGTCCCAAAAAATGACAAGCACAGATGCCTATACCTGTTATGTTAGCCCATGATCATGTCTGAGTTCCATTACATTACACACGTTTTGTTCAGAGCCCCGACACTCAGTTTGAACATTAACACCCATCGGTTTTGGAAGCATAAGGACCTTCTTTTTCAAATCAGCTTTGAAATAATGTTTTCATTGATACACACATTTTTTTAGGGTTAGGGTTCCCACACTGCCAATATTTTCATGTTACAGCACTTGTTTATAGAAAACAGATGGAAGACAAGAGTGGACTACCTGTGCTAATTAGCCATCTGCATCCTCGAACACCTGTGTGTAAACGGAAGACAGACGCCACAAACGGAAAAATACTGTCCGCTGCAACTGTTAAAACAGTACACAGTAAGAGTGTATTTTGCATTTGTGATTTTTTTTTTTGATGTGACATGTAAGTTGAGGGATTTATGTTTCTAAAACCGTACCGCAACTGAGAATCGATTCACGTTTACATTAAATATTTGGCTGTTTTGACTTCGAACCAATTCACCTTTAAACAGAACGTACGGTCCTTGGACTATAAAAATAGTAATTTTAGGCTCCTTTAGTCCATAATTGGGCTACTGTTAGGAAATAACATCACTTATTCAACACACAATATATCTACTAACAAAAATGTGGCTCCATTTCACCGGGTATTGATCAGCAATGCTAAAGTTAACGGTCAAGATAATAGCTGTCAAATCATAAGTTATCTGGTGATCAATGAAGTTGTAACAAAAACCACAAAACTATCAAAATATGCCCTCGACATGGAACAGGTGAAATAAAAAGAAATACGTGTATGTATGGAAATTAAGATAAAGGAAAATGTATGTAGTGTAAAGTTCTGTTATAAAATCATCACAACTCCCTTCATATTTATCTCACTACGATTGGCTCATACTACAAAACCGAACGACGCACATCTGACACGAAAGACTATTGGCTACAATATTCTGTCAATCATATCTGGTAACAATTATGAAGTACACTTCCTGAAAAACCGGAATTTTCTATCGTTTCTCTCTTTTTACATAGTTTAATACACAAACGACATATGAGACAGGGTGTTATAACTGAACAAAATACATCTACAACTTTACATTTTTTTTTAAAGTATTTAAATAAAGACAAATTACCTCGTAGAGTGCTTGTACCATCTCCACTAACACCCACTGCTGCCCCGACGCCATCTTGGTTACCTGATCACGTGGTAAACGTCATCATCCATAAAATGAAGGGTGCGTTCGTAAGTTAACTCTGGTTATCTACTACGATTTCACCGATTAATTAACGAAAACGCAACACCGGTTGAATATGACCGATGTCAGTAAACGTCGCAAAATTGTTGCCAGCAGCACAGTTAGTCACCAACCCTAAAGAAAACAGCCTAACCAGCTCTGCTAATACGATTAAAATGGTGGTGTTCTCTCATTTGTGTCTGGAAGTAGCTAGCCAACTTTAGCCAGTAAGTTTGGGTGCTTGACTGCCGTTGTAAGGTCAGAACGCTACTCCTTGGCCATAGCATCCAGTGTGGGCTCTGGACGGTCCGATCCGAGAGCGAAACGCTCTGAATTTACGAACGGACAATCTGACAACGCTCTGAATTTAAGCACGACCAGACCAGGCCATCCTCTAACACTCAAGAGTGAATTTACGAACACACCTGAAGATGAGAAAGCCCTCTAGCGACTGCGCATATAGGGCTGCGCCCCTTTCCGGGTCATAGCTTGAAGGGTTCCTGCTTTTCTCAAATGATCGTCAAAAGTTGAAATCTCCGGGGCGAACTATTATAATTCAAAAGATTAGAAATCGCTTTTTAAAAAACGATGACTTATGTTTATTTATTTTTTTAAAGGCAAAGGTACAAGACTGTACATAGCAGAATTAAGGGGCAAACAAACTGCTCATCCCATACAATGGCGCGGTCTGTATCGCCCAATCAGAGAGCAGATACAAGTGACGTGACCTGTTAGCGACACGTGAAGGCATGTTTGCAAACAGAGACCCCCGTGTTTCAATAAATCCCTTGATTACTTCAAAAAATAAAATAAATTGAATTTTGTCTGTGATTGGACGACAGCGAGGCTCATGGTTAGTGTAGGTTTTTGGTGCTATTTGATACAGAATCTGACGCTAAAAGCACGACTTCTCAACACAAACTTGGCCAGCTTCGCTAAGTGTTTCGCTACGTTTTTACTTTCTGGAACGTTCAATTGAACGGAAACGACGCTGTACTGATTGACCAGTTGAAAAACGGGGAAGGGGGTGTTGGGGAACGCTGTCAGCATGGCCACTGCCTTTTAACAACGTCACTCATTGCTTAAAGCCACACCCATCAAACGCTGGCACACATCAAATCAAATTGTATTAGTCACATACACATTTTTAGAAGACGTTATTACGTTACGGGTGTTGCGAAATGCTTGTGTTCCTAGCTCCAACAGTGCAGTAATATCTAACAATTCACAACAATATACACAAATCTAAATGTAGAATAATGGAATTAAGAAATATATAAATATTAGGACGAGTAATGTCGGAGTGGCGTTGACTAAAATACATTAGAAGTCTGTTCAAAAGTCTACCTCAAAGTCTGTTGAAGAACATATTGGGGAAACATGTCGTTCAGTACAAACCGTTCTGCAACATAGCAAACGTTCAATCGAACTGAATGAACAGGTTTCCATCCAACCTTTTTATTGGGGTGAAGTAGCCAGGGGCGCAACTTTCACTGGGGATAGTGCAATGTGATACAAAAAGCAGCGATGGTGTGGTTTTTGACCATGCGGACGCCTCCGAAAGGCTGGGTAGGCTGCTTGGAGTGTTCAGTCAGCTGGATGTATCACTGCTTCTGAAAGGCTGGCAAAACCAGCAAGGAAGAGTTGAGCATAGTTCAGTGTGTATGTTTACGCTCTTTCACCGAGTTTGAAAAGCAAGCAAGCAGAGCAGAAACTGGTTACTCTTTAGTTGACTGATGTAACTGCTGTTTAACTTAACAGAAAAAAAACTAAACTAGTGTTTGTTCTGAGCTAGTATTGCAACTGGCATGTACGGTAATGTTAGCTAATGTTTCATCCCCTCTTAACTGAGGTGAATGAATAAGTTCCGCTAGCTCTTAGTAGCTACTACAGCCAGGTCTAGTTATCTGTCAGATAGTAAACATAGCCACCCCATATCACTATCTAATAGCTGTAGTTTGTATGGAAATGTTTTGTAGCCTTTGTTTTGTCCCGTTTCAGAAGTACATGAACTTGGCTAGCTTTTGCCAGTTGATGCACGTTAGAGAGAGAGCAGGCCAAAAGTTGGCTAGCGTCAGCTATTCTTTTTGCCTCAATTACACTATACCTGAATAAAATGATGAAACCATCGGTCAAATGATTGAAGATTGATATTTTTTTTCAGTGCAATGTGAGTTGTATTAGTCAGTATGGCAATGTAACATTATTGATCTGTCAGTTTCCCTAGCTAATTCCCTACTTTTCACACTGACACAGTAATAAACAGCTCTGATGTTACTGGCTTCACTGTCATGGTGCACAGTAGAGGTCTGTATGGGACAGATTTCTTCATCCTGCTACTGCCCACATCTGCTGGCTTTCTGTCCGACTCTCACCCGCTACTGCAATAACTGGTCCCAAACCCAACTGAAGTCCCGCAATGTTAATTTTAGGCATATGTGACACAGCTCAGTTGCCAGCCATGGTCCCAGCAATTGTTGCGCCCTATAGGCAATATCAAAATGCACATAAATAACTTAAGAAATAGGTTAAATTTACAAGAGATTCTCACAATATTATATTATTGGGCTATATCAGCCAATATGCTAGACGTAGATTGAAGAGAGCAGAGTTGGAGAGACTTGCACTTTCTTTTGAGCTATTTTTAAAGCCTACCTTTCAGGAGTGGGAAGATTTTCAGACTGAGAAATATTTAGGCCTATTTCTAGGCAATGTAGTAAACTATAGCCTTAACATAGGCCTATTTAGGAAGTACATTTCCTTGGAAAGATAACTGCCCCGTGCTCCTCCTCCCATGCATAGGCTATAGGCTCCTCTATTTAATTGAGGCCACACGCGCACCTGATCTCACTGGTATGGCTACTAAACTGGAAGCAGAAAGAATGATGACAGCTACACTTGCTACGTTTTGCATAGGGCTATAGGATATAATCTACCTTTTAGTAGGACGATTTTCAAGCAGTGACAAATAAATGGGTAATCAATACTTATTGAAAATGAAAAGGTGCAATGGTCGCTCACCATAGTAGCCTAACCTATGTGCACATTATGCCTTTTCCTTTTCAATTGTGATTACATTTTTTGATTGCACTTCAACTCATGTCGGTTGAGCGGCCTCCACTTTCCATTATTTATATTTATTTACAGACAATGTAGTAAACTACAGTCTAATCATATTTAAGTTAATTTCCTATTCTCCGCCCATATAGGCAGCCTACTGTATTTACATTTACATTTTAGTCATTTAGCAGACGCTCTTATCCAGAGCGACTTACAGTAGTGAATGCATACATTTCATACATTTTTTTTTTTTTTTCTGTGCTGGCCCCCCGTGGGAATCGAACCCACAACCCTGGTGTTGCAAACACCATGCTCTACCAACTGAGCTACAGGGAAGGCCCACACATACTAGGCACACTTGAACTCTCACGCCCAACTAGGAGAAGTTGGCTACTGTGTGAAGTGTGTGAATAATGCAAAAAAAAATCCGTTTTTTAATACAGTAGGTAGGCTAACGCATACAAAGCAGAAAGAGGACCGTTTCCAAATAATCTGTGGGACAACAAAAATAGGTCCATCCCAAAGTTGTTTGTCTGACCCCCGCTTGCGCCCGCAACATGAAAATGCCAAAAGCCGACCTTGCAGCAATGATCTCTGTCGGGAACCACATGTCCCGCAGGCATCACGCGGGAATGCAGCCCTCTAGTGCAGTCAGTTCACAACACCATGCTCATCATGTCTTAGTAGGGTCAGATGGTGACGAAATTACCAAATTAATCATCAAATGGCTAACATATGAAGAGAGAGTGCAGACTCTTTTCAAAACAGCCCCGCCTCCTATTAACCTTTTGACCCAGTAAGAAGTTGGCAAGGATGTCGCTTTTTTTTATGGTGGTTTTAATAATGGGATAACACCAGTGTGTCACATCTGCTCCTGCCACCCCCTCTACTGCTCATCCTGTGTCTCCCTGACCTGCCGCCACTCCCCCAGTACTCTCTCCCTCTCCCTCTCCCTCTCTCTCTCTGTGTGTGTGTGAGATTGTGTGGGTGGAGACAGGTGTGCTGGAGTCAGAGCAGATCCCCACCAGCTGCAACCTGTTCCATAATCAAGACCTCTACACTACTCAGCCTTGCCACTTCCATGCAGCCAGATTGTAATCTCTGCTCAGTCAGCCTACGGTTCTAGCCATTTGTTACTATTTAGATCCTGTTATGCTTTTACACCAGTTTTCCTTGCCTGACGCTGTTTTCCTCTCCGCTACAGTTCTGCCCGCTCTGACTCTGGTCCCTGTCTCCAGTCCCACGTCTCATCATCCTGCTACTCTGTCCTGAATTCCCCACTCTGCTACTCCCTTGGATTTCCCTCCTGACCTGCTTATCCTGTCCCAACCGCTTTTGCTCCAGCCTTAGCCACGGCACCTGGTTTCCTGCAACCCACCCGAGCTTCCCCTGGCCTGCACTCCATCTTCCCCCTGTGTTTCAATAAATACCTTGGTTACTTCATCCCAGTTTCCTTGTCCGAGTCTGCTCTTAGGTTCCCTTGTTCCACTATGCATAACAGTACGACCTGGCCAAAGAGATGAACCAAGCAGACTCTGATACTCTCCACCAGACCTTCGCCGGCCAAGGCGCCCTGCTCGAGCAACATGACCAAGCCCTGAAGACCCTTCTGGAGCACCTCAAGGAGTTTTCACAGAGCCTGTCTGACCTACAGGGCCGACCCTTCGCACAGAGCTCACAACCAGTTCCCAGTCCTTATTCTCCACCCCGGGAGCAGATTGTTCCGACTCCCGAGCGTTACGATGGCAACATCGGAGCTTGCAGAGCCTTTTTGGTACAATTTTCCCTAGTATTTGAGCAACAGCCCTACTCTTATGCTAGCGAACTGGCCAAGATTTCCTTTCTGATTGGCTGCCTCTGTGGAGCAGCGCTTTCCTGGGCCACGGCAGTGAGGGAGAGACAGTCCCCCATCTGCTTCTCCTACTCCAGATTCACGGAGGAGATGAAGAAAGTCTTCGACCACCTGGTCTGCGGTAAGGATGCTGCTAAATTACTCCTGTCCCTCTGTCAAGGCCCCCATAGTGTTGCTGAGATGGCAAGTGAGTTTTGCACCCTCGCGGCTGGAATGAGGAGGCCCTTCAGGGAGTATTCCAGAATGTGTTCACTGAGACCCTTAAGGATGAGTTGGTGTCCAGGGACTCATCTCTCTCGCTATCCACATCGACTACCATCTCCATGAGCGTCGGGGGGAGAGGGTAGGTAGGGTTGCATGCCCCAAAACATCTGCTTCAGTGCCTTGTCCTCCTTCTCGGCTGGGCCCGTCTCTCTCCAGAGGAGAGGCAGTGGCGAATCGGCGCTAGGAGCTGCCTATACTGTGGTCAGGTTGGTCACTTTGTCTCTACTTGCTCCCTGCGTCCAGCAAAAAAAGGGAATATACTGTTGAGCCAAATCGCCTGCCCATCTTCCCCCAGACCACTGCTTGTAGGCAACATTGTGTGGCAGAGCCAGGTTTTTCCTGTCTGTTCTCATCGA
This sequence comes from Salmo salar, assembly GCF_965601325.2. Lineage (NCBI taxonomy): Eukaryota > Metazoa > Chordata > Actinopteri > Salmoniformes > Salmonidae > Salmo > Salmo salar. Next base: position 175,819,902 of record NC_138291.1, read on the forward strand.
TTCGGGCGCCGACGAGAGCTTCCTAGACAGAGGTGTCGTTACCCAGTTGGGCCTGGACACGGTCCCACTCAATTCACCTCTCAATGCCAACGCTCTCAACGGACAGCTCCTCACCCGTGTCTGTGAGAACCGTCCCTGTCATCCTGCGTCTCTCTGGAGACCACCAGGAAAAGATCAGTTTCCACATAATCGACTGTCCTTACTCTCCCCTGGTTCTTGGCCATCGATGGTTAAAGCTACACAACCAACAGATTGACTGGACCACCGGAAGTGTAACCACTTGGAGTTAATTTTGTCACTAAAATTGTGAACACTCTGCCCTTCCCCCTGCCTTGTCTGTGCCCCAGTTCATTCCAGAACCTCTGGACCTGTCATCACTTCCTCCCAGTATCACTATCTAGCGCCTGTGTTCAGCAAGCACCACGCCCTGTCGCTGCCGCCTCATCAGCCGCACGACTGCACCATTGACCTCCAGCCTGGAGCTCCTCTCCCCAGTAGCCGGTTGTTTAACCTCTCTCGCCCCAGTTTGAAGAATATCAAGCCTGATGCCCTCCTCCGCCAGTTCACCACCGACAACACAGGTACCGAGCCGGAAGTCATTGTGCCATCCACCTGCATCGTTGCCGCCGTCGCCTGGGAGATCGAGTCCCGCATCCGCCAGGCTCAGCAGAACCAGCCTAACCCGGATAACGGTCCTAGTAATGCTCTGTTCGTTCCTGATTGTGTTCGCTCTGATGTTCTTCAGTGGGGCCATTCTAACCACCTCACCTGTCACCCTGGTATGAACCGGACACTCGCCTTCCTGCGTCAGCGCTTTTGGTGACTTACCATGGAGAGAGATGTCCAGAAGTTTGTCTCAGCCTGTTTGGTTTTGCCTGGAACAAAACCTCCACTAAACCCACTTCTGGTCGTTGCCCCCTTCCCATACCCAGTCGCCCCTGGTCACACATAGCTCTGGACTTTGTCACTGGCCTTCCCCCATCTAACGGTAACTCCGTCATCCTCACCATTATTGACAGGTTTTCCAAAATGGCTCACTTCATTCCCCTCTCCAAGCTCCAGTCCTCCAGGGAGAGTGTGAATCTGCTAGTATCCCATGTGTTCCATCTGCATGGCATTCCCACTGACATCGTTTCCAACAGAGGACCCAAGTTTACCTCCCCAGGTATGGAGATCCTTCTGTTCTGCTCTTGGTATCAATGTCAAGCTTTCTTCTGGATATCACCCCCAGACCAACGGTCAGACCGAACGGGCCAACCAAGAGATGGAGACTGCCCTACGCTGCGTGAATTCTGCTAACCCTTCCTCCTGGAGCGCTCAGCTACCCTGGGTTGAATATGCCCACAACACCCTCACCAACTCCTCGTCAGGTATGTCACCTTTCGAGTGTGCTCTGGGTTACCAAACCTCCTTGTTCCCCGCCCAAGAGGTTAAGGTTGCATTTCCCTCTGTCCAGGACCACTGCGCCGTTGTCAACTCAGTGACATGACATTGAGGGGCAGCTATCCCTTGTAAATTATTTATAATATTTAGTTGATATTTTAGTTTATGTACTCCATTAAATAACTATAATAATTTCCCAGTAAATAACTATACAATGTTCCCATTAAATAGCTGTAATAATACAAATAAAATTATGACATTTAGAGTGGGAGAAAATATATTATTTAACTCAAAATATGTCACTAAATCACGACTCCTAACCCGAAGGACAAACCATTTTCATGGTATTGACTATGTTTTACGATATATACTGTATATACAAAATTGCAATATTACTGTCTTACATATGTTTTAATAACAATAAAACATATATTTTGTGTCATTATCAGAAATGTTTAAGTGTTTTTCTGGTGGTTAAGGCAAGGGACAGGAAAGCCACCTGTTATGAGAATTTTGTTCCCAATGTTCATAAACTGAACTTCAATTAAACTACTCAGTCTGCACCCCAGAGTTTGTAAGGTTCTGGTTAAATGACACAGACGGAGGCCCAGCCTACAATAGTCAACCAAGTTTATTCACGAGAGCTCTGAATATCATACAATGTACATAGCCTTTTATACCTAACATTTGGTCATACCATATGTCATACCCCTTACAAATGCCCCTCCTCTTCTTTAACATGGTAATGGATAGAGATGGCAAAGAAGGCCAAGAAATGGTCAGACAGGGTACTTCCTGTACAGAATCTTCTCAGGTTTTGACCTGCCATTTGAGTTCTGTTATACTCACAGACACCATTCAAACAGTTTTAGAAACTTTGGAGTGTTTTCTATCCAAAGCCAATAATTATATGCATATTCTAGTTACTGGGCAGGAATAGTAACCAGATTAAATCGGGTACGTTTTTTATCCAGCCATGTCAATACTGCCCCCTAGCCCTAACAGCTTAATCTGATTATTACTCCTGCCCAGAAACTAGAATATGCATATAATTATTAGCTTTGGATAGAAAACAATCCAACGTTTCTAAAACTGTTTGAATGGTGTCTGTGAGTATAACAGAACTAATTTGGCAGGCCAAAACCTGAGAAGATTCTGTACAGGAAGTACCGTGTCTGACCATTTCTTGCCCTTCTTGATTATCGCTATCCATTACAGGGGATCTTTGCTGTTACGTGACACTTCCTACGGCTCCCATGGGCTCTCAGAAGGCAGCAAAAAGCTGAATCGTGGCTTTGCAGGCTCTGGCTGAAAAAAAGTAGCGCGTTTGGATAGTGGCTGGTCACAGTACTGTGAGACTCAGGCTCGTGCACGAGGGGATCCCATGCTTTTATTTTCTCTCTCTTTGTATGTATACACGCTTTCCCGGTCGGAATATTATCGCTTTTTTACGAGAAAAATGACATAAAAATTGATTTTAAACAGCGGTTGACATGCTTCGAAGTACGGTAATGGAATATTTAGAATTTTTTTGTCACGAAATGCGCCATGCTCGTGACCCTTATTTACACTTCGGATAGTGTCTTGAACGCACGAACAAAACGCCGCTATTTGGATATAACAATGGATTATTTGGGACCAAACCAACATTTGTTATTGAAGTAGCAGTCCTGGGAGTGCATTCTGACGAAGAACACCAAAGGTAATCAAACTTTTCTAATAGTAAATCGGAGTTTGGTCAGGGCTAAACTTGGTGGGTGTTTAAATAGCTAGCTGTGATGGCTGGGCTATCTACTCAGAATATTGCAAAATGTGCTTTCACCGAAAAACTATTTTAAAATCGGACACCTCGATTGCACAAAGGAGTTCTGTATCTATAATTCTTTAAATAATTGTTATGTTTTTTGTGAACGTTTATCGTGAGTAATTTAGTAAATTCGGTGGGTATGCTAGTTCTGAACGTTACATGCTAATGTAAAAAGCTGGTTTTTGATATAAATATGAACTTGATTGAACAAAACATGCATGTATTGTATAACATAATGTCCTAGGAGTGTCATCTGATGAAGATCATCAAAGGTTAGTGCTGCATTTAGCTGTGGTTTTGGTTTTTGTGACATTATATGCTAGCTTGAAAAATGGGTGTGTGATTATTTCTGGCTGGGTACTCTCCTGACATAATCTAATGTTTTGCTTTAGTTGTATTAGCCTTTTTGAAATCAGGTAATGTGGTTAGGTAAAGGAGAGTCTTGTCTTTAAAATGATGTAAAATAGTCATATGTTTGAAAAATTGAAGTTTTGGGATTTTTGAGGAGTTAGAATGACACATGCCATATACAAGATCTTTGCAAGGTAGAAAACCTTTATTTACTCACCATTCCAAAGCAACTGTAAGGGGGTGCCCCTGTGACAACAATTTTGGACCCCCTTGTGGCCCCCTTAAATGTGGAGTATGAAATCATTTGTACATAACAAATTTTTGCTATCATTCTTTTTTTACATCCATTATTAGACAGTGGCAACGATGATGATTATGAACATGGTCTTTTGCCTTCTAATGCCTGCAATGCAATGAAGAAAACGATATGACAACAATAACTCTAACAGTACAACTGGCCCCAGCTTGGCCCCCCCAGTTGAAATGGTCTAGAACCGCCACTGGCGTGCTGGTGGCAGGGAAGTCAGGCGCAGGAGATCGAACTTGGTATAAATGGAGCAGTTTAATAAGTGCTCAAAAACTCTGAAAACAAAAATATACAAAATAATACAAGTGGGTACAAAACCCGTCGCACACCAGAACATAACTTGCGCATAGCTTAGAAACAATCACGACAAGGACATGAGAGGGAACAGAGGGTTAAATACACAACATGTAATTGATGGGATTGGAACCAGGTGTGATAAAAGACAAAACCAAAGGAAAATGAAAAGAGGATCAGCGATGGCTAGAAAGTTGGTGACTTCGACCACCGAACACCACCCGAACATGGAGAGGGACCAACTTCGGCGGAAGTCGTAACAGCAACACACAGCCAAGCAATTCATTTAGAGAAAGTGTATTATAGTAAATAACATTTGTGGGACTGGATTTCTATTCAGTGAGAATTCAGGGTAGAAAGTCCTTGAATGACATCTCTAAAGTGAACATGAGTGGAAGCAGAAGTAGACTGATCTTAATTGTATGGGATGTTGTTGATTAAAGCCAAGTTTACCGAAGTCTCTAAATTATGGTTATGAAATGATACCAAAGCCTTGGTTTAAGAAAATAGTGATGACTTATTACTTTTTCGCTTGCTCTTTATTTTGATTAAATTACCAAGTGAGTGCGCTTGATTGAGACCAGGTATCAAACATTAGAATTTCCATTCAAAACAGATTTCCACCATGTGATGAAAACACTCGAGGCAGGATGTATTTACGAGTTTCCCCGTTTGCCTTAAATCATAATCAAATGGTCATAGCGGTGGGTTTTGTAGTTTGGCGCCAAGAGTTGTAAACTGCATCCCAGTAGGTTTCTTACCCTGTGAGCAATAATAGTGATTGCCTCAAAAATACACTGGTTGTGCTACTGGTTTTAAGTTTTATTGTTAGTTACTATTATTGTTAAAACATGCACATTATCAAAAGCTTGAAAGCAATCTCATTGACCCCACTTTTAAGTTTACAATCAAGTCCAGGGTCAGCACTTTTGATTGGAAAGGTAAATTACTAATTGCACTGCACCTCTACATGTTTTCATTATGAGATTTTTTTATTTATTTTTAATTGGGTAATTCCAATAAATTGTCATCTAATATCTAATAAAATGTCATTTGTCACATGCTTCGTAAACAACAGGTGTAGACTAACAGTGAAATGCCTACTTACGGACCCTTCCCAACATTGCAGAGAGAAAAATATAGAAAAATAATAACACAATGACTAACGATAACTTCGCTATATACACTGGGAACCAGTGCCTAGTCGACGTGCAGGGGTATTAACATTGTGCATACCTGTAACAATGCAGCAATCTTTAATTCAATATTTATTTATATGTTCTTAATTCCTTTACTTTAGATGTGTTTGTATTGTTGTGAAATTGTTAGATGTTACTGTTAAGATATTACTGCACTGTTAGAGCTAGAAACACACGCATTTCGCGAAACACGTATGTGGCAAATAAAATTGGATTTGATTTGAATTTATTTTTAAATACACAACGGTATCACAACTACGAAATATAATCTATTCATACTGATTCAGATCAAAATGTAAAATTATGACAAATAATTGAATAAATATGGTTTAGTAGCCTGGAAACTGGATTATCTTTATAGGTCTCAGACTGACTGTCACCCGGTCCAGTTCAATAACATACACCAACCACCAGAGGCCAGTGTTGTACCTTTGCCTGGGTCCCAAAGTACATCATGTACTCTGTTCGGAAACTGCAATACTGCAATTGAATGTCACATTGTCATGTTTAGACAGTGTGCTATGGTAAAAATACAACTTCCCGTCCACCCCAACAGTTGCTACTGAGAGGCAAAGGATTCTAAATGATTTGTTAGAAGGATCTATTTTGAGACAATTCAAATTGCTGCAGGCTTTCCTTTTTCAAATTTAACGCATGAAATAATGTGACAGCAATATTCGGTTTTTCATCAAAATAATACTTTTTGCGAGCTAACATGACGTATTAAGTACATTTGCATATGTCGCAAGAGAAAATATAATTCGTCTTTATTAAACTCGACAGATAATATTCCATCAATGGCTGTCGATTTGACTCGTTTGACTGCTAGGATTTAAAATAAATCCCCTTTGCGCATGTGCAAAACAATAGATAAATCCATCAGTTGAGTTTGAGTGATGAAGTTGGACAGAGGATTTACGAAATCTCAGCGTAAGAAACACTTTTACGAATTTAAAAGAACGAATGTTATTTCTGGCAATTGTGTCTCATTCTGTGCCAGATGTTATACAAACCGTTACAAAGGAATAATGCAAATAGTTAGGCCTATTTGCGTGATTGATTTGTCATTTCAATAGGCCTAGGCTACTGAATAAAACCTCAGTTTATGATTGTAATTCAACTTTGCCATGGTTTGCTGAGCTAGATGCAGGGAGCCTGTAGCCCATAGCCCCAGATAGCCTCCAGTAGCCTAGGCAAGATGTAATTAACATGAACGATTTAGCAGTTTGCATAGTTCAAATTCACAGACTCATTTATTCAATCTAAATAGCGAGGCGTTTTCGAGGTAAGAAGGGCTTGTGTTGTCCAATATCCTACTGGAATAGGCTACTGAGGATGGGGTCATAATTTCAATCAAATATGAATAATGTGGAAATTAACTGAATATGCTCGTCAACATCAGCCAGTTTTACATTTTTTTTACCTGTAGCCTAATCTGATTGACAGTTACGGTCAATCTAATGCATTCTAACAACAGTTGGTCGGTAATTGCGATAGAGCTGTGACCATGATCACAATTGATAGCTTTCAATTTAATTAACTAAACATGGCTATTAATAATTGCATAATAACACAAGGCTACAGCAGCAATAAACAGAAGTTGTAGGCTATTTATTAAATCCGTTTGCCAGCTCCATGCAAATGTGTCATTCTACACATTTAGTGTCAGTTTCATTGTGTGAAACCGAAGCATGTGACGGAGTTCCATAAACTCCATTTCAAATTTTAACTGGCTTGATACGGTTTTACATAAGCAAAGTCGACATAAGAGTGGAGTTAAAAACACCTCTTCCATCTAATTTATCTAATGCGCTCTAGTGCGTCCAAAGTAGGTTTAAACGTTTTTCAGTGCATTTTTGTCACCTTTAGTTCTTGATGGGCATCAGTTCTAGCATGTTTTTTTTTTATGGAAAAAGGGTTATAGCAGTGGTTCACAAACTAGGGGTCACGAACCCATTTGCGGTTGCCTGATATGAAAATGGGATCACAGGAGAATTTCCAAAATCCTGAGACTTTTTCCACATTTTGTTACATTACAGTCTTATTCTAAAATAGTTTTTCAATCTACACACAATACCCCATAATGACAACGTGAAAACAGGTTTTTAGACGTTTTTGCTATGTTTCCTCCAGACGGGACGCTTGGCATTCAGGCTAAAGAGTTCAATCTTGGTTTCATCAGACCAAAGAATCTTGTTTCTCAAGGTCTGAGAGTCCTTTAGGTGCCTTTTAGCAAACTCCAAGTGGGCTGTCATGTGCCTTTTACTGAGGAGTGGTTTCCGTCTGGCCACTCTACCATAAATAACTGATTGTTGGAGTGCGGCAGAGATGGTTGTCTTTCTGGAAGGTTCTCCTGTCTCTACAGAGGAACTCTAGAGCTCTGTCAGAGTGACCATCAGGTTCTTGGTCACCTCCCTGACCAAGGCCTTTCTCCCCCGATTGCTTAGTTTGGCTGGGCGATAGGCTCTAGGAAGAATATTGGTGGTTCCAAACATCTTCCATTTAAGAATGATGAAGGCCACTGTGTTCTTGGGGACCTTCAATGCTGCAGAAATGTCTTGGTACCCTTCCCGAGACCCTTGCCTCGACACAATCCTGTCTCGGAGCTCAACGGACAATTCCTCGACCTCATGGTGTAATGGGTGTGTGCTGGTGGCAGAGAAGTCAGGCGCAGGAGAACGAACTTGGTATAAACGGAGTCGTTTAATAAGAGCTCACAAAACTCTGAAAACCAAAATATACAAGATAATAAAAGTGGGTACAAAACCCGTCGCACACCAGAACATAACTTGCACATAACATACAATCAATCACCGCCAAGGACATGAGGGGAAACAGAGGGTTAAATACACAACATGTAATTGATGGGATTGGAACCAGGTGTGATGGAAGACAAGACAAAACCAATGAAAAATGAAAAATGGATCAGCGATGGCTAGAAGGTCGGTGACGTCGACCGCCGAACACCACCCGAACATGGAGAGGGACTGACTTCGGCGGAAGTCGTGACACATGGCTTGATTTTTGCACTGTGGGACCTTATATAGACAGGTGTGTGCTTTTCCAAATCACGTCCAATCAATTGAATTTACCACAGGTGGACTTCAATCACGTTGTAGAAACATCTCAAGGATGATCAATGGAAACAGGATGCACCTGAGCTCAATTTCGAGGTTCATAGCAAAAGAGCTGAATACTTATGTAAGTAAGGTATTTTTGGTTTTTATTTTTAATAAATGTGTCATTATGGGGTATTGTCATTCGTTTTGTCATTCTGGGGTATTGCGTGTAGATTGCTGAATCTTTTTAATTATTTAATCCATTTTAAAATAAGTCTAATGTAGCAAAATGTGTAACAAGTCAAGGGGTCTGAATACTTCCCGAAGGCACTGTACATATAAATATAATATATACATTATAAAATTGTCTTTGTATCTCAAACTCATTGTAATGTGGTTAACCTTAAAAATATAAATGAAAATTATTCAAATATAAAATATCAAATTCAACCAAACAGTCCTTAGATCATGGGAAAAGGCCGCATTTGAACGTTGCATTTCAATCAGGCTAGGCCTGCTATGCTTTGAAACCACACACTATTGCAGAGACTTTGATATTACCGGCCGCAATTGATATGGTGAAAATAAAGTGTGGGGAGACAGAGTTCACAGAAACTCACATCAATACCTTTGTCAGATAACACTGTTAATAAACAAAGAATGTGTCACGTTCTGACCAGTAAAGGGGTTATTTGTTATTGTAGTTTGGTCAGGACGTGGCAGGGGGTGTTTGTTTTATGTGGTTCGGGGTGTGTTAGTATATGTGTTTATGTAGAGGGGTGTTTGTTTAGAGTGTTCCGGGGTTTTTGGTTATGTTCTATGTTTCGTATTCTAGGATCTGTCTATGTTGTGTATTTCTTTGTGTTGGCCTGGTATGGCTCTCAATCAGGAACAGCTGTACATCGTTGTTGCTGATTGAGAGTCATACTTAGGTAGCTCTGTTTTCACCTGTCCCTTTGTGGGAAGTTGTTTTTGCACTGCTGTGTTAGCCTGCAATACTGTGCGTTCGATCGTTTTCTTGTTTTGTTTGTTCAGTGTTAAATAAAAGTTAAGATGAGCACTCAACCCGCTGCGCCTTGGTCCATTACATACGACGACCGTTACAGAATGTATGCCGTTGCTAGCAATCAAGAAGAAACTGACTGAATGACTCAAAAACTCCCCTAGCTTATGCTCTCTAAATGGACATTAACTGTGAGGGCCGAGATTCCCATGCATTGACTTTTGTTTACTATACATGTCGGGGGATGCTATTCACAAGGACATATTCTGAGTCACAACTCCCGAGCAGGAAAATGCACAGTGTGCTGCGTTGCTATATTGACGAAAAACAGAATCCATGGGATCTATTGGTGGGATTTTGCAGAGATGGGGCTTCATCTGTGGTGGGACGGCGAGCAGGCCTCTACGCTCTAGTTATGAATGTGTCTCCCTCTGCCATATGGACGCATTGTATGATACACCCACTGAGCTATAATGGATACACCGAGAGCGACTGGCGACAAATGAGCTGAGCAGGTAACTTCAATAGGTGGAAAAAAACGAGCTCCGACTGGGAAAAATCGTTTTGAACGGTCATCCAACTCGGAATTCCAACTTGGGAACTCTGGCCTCTTTCCAACAAGAAGATCACTGACGTCATGATTTGACCTAGTATTTTTCAGAGTTCCCAGTTGAAGGGTACCATGAGTTCCCAACTCTTTTCTGTGTGAAGCTTGAGTCGCCTGCATTAAAACCAAATATCAATACAGGTTAGATGTGACAGCAGAGATGAGGTGTGCACTGTCGACCACACCCCCTGACTTTCAAAAGCTCCGACGTGACATGCATCAAGCACACTCATCTCATTAGTGGTGAGATAAGAGACATTTTGTCAGAATAATTTGCAATTGACTGTCATAACCCCACATTAAAAGTATGTGATGGTGAGTTGAGAAGACAATTAGAAATACAGTTAGAATGTTTTTCAATTGACTTTCATAGCCCCAAATAAATAAGTAAACATTAGCTGTTAATTACATCACTTTTTTCACATGGTTGGGGTCGTGAGAATTTTTAGATATCAAAATGGGGTCGTGGGCCAAAAACGTTTGGGAACCCCTGGGTTATAGTCTTATTAGTTGTTAGACTTATTATTACTATTTTCCCAATTTCTGCAGCGCTATATCTCTTAAATGGTAAGACTTACAGAGACCAAACTTGGTTAGATTGTGTAAGTGTCACGAGAATTTTTATCCCAATGTTCATAACTCAACAATCACTAACGCTTTGACCAATCCCCAGAGGTTATAAGGCCCTGGTTAATAGAAGAATTAGACAAAGTCTCAGAATTCTGCAAAAGGTTAGTTCTTTATTCAGAGAGTACTCTGAAGTCAAAAATGAGAACACAGTCATTTTATAATTCCCACACACACACTGTCACGGTTGTCGTGGAGAGGAGAAGGAGCGGACCAAAATGCAGCGTGTTTCGTTCCACATAATTTATTTACACTGTGAAACTATGCAATACATAAATAAACTGAAAGACAACAACAACAAACCGTGACGCAGAGGTGAAAATTACACAACTCAAAATTAATCTCCCACAAACCCAGGTGGGACAAACTCCAACTTAAATATGACCTCCAATTAGAGACAACGATGACCAGCTGCCTCTAATTGGAGATCATCCGAAACAAAACCAACATAGAAATACAAAACTAGAACATGAACATAGAAATACAACACATAGAAAAACACCCCCTGTCACGCCCTGACCTACTCTACCATAAAAATAACATCTTACTATGGTCAGGACGTGACACACACACACACATACACATTATCTTCTGCAAGCCTAGCCATTTCTAGCCGTTCCTCTCCTCCCTAGATTAGAGGGGCCTTGGAAGGGGCCTCTTTCCTGTTGTCAGTTTTCAGAGTTATAACTAGGTAATTTGTAGTTCAGTTGTCCTTTGTTGTCTCAACTATACATTTCTCACATTGCTACATAGTAACACAATGTTTTTGTCTTAACTTGTCTTACACACACATTATTGGATTAAAGTTTTATAATTCTAATACATTTCACACAGTTAAATACGTTTTAGAGTGGAATTCTTTAGTCATTACTTTAAACATATAAATTCCTTTATCAGTAAGTTGATGGCCCGAATACATCTGGTAGAACTAGGTGCCGCTCCTCCTTGTTTCACCTAGTCTCGCAATATGGTGCAGTGGTTCCTCTCTACCAGAGGTTCCTCTCTACCCAAATAACAAATTTGCCTCTGACCTCGCCATGATGGATAATCCGCCATTTTGAAAATCTTGTGCAACTTTTGAGAAGTCCAGATAATACATTTATTACAACGTTATGAGAAATATGTCATATTTTGGTTTTCTGGTCAGAGAAAGCATTTAGCTAAACTTTGCAATTTTTTTTTTAAATCGTCAGAGACCGAAACCTTTCCCGAAACTTGGTGTGCAGCATCTATAGACCAAGATCATTGTAAGTTGATACCTTGAACATCATAGCTGCTGTAGGTCAAGGAAGTTGAGTGAGTGTGTGGTCTTTTCAAATGCTCTTGGAGGGTTGGAGCCTCCTGCTGGCTCTGAAGATTGACCTGGAATTTGGAAAGGAAAGGGAATTGAATTTGTGGAATTGACGCCCAACTCTGACAACTATACAATGTAGATTTGAGATATGTAATCGCTGTCTATCTGAGTCACTTGAAACTTGATTTTTACATAACTTCCTGTTTCAGTGTTTCTTCATTGTGGATCCGTTCAGTATGATCTAGCCGATCTGCGCTTCTGTGTGACAGAAGAGACCAGTCAATTGCTTCAACAACTAAGGTAGGATGGAAGAGAAACTGTAAGTCTCTGTTTTTTAAATGTTCATTATACACTGACTGTACAACACATTAAGGACACCTGCTCTTTCCATGGCATAAAATCCAAGATGGTGTAACAGTCAGACGTCTTTTGTCCTTTGTCTTGTCTCGTCCCATGTATATATCTTTTTATATATTTTTCTTCGCATTCTGTTTAATATTTTACCATATCCGGACCCCTTCTACTGCCAGTACGGGGCATGGAACCCCGCCGATCCTTCACGACTGGAATACCGACATAATCTGCCCGAGGATCCCAACAGGCCCCTCAGGCGCGACATCCCCTGAAGGCCCATTCTGCTAACCGCGGCCTGCTAGCTATCTATAGCAAATTGGACTGTTAGCTGATCCATCGGCCAGTTTCTTGGACCACTATACCCATTTTGCCAATTGGACTTGGTCCCCTCTGCTACTTGGAACCCAACTAATTACACGACTGGTCTATCGACGTCACCGCACGAGGAGGCAAAAACAGACTTTTCCGCCATCGCGACGTCTCTCTAAGGCCCTTATGCTAGCTTGCTAGCCCCGGCCTGCTAACTGTCTGAATCGCCGTGTCCCCAGCCAGCCCAACCACTCACTTGACCCATACGATCACTTGGCTACGCATGCCTCTCCCTAATATCAATATGCCTTGTCCATTACTGTCCTGGTTAGTGATTACTGTTTTATTTCACTGTAGAGCCTCTAGCCATGCTCAATATGCTTTAACCAACCATGTTGTTCCACCTCCCACATATGCGATGACATCACCTGGTTTAAACATCTCTAGAGACTATATCTCTCTCTTCATTACTCAATGCCTAGGTTTACCTCCAATGTACTCTCTTCCTGACACACCTTTGTCTGTACATTATGCCTTGAATCTATGCTATCGTGCCCAGAAACCTGCTCCCTTTACTCTCTGTTCCGAACGTGCTAGACGGCCAGTTCTTATAGCCTTTAGCCGTGCCCTTATCCTGCTTCTCCTCTGTTCCTCTGGTGATATAGAGGTTAATCCAGGACCTGCAGTGCCTAGCTCCACTCCTACTCCCCATGTGCTCTCATTTGTTGACTTCTGTAACCGTAAAAGCCTTGGTTTCATGCATGTTAACATTAGAAGCCTACTCCCTAAATTTGCTTTATTTACTGCTTTAGCACATTCTGCCAACCCGGATGTCTTAGCCGTGTCTGAATCCTGGCTTAGGAAAACCATCAAAAACCCTGAAATTTCCAGCACTAACTATAACATTTTCCGCCAAGATAGAACTGCTAAAGGGGGAGGTGTTGCAATCTACTGCAGAGATAGAAATCTGCAGGCTATCTTACTATCCAGGTCTGTACCAAAACAATTCGAGCTTCTACTTCTAAAAATTCACCTTTCCAGAAACAAGTCTCTCACCATTGCCGCTTGCTATAGACCACCCTCTGCCCCCAGCTGTGCCCTGGACACCATATGTGAATTGATTGCCCCCATCTATCTTCTGAGCTCGTGCTGCTAGGTGACCTAAACTGGGACATGCTTAACACCCCGGCCATCCTACAATCTAAGCTTGATGCCCTCAATCTCACACAAATTATCAATGAACCTACCAGGTACAACCCCAAATAAGTAAACACGGGCACCCTCATAGATATCATCCTAACTAACTCGCCCTCCAAATACACCTCTGCTGTTTTCAACTAAGATCTCAGCGATCACTGCCTCATTGCCTGCATCCGTAATGGGTCTGCGGTCAAACGACCACCCCTCATCACTGTCAAACGCTCCCTAAAACACTTCTGCGAACAGGCCTTTCTAATTGACCTGGCCGGGTTATCCTGGAATGACATTGACCTCATCCCATCAGTAGAGGATGCCTGGTTATTCTTTAAAAGTGCCTTCCTCACCATCTTAAATAAGCATGCTCCATTCAAAAAATAGCCCCCGTGATATGCAACTTTTTAGGGAAGTTAGGAACCAATATACACAGGCAGTTAGGAAAGCTAAGGCTAACTTTTTCAAACAGAAATTTGCATCCTGTAGTACAAACTCAAAAAAGTTCTGGGACACTGTAAAGTCTATGGAGAATAAGAGCACCTCCTCCCAGCTGCCCACTACACTGAGGCTAGGAAACACTGTCACTACCGATAAATCCACAATAATTGAGAATTTCAATAAGCATTTTTCTACGGCTGGCCATGCTTTCCACCTGGCTACCCCTACCCCGGTCAACAGCACTGCGCTCCCCACAGCAACTCGCCCAAACTTCCCTCACTTCTCCTTCACCCAAATCCAGATAGCTGATGTTCTGAAAGAGCTGCATAATCTGAACCCCTACAAATCAGCCGGGCTAGACAATCTGGACCCTCTCTTTCTAAAATTATCTGCTGAAATAATTGCAACCCCTATTACTAGCCTGTTCAACCTCTCTTTCGTATCGTCTGAGATTCCCAGAGATTGGAAAGCTGCCGCGGTCATCCCCTTCTTCAAAGGGGGAGACACTCTAGACCCAAACTGCTACAGACCTTTTTCTATTCTACCCTGCCTTTCTAAGGTCTTTGAAAGCAAAGTTAACAAATTACCGACCATTTCGAATCTCACCATACCTTCTCCACTATGCAATCTGGTTTCAGAGCTGGTCATGGGTGCACCTCAGCCACGCTCAAGGTCCTAAACGATATCTTAACCGCCATCGATAAGAGACATTACTGTGCAGCCGTATTCATTGACCTGGCCAAGGCTTTCGACTCTGTCAATCACCACATCCTCATCGGCAGACTCAACAGCCTTGGTTTCTCAAATGATTGCCTCGCTTGGTTCACCAACTACTTCTCCGATAGAGTTCAGTATGTCAAATCGCAGGGCCTGTTGTCCGGACCTCTGGCAGTCTCTATGGGGGTGCCACAGGGTTCAATTCTCAGGCCGACTCTCTTCTCTGTATACATCAATGATGTCGCTCTCGCTGCTGGTGATTCTTTGATCCACCTCTACGCAGACGACACCATTCTGTATACTTCTGGCCCTTCTTTGGACACTGTGTTAACAACCCTCCAGACGAGCTTCAATGCCATACAACTCTCCTTCCGTGGCTTCCAACTGCTCTTAAATGCAAGTAAAACTAAATGCATGCTCTTCAACCGATTGCTGCCCACACCTGCCCGCCTGGCCAGCATCACTACTCTGGATGGTCTGACTTAGAATATGTGGACAACTACAAATACCTAGGTGTCTGGTTAGACTGTAAACTCTCCTTCCAGACTCACATTAAACATCTCCAATCCAAAATTAAATCTAGAATTGGCTTCCTATTTCACAACAAAGCATCCTTCACTCATGCTGCCAAACATACCCTTATAAAACTGACCATCCTACCAATCTTCGACTTCGGCAATGTCATTTACAAAATAGCCTCCAACACTCTACTCAACAAATTGGATGCAGTCTATCACAGTGCCATCTGTTTTGTCACCAAAGCCCCATATACTACCCACCACTGCGACCTGTATGATCTGATTGGCTGGCCCTCGCTTCATACTCTTCACCAAACCCACTGGCTCCAGGTCATCTACAAGTCTCTGCTAGGTAAAGACCCGCCTTATCTCAGCTCGCTGGTCACCATAGCAGCACCCACCTGTAGCACGCGCTCCAGCAGGTATATCTCTCTGGTCACCCCCAAGGCCAATTCTTCCTTTGGCCGCCTCCCCTTCCAGTTCTCTGCTGCCAATGACTGGAACGGACTGCAAAAATCTCTGAAGCTGGAGACTCTTACCTCCCTCACTAGCTTTAAGCACCAGCTGTCAGAACAGCTCACAGATCACTGCACCTGTACATAGCTCATCTGTAAATAGCCCATCCAATCTTCCTCATCCCCATACTGTATTTATTTATTTATTTATTTATTTATCATGCTCCTTTGCACCCCAGTATCTCATCTTGCACATTCATCTTCTGCACATCCTACCATTCCAGTGTTTAATTGCTATATTGTAATTACTTTGCCACCATGGCCTTTTTAAAAAAAAAATATTTTTATTTCACCTTTTTTTAACCAGGTAGTCAAGTTGAGAACAAGTTCTCATTTACAATTGCGACCTGGCCAAGATAAAGCAAAGCAGTTCGACACATACAACAACACAGAGTTACACATGGAGTAAAACAAACATACAGTCAATAATACAGTAGAAAAATAAGGCTATGTACAATGTGAGCAAAACTATTGCCTTTACCTCTCTTATCCTACCTCATTTGCACATGCTGTATATAGATTTTCTACTGTATTGTTGATTGTATGTTTGTTTATTCCATGTGTAACTCTGTTGTTGTATGTGTCAAACTATTTGCTTTATCTTGGCCAGGTCGCAGTTGCAAATGAGAACTTGTTCTCAACTACCCTACCTGGTTAAATAAAGGTGAAATAAATAAAATAAACATAGACTGATCAGGTGAATCCAGGTGAAAGCTTTGATCCCTTATTGATGTCACATGTTAAATCCACTTCAATCAGTGTAGATGAAGGGGAGGAGACAGATTAAAGAAGGATTTTTAAGCCTTGAGACAATTGAAACATGGATTGTGTATGTGTGCCATTTAGAGGGTGAATGGGTAAGACAAAATATTTAAGAACGGTCAAGAACTGAAACACTGCTGGGTTTTTCACACTCAACCGTTTCCCGTGTGTATCAAGAATGGTCCACCACCCAAAGGACATCCAGCCAACTTGACACTACATTGGAGTCAACCTGGGCCAGGGAACCTGTCCCATAGTGTGTTTGATTCTGTTGGTTGGGTCTGTTGATTGGGTGGTCTTTTTAAAATTATTATCATGACTATTGTTTATGATTGGGTTATCTTCTGTTTGCAACCCAGAAGTGAGATTAACAATCTCTTCCCAGTCACAGCAACACAGTGTTCTAGCCTTCCACCATTTCCAGCCAGACCCTGTCAAATATTTAGACAAAATGTCATCAGACTTTGTGCTGATGGGAACTTAGAGCTTCCTTCTGATTCCTTTGCTGTGCCACAATAGTTACGATCACAACTAACTTCCTTTTCTCAGTGATCAGCAATGGCTCCTGTTCCTGTGCTGCTGCTGGCCACTCTGGAGGAGTTGGTTGAAGCAGAATTGAAGACATTTAAATGGCACCTGACCCAGGACCTGGTGAAAGGCTTTCCTCACATCCCAGTGAGCCAGCTGGAGAACACTGACAGACTGGACACTATAAAGAAGATGGTGGAGACCTACGGTCCCGAGGGAACTGTGAAGATCTCACTGGAGATCCTGAGGAAAATGAGCCAGAACCAACTGGCTGAAACACTTAGGAACGAGTACGATGATGGTGAGACAACAGAACCAGCAGGTTAGTGGACTGTAAAACAACACAAAGCAGATAAGAGATCACTGATTTTGCATAGCAGGTAACAAAAAGGAGGAACTAGCAAGAGGACAATAAAACAAAAGAGTATTTTTCTTTGTTTTCCAGAGTGCTCCTTTGGTTCTAGAGGTAAGCTTAATGAATCAAGAAAACACCCGTTGGACCAAAGTGATGTTGTAAACAGTTTTTTGGGGGGCTGAGAAGTCCAGATAATACATTTATTAAAACGTTATGAGAAAGACGTCATATTTTGGTTATCTGTTCAGAAAAACTGATAACTGTCTGGTTTCTAGAAAGCATTTAGCTATACCTTTCACAACCTAACCAAAAGACATCATGATGACGTCATATTGCAGCCAGTTTTATCCGCTGGACAGGCTCTAGTTATTGCACTCTGACTGATCCAATCCAGACACAAACACAAAGTTATCATGACCGTAATAAACGTAAGCTTTGTTTTTTCCTTGCAGTCGAAGACAAACTGAAATGCTATCTCAAGAAGAAGTACGGCTGTATATATGAGGGGACGTCAAAGGAAGGTGCTTTTATCTATCTAAATCAGATCTTCACTGAGCTCCATGTGTTCGAGGGGGCCTGGGGAGGGGTCAGAGATGAGCATGAGGTCATACATCCGAACATCAGAACACCAGCCACAGGAGAGACCGCTATTGAAGTCAGAAACATTTTCAAACAACAGTCCGATCAAAAGAAGCCAATCAGAACAGTTCTAACGCAGGGCATTGCCGGTGTAGGAAAGACTGTCTCTATTCAGAAGTTTATTCTAGACTGGGCAGAAGAAAAGGAGAACCAGGACATTGGTTTAATCTTTCCACTTCCTTTTCGCCAAATCAACTGTAATATAGGTGAAGACGACTGCAGTCTGATTGAACTGCTTCATCAATTCTTCCCTGACATGGAACCAATCAAGAGTCTAAGGAACAAGTCTAAAGTTCTGTTCATATTTGACGGTCTGGACGAGTGTCGACTCCGTCTACACTTCAATAATAAGGTCCTGACAGATGAAACAAAGCCAGCCTCTCTAAACAAATTGATCACAAACCTGATCACAGGTGAGCTTCTGCCTTCTGCTCTCATCTGGATAACCTCCCGGCCTGCAGCAGCCAGTAAGATCCCTCGAAAATACATCCAGCAGTGGACAGAGGTACGAGGGTTCAATGACCCACAGAAGGACGAGTACTTCAGGAAAAGAATCAGTGATGACAACCTGGCCAGCAGAATTATCACACACATGAAGTCGTCGAGGAGCCTACACATCATTTGCCACATACCAGTCTTCTGTTGGATATCAGCCACTGTTCTAGAGAAACTGTTGGGTGAAGCAGAGAGAAGAAAGATACCTAAGACTCTGACTGAGATGAACATACATTTCCTGATCTTTCAGATAGACAGAATGAGAGAAGCAGAAAATTCCACAGGAAGTGACAGCATAGTCCTTAAACTTGGAGAGCTGGCATTCCGTCAGCTGGAGAAGGGACATCTGATCTTCTACAAGGAAGACCTGAGAGAGTGTGGCATTGATGTCACAGAAGCATCAGTGTACTCAGGTTTATGCACTGAGATCTTTAAGATGGAGGGAAGGACGTGTCAGAAAACTATGTTCAGCTTTGTGCATCTGAGCATCCAGGAGTTTCTTGCTGCTGTATATGTGTTTTTCACATTCATAAACTGCAATGAGAACCCACTGGTCAAACAGAACACCCTTGTCAAACTTTTGAAATGGCGGAAACACCAACAACCTATGATTGACTTATACAAGAGTGCAGTAGATCAGGCCTTACAGAGTGAGAATGGACACCTGGACCTTTTCCTCCGCTTCCTTCTGGGCCTCTCACTGGAGTCAAATCAGACTCTCCTACAAGGCCTACTGAACCAGACAGGAAGAAGCTCACAGACCAATGAGAACATAATTGAATACATCAAGAAGAAGATCAGGAAGAATCCCTCTCCAGAGAGATGCATCAATCTGTTTCACTGTCTGAATGAGTTGAATGACCATTCTCTGGTGGAGGAGATCCAAACCTACCTGAGCTCAGGAAGTCTTTCAGAGGCTGAACTTTCACCTGCACAGTGGTCAGCTCTGGTGTTTGTGTTGCTGACTTCAGAAGAGGACCTGGATGTGTTTGACCTGAAGAAATACTCCAGATCAGAGGAGGGTCTTCTGAGGTTGTTGCCAGTGGTCAAAGCGTCCAGAATAGCTCTGTGAGTTCCTGTATTAACGTCATGCTCAATATTAATTGGAAATGTATTCAAAAATTCAACAACTAATAAGTCATTGTAATTATTAAGGCCTTTTAATGATAATGGATTAATAATTTAAGAACCCTAAAGGAGATATTTTAAAGGGGCAATCCAGGATTGGTACATCTATTTTTGGAATTTTGTATTAATCATATATAGGCATTGATTCTTGAAGAATATAACTTATAACTTATAACTTAACTAGGCTCATGAGCTTAGTTCTTATCCCTTCAGAACCCAACATATAAATTTGTTTTACTCCATTGTTTGTAAACAATGTAATTGTAAACTGTATCACTTAAAAAATATGGTTACAATTATTTTGATCTCATGGATCTATGAGCCCCGTCTATGAATTTGAGAGTGGTAAAAAATGTCCAGCCGCATCCATAACTGGATTTCTGTTAGAACTAAGTGGAACTAAGTGGAACTAAGTGGATTTCAGTTCAATGTGCATGTATACAGTACCAGTCAAAAGTTTGGACACACATACTCATTCCAGGGTTTTTCTTTATTTGTACAATTTTCTACATTGTAGAATATTAGTGAAGACATCAAAACTATGAAATAACACATATGGAATCATGTAGTAATCAAAAAAGTGTTAAACAAATTAAAATATATTTTATATTTAAGATTCTTCAAAGTAGCCACCCTTTGCCTTGATGACAGCTTTGCACTCTCTTGGCATTCTCTCAACCATCTTCACCTGGAATGCTTTTCCAACTGTCTTGAAGGAGTTCTCACATATGCTGAGCACTTGTTGGCTGTTTTTCCTTCACTCTGTAGTCCAACTCATCCCAAACCATCTCAATTGGGTTCAGGTCGGGTGATTGTGGAGGTCAGGCCATCTGTTGCAGCACTCCATCACTCTCCTTCTTGGTCAAACAGCCCTTACACAGCCTGGAGGTGTGTTGGGTCATTGTCCTTTTGTCCTGATTAAGTGTGCCTTGAATTCTGTAAATAAATCACAGGCAGTGTCACCATCAAGGCACCCCCACACCATCACACCTCCTCCTCCATGCTTCACGGTGGGAACTACACATGCGGAGATCATCCATTCACCTACTCTGTGTCTCACAAAGACACGGTGGTTGGAACCAAAAATCTCAAATTTGGACAGATTTCCACTGGCCTAATGTCCATAGCCCGTGTTTCTTGGCCCAAGCAAGTGTCTTCTTCTTATTGGTGTCCATTAGTAGTGGTTTCTTTGCAGCAATTCGACCATGAAGGCCTGATTCATGCAGTCTCCTCTGAACAGTTGATGTTGAGATGTGTCTGTTACTTGAACTCTGTGAAACTGCAATTTACATTTACATTTTAGTCATTTAGCAGACGCTCTTATCCAGAGCGACTTACAGTAGTAATTTCTGAGACTGGAAACTCTAATAAACGTATCCTCTGCAGCAGAGGTAACTGGGTCTTCCTTTCCTGTGGTGGTCCTCATGAGAGCCAGTTTCATCATAGCGCTCAATGGTTTTTTGCGACTGCACTTGAATAAACTTTTAAAGTTCTTGACATTTTCCAGATTGACTGACCTTCATATCTTAAAGTAATGATGGAATGTCGTTTCTCTTTGCTTATTTGAGCTGTTCTTGCATAATATAGACTTGGTCTTTTACCAAATAGGGCTATCTTCTGTATATCACCCCTACCTTGTCACAACACAACTGATTGGCTCAAACACATTAAGAAGGAAAGAAATTCCACAAATTATTTTGAAATGCATTCCGAGTGACTACCTCATGAAGCTGGTTGAGAGAATGCCAAGAGTGTGCAAAGCTGTCATCAAGGCAAAGGGTGGCTACAATGAAGAATCTGAAATATAAAATATATTTTGATTTGTTTAACACTTTTTTGGTTACTACATGATTCCATATGTGTTATTTCATGGTTTTGATGTCTTCACTATTATTCTACAATGTAGAAAATAGTAAAAAATAAAGAAAAACCCTTGTCTAAACTTTTGTTTGTTTGTATGTTGGATTGTTTTCTTCATTAGGCTGAATGGATGTAACCTCACAGAGAAATGCTGTGAAGCATTGGCCTCAGTTCTCAGCTCAAACACTTGTCACATGAGAGAGCTGGACCTGAGTAAAAACAAGCTGCAGGATTCAGGAATGATGCTACTCTCTGCTGCACTGGAGAGTTCACATTGTAAACTCGAGACCCTGAGGTCAGTTTATTTAAGCATGATGATCTTGTGTGAGGAATGTGCTTCACATTGTAGCCTACTAGATATTGAGACCAGACATTAGAATCAGTGGTGTGATGGAAGTAAAAGTACATGAATTATGTTTACACACTTTTTTTTCTCCATAAGCATTTACCCACCTATCACAGAAAAATGTAGGGAGCATTGCTTTATTCCCTCTAGAACAGAGATCAGCATTTACCCACCAATTGTTTTTTATACCACTGACTGCATTGAATCTGGGAGATTGTATATCAGATAATAGACTGATATGATCATAATCATTCTAAATTATTGTACTTCCATTCCAGACTTGTTCCACAGGTCGTCTCCAGCCTTTCTACAGGTCTGCTGTTCTTCATTAGCATCACCGTTTTCTGAGTATTTATTTGTATTTACTCTTGTTTCGTATCTAGTCTGAATGGATGTCACCTTACAGAGGTAAGCTGTAAAATGTTGTCTTCAGCCCTCACGTCTTCACACCTGAGAGTGCTGGACCTGAGTGACAACAAGCTGCAGGATTCAGGAATGAAGCTGCTCTCTGCTGGACTTGCGAGTCCACACTGTAAACTGGAGACACTGAGGTCAGTTTGGGCTAATGGAGATATTTAAGCATGATGATCAATGTTTAAGGAATGTGCTTAAACGTTTGGGCTTGATAACTGAGCATCATCTCGTTTTAGGAAGCCATCATAATGGGCTGTTGCCTTCCACTCACTGAAGATGGATAGAAGCTTTAGTAACAGTAAGGGGCGGCAGGTAGCCTAGTGGTTAGAACGTTGGACTAGTAACCGAAAGGTTGCTAGATCGAATCCCCAAACTGACAAGGTAAAAAAAATCTGCCGTTCTGCCCCTGAACAAGGCAGTTAACCCACTGTTCCTAGGCCGTCATTGTAAATAAGAATTTGTTCTTAACTGAATTGCCCAATTAAATAAAGGTCAAATAAAATTAAAAAAACACCCAACATAATTTCTGTGTAGTAACACCGTAAGAAAATGAGGCTAATCATTGAAGCGCAGCATTTAGGAATTGCTTGATTTGAGTATTTTAACTACACACGTGGACTAAGAACAGTCTCTTAATTCATCGTTTGGTGAATACAAAAATCTTCATTACAATGCAATTTTTATAATGTACAATGTACAATGTAACAACATTAATATGTTACATAGTAGTTGTATACAAAGTGTGACTACAGATATCGAATCCCTGAGCTGACAACTCTTACCAAATCTTTATATAGTAACATTCAGAGACTTGATATCAGATAGAATTAAACTATTTCCACAGGTTGTCGTTCTGCGGAGTCACAGAGAAAGGCTGTGCTTCTCTGGCTTCAGCTCTGAGGTCAAACCCTTTCCATCTGAAAGAGCTGGACCTGAGCTACAATCACGCAGGAGACTCAGGAGTGAAGCTGCTCTCCGCTGGACTGGAAGATACCATGTACAAACTCCAAACTGTCAGGTGAGAACTGAATCTGTAAATCTGTCAAATAAAGGATAAATACAAATATTACTTGTGATAGAGGAACTTAGTCATGGGGTCTCAACTTACTGTTGAGAGTTAGAATAGTAGGTATCATTTTCAAAAATTGGTTACAGCAATGTTTTTGTTTGTTTGTTGTTACTTGTTGTTTTTGCTTACAGTGTTCACCCTGGAGGAGAGGGCTGGGTGTTTAGGAGATGTGGGTTATTATTCAGTTTTTTTCTGCACATATCATCAGAAACACCATTGTCTTACGTCAGATGGTGTCACTCCTACGGTAAAAAAATACCTCAACCAAGATACGAGACTGTAAGTGTAGTAGGCAAGTGTTGCGCTGACGTAAGATAATGGAAGAAAAAAAACAACATTTAATGCAATACACCAATTACATCACCAGTACATAACTGTATCATGATGTCCTTGTCCTTATCTCCCTCAGTGTACGGCTGTGATCTCACACTGAATCCAAACACAGCACACACATACCTCTCTCTGTCTGAGGAGAACAGGAAGGTGACACGGGTGAAAGAGAAGCAGCCGTATCCTGACCAACCAGGGAGATATGACTACTGGCCCCAGGTGCTGTGTAGAGAGGGTCTGACTGGACGCTGTTACTGGGAGGTAAAGTGGAGTGGGGATTGGGCTCTTATAGCGGTGACATATAGAAGATTATACAAGCCGGGAAGGAGTCGGCTTGGATCCGGAGACACGTCCTGGAGTCTTGACTGCTGCGGTAACAGTTACACTGCCTGGCACAATAATGAAAACACCGACATATCTGTTTCCTCCGTCTCCCACTCCAACAGAGTAGGAGTGTATCTGGACTGGCAGGCTGGCATTCTGTCCTTCTACAATGTCTCCTCTGACACACTGACCCACCTGCACTCATTCAATACCACATTCACTGAGCCCCTCTACCCAGGGTTTGGGGTTAAGTTTGACTCTTCAGTGACCCTGTGTGATGTAGATACCAAAGACTTCAAAGCAACTCAACCATAACAATGTCATGTTTTCCCACTGTAACGAATCCTACAGGCAATTAGATGAGTAGTGTTGTGTTTGAATTAATTTGTGCTGCTGCGCCTACAGTATAATTTACATCATATTCAAGGTTTTTTCGACTGCACTTTTTAGAAACTTTCAAAGTTCTTGAAATGTTCCGGATTGACTGACCTTCATGTCTTAAAGTAATGATGGACTGTCATTTCTCTTTGCTTATTTGAGCTGTTCATGCCATAATATGGACTTGGTCTTTTCCCAAATAGAGGTATCTTCTGTACACCACCCCTACCTTGTCACAACACAACTGATTGGCTCAAACGCATTAAGAAGGAAATAAATTCCCCAAATGTACTTTTAACAAGGCACACCTGTTAATTGAAATGCATTCCAGGTGATTACCTCATGAAGCTGGTTGAGAGAATGCCAAGCGTCTGCAAAGCTGTCCTCAAGGCAAAGGGTGGCTACTTTGAAGAATATAACATATTTTTTTGCTTACTACATGATTCCATATGTGTTATTTCATAGTTTTAATGTTTTCCCTATTATTCTACAATGTAGAAAATAGTAAAAATAAAGAAAAACCCTTGAATGAGTAGGTGTGTCTAAACTTTGGACTGGTACTGTATATAATTTAAAAAAAATGGGGGTGGGGGGGATTCAGTCGGGGTCTCAACTTACTGTAGAGAGTTTGAATAGTAGAATACAAAACGTGCAATTTGGTATGGTTGCAGCAGTTTTCCTCTTGTTGTATGTCACTCACTTAATTAGCCCATGCCATGTCTAAACATTTTAGATTGGTAAATTAGTCTAGTTAGTATAGCCAGCTATCTAAACTTGTAGTAATCATGGCTGAATTACCGACCGGGCACAGAGGGCATGTGGCCAGGAGCCCTGACTTCCAGGGTGCCACCATTGATTGTGTTAGTCCCTCTCACTCAGATATCATATTACCTGGCATAAGTAATGGGTATAATTGCAGGACATTTTCTGTAAAGCAAACTTATTTGTTTACCTTTTGTTCATAAAATACCTTTTTAATCCCGGTGCTGCGTTAATGTGTAATCGTATCGCTAATAGGCTGTGTTTGTAGATCGACTGTGAGAGAAGCTACAGCAACCAATGTGATAATGGCTGGGGTCATTTTTGCTAGTTTTTGCTGTTCTCCAAATAGCATTATTGGGTTTTTAAATTGTATACAAATGCAGTAAATGACATTCAACTTTTTAAAAAATGTGGGTGGGCGGGGCGGCTCACTAAAACGTAGAACCTGGCTATTGTCAAGTGTGCTCCCTCTCCGGCCTCTAGGTCATCAGGCTGCTCGTTATGGCGCACACCTGTCACCATCGTTATGCGCACCTGCGCGTCATCAGACTCACCTGGACACCATCACTTCCCTGATTACCTTCCTTATATGTCCCTCCCTTTGGTTCCTTCCCCAGGCGTTATTGTTTCTGTATCATGTCTGTGCGTTGTTCATGTTTCTTATTTTGTATTATGTTGTGTTTATTCATTAAAACACTCACTCCCTGAACTTGCTTCCTGACTCTCTTAGCTCACATCGTTACAGCTATGGCCTTGGTCATTTAGTGGAATGTGAGATTCAACTGGAAGTGGAGTGTGCGGAGGAGCAGGGCGACATGGGAGAACTTGGGAAGGTTGAACACCAGGCGGGCTGTGCCACTGTGGAGTTGTCGACCATAGATGATTTAGTAACTTATCACTAAATTCTATAATTTGGCTCCCGAGTGGCACAGAGGTCTAAGGCTAGAGGCGTCACTACAGACCCTTGTTTGAGTCCAGGCTGTATCACAACCGGCCGTGATTGGGAGTCCCATAGGGCGGCACACAATTGGCCCAGCGTCATCCGGGTTTGGCCGGGGTAGGCCGTCATTGTAAATAAGAATTTGTTCTTCACTGACTTGCCCAGTTAAATAAAGGTTAAATATTATTTTATTTTTTATTTTTTTATCCACCCTGTCATAGCAATGTTCTTCTAGTTTTCGTTCAATTTACAGAGCTATTGCATGCCTATGTCTGAAAATGGTGAGCTTCCTCTACCTGTGAGCTGGGGTAGGCCTATACAGTTGAAGTCAGAAGTTTACATACACTCAGGTTGGAGTCATTAAAACTCGTTTTTCAACCACTCCTCAAATTTCTTGTTAACAAACTATAGTTTTGGCAAGTCGGTTAGGACATCTACTTTGGGCATGACACAAGTAATGTTTCCAACAATTGTTTACAATTCACTGTATCACAACTCCAGTGGGTCAGAAGTTTACATACACTAAGTTGACTGTGCCTTTAAACAGCTTGGAAAATTCAAGAAAATTATGTCATGGCTTTAGAAGCTTCTGATAGGCTAATTGACATAATTTGAGTCAATTGGAGGTGTACCTGTGGATGTATTTCAAGACATACCTTCAAACTCAGTGCCTCTTTGCTTGACATCATGGGAAAATCTAAAGAAATCAGCCAAGACCTCAGAAAAAATATTGTAGACCTCCACAAGTCTGGTTCATCCTTGGGAGCAATTTCCAAACATCTAGGTTAGCCTAAAGAAGGTAAACAAATAAGTTACCACGTTCATCTGTACAAACAATAGTACGCAAGTATAAACAATATGGGACCACACAGCCGCCATACCGCTCAGGAAGGAGAAGCGTTCTGTCTCCATGAGATGAACGTACTTTGGTGCGAAAAGTGCAAATCAATCCCAGAAGAACAGCAAAGGACCTTGTGAAGATGCTGCAGGAAACAGCTACAAAAGTATCTATATCCACAGTAAAACTAGTCCTATATGGACATAACCCGAAAGGCCGCTTAGCAAGGAAGAAGCCACTGCTCCAAAACCGCCATAAAAAAAGCCAGACTATGGTTTGCAACTGGACATGCGGACAAAGATCGTACTTTTTGGAGAAATGTCCTCTGGTCTGATGAAACAAATATAGAACTGTTTGGCCAGAATGACCATCGTTATTTTTGGAGGAAAAAGGGGGAGGCTTGCAAGCCGAAGAACACCATCCCAACCGTGAAGCACAGGGGTGGCAGCATAATGTTGTGGGGGTGCTTTGCTGCAGGAGGGACTAGTGCACTTCACAAAATAAATGACATCTTGAGGATGGAAAATGATGTGGATATATTGAAGCAACATCTCAAGACATCAGTCAGGAAGTTAAAGCTTGGTCGCAAATGGGTCTTCCAAATGGACAATGACCCCAAGCATACTTCCAAAGTTGTGGCAAAATGGCTTAAGGACATCAAAGTCAAGGTATTGGAGTGGCCATCACAAAGCCCTGACCTCAATCCTATAGAAAATGTATGGGCAGAACTGAAAAAGCGTGTGCGAGCAAGGAGGCCTACAAACCTGACATAGTTACACCAGCTCTGTCAGGAGGAATGGGCCAAAATTCACCCAACTTATTGTGGGAAGCTTGTGGAAGGCTACCTGAAACGTTAAACAATTTATAGGCAACGCTACCAAATACTAATTGGGTGTATGTAAACTTCTGACCCACTGGGAATGTGATTAAAGAAATAAAAGCTGAAATAAATCATTCTCTCTACAATTATTCTGACATTTTATATTCTTAAAATAAAGTGGTGATCCGAACTGACCTAAGACAGGGAATTTTTACTAAGATTAAATGTCAGGAATTGTGGAAAACTGAGTTTAAATGTATTTGGCTAAGGTGTATGTAAACTTCCGACTTCAACTGTATCTTTTTTATTTTTATCTTTTTTTACAGTACCCCAAACTGCAATGCGGCTTTGACTGAATTGAGCGTTGCTTTTTTGATCTGTTCCAATCGGACTCACTGGTGTGTTTCTATGAGGTAGCCTAACTCACATTGATAAGACAACTTGGGATGAGAAGTGCTTCAGAAGGGTTCAATAGCAACTCCACGGAATGGCATTGGTTGGTTAACAAAGACATTCTTAGAATAGAACTAAGTCCTGAAAAACAATAACAAATCTGGAGAAAAATGTAAATGATTAGGTCACCACAAGCTGCTAGAGAACTTTGAGTTCTTTGAAGATGATTTATTTTTTTGTTACCAGGTAAAGTGACTGAGAACACATTCTCATTTACAGCAACGACCTGGGGAATAGTTACAGGGGAGAGGACCTTTCGATAGGACTTCGAAAAGATACATCATTCAAAACATTGTATGAAGGCTGTATCTCTTTCATGCAGGAAGTTTTACATGTGAAGTCTGCAAGTGACCCTACAAGGTGCTTAACTTGTAGCACATGGTTACGAGAACAAGGTTAATACCTAGCTCTGTGTGTTTACTGGGCAGCTGAAAGTTAAGAGCTATTCCTAGTTTTGCCATTGCAGTAGGTTTGTTATATACGCAGCTGTCTTAGGCCGACCTCTTTTAGAGTCAATATTTGCCAAGGTTTCAAAGAATTTATGTCATAGCGAACTATCCGCCGTAGTAAACCCCCGGCCTAGGGGAGGACATATTCCCTACATATCAAGCAACTAAAACCTTTCTGTGCTTACACCTTATCTGGGCATGATGTTGTGGAAAACATGATCTAATGTAATAATCCAATGCTGCACTAGACTCTGTACTGTACCATACTATGCTCCTGTTGCATAAAATAAGTGATATTGCTTTATAGGCTGATGTTGTGGAACTGAAATCCAGACGTGTTTCAGGGGCTCCAGATGGGCCACAGTAATTGAACAAAGCTCGCTACGTACACTTCACTTAAAAACTTGAAGGCTCTTTGAAAAATGAGTCTAAGTGATGGCTAACCTAGCAGATGGCAGATTCATTGCTGCAGAAGAGAAGAAAATAAAATAAGGGTTCTGCTTGGCAGTTGAACACCAGTGGTAGCTAGCATAATCGTCTGAATGTGACATATGAGGCATAGGGCAGTAGCCAGCTCAGTGAAATCTCATTAAAGGAGAACAGAGGAAATATTGGTTTCAGTAAAATACAGTTTCTTTGCCCCAGTGCCATCTTTTATGGGGTTTGAACCATTAACTCTGACTGAAACAATAGAACTTTGGCCAACTTTTTTTGATTGGCGTGAGCTCGACTACTTCCCTCTCTACATGCGAGGCAACCCGTTCAGGAAGCTTTGTCTATGTTTCTGACCACAGTAGAACTGGTTCCTGGCAGTAGTGCTCAATGACGAAAGCCACATGGCAAGGGTGTCGAAACAAATACACAAGTGAAGGAGACACCAGTCAGATTTCCTATTTCATGGTACATTGACTTCATTACGATCCCGACAGGGTTTGAAGGTGAATACTGTTTGTAGGTGAATACTACAAATTCCCCTATGCTTATCAATGACCACAGTCACGACAATACTGTGGTTTTCCAATTCCATTCATTCAAGTGGAATGACAGCGTGGGGAAGGCAAGTCTCAGTCATTTAGGAAAGCGTCAATGGTGAAAAAACCTGCATCATTGGCCACCACGTTGCCTAGCAACGGCAGGCAGCCGCTGTGATAGTTTGACACGTCCTTCTCACCGGAGCCACCAATGCTCCCACAAGCCTACCAGAAGACACTGATACACCATTGGATTTCCCTTTGGATATGCAATTTAAAGGGATGCTCCACACAAAATACAACTTAATGTTTGTTTTTTTCTTCTCCTGAGTGATTTAACCACAGATAGGCTCTCTAATCATAGATTTTTATTTTACCCAGTAAGTTGACTGAGAACACATTCTCATTTACAGCAACAACCTGTGGAATCGTTACAGGGGAGAGGAGGGGGATGAATTAGTTAATTGGAAGCTGGGGATGATTAGGTGGCCATGACGGTATGAGGGCCAGATTGGGAATTTAGCTTGGACACCGGGGTTAACACCCCTACAATAAGTGCCATGGGATCTTTAGTGACCACAGAGAGTCAGGACACCCGTTTTAGCGTCCCATCCGAAAGACAGCACCATACACAGGACAATGTCCCCAATCAGTGCCATGTTTTTTAGACCAGAGGAAAGAGTGTCGCCTACTGGCCCTCCAACACC
The DNA here is from genome assembly GCF_965601325.2 of Salmo salar. NCBI lineage: Eukaryota > Metazoa > Chordata > Actinopteri > Salmoniformes > Salmonidae > Salmo > Salmo salar. The sequence goes on from NC_138291.1 coordinate 175,850,446, forward strand.
ACTTCCAGCAGCATCTGGTCTTCCATCCAGGGATTGACCAGGACCAACCCAACTTAGCTTCAGAGGCAAGCCAGCAGTGGAATGCAGGGTAGTATGCTGCTGGCAATACAATGAACAAAAATAAATACACAACATGTAATGTGTTGGTCCCATGTTTCATGAGCTGAAATAAAAGATCCCAGAAATGTTCCATTCCATACACACAAAAAGCTTCTTTCTCGGAACTTTCATGCACACATTTGTTTACATCTCTGTTAGGGATGTATTTCTCATTTAGCAAAATAATCCTTCCACCTGACAGTTGTGGCATATCAAGAAGCTGATTAAACAGAATGATAATTACACAGGTGCACCTTATGCTGGGGACAATAAAAGGCCACTCTAAAATTAGCAGTTATGTCTCACAACACAATGCCACAAATGTCTCAAGTTTTGAGAGAGCATGCAATTCGCATGCTGACTCAGGAATGTCCACCAGAGCTGTTGCCAGATAATTGAATGTTAATTTCTCTACCATAAGCCACCTCCAATGTCATTTTAGAGAATATGTCAGTACGTCCAACTGGCCTCACAACCACAGACCATGTGTAGCCACGCCAGCCTCCACATCCGGCTTCTTCACTTGCGGGATTGTCTAAGACTAGCCACCTGGACAGCTGATGAAACTGTGGGTTTGCACAACCAAATAATTTCTGCACAAACTGTCAGAAACTGTCTTAGGGAAGCTCATCTGCATGCTCGTCGTCCACATCAGGGTCTAGACATGACTGCAATTCGCCCTCGTCGTAACCGACTTCTGTGGGCAATTGCTCTCCTTTGCACAGCCATTGAAGAGAAGTGGGACAGCATTCCACAGGCCACCCTTACAAAAAAAGATTGCAGTTTTGAAACTGCAGTAAAGGTGCAGTAACTGCAGTCGACTGTAGTATTTTGGACGCAGTAATTACACAACAACTACAATGTGCTGCAGTTGAACTGCAGGTATACTGCACTCTAACTGGTCTAAGGCACTGCATCTCAGTGCAAGAAGCGACACTACAGTCCCTGGTTCGAATCCAGGCTGTATCAAATCCGGCCGTGACTGTGAGTCCCATAGGGCCAATTGGCCCAGCGTCGTCCGGGTTTGGCCATCATTGTAAATAAGAATTTGTTCTTAACTGACTTGCCAAGTTAAAGAAAAAAAGAAAAATAATAACTGCAGTTACACTGCAAATTTACTGCAGTAAAAAAAGTGTTATTTTGGATGCAGTATTTGCAGCCGGGGCGTCCCGAACACATTTTGAAATTGCATTTTTGTCCCTGCCAGTTTTATCATTGAAATGTGATGCAAAACAAGGCAACAAAGGTGTGCTTTCGAACCATGCTGACGCCTGCGAGTGGTCGCGTAGACTGTTTGGAGTGTTCATCAGACTTACATTTTGTTTTTAAAGTCTAAAACCAAAGTTCCGCCCTTAATTTGCAGCATGCTGTAGTCATACTGCACTCTGACTGCAATCTTTTTTCTTAAAGGCACAATCAACAGCCTGATCAACTCTATGCGAAGGAGATGTGAGATGTGTTGCTCTGCATGAGTCAAATGGTAGCAGGGCATAAAATGAACACCCGCCGCCTGCGGGTAGATTTAGGTATTGGCGGATATGAATGTATATTTCACCGGCGGGTGGTCAATTTGCAGGGCTCTACGGTGAGAGCATTACATTAGCGAATAAAAAGTCAAAAATCAAGTATGAGCACATGTTTGAGTTAGGATTGCAGAAGCTGTTTCAAAGTCATTCTGCTGATTTGTTTCATAGCTGCTAATAGGCATCTTATATCCCCCCTCTCGCAGAAACACTGCATGGCAGCGGAGGTGTGCGCAAGGACTGAATTGCTGATAGATTCATTTTTGGAGGCGCTGTGCACAGGCATAAACGTTGGTGTAATTTACTCAAAAGTCTACAAAGTGCCACTTTGTCCTCGTGTATCTTGGCTATTTACATTTTTTTTGTTCACAAACTTGGTTGTTTTTCAACTTTAGTTTGAGTCTGCTGCTTCAACTGATTGTGAAGCGAAGATCCCAACTCTCACACACACACAGACTAGAGTGGCCCGTTACCACGGAAACGTGAGAAAATGTCTGATATTTTGATTAAAAGACTCAGGTCACAAAAATATGAAATAAAATTTAACAATATACATTACTTCTTACAAATAAATTTGCTTTAGAAACATTACAAACCATTAGTTTTTTTTATGTAATTATGTCCCCAAAAATATTTAGTTTGTGAAAAAAAAGTGGTTGATATATATTTTGAATCTACGTTCCACAGTGGCTGGTGGACCACAACATTAAATGGTAGTCACACCAGATACTGACTGGTTTTCTGATCCACACCCCAAATGTTTTATATATTTTTTAAACAGTATCTGTGACCAACAGATGCATATCTGTATACCCAGTCATGTGAAATCCATAGATTAGGGCCTAATTAATTTATTTCAATTAACTGATTTCCTTATATGAACTGTAACTCGTAAAAATCTTAGAAATTGTTGCATGTTGTGTTTATGTTTTTGTGATTTTTCACAAAAACTTATCCATCTTTTCAAATTCCAAACAATGATCGGCCATCTTGTTTCTGCAATTCTGAGCAATGTCACTTGCTTCAAGTGAGTTTCCTGAAACATTTGTATTATCTAACTAACCTTAGGCTTGGAGCTCATAATCTTCTCAACAGAGGGGGAATTCACAGGGATTATGCCCACTCACAGTCACCACATGGTAGGCTCCATGGATGGATTATGATGGAATCTGGAGTACACAATGTCCTTTTTCACATTCAAGTCAGTACACATGACCACAACACCACACCACACTGACATCTACATTGTATATTAAGGATGAATCCCAAATGGCACCCTCCCCTTTATAGTGCAATACTTTTGAGCAGAGCACTATGGCTCCTGGTAAAAGGTAGTACACTATATATAGGGAATAGGATGCCATTTGGGACACACACCAATTCCTCTTTAAAGCTGTGATGGCATTTACTTCAAAATGTACTGTACCCACTAGTCATATGTATTAAAATGCATACTGGTAACCATCATGGTTAATATATTATAGTTAAAATCAACTGTATGTTGTCTATGGCATTTTCCTAAAAAGTGTTAACTATGTGTAACAACAGTTTCTGGTGGGACTGGATACATTCCAATTGGCACCCTAATCACTATATAGTGCACTACTTTCGACCACCGCCAATAGTGCTCTTGTTCTATTCAAATGATTCCACAAAGACAGGGTCACATAACATGGAAAAAAAATATTTATTTCAACCGAAGACATTTGGTAATCTACAAGCCAACACTGGATGTCAATTCATGAGGGATGGAAGTGTACACACACACAAAACAAACATCAGATATGTAAAAAAAAAAAAAAAATTAACATTACGAGCAGAGTGAATTCCCTGATGTTGAAATTCATTTGTGGTGAGCATTGGCTGAGAGTAGATTCATGCTGACGTACCCTGGTCAATACCACTTTGGCCGACACTCTCATTGTATTGCAAACTTCATATCGTTCCACACACACACACACACACACACACACACACACACACACACACACTCACACTCTTGTGCTTTTCAGTTGTCACAAAACATTGTATGACATTCTCATTTAGACTTAGTATTTGGGAAAGCTTTTCTTCCCCCCCCCCCCCTCCCAAGTCCAGTACATTTCTAATAATGGTGAATAAATATTACCACAATTATTTATCATATGGTGAATTTTTTGGGGGGGCTGAACATACCAATCAATCTGAAAGAAACTAGAGTACAAAAAAGTAACAAAAGACAAACAATAAATTAGAATAGCTCAGGTTGTGGCACACAAGGGATACGGTATATACAAACAAAGCACTTGAGGGAAGGACCAACAACAATCAGTGTGATATTTTTATCAGATGGGTTCGAGGTCAGTGACTCTTCTTTCCTCATCAATACTGGTATTAGTTTTAATCCTCATAAGTGAACCAAACCCCTATTTCATTATTTACATTTTCAACCATGACAGAGGCATCAAGATGTATCAACTGAAAACAAATGATTAATTTGATTAATTAAAGGACATTTTGAAGACTTCATTTTCAATTTTTCAAATATTTTCTACAGTCTATTAACATTCTTAAAATATCCTACCCTAATCCATAAACTACACCCCAGCCTACCCTAACCCATACAGACTACACCCTATCCTACGCTAACCCATACAGACTACACCCTATCCTACCCTAACCCATAGAGATTACACCCTATCCTACGCTAACCCATACAGACTACACCCTAGCCTACCCTAACCCATACAGACTACACCCTAGCCTACCCTAACCCATAGAGACTACACCCTAGCCTACCCTAACCCATAGAGACTACACCCTATACCACCCTAACCCATAGACTACACCCTATACCACCCTAACCCATAGACTACACCCTATCCTACCCTAACCCATAGAGACTACACCCTGGCCTACCCTAACCCACAGACTACACCCTAGCCTACCCTAACCCATACAGACTACACCCTAGCCTACCCTAACCCATAGAGACTACACCCTAGCCTACCCTAACCCACAGACTACACCCTATCCTACCCAAAACCATAGAGACTACACCATATATCCTACCCCAAACCATAGACTACACCCTATACTACCCTAACGCATAGACTACACCATATATCCTACCCCAAACCATAGACTACACCTTATTCTACCCTAACCCATAGACTACACCCTATCCTACCGCCAACCCATAGACTACACCCTATACTACCCTAACCCATAGACTACACCCTATACTACCCTAACCCATAGACTACACCCTATACTACCCTAACCCATAGACTACACCATATATCCTACCCCAAACCATAGACTACTCCCTATCCTACCCCAACCCATAGACTACACCCTATATTAGACTACACCATATACTACCCCAAACCATAGAGGCTACACCAGCACAATATCATACACACATCATGTTTAAAATAATGGAAAATATGCCTCTGAACCTGAACAAAATGTCTTGGAGCTAAACAGTAGGATGTTAACCTGTGTGTCAATGGTAATCATACTGTCGTTGGTTTTGCACAAAACATTGGAGTTGTCTAGGCATCTTCAATGACCCCAAGTCATTTCATAGACAAAAGATAACATTCGCTTTGATAAGTTATTCTTTACTCTTAGAATGTGCATGAGTTCATGAACTCAGCCACGTGGTCAAGCTTTTACAGACAACTTGGAGTTTGGGGTCGCCTCGCTGCCAGATCGCAACATCGAATGCTTTATAGATTCTGTTACCCACACCAGTACCCAGTCCTTAACCACCAGTAGCCAGCGCTGCACCACCAGTAGCCAGCGCTACACCACCAGTAGCCAGCCCTGTACCACCAGTAGCCAGCCCTGTACCACCAGTAGCCAGCCCTGTACCACCAGTAGCCAGCCCTGTACCACCAGTAGCCAGCCCTGTACCACCAGTAGCCAGCGCTACACCACCAGTAGCCAGCGCTGTACCACCAGTAGCCAGCGCTGTACCACCAGTAGCCAGCGCTGTACCACCAGTAGCCAGCGCTGTACCACCAGTAGCCAGCGCTGTACCACCAGTAGCCAGCGCTGTACCACCAGTAGCCAGCGCTGTACCACCAGTAGCCAGCGCTGTACCACCAGTAGCCAGCGCTACACCACCAGTAGCCAGCGCTACACCACCAGTAGCCAGCATTGTACCACATAGCTAAAGGTCATTTTACTGCACAGCATATACTCATATAGCCCAGGCTTATTGAAATCAAGTTTACCAAAACATTTACAGTAGAATGTCGAGTGAAATGCCAGTTCATGCCATTTCAACATCAGTTACTGTTCTATTGAACAATTATCATGAAAATAAAGACAAGGAATGGGAACTGGAACGACGTAAACAACAGCGAAGTAACAATCACATTTCCTATTGGAGTGGAATTCACTTGAGCCAGTCAAAAGCCAACAACAAAAAAAATTACTTCTTGTCAGCAGAAAAAAATATCATTCCATATGCGCTACAGACATTTTGGCACCAAAGGGCCATAGCAAGCCACTTCTCACAAAGGTGGTCACCCACCATTCTGACCGCCAAACCAGACACATATATATATATATATATACACACATACAGTGGGGGGAAAAAGTATTTGATCCCCTGCTGATTTTGTACATTTGCCCACTGACAAAGAATGGATAAGTCTATCATTTTAATGGTAGGTTTATTTGAACAGTGAGAGACAGAATAACAACACAAATATACAGAAAAACGCATGTCAAATGTTATAAATTGATTTGCATTTTAATGAGGGAAATAAGTATTTGACCCCCTCTCAATCAGAAAGATTTCTGGCTCCCAGGTGTCTTTTATACAGGTAACGAGCTGAGATTAGGAGCACACTCAAAGGGAGTGCTCCTAACCGCAGCTTGTTACCTGTAAAAAAGACCTGTCCACAGAAGCAATCAATCAATCAGATTCCAAACTCTCCACCATGGCCAAGACCAAAGAGCTCTCCAAGAATGTCAGGGACAAGATTGTAGACCTACACAAGGCTGGAATGGGCTACAAGACCATCGCCAAGCAGCTTGGTGAGGAAGGTGACAACATTTGGTGCAATTATTCGCAAATGGAAGAAACACAAAAGAACTGTCAATATCCCTCGGCATTGGGCTCCATGCAAGATCTCACCTCGTGGAGTTGCAATGATCATGAGAACAGTGAGGAACCAGCCCAGAACTACACAGGAGGATCTTGTCAATGATCTCAAGGCAGCTGGGACCATAGTCACCAAGAAAACAATTGGTAACACACTACGCCGTGAAGGACTGAAATCCTGCAGCGCCCGCAAGGTCGCCCGGCTCAAGAATACATATACATGCCCGTCTGAAGTTTGCCAATGAACATCTGAATGACTCAGAGGACAACTGGTGAAAGTGTTGTGGTCAGATGAGACCAAAATGGAGCTCTTTGACATCAACTCAACTCGCCGTGTTTGGAGGAGGAGGAATGCTGCCTATGACCCCAAGAACACCATCTCCACCGTCAAACATGGAGGTGGAAACATTATGCTTTGGGGGTGTTTTTCTGCTAAGGGGACAGGACAACTTCACCGCATCAAAAGGGACGATGGACGGGGCCATGTACCGTCAAATCTTGGGTGAGAACCTCCTTCCCTCAGCCAGGGCATTGAAAATGGGTCGTGGATGGGTATTCCAGCATGACAATGACCCAAAACACACAGCCAAGGCAACAAAGGAGTGGCTCAAGAAGAAGCACATTAAGGTCCTGGGAGTGGCCTAGCCAGTCTCCAGATCTTAATCCCATAGAAAATCTGTGGAGGGAGCTGAAGGTTCGAGTTGCCAAACGTCAGCCTCGAAACCTTAATGACTTGGAGAAGATTTGCAAAGAGTGGGACAAAATATCTCCTGAGATGTGTGCAAACCTGGTGGCCAACTACAAGCAACGTCTGACCTCTGTGATTGCCAACAAGGGTTTTGCCACCAAGTACTAAGTCATGTTTTGCAGAGGGGTCAAATACTTATTTCCTTCATTAAAATGCAAATCAATTTATAACATTTTTGACATGCGTTTTTCAGGATTTTTTTTATGTTATTCTGTCTCTCACTGTTCAAATAAACCTACTATTAAAATTATAGACTGATCATTTCTTTGTAAGTGGCCAAACGTACAAAATCAGCAGGGGATCAAATACTTTCTCCCCCCCGACTGTATACATATAAAGAAATATGTTAATAATAAAAATAAAACAAAAATCTACATTTTGTACTTGTAGGTTCCAGACCTTTAAACACTGAATTGACAAAACCCCACAGCCCTCCCCCAAAATAAACTCTCACATCAAAAAATAATGATGGAAGAGAAGAAGTGTTTTACACTTTGAACTTGCAGAGATGAGGATCATGCTTTTTGCGTCTGGCTTAAGTTGGAAGGGTGAGGTACACTAAAACTGAAGCGCTGCTGTCCTTTTGACTGTCGTCCTCCGTGGGAGGTGGGCGGATGGACAGACAGACTGTCGTCCTCCGTGGGAGGTGGGCGGATGGACAGACAGACAGGCAGAGGGGGAGCAGCCTCATTCCAATGGAGTGACAAAAACTGTCTATGTATTTGTGGCGCGAGGAGAGTTGAGAGGGCTGGGGGGGTTGGGTGGGGGGTGGGGGGGTCGATAGTGGGCTCATTGGGAGGAGCAAAGGAGGACAGACAGAGCGGAAGGACGGGAGGAGGCGAACATCATCCCCTAGTCCAATATGGGGGAGGGAGGATGACGGAAGCAGTCATTGAAGGCAGACATGATGGAGACCAGGATGAAAAACAACATGAAGGAACCTAGAGGGAAGACAAACAGGCAAGGTTTAAACAACTGTCTGAAACCAAACAGTCTTCAGTTAAATGACCGTCTTTCAAGACGTATTCCTAAAATACAGGCCACATCTCCCATACATGGCGCATTACCAGAGTACATGACAAACATCGACATTCATTTAGGCCAAATATGACAATTTAATTTTAAATAAGACAAAAATATATTGTTTTAATGTTTATCATTGATCTCCTTCAGCTATTCAAAGCAGAGTCAATGTTACAGTCTCTGAGCTCTTACCGTGAAGCAGCCCCTCCATGTTATCCTGCTTTTGTGTCCACCAGTTGCAGCTGCACATTCACAGGCATGGCCTCTCCGCCGTATCCACCCTTTGACTGCATTTGGTTCTGAATGGAGTTCACCTGTGGAGGAAATAAACAGTATGTTAAAGACAAGATGATGGACAACTGCTAACCCTATTGAAGCAATACCCACATTAATCTATTAACCTGCTAACCCTATTGAAGCAATACCCACATTAATCTATTAACCTGCTAACCCTATTGAAGCAATACCCACATTAATCTATTAACCTGCTAACCCTATTGAAGCAATACCCACATTAATCTATTAACCTGCTTACCCTATTGAAGCAATACCCACATTAATCTATTAACCTGCTAACCCTATTGAAGCAATACCCACATTAATCTATTAACCTGCTAACCCTATTGAAGCAATACCCACATGAATCTATTAACCTGCTAACCCTATTGAAGAAATACCCACATTAATCTATTAACCTGCTAACCCTATTGAAGCAATACCCACATTTATTCATTAACCTGCTAACCCGAACATTTACATTACATTCAGTCATCTAGCAGACACTCCCATCCAGTGCGACCCACAGGACCAACCAGGGTCAAGTACACCGCCAAAGGGCACAAGGACAGTTCCCCCACCCAGTCGAATCGGGGACCCGAACCAGCGACCTCTCAGCCAGCGGCCCAAGCTCCCAACCTCCAGTTTGTGTGTATGTGTGGCACTATTTACATGTGTATGTGTGTGTGCGTACAAGCGCTTGCTTGGCATCAGCCTCAGGCAAAAAAGCATTAGATGTAACAACGTTCCTTTTTAGCTTCAGTTAAACATATTTTTTGTTTTGTTTATTTTGACGTACATTTTTTTGTTTTATCTTTGAACATCATTCCACCCCCCCGCCCAGCTGCTTCACTCCCACATCCCGACCCTCAGTTTAGTACACATCAAGTATTCATACCCTTTCCTGAGACTTGAAATTGAGCTCAGGTGGATCCTGTTTCCATTGATCATCCTTGAGATGTTTCTACAACTTGATTGGTGTCCACCTGTGGTAAATTCACTTGATTGGACATGATTTGGAAAGGCACACCACCAAACCATGAGGTTGAGGGAACTGTCCGTAGAGCTCTGAGACAGGATTGTGTCAAGGAACAGATCTGGGGAAGGGTACCAAAAAAATGTCTGCAGCATTGAAGGTCCCCAAGAACACAGGGGCCTCCATCATTCTTAAATGGAAGAAGTTTGGAACCACCAATACTCTTCCTAGAGCTGGCTGCCCGGACCTTGGGTCAGGGAGGTGACCACGAACCTGATGGTCACTCTGACAGACCTCCAGAGTTCCTCTGTGGAGATGGTTGTCCTTCTGGAAGATTCTCCCATCTCTGCAGCACTCCACCAATCAGGCCTTTATGGTAGAGCGGCCAGATGGAAGCCACTCCTTAATAAAAGGCACATGACAGCCTGCCTGGAGTTTGCCAAAAGGAACCTAAAGGACTCTCAGACCATGAGAAACAAGATTCTCTGGTCTGATGAAACCAAGATTGAAATCTCTGGCCTGAATGCCAAATGTCACGTCTGGAGGAAACCTGGCACCATCCCTACCGTGAAACATGCTGGTGGCAGCTTCATGCTGTGGGGATATTTTTCAGTGGCAGGGACTGAATCGTCAGGATCGTTTGAAAGATGAACAGAGCAAAGTACAGAGAGATCCTTGATGAAAACCTGCTCCAGAGCACTCAGGACCTCAGACTGGGGCAAAGGTTCACCTTCCAACAGGACAACAACCCTAAGCACACAGCAAAGACAACGTAGGAATGGCTTCGGGACAAGTCTCCGAATGTCTTTGAGTGGCCCAGCCAGAGCCCGGACTTGAACCTGATCGAACATCTCTGGAGCGACCTGAAAATAGCTGTGCAGCAACTCTTCCCTTCCAACCTGACAGAGCTTGAGAGGATCTACAGAGAAGAATGGGAGAAACTCCCCAAATACAAGTGTGCCAAGGTTGCAGCACCATACCCAAGAAGACTCTAGGCTGTAATCGCTGCCAAAGGTGCTTCAAAAAGGGTCTGAATACTTAAGTAAATGTGATGTTTTTTTTTATTTTTATAAATTTGCAAACATTTCTAAAAACTTGTTTTTGCTTTGTCATTATTGGGTATTTTGTGTAGATTGATAAGGGGGAAAAAAACAATGTGGAAAAGGTCCAGGGGTCTGAATACTTTCTGAATGCACTGTACTTGCATACATTTTTTCATCTGGTACCGGGGGACCTGCAGATGAGTCGTGAGGCCTGTAGGTGTCCTAGAGCAAAACAACCGACATGTGTTCAACAGTTCCACCTTTCCAGAGGGGTCATATTAGTGTGTAGCCCAAACTTCTCGGACGCTACAGACCGAAGTTGGCACATCGGCTGTACCGACTTCAGACGAGTCCCAAGACACTTGTGTACAGCACAATGGAGAACACCATTCGTGAGAGTCTCATCTTTCCATAGATGGGTCATAATAGTAATGAATAGTCTTTAATAATGATGAATAATGAATAGTCTTTTAAATCATAATGTAGTCAAAATCATAATGAATAGTATATAAATGAATCGTTTTTAAATCATCGTAGTGTCTTTAAATCCTAATTAATAGTCTTTAAATAATAAATGTATAGGTCTATACTTATCCCATCTTGGTGGCTAATGATTGACATCCCATCACATTCCCATTATGCATTGCTTCCTCTTACCGAATTCATGCCACTGAAGATGTCTCCCGATCCCACGTGGGACGTGTGGACAAAATTAGTGGGCTCCCCGATCATACTCCTGTCGATGCGCCTCCGTCGCTTCTGCAAGATGAAAAGGATACATTATTCACCATCACTCTTTTTCTACCCAAGTTCCATTTGGGAATTGTTTTTATTCTATGACAAGGATAAGAGTTTCAGTGTACCATTACGTTTCATGTTAAATCAATTTCCTAATGTTCAGCTTCCAAGTGGTTTGTGCATCAGTGAAGCAAGTAACAGAATCTATCACTATGTATGTACACACACCTGAGCTGTATGGAATACTACCAGTAACAGAATCTATCACTGTGTATGTACACACACCTGAGCTGTATGGAATACTACCAGTAACAGAATCTATCACTGTGTATGTACACACACCTGAGCTGTATGGAATACTACCAGTAACAGAATCTATCACTGTGTATGTACACACACCTGAGCTGTATGGAATACTACCAGTAACAGAATCTATCACTGTGTATGTACACACACCTGAGCTGTATGGAATACTAGCCAGTGGGTGAATCCTTCCTCCCCCAGTAAAATAAGGAATTTGCCCTCTCTCTCTCTCTCTCGGTGCTGGGGCCTCTGATGTATTTAATGTAAACATACATTTTTTCCACTCTGACAACCAAAATAAACTTGACTCTTTAGCGAAGAATAAATGAACTGTGCTTCTAATGAATTGTCAGAGCAAGTCAGCTAGCAGGCATCACAGCATGCACAATATAGGCCTATTCTGTCAACATTAGCAGCGTGTGATCAGATGGCATTGCTCGTGGTGTTCTGACTTGTTACATAGTTGATGAAGGTTGTAACCTATGCCGTGAGGCTCCCACATTGTAACACTATTGTAAAAATATCAACAGTTCCAGAAAAGCTATTTTCCTTCCCTTCTCGTCATACTGCTGTAAAGAATCAGTAACTACTTGGACCGCCACACATCCAGTTGCTATGACAACTGCTTTCTGATAACCGAGGTCCTGTGAGGTCTGCCATTTTCTCAGTCTAAACACGTCACAGAGACAAATACCATGTCATGGTAGCATCACACACACACACACACACACACACACACACACACACACACACACACACACACACACACACAGGACCATCTTCAAAGCCATCGTCAAAGACTGATTCCACTATAGTGGTGAATAAGATTCAGACAAACATGCTTGTGAATGTCCATGTAAACAACGTTTCAATCACACTTTTTCCTCAGAGTGCGGTAAGCCACGAAAAACACCGGGTCTCGCCCTTAGCCCCATCGTCAATAAAGGAAGGATTTATGATAGACGGCCAAATCCCTTTCGTGGGATACAGCAGTGCTGCGTGTGTCCTAGGGCTGCAGCTGTGATTGCTCCTTCACTTGCAAATCTCACCCAGCGAGCTGGAGTGCTGGTCTAGGGGTGAGGGGTCACTGGCAGGTCAAGGGCAGAGCAAGCCTGTTTACACTGCGCTCCAGTGTTTTACTACAGGGAAGCCTTGTTACACTGCGCTCCAGTGTTTTACTACAGGGAAGCCTTGTTACACTGCGCTCCAGTGTTTTACTACAGGGAAGCCTTGTTACACTGCGCTCCAGTGTTTTACTACAGGGAAGCCTTGTTACACTGCGCTCCAGTGTTTTACTACAGGGAAGCCTTGTTACACTGCGCTCCAGTGTTTTACTACAGGGAAGCCTTGTTACACTGCGCTCCAGTGTTTTACTACAGGGAAGCCTTGTTACACTGCGCTCCAGTGTTTTACTACAGGGAAGCCTTGTTACACTGCGCCCCAGTGTTTTACTACAGGGAAGCCTTGTTACACTGCGCCCCAGTGTTTTACTACAGGGAAGCCTTGTTACACTGCGCTCCAGTGTTTTACTACAGGGAAGCCTTGTTACACTGCTCTCCAGTGTTTTACTACAGGGAAGCCTTGTTACACTGCGCCCCAGTGCTTTACTACAGGGAAGCCTTGTTACACAGCGCTCCAGTGTTTTACTACAGGGAAGCCTTGTTACACAGCGCTCCAGTGTTTTACTACAGGGAAGCCTTGTTACACAGCGCTCCAGTGCTTTACTACAGGGAAGCCTTGTTACACAGCGCTCCAGTGTTTTACTACAGGGAAGCCTTGTTACACTGCGCCCCAGTGCTTTACTACAGGGAAGCCTTGTTACACAGCGCTCCAGTGTTTTACTACAGGGAAGCCTTGTTACACAGCGCTCCAGTGTTTTACTACAGGGAAGCCTTGTTACACTGCGCTCCAGTGATTGTGTACATAGAGAAACATGAACCCGATTTGGTGGTCCGGTGAAGTACAAGGCACTCTGACATTCCAAACTGGAGAAATGAGCTCAAAGCTGACAAAATACATACTTGTGTTGTTGCCATGCAAAATGTCCTTGATCTTGGGTTTAACTGGAGAGGGAAGCCGAGTTGGTTCTCAGGGAAAGGTAGGCTATACTCCATACTATGACAAAAATTGCTCTATTGGCCAAGATCTCTAGGCTATACACTACTAGGAGACAAACTGTAGCCTACATTTGAACCCAAACAAATTTGGGACATCCATGCTTCAAGGGCATCAATCCCCCACCTGAGTATAATACGTATTTTCAAAGAACAGAGGTTTACAGCAAAATGGCATGCTGCATCCACTATCCTCCAAAACAATTAGACTCCACATGTTTCCTGGGGTTGGCCTATTAACCTTTCTGCAGCGCATGGCTTTGAAATGAAGGAGAAATAAAATGCACTGACATTTGAGGTATCGTCTGTTTACTGGCTGTGTCCCTTAATGACAACCCATTTAAAAATGTACAACTTTTGGGCCCATAGGCTCTGGTCAAAAAGTAGTGCACTATATAGGGAATGGGGTGCCATTTTGGGACACAGCCTATGAAAATCTACTGATGGTTCCCCACCAAGTGCTTTTATGTGCTTTCAACCCCAAATGGTTTTTAGCTTAATAGCATACAACAGTGAAGTCCAAAAAAACGCATATCTTCCTATTAGCGAGTTCTAATCCCCTAACAGCTAGACCAGTTGCTCCATCATTGACGCCAGCGAAAGCTTTTCAAATGTTTTGCTGACCCCCAGATAAACAAACCAATGTTTCTGGTCACAACTCAGGAAACTAACACGATCCACTAGCGGTTTCCGACCCAACATAGAGTCCATAACATACTTCTACCTCAGGCTAACTGTTTCTCAGGCTAATGTTTACAACCCAGGAAACACTTTCTGTCATAGTGGAAGTACACTACATGACCAAAAGTATGTGGACACCTGCTCGTCGATCATCTCATTCTAAAATCATGGGCATTAACATAGAGTTGGTTCTCCCTTCGTTGCTATAACAGCCTCCACTCTTATGGGAAGGCTTTCCATTAGATGTTGGAACATTGCTGTGGGGACTTGCTTCCATTCAGCCACAAGAGCATTAGTGAGGTTGGGTACTGATTTTGGGCGATTAGGCCTGGCTCGCAGTTGTGTCAAGAAGCAATGCGGTTTCGGAGGACGCACGGCTCTCGACCTTCGCCTCTCCCGAGTCCGTATGGGAGTTGAAGTGATGGGACAAGACTGTAACTACCAATTGGATACCACGAAATTGGGAATAAAAAATATATTTTTTAAAGTGTTTGATGGGGTCAGGGCTCTAAGGTCAGGGCTCTGTGCAGGCCAGTCAAGTTCTTCCACACCGATCTCGACAAACAAGTTCTGTATGGGACCTTGCTTTGTGCACGGGGGCTTTGTCATGCTGAAACAGGAAAGAGCCTTCCCCAAACTGTTGCCACAAAGTGGGAAGCACAGAATTGTCCAGAATGTCATTGTATGCTGTAGCGTTAAGATTTCCCTTCACTGGAACTAAGGGGCCTAGACCAAACCATGAAAAACAGCCCCAGAACATTATTCCTCCTCCACCAAACTTTACAGTTGGCACTATGCATTCAGCCAGGTAGTGTTCTCCTGGTGTCCGCCAGATTCGGCCGTCGGACTGCCAGATGGTGAAGCGTGATTCATCACGCCAGAGAACGAGTTTTCACTGCTCCAGAGTCCAATGGTGGCGAGCTTTACACCACTCCAGCCGACGTTTGGCATTGCGCATGGTGATCTTAGGCTTGTGTGCACATGCTCAGCCATTTCATGAAGCCCCAGTCAAACAGTTATTGTGCTGACGTTGCTTCCAGAGGCAGTTTGGAACTCGGTAGTGAGTGTTGCAACCGAGGACAGATGATTCGATTTTTATGCGCTGCGTGCTTCAGCACTTCGCTGTACAATTCTGTGAACTTGTGTGGCCTACCACATCACGGCTGAGCTGTTGTTTCTCCTAGACGTTTTCACTTCACAATATCAGCACTTACAGTGTACCAAGGCAGCTCTAGCAGGGCAGGAATTTCACGAACTGACTTTTTGGAAAGGTGGCATCCTATAACAGTGCCACGTTGAAAGTCACTGAGGTCTTCAGTAAGGCCATTCTACTGCCAATGTTTGTCTATGGAGATTGTATGGCTGTATACACCTGTCAGCAACAAGTGTGGGTGAAATAGACAAATCCACTAATTTGAAGGGGTGTCCACATATACGTTTGTATATATAGTGTATCTGTAATACACTGTTACTGGGACTGACCATGCCATTGGTCATGTTGGCCTCATGCATGGTGGAAAGAGTCTGCAGGCCATGGCTGGAGCAGTGCTGTGTGGCTTTCCTGCCTTGTCAGTGAAAATCATCATAACGAGATTCCAATGGCTCATTAGTGAGATTTCCATGGGCTTCCAAGCGCCGGGAATCAACCTCCTTTAGCAGTTTGATAGCCTGTCAGTTTAACAGTACTGCCGAGACGGTGAGGAGGGTCAAAAAGGAGTACTAAATATATAATTGAGGCCTGGTGTCGAGACAAGCCAGGGCGGCTCCCCTCCTTCTCTACTTTCACAGGCAACACTTTCATACTTATTCATAGATTAAAAAAAACAATCTAATGTAGTCTGAAGGAGCATTTTATGAAGAAAAAAAGCTCTAGAAGTGTGTATGTATGGGAAAGAGAGAGCGCGTGAGAGTCCGAGACAGACAAATAGAGAGAGAGAGACACACACACAGAGAGACAGCCAGGCAGAGAGACAGTCTGTCTCTCTCTGGCTGGCTGGCTGACTCAGAGTGCTAGTGAGAACATCTATAGATCAACAGTAATAACAAAGACTAGCCCCTACATGTCAGATGTCAGCAGCACTACCAGGAATATCATTTCTCTCATTTGAAAGTTCACAAGAGTTTTACGGTTAAAGACCGTAAAGGCTGTTGATGCATTGTTGTTTCAAGCCACATGAAATGCAGTTGACTGATAATGTTGAGGTGAGATACAATTAGGAGAGTAAAATCAAAAACTATAGACGCAGTGTACATTATGACTCATTTAATAAATATGGTTTAATAGTTTTCCAGTTTGTGAGCACAGGAAATAAAAAAGTTGGAAGCTCCTGTGTGAACTCAAATGGAAATGTGTTAGCCTAGCAACGGAACACTATCTGTTGCTAGGGAGGAGTCATAACGTTCTCATCGTGATAATGACATCACGGACCTCTCGAGGACGTTTCCTTGGTATTAAAGTGGGTTATCGAATGACTTGTTAATGTAATTATATCTGGCCGGCGAAACAATGAGGTGCTTAATTTCCGCTCCAGTGTTTTCACTCACAGAAGGGCTTAAGGCGGTCCTGAAAAAGATGAAAGATACAAGTTACAGTGTTCCACAGGATCTAAACCTAAATCAAGAAGCCTTTTAGCTTCAAATAGCCTATATTAGGGGAAAACTAACCTACGACATAAAGACAACGCTCATTTGGTTCTCAATTAGTTCAATTAGTATTTCAGATGACATAACAGTAATTCATCCTTCCAGGTGTATTTTGACAGTTCATCCAACACTATGATCCACACCGTCTGGTGTGGCTTGCATGTTCAGGACTTCCGTTCAGCATGACCTCTGTGCTCATTAAACACAATATTGAGCGTGATGGAACTGGGCAGCAGCATATGGTGCGTGGCCTCAGGTCAGAATGAACCATAGTAAATGGTGATCTAGATGCCAATTATGTCAATAACGGCAAATCCAGGGTACTAAATCACAATTCTCACCATTTGATTATCTATAAGTCCAACATAGTTCTAATTAAACCACAACGTTATGAGGCTCAGACTATTGGGTTGATTCCTGATTTAGTTCTACATATCTTTACTACTAGCTGGTTTGATTCCTGATTTAGTTCTACATATCTTTATTACTAGCTGGTTTGTATCCTGATTTGAGTTCGACCTCTTTACTACTAGCTGGTTTGGATCCTGATTTGAGTTCGACCTCTTTACTACTAGCTGGTTTGGATCCTGATTTGAGTTCTACATATCTTTACTACTAGCTGGTTTGGATCCTGATTTGAGTTCGACATATCTTTACTACTAGCTGGTTTGGATCCTGATTTGAGTTCGACATATCTTTACTACTAGCTGGTTTGTATCCTGATTTAGTTCTACATATCTTTCTTTACTACTAGCTGGTTTGTATCCTGATTTTAGTTCTACATAGCTTTAATTTTAGCCAAAGGTTCGAGGCAGGGGCGGCCAACCCTTCACCAGGGGAGCTACTGGCTTTTGTTCCAGCCCTGCTCTAACCCATCTGACTAATAAGCAGTGGTCCATCAGGACCTGAATCAGGCAAAGCCTGCAGACCCAGTAGTTCTCCAGGAGGGTTGGCCAGACATAAACAATATTCCTAATTGGAGATGGGCCTGGTAGACCTAGAGTTTAGTAGGATTTTTAGAGTACCTTGTCTTAGACTGGTGAACTTCACTAGTCCTCCACTCCTTGCTGGAGTGGCTAAATTACCCTGGGAAACGTTCCCTTGGAAAGGCTTTTTAACATAACCCACGATAACTAACGCAACTTAGATCCTATGGCGAGCTCTACCCACTCACCAAATATAAAACAAATATTTTGCAGCGCAGAATGCTAATAGCATAGCCTAGAATACCCAGGATATAGTTAGTGCCTTCAGAAAGTACTCCTACCCCTTGACTTATTCCACAATTTGTGTTACAGCCTGAATTCAATTTATTAAATATACATATTTTAAATCACTCATCTACACACAATACCCCAAAAGACAAAGTGAAAACATGTTTCGATTTTTTTTTGCAACTGTATTAAAAATGAAATATCTACATTTTCGTAAGTATTCACAACCCTGAGTCAATACATGTTAGAATCACCTTTGGCAGCGATTACAGCTATGAGTCTTTCTGGGTAAGTCTAAGAGCTTTGCACACCTGGATTGTACAAAATTCTTCAAGCTCTGTCAAGTTGGTTGTTGATCATTGCTAGACAGCCATAGATCATCAAGCTAATTTAATTTAAAACTAGGCCACTCAGGAATAGAGCTGTTGCGGTGACCGTATTACTGCCACACCGGCGGTCAAATTCCACATGACCGTTTAGTCACGGTAATTAGGCTTCTCCAAGCTCTGATGCTGGTCATTAGTAGCCTACCAAACTTACTAACTGCCTGGTACTCAGCACTCCATTGTCCCTCTAATCACTCTGACGTCAATGTAAACGTAATCGAAAATCAAATAAAAAAAAAACACTTCATGAGAGCCCATGAGCTTATTTTGCGCAACATTTTAGGCTATGAAATTGCAGGAGAAAACAGAGTGATGGCCGCTAATAAAAAGAGGAGGATGCCATCAGCTTTCTATAGGCTAGGCCTACTGTAGTATCTTGAATAGACCAACATATAATTGGAGGACACAGGATGTAATCTTTACTTGTCATTCATTAGGAACTGATTTACACCACTATCTATCACAGAGACCAACACTCAACTAACTCTATTGCTCACAGAACGGTCACCAACCTAGGACCGGTGATTGCGCCACCTATTGGTTAGATGAGCCAGCATCATTTATCACTCTATAACAACTACTATATTTGTTTCTCAACTTTATTAATATTAAGCACATTATGTCTCTTTACAACAGGAGTATAGTCTACCTGGCTGGCATGAAAATAAACCATTCGCTATTTAAGTGCATAGATACGTATTTTTTCCCCCGCTGCCCCGTTTAAATATAGGTGCATGGTCACAAACAGTATCAGTCAAAAGTTTGACACACCTACTCATTCAAGGGGTGTTCTTTATTTTACTATTTTCTACATTGTAGAATAATAGAAGACATCAAAACGAAGAAATGTAAAAAAAATATATATATTTCACCTTTATTTAACCAGGTAGGAAAGTTGAGAACAAGTTCTCATTTACAATTGCGACCTGGCCAAGATAAAGCAAAGCAGTTTGACACATACAACAACACAGAGTTACACATGGAGTAAAACAAACATACAGTCAATAATATAGTAGAAAAATAAGTCTATATACAAAGTGAGCAAATGAGGTGAGATAAGGGAGGTAAAGGCAAAAAAGGCCATGGTGGCGAAGTAAATACAATATAGCAAGTAAAACACTGGAATGGTAGATTTGCAGTGGAAGAAAGTGCAAAGTAGAAATAATGGGGTGCAAAGGAGCAAAATAAATAAATAAATACTGTAGGGGAAGAGGTAGTTGTTTGGGCTAAATTATAGATGGGCTATGTACAGGTGCAGTAATCTGTGAGCTGCTCTGACAGCTGGTGCTTAAAGCTAGTGAGGGAGATAAGTGTTTCCAGTTTTAGAGATTTTTGTAGTTTGTTCCTGTCATTGGCAGCAGAGAACTGGAAGGAAAGGCGGCCAAAGGAGGAATTGGCTTTGGGGGTGACCAGAGAGATATACCTGCTGGAGCGCGTGCTACAGGTGGGTGCTGCTATGGTGACCAGTGAGCTGAGATAAGGGGGAACTTTACGTAGCGGGGTCTTGTAGATGACCTGGAGCCAGTGGGTTTGGCGACGAGTATGAAGCGAGGGCCAGCCAACGAGAGCGTACAGGTCGCAGTGGTGGGTAGTATATGTTGCTTGGGTGACAAAACGGATGGCACTGTGATAGACCACATCCAATTTATTGAGTAGGGTATTGGAGGCTATTTTGTAAATGACATCGCCGAAGTCGAGGATCGGTAGGATGGTCAGTTTTACGAGGGTATGTTTGGCAGCATGAGTGAAGGATGCTTTGTTGCGAAATAGGAAGCCAATTCTAGATTTAACTTTGGATTGGAGATGTTTGATGTGAGTCTGGAAGGAGAGTTTACAGTCTAACCAGACACCTAGGTATTTGTAGTTGTCCACATATTCTAAGTCAGAACCATCCAGAGAAGTGATGCTAGACGGGTGGGCAGGTGCAGGCAGCGATCGGTTGAAGAGCATGCATTTAGTTTTACTTGTATTTAAGAGCAGTTGGAGGCCACGGAAGGAGAGTTGTGTGGCATTGAAGCTCGTCTGAGGGTAGTTAACACAGTGTCCAAAGAAGGGCCAGAAGTATACAGAATGGTGTCGTCTGCGTAGAGTGGATCAGAGACTCACCAGCAGCAAGAGCGCCATCATTGATGTATACAGAGAAAAGAGTCGGCCCAAGAATTGAACCCTGTGGCACCCCCATAGAGACTGCCAGAGGCCCGGACAACAGGCCCTCCGATTTGACACACTGAACTCTATCAGAGAAGTAGTTGGTGAACCAGGCGAGGCAATCAAAATAACACATATGGAATCATATGGTAACCAAAACAGTGTTAAACAAAGCAAAATATTTTATATTTGAGATTCTTCAATGTAGCTACCCTTTGCCTTGATGACAGCTTTGTAAATTCTTGGCATTCTCTCAACCAGCTTCATGAGGTTTGAATTAACAGGTGTGACTTGTTAAAAGTTAATTTGTCGAATATTTTTCCTTCTTAATGCATTTGAGCAAATGAGTTGTGTGGTAACAACGAAGGGGTGGTGTACAGAAGATAGCCCTATTTGGTAAAAGACCAAGTCCATATATGGCAAGAACAGTTCAAATAAGCAAAGAGAAACAACAGTCCATCATTACATTAAGACATGAAGGTCAGTCAATGCGGAAAATGTCAAGAACTTTTAAAGTTTCTTCCAGAGCAGTCTCAAAAACCATCAAGCGCTATGATGAAACTGGCTCTCATGAGGACCACCACAGGAAAGGAAGACCCAGAGTTACCTCTACTGCAGAGGATAAGTTCATTAGAGTTAACTGCACCTCAGATTGCAGCCCAAATAAATGCTTCACAGAGTTCAAGTAACAGACACATCTCAACCACAATTGTTCAGATGAGACTGCGTGAAATCAGGCCTTCATGGTCAAATTGCTGCAAAGAAACCACTACTAAAGGACACCAATAAGAAGAAGAGACTTGCTTGGGCCAAGAAACACGAGCAATGGACATTAGACCGGTGGAAATCTGTCCTTTGGTCGGATGAGTCAAAATTTGAGATTTTTGGTTCCAACCGCTGTGTCTTTGTGAGGCGCAGAGTTGGTGAACGGATGATCTCCGCATGTGTGGTTCTCACCGTGAAGCATGGAGGTGGTGGTGTGATGATGCTTTGCTGGCGAAACGGTCTGATTTATTTAGAATTCAAGGCACAATTAACCAGCATGGCTACCACAGCATTCTGCAGGGATACGCCATCCCATCTGGTTTGCCCTTAGCGGGACTATAATTTATTTTTCCAACAGGATAATGACCCAAAACATACCTCCAGGCTGTGTCAGGGCTATTTTACCAAGAAGGAGAGTGATGGAGTGCTGCATCAGATGACCTGAGAACCACCCAACCTCAACCCAATTGAGATGGTTTGGGATGAGCTGGACAGCAGAGTGAAGGAAAATCAGCCAAAAAGTGCTCAGCATATGTGAGAACTCCTTCAAGACAGTTGGAAAAGCATTCCTCATGAAGCTAGTTAAGAGAATGCCAAGAGTGTACAAAGCTGTCATCAAGGCAAAGGGTGGCTACTTTGAAGAATCTCAAATATAAAATATATTTTGATTTGTTTAACACTTTTGGTTACTACATGATTCCATATGTGTTATTTCATAGTTTTGACGTCTTCACTATTATTCTACAATGAAAAAAATTTAAGAAAAACCCTTGAATGAGTAGGTGTCTCAACTTTTGACTGGTACTGTATATTATTTAGTATATGTAAAGACAAGATTAAATCAAGAATAGTCTGATGGGTGACAATATTAGTCTTTCACTTGTGAATGATACCCAGTATAAGAAACAATGCCTTTTTTTGCAACTTTTTGGAATCATAGTCACACACCTCATGTAAGCTAGCCCATGGGCCTATATGTTTTAAGAAAATTTGAGGCATTATCAAGTGCTTGTGAAATTGTGAATGAGAGACTATTGGAGTGTACCACCTGGGGAAAAAAAACAAAGCAGAGCTCATGACTTTCAAGCAACTTTTTTCAAATCATCATTAGTCTCATCATGCAGCCTTACAACGCAATAAAAAAATCTAAACAAAAAGCCCAATGTTTGTAGAACTAAAGTTACATTAATAACTCTAAATTAAGCATATAGGAGGAGCTATTTCTTTTAAACACAGAATAGCAGCATGCTCCGTCAAATGCTATTATTTTCTTCTGAAGTAGACTACATTTTCTTCATATCATGCTTGTTTAGTAAACCTGTCTAAAATAAATAATGGATTTATTGTGAAGGTGTAGGCTATATTACATGGATTTATTAGACTTTTTAAAATGGCTTGTAGGCTATGTGGAAGCCAGGAGATGCTAAATGTGTTTATGTTAATTAATGGTAAATTACCGTGAGACCAACAGTTATTTTCTTGACAATCACTGACTGACGAAATTTCGTGACCGCCACAGCCCTACTCAGGAACATTCAATGTGGTCTTCGTAAGCAACTCCAGTGTATATTTGCCCTTGTGATTAATGTTGTTGTCCTGCTGAAAGCTGAATGTCTCCCAGTGTCTGGTGGAAAGCAGACTGAGCCAGGTTTTCCTGTAGGATTTTGCCTGTGCTTAGCTCTATTCTGTTTATTTTTATCCTAAAAAACTCCCTAGTCCTTGACTAGGACAAGCATACCCATAACATGAAGCTTGAACATATGAAGAGTGGTTCTCCGATGTGTTGCGTTGGATTTGACAAACATAACGCTTTGTATTCAGGACATGAAATTAATTTCTTTGCCACATTTTTTGCAGTTTTACTTTAGTGCCTTACTGCAAAACAAATGCATGTTTTGAAATATGTTTTTTTATGTACAGGTTTCCTTTTCACTCTCATTTAGGTTAGTATTGTGGAGTAACTACAATGTTGTTGATCCATCCTCCGTCCCCATTGGCCTCATAGTGAAATCCCTGTGCGGCTTCCTTCCTCTCCAGAAACTGAGGAAGGATGCCTTTATCTTTGTAGTGACTAGGTGTATGGATACGCCATCCAAAGTATAATTAATAACTGCACCATGCTCAAAGGGATATTCAATATCTGCCTCGTTTTTTTTTACCCATCTACCAATAGGTGCCGTTCTTTGTGAGGTATTGGAAAACACCCCTGGTCTTCGTGGTTGAAACTGTGTTTGAAATGCTTGACTGAGGGACCTTACAGATAATTATGTGTGTGGGGGTACAGAGATGAGGTAGTCATTCAAAAATCATGTTAAACACTATTATTGCACGAAGAGTGAGTCCATGAAACTAATTATGTGACTTGTTAAGCACATTTTTACTTATTAACTTATTTAGGCTTGCCATAACTAAGGGGTTGAAAAGAATCGAATCAAATTAAATTATTTGTCACATGTGCCGAATACAACAGATGTAGACCTCACAGTGAAATGCTGAATACAACAGGTGTAGACCTTAGTGAAATGCTTACAAGCCCTTAACCAACAATGCAGTTAAGAAAAATAAGTGGTAATTAAAAAATAGATAAGTAAAAAAAGAAAAAATAACAAATAGTTAAAGAGCAGCAGTAAAATAACAGTAGCGATGCTATATACCTGGGGTGCCGGTACAGAGTCAATGTGTGGGGGCACAGGTTAGTCGAGGTAATATGTACATGTAGGTAGAGTTATTAAAGTGACTATAAATAGATGATAACAGAGAGTAGCAGCTGCGTAAAAGAGAGGGTGGGACAATGCAAATAGTCTGGGTAGCCATTTGATTACCTGTTCAGGAGTCTTATGGCTTGGGGATAGAAGCTGTTAAGAAGCTTTTTGGACGTAGACTTGGTGCCCTGGTACCGCTTGCTGTGCGGTAGCAGAGAGAACAGTCTATGACTAGGGTGGCTGGAGTCTGACAATTTTTAGGGCCTTCCTCTTAACACTGCCTGGTATAGAGGTCCTGGATGGCAGGAAGCTTAGCCCCCGTGATGACTGGGCCGTACGCACTACCCTCTGTAGTGCCTTGCGGTCGGAGGCTGAGCAGTTGCCATTCCAGGCAGTGATGCAACCAGTCAGGATGCTCTCGATGGTGCAGCTGTAGAACCTTTTGAGGATGTGAGGACCCATGCCAAATATGTCTCCTGAAGGGGAATAGGCTTTGTCGTGCCCTATTCATGACTGTCTTGGTATGTTTGGACCATGATAGTTCGTTGGAGATGTGGACACCAAGGACACCGAGGAAGCTCTCAACCTGCTCCAGTACAGCCCCGTCTAAGAGAATGGAGGCGTGCTCGGTCATCCTTTTCCTGTAGTCCACAATCATCTCCTTTGTCTAGATCACATTGATGGAGAGGTTGTTGTCCTAGCACCACACTGCCAGGTCTCTGACTTCCTCCCTATAGGCTGTCTCATAGTTGTCGGTGATCAGGCTGTTGTGTCGCCAGCAAACTTAATGATGGTGTTGGAGTCGTGCCTGGCCATGCAGTCATGGGTGAACAGGGAGTACAGGAGGGGTCTAAGTACACACCCCTCAGGGGCTCCAGTGTTGAGGATCAACGTGGCAGATGTGTTGTTACCTACCCTTACCACCTGGGGGCGACCCGTCAGGAAGTCCAGGATCCAGTTGCAGAGGGAGGCGTTTAGTCCCAGGGTCCTTAACTTAGTGATGAGCTTTGAGGGCACTATGGTGTTGAACGCTAAGCTGTAGTCAATGAATAGCATTCTCACGTAGGTGTTCCTTTTGTCCAGGTGGGAAAGGGCAGTGTGGAGTGCAATAGAGATTGCATCATCTGTGGATCTGTTGGGGCGGTACGGCAAATTGGAGTGGGTCTAGGGGTTCTGGGATAATGGTGTTGATGTGAGCCATGACCAGCCTTTCAAAGTACTTCATGGCTACAGAGGTGAGTGCTATGGGTCGGAAGTCATTTAGGCAGGTTACCTAAGTGTTCTTGGACACAGACTATGGTGGTCTACTTGAAACATGTTGGTATTACAGACTCAGGTCAGGGACAGGTTGAAAATGTCAGTGAAGACACTTGCCAGTTGGTCAGCACATGCTCGGAGTACACGACATGGTAATCCGTCTGGCCCTGCAGCCTTGTGAATGTTGACCTGTTTAAAAGGTCTTACTCACATTGGCTATGGAGAGCGTGATCACACAGTCATCCAGAACAGCTGATGCTCTCATGCCTGTTTGATAGTTCGTCTGAGGGCATAGCGGGATTTCTTATAAGCGTCCGGGTTAGAGTCCAGCTCCTTGAAAGCGGCAGCTCTACCCTTTAGCTCAGTGCGGATATCGCCTGTAATTCTTTGTTTCTGTTATGTATGTACTGTCACTGTGGGGACGACGTCCTCGATGCACTTATTGATGAAGCCAGCGACTCATGTGGTGTACTCCTCAATGCCATCGGAAGAATCCCGGAACATATTCCAGTCTGTCCTAGCAAAACAGTCCTGTAGCTTAGCTTCTGCGTCATCTGACCACTTCTTTATTTACCACATCACCTGTGCTTCCTGCTTTAGTTTCTGCTTGTAAGCAGGAATCAGGAGGATAGAATTATGGTCAGATTTGCCAAGTGGAGGGCTGAGGGAGAGCTTTGTATGCATCTCTGTGTGTGGAGTAAAGGTTGTCTAGAGTTTTTTTCCCTCTGGTTGCACATGTGACATGCTGGTAGACATGAGGTAAAACGGATTTAAGTTTCTCTGCATTAAAGTCCCAGGCCCTTAGGAGCGCCACCTCTGGATGAGCATTTTCCTGTTTACTTATGGCGGAATACAGCTCATTGAGTGCGGACTTAGTGCCAGCATCGGTGGTAGAGCGACAATTACGAAGAATATAAATGACAACTCTCTTGGTAAATAGTGTGGTCTACAACTTATCATGAGATACTCTACCTCAGGTGAGCAAAACCTCGAGACTTGCTTAATATTAGATTTTGTGCACCAACTTGTTTACAAATATACACAGACCACCACCCATTGTCTTACCGGAGGCAGTTGTTCTATCTTGGCGATGCAGCGTAAACCCCGCCAGCTGTATATTATCCATGTTGTCGTTCAGCCACGACTCGGAGAAACATAAGATATTACAGGATATTCATAATCGTAGCTCGTCTATTTTGTTATCCAATGACTGTGCGTCAGATCCTTACAAGGCACCCCGAACTACTTCCCCGATATCTCCATCTCTTTCTCCTGTGAATGACGAGGATGAGGGCCTTGTCTGATGTCTGAAGTA